>NC_139080.1:38991490-40191490 GCF_965140915.1 Aythya marila | reverse complement strand
TATGAAAGAATTTTGAGAGGCAATGCAGTTGCAGTGAGAGGGTTCTGTAGTTTATTTCCAAATCCTGTGTCATTTCAGCAATTTAATTGGACCACACAAAGGAGGAGCATGGGGACATAGCCATACTGGTGGGATGTTGAAAGAAGGAAGGAACTATGTGGCCTTTAGGGTTTCTTAACTGGACAGTTCTGTACCTGCTGTCTGTTGTCACTGAAAGGGAAGCTGCTGATGTTGTTTGGGTAGCAATGATACCAGTATTACCTCTCTGACCTGCCGCTAATGCGGCAACAAATCTGTGGGGAAATTTATTTATTTAAATAAGGTCTTGAGATCTAGCACCATTTCTGTGCATTTATCTGCGTGGTTCCTGCATCCCTGCCTTCCACAGTCATTGTCTGCATGTGCTTTTCTTTAGTTATATCCAGACAGTTCCTCATGACTAGGTCCTCTACTTGGCAAGTGAAGGCAAAGAGTTGTCTGGATTTCTCTCTCCGAGATCCAGGAAGTAGCCCTATTAAATGACCTTGTAGTTGCAAGAGAGACTGCTGCTAGAGCCTTCCTATAAGCTCCTGTGGCTTAAACTGTTTTTTGAGCATAAGGTAGGACTTAATGGTATTCAGAATCAAACTTGGTAAAAAAATAAAATTGTCCTGATGGAAAATAGCTCATGAAGGAAGGAGAAGACTAATGAATGCCAGGTGCTGCTTTGATAGCTGGATCCATGCATGGGAAGGTTAGGGTTTCTGTGCAGATAGCTATGTTGGATCACAGTTATACCCTTAAAAAAAAAAAAAAATAAAAAATTATGGTGGGTTGTTTCTAAAGACTCTAAAAACCTTTCTAGCTCATGGGGATCGTCAGAGATAGCAGTAAAAGGGAACCCTATCAGAGCCTAGCCAGTCATGACTTTTTTTCTCCTCTTCAAGGAGAAGTGCGTTCATGAAGAAAGGCTGAAAAAAGTGAATTCTCTGAACTGAGCTGTCTCATTTGGAAGAATGATAGCCAATTCAGAAACAATGAACCAACCTTTGTCCTCAACAGGTACCCTCAAGCTGCTGAAAAAGCCAAGAGCTAAGGTTTAAGCTCAAATCATGCCAGAACAGCTCCATACGTGGATATTTCCTTGTATGAAATTTTACAAATTCCAGAGGTGGTTGTCCTATGCTTAATTATGTCAGAACTATCAAAGAACTGTACATCAGGTGTTTGTGAACCTATTTAAATCCAGTATTGCTGTCCTACACTATTATAACTAAAACTGTATTGTTACAACTTCTTTATTTTATAGGACAGAGTTGGAGAATTTGCAAGACTGACTAAGGTTGAATTGCTTGAAGCCACTGAAAAATCCATTGGTCCTCCAGAAATGTACAAAAATCACTGTGAACTGAAAAACTTCAGAGACAAAGAAAGAGAACTAGAGGTAAACATGCACATTGTACAGACAGAATTTACATAATAAAATTTTGTGAGTTCTTACAGGTATCTTTTTTGTCCTTTAAGAGTTGGCAGCTGTTAGGAGGTGTTCCTTTTGCTTTAATCTTGCTTTCCATAAATTATGGGTGAGATTGTTGCCTGTTTCTACTTTTTCCTGGTTAGTAGTAGTAGTAGTCACATATTAAAAGGAAAAAAGATAATTGTAAGCAGTATGGTGCAACCTTGTTGCTGTCCTTTTGTTAGTATGCAGGATCTTTCCCTGACACTCAGTTGTGCTGTGAATTTATCAGGCTTTGTAATCTGTACAGAGATGTTACTGCTGGGAATGGTGTCTTGGGAGCACTGTTCTGGGAACAGTGCCTGTCGTTATCAGTGCAGGCCATTTTAATTCTTTGTTCTGCTGTTCCTTGTATTTGTGCAAATGCATGTATTTCCATTTATACGTACTATATTCAAATACCAACCTTAATATTTCTGTTACAGGTCTGTACAAGAACTTTCAGAAGTATTTTTACAACTTATATTTAGCAAAATCAGTTATGGTTGTTTAGAAACTTCTAGATTAATCAGTCCATGAACTGTAGGGATGATATCTTTTCTTTAAGTGTTTTAATCTTTCAGTGAAGAAATTTTTCCTAATATCCAACCTAGACCTCCCCTGGTGCAACTTAAGGCCATTTCCTCTTGTCTTACCACTTGGTGCTTAGGAGAAGAAGAGACCAATTCCTGCCTTGCTATAGCCTTCTGTAAGGTAGCTGTAGAGCGTGATAAGGTCTCCCCTGAGCCTCCTCTTCTCCAGGCTAAACAACCCCAACTCTCTCAGCTGCTCCTTGTAAAACTTGTTCTCTAGGCCCTTCTGCAGCTTTGTAGCCCTTTTTTGGACACACTCAAGTACCTTGATGCCCTTGTAGCGAGGGGTCCAGGTATGGATAATTTCTGAAAAGTGTTTTCATAGAGTAGATGCTGTAAATTATGAAATGCATATTCTTACAGAATTTGTGCAAAGAAAAAGCTTACTCATTGGAGAAAATGAAACAGAGGGTTGAACGATACAAACAAGATGTTGAGAGATACCATGAATGCAAGCGCCATCTAGACCTAATTGACATGCTTCAGAGAAAAAGACCTTGGGTGGTAAGATTTAATTTTATTTTCAGTGTTTCTCTTACCTGATGTGTTTTTCTTACAACTGCAATACTAGAACTATGTCGTGTTGAAGGGATTTTTTAATCTTAAATTGGATTATCACATCTTTCTCCGAATGTTTTTCTGCTTTACAAGAAAAGATATAACAAAGAAAGAATTTTGACAGAGTAGTCTAAGTAGATATATTTGTGATTATTTTTTTTATGTTTACAAGTGTGGTGATTAAATTACTAACTAGGAAAAAGTGGCTGTGTTGGTTTCACGCTGATGGGCAGCTAACTCAATCACACAGCTCTTCCCTTCTAAAAAGGAAAGGGGAATAAAATATGGTGAAAAAAAGGCTAATGGGTTGAGATAACAGGGAGATCACTCACTATCACAGGCAAAGCAAACTCAGCATAGAGAGATCAATGTAATTTATTGCCTGTTGCTAACAGACAAGAGCTGTAAGAAGCTATGAGCAAACTAAAAACACTTTTCCTCTCTCCTCCTGAGCAGCTCAGGGGAATGGGGGTTGTGGTCAGTACTTAACACTTTGTCTCTGCCATTCCATCCTCCTCACTGTCTTCCCTGCTCCAGCCTGATGTCCCTCCCACAGGATGCCATCCTTCCTAAATTGATTTTATGTGGGCTTCCCACAGGCTGCAGTTCTTCAAGAACCAATCCAATATGGGTCTGTACCATCAGGTCAGTCCTTCAGGAATTGACTGCTCCAGTATGGGCGGCAGCTCCCCCCAGACCCCTGCTCCTGCGTGGGCTCCTCTCCATGGGCTGCCGGGGCCTGCTCTTGTGGGGGCTTTCCATGGGCCTCAGCCTCCTCCAGGCCACATCCACCTGCTCCACTGGGGGCTCCTCCACCCATGGGGGGGCTGCAGCGTGGAGATCTGCTCCGTGTGGGACCCATGGGCTGCAGGGGGACAGCCTGCTCCACCGGGGGCCTCTCCCTGCACAGGCGGCAGGGGAACTGCTGCTGCCTGCCTGGAGCACCTCCTGCTGCACTGGTTTTAGTGTCCGCAGTATTCTACAGCCCCCCACCTCCTGCTCCTATAGCCTTGTTATGTTAACCCAGTACAGTGGCAGATAGTGCAAAATGGACAGAGCTTGCAGGCAATCCCTTTTTTTTTTGTGTGTGTTATTTTAAAAATCAGAATAATTCAGGGCTCCCTAGATAGTGACTTGTTATTGTAGTGTTTGGTGGAGGATTTGTATGCATGTGTTGTGTCTTTATGTTTTTTTCTCCTTGAAAGTTTTGTTCTTGCCTTCTCCCCTTCAGTTTACTTCAGTGTATGTTCCTAGCTCTGATCCATCTAACTTCTTCTTTTTCTTTCTCCTGAAATTTCCTGTGGTTACTTGCTCCTTCGCTTGAGGACTTCTGCCTAATTAATGCTCAAAGTATAGACAGAAGGGGCTAAATTAGTTTTTTGACGCTGATCCAAGATGGGTTTAAAGGCAAAGCTGTTGGTCGTATCTTCTGCTACTTCCATTGTCTGTTGAGAGCCACTAAAAGTGTGCCCTATTCAGTGGGGATTGAACGATCTCTGTATCTTCTGCTCATCGTCACTACTAACAGGCGGATTACTTAAGTAGTCATGCTAACACTGGTTTCTGTATGAGACTTTTCTCTTAAAACCTGTGTTCAATTACATAAAATGTTAAAGCAGTATAAATAATACTGGAAAGGAAGACAGAAGTCTTTAATTATTTTACTTGAAACTTTTCCAAGGAATATGAAACTGTTCGTCAGCAGCATGAGGAAGTAAAACAAATCCGAGACCAGGCCAGGGAAGAACTGAAGAATCTGAAGGAAATGCAGTCTCCACTTGTGAAAAAAATAGAAGAAACTGTAGAATCTTTTAAGAGTCTGGATAAGAAGATAAAATGTATGGTAGGTAATTTAAGTTCAGTTATAGTATTCAGGTGTTCTTTGTTCAGATTTGCGAAGAGTGACATCTGTCTTTCTAGTGTGCCCTAATATGTTCTAGAAGTTTTCCTGAAGTTCTCCTGCTATTGATTCTCAGTGAGTTCTGCATATTGGTGTTTCGCTAAAAGCAGTAAAACTTAAGGATTGTGTTTCTTAATAAACCTTAGGCAGCCACTCTAGTGTCTCCTCTCTTGGTATTACATGAACAGGAACTTTTCGTCTTTAAAGATACTTATGCATCTTTAAAGATACTTATGTACCTTTTAAAGAACCTTCACAGTCTTCAGGGTTATCATGTTACAGGTTCCTGAAGTTAGATAACAGTATTAAATTAGTCCTGTGTTTTTGTCTGTTCTGTAGTATCTTTGCAAAACTTAGTCAGCTTGCAAATTCTCCAACTTGGTGTATCTTAGAAAAAATGTGGTCAGTTTGTGTGGCTAATTTAAGCAAATTTGCAACTTTTCTGGCATAAGGGTTTTTTTCTAATGTTTAATCTACTTTTGTAAGTAGGGTATTTATATGTTTATTTTTTAGTATACAGTAATCCTCCATCAGTTGTGAACATTGTTATGCATTGAAGAATTTAAATGGGTAGCCTGCCTGTGCTTTACAGCTTGGTATCTGGCTTTGAATAGCTGTTCTCTCTACAGCTGTGGAAGATGTCAATAAAAGTACTGTAATTCTCTGCAGGAGAATGTACTGTTCAGGCTCCAGTAGTAATTGTAAAAAATTTTGGATGAATAATCAAAGTTAACTGATAACATGAGAATATTTACAGCAGTGAGTTCTACTTGAAGATAACTGTAATTCAAATCAGATAACTTGGTGTGAAGGCACCTGTGACACGGCTGTCATGATGCAGCTTGTAGAATCAGGCTGACACTTTACTTGAATGTAATTTAGTGCACTGTGAGTTACTACACTCTCCATGTGCTTTCTTTGAAAGACAAAACAAATCAAAAACCCAAAATTGCAATCAAGCAAAAAAACAGATTGAAGAGCGGTACTGGTGTGAACAACAAAAATCTTACTAAGAACAGTTGTAGTCAGACTTTGGATTCAGAGCTCCACAGTGCTGCAAGAGTTTATTACACTGTTATATGACATACATGTATATAAACTTCTTAAAAAGTTGGTTTTATTGAAGTGGGGTGTGGCTTTTTTGTTTTTTTTTTATTGTTAATGTTCTTTGTTTTTAAAAAGTAGGTGGTCTTCCTTAGAGGAAAGTTAATGGATGAAAGCTTCAATTGATTTTCATAATTTGGAAAGGGCCTTTGTGCTTTGTTTTCATGGCTTAGTGTTATCCTTCTGTGTTTTAGTCATATCTCATTTTTAACTAATGTTATACTAATGCTTATATCTATATCTCTATATATGTATATATTGTGAACAGGAAGGAGTTCTGCTGCTTCCACAGTTCCTCGAGGTATTGGTCTCTACTCATTTAGGAGTTACTCCCTGTTTGCATCAGAAGCCTATGGAAAAATAGTGAACACTTTAGTTTTAACTTGCAAAGAGTGTTCTTATATAGGCTGTTCGCTACGGAACTGTAAAAGTGGAACTGGGGGAGTGTGCTACCTGATTGACTCATGCTCTTGATGGACTTACTCTTGAATCAACTTGTTTCTACTGAATCTAAACCTGTGAAGTGTTTTTTTATATATATATATATATATATATATATATATATTATATAAACAATGTACTACATATTCACAAGGTTAGCTTTATTCTGAAGTCATGCTTCTTTTGGGCTCAGAGAATGTATTAGGTGCATTTTGATCTATGAATTCCAGAAGCCAAAAAGCTGCAAAGAAGGAGAGATGTGACATTTGAAGTAAATTAACCACAGAAGACTTACCGAGATATTCTAATCTTGCTTTCTAGTTTCTTTTGAAGCAGGGTGTGTTCTGCCAGCACTGTCACTAGTTTTAACCCAAGGCAAAACCTCAATGGCTTTAAGGTACCATACCTTCAAATTACTTTGACTGCTAGTTCTTCAGAAACTCTTCACTTCTTTAAAGACACAGCTTGAATTCATTATAGCTTAAAATTCAGTCCTTATAGATGCAAGGATTTGAGTATTTCAGGGATAATTATACTATCAGCCAGCATGAGTTGAGTGATTTTTACTATCAAAGCAGTGTAACTTTATTTGTGTAATTTTTTTTTTTTTTAATTAAACATTTAGTTGGGCATTAAGGGAGAGCAGTGTAGCATTTCAAGCCAGTCATGGTGTTACAGATTTCCTATAGTATGAAAGTAAAGACAGTGTTAAATCTGGAAAGAAATTAAAGTACCCAGAGAGAGTGCATGACTATTTCTGTTGTTTGTGTTTAAACCCTTGTAAGTGTTTGGTTAGATTAAGAACTGTGAGTAAAGTTTTGTGCTTAGGGTGGGTGGGGTGTGCAGATTCTGAAGAAAATAAATCTGCCCATTGTGGAGGAGGAGGTTGATAAAATTGTGTGAGAGAATGCTGGAATAGTTTATGCTCCAGACTCTTGGACCTCTGAAAAGGGTGCAATGCAATTTGTGTAGTACTTCGTAGTATAAAGCAGGAGTTTTTTGGTTGTACCGCAAAAACTTTAAACAAGATTGTTGTCGTTAATCTATTCAGTAAGTTGGTACGTATAAATACATGATAACTGAAAATGTAATGATAATTGAAAAATTGGATTCCAGTTCTGTAATACTCTCCTGACTTTGAGATGCTTCAAATTTTTTCTGTGAACATTTAGCATCAATTTCCCAGGAAAGGCTTTCTTCTTCGTAGTGCCAGCCTGTGCACTTTTCAGACAGCGCTGTGGAGTCATTAGTGTATCGCGGTCAACTGCAAGACCAAGGCATATCATTCCATCTTGTCTCTGTACAAACAACTGCAGAGTCAAGGCCTTTAAGTTATGTTCACCTTTTAGGTTGCGAGATGAAGAAGAGTTGCACAATTTTATTTTCTGTTCTTCGCACATCTTAGCTTTTCAGTGTGACATATTTTATAGGAAGAAATTCCTTCCAGCTGGAGCGCTGTTTTTATTTACCTGTCTGCACTGGAATTTACCCACAGGATTCCCATCCTTCAGCCTTTTTAGTTCAGGAGAGGAGTTGAATTTGTTCAGAAAGCACAGCACGCTTCCTCTGTGATCATAATTCTATTTGATTATGCAACTTGCAATTAGTAGCTTTTTCTAACTACTTTTTCCAACTGAGAATCTTTTAAACCTGTTAATTTTAGCCACACCACAACTCAAGTCTTGTAATACCACGTTGAGATAATGTGAGGAGTCTGAAGGTTGCCAAGTTCACGTCTTTTCCTCTCATTGCACTTCCTAGGTAGCCTCCTTAGACAAATGGGCCTTCACTGCTCTTATTCCTATTGCTATGACAAGTAGCAGAGGCAATTTGGAATTTGGGAAGGTTTGGAGGGTTTGGAGATTCACAGACTCAGTTAATTAATTGGGCATTGGAGGCTTTCAGGACTCAACTGGACATGTGCCTTAGTAACATGGTTTAGTAAGACCTGCTTTGAGCAAGGGATTGCATAGGGTGACTTGACTTCCAGGAGTTCCTACCAACATGTATTGTTTTAAGTCAATTTGGAAAAAGAGGCAGTAACCCTTTTCAGTTTAAGGGTCTGAGTGTAACTTTTTTGTTTGTTTAAATCAAAGGTGGAATTATTTTAATTAAGATTAGGTTCGGATGCTTCCTCTGTGCCAGAGTTTGCAGATCCATAGCTGATCTTGCATGACTGTGAACAGATTATACGCCAATATTCAGTTTTGTACAAATTGCTGAAAATGTATGTGTTACAGATAGAAGTAAGAGTAATAATAAGATGATGAGCTTGTCTTTGTCAGTCATAAAAATTCACTTACAGCTTTATCTGTAAGAATCAGTCACACTTGAAGGAATTTTCAGTATATACATAACTAAGCATTTATTCTGCATTTTATTACTATCTGATTTAAATATGTTGTTGTATGCAGGCTGGTGAAATCAAGGAGGTTTCCCAAAAATGTAAACAAAAGCAAGATGCTTTGGAGATGAAAGATAAGCAAGTAAGAGTCTTGATTTTTGACTTTTTGGTGCTTTTTTGTTTAATATATTAATTTGGTACTAGCTTTGGCACATCCTGCGTGCAGGTAGAATTCTTCTCCTTAAATTCTGCAGTAAAACTTTTTTTTGTCTACTCTTTAGTCAGATGTCAGAGATTTCTCTCCAAGCACTAGCAGCATTTTTATACTCCACTTCTAGTATACAATGAATCTTTGCACCTTCTGGGCAGAACAGAATCTCCTGAGAATCAAATGCCCATTACTCCAAACACCAATTGCTATTAGATAGTTATAGGCTACATAAAATCAGTTACTTTGCAACAAACTTTTAGAATGGATGGTATGTATATGAGCAATATTTTGCAGGCTTTTCTTGAAAAGTTACAGCCTTGGTAGTACAGTAATACACACAACATTAAAAACTCCCTCAGATACTCTGTGCAAGAGACTTTGGTTTTTGCTTCTGTTAACTAAAAGCATTTTTAAAGAAGGTGCTGCAAAAATCTGTTGCAAAGAAGAATTGCTGTTCTTCACTTATGCACTCCATCAAGAAATTTCTAAGTTACACATCAAGGCGCAGAATTCAGGTTGCACGCTGTTTTGTGATGTAGGCTTTATGTAATCTAGACTGGCTTACAAATGTGTTAAAGATGTTTTAAACTTCTGCTTTTGTAGAAATAAAGGATCTTTGAAAATGATGTAAAAATTTGATTTTAGTTTAGATTAAATGTTCTTAAACCTTAACAAAATCTATTCAGCTTCTAATTTGTCATAGGGCTATTAGAACTAGAACATACGGTTTTAATGCATGGTTACATCTGTATTTAATACCTGTCTCAGTGATATACTAGTTATTTGTCATAATATTGCATACTAAACTCTCTCAATGTTGAAAATATTCAAAATTCTTAGATTGAAGAAATTAATCAAGCTTTCAGAATGAAAAAAGATGAAGAAATGGATAGAAGGAAGAAAATAATAAGTGCTCATAAGATGATAGAGGAATGGAACGATGAACTCAGTACAGCGAGCAACTGTGAGAATCTTCAGCCACAAATTGATGCTGTTAATAATGAACTGAAAGATTTACAAGGAGAAAGGGCAAACATTGAGAGTGATATTAGTGATGTAACAACAGAGAAAAATAACCAAGAACGGGAAAAGAGAAGTAAGTTACTTGTTTTTCTTTGTTTTATTTTTTAAGACTGCTCCTACAGCATCTGCTTGTTGTCCTGCTATAGTAAAAATAATTTGAGACATTTACCTCAAGCCTCAGAGTTGCAGATTGTTACTTTAGTAGCCCTCTTGACTGTTTTATTAAAAGTAACAAAACCAGCTGTAGAGATAAGAACACTTAAATTCAAAAGAAGTAATTGACATTAAAACTACTCTTACAAGAAGTTAGTTTCCCTTGATCCCTGGGTAAAGAAACTGGTTTGCCAGTTTTGTTTGTACTTGCAGGATGAAGGTGGGGGAAAAAAGCTTGTTTTAAAGATGTGTTGCTTAAAATGATCTCTGTGGCAGTATATTAGCTATTGATGCTGATTCTTCCTTTTTGGAAGAACTTCAGCTAACATTAATTTCAGTAAATTACTTTGAAGTGTCCTGGGGAAAGATCAAGTGACCTAGAGGGAGAGAGGCTATGTACTTTATTTCAAGAGGCATAGAAGGTATTCAACCTCTGCTTCTCCTCAGTACCAAATGCTTTCTTACACAGTCTACGGTCATGTCTTCATTTTTCTGCAAACATGAAATATCACTCAAATTTCATGTTGCTAGTCCCCCAGTTTCTTTTCTCTTGGGGTATTACTGGTTCTAAATATAACAGTAGAACATGAATTGAAGAGATACTTCTAGGACTAAATTCTTATGTTCTTTAATATAAATAAATGCTGTACACATTTCATTATGCTTTGGACAATTATAATTTTATTCTAAATTTTAAGTTTGAATAATTCTTTAAATCCCTTTAGAATAAGTGGGATTTTGAATGTGGGAATAGAAACTCTAAATTCTTATACTCTCCTGTCAGCCCTACTCCTGTGGTAACGTAGTCAATAAATATTGAAAAATACTGAATATAATGTATTTTTACTATGGACTCTGTTTAAGAAACTGTCTTAAATCACAGGAATAATTGATCGCATTGAACAACTTAATAATATAATGAGTATGAAAGAAGAGACTCTTAGAGGGAAATATCAAGATACACACTCTGCTCTTATGTGGCTAAGAAAGAACAAAGACAAGTTTAAAAAAACAGTTTGTGAGCCCATAATGCTTGTGGTAAGAAAATTTACATCTATATCACTAATCAATTAATTTCTATTTATGCTTGCAAGACTTTGAGAATTAGTTCAGAACTTGCAAGACACCTTAAAGTTAGCTGCCAATTGCATGCAGTATATGTATGTAATATGTATGGTATGGTGAACTCTGTATTTTTCGTTCCTTTTGAGTAAGATGAGATCATACCTTCTCTCTCCCTCCCCAGTAAGAAGTTCTTTCTTAAGGTTCATGCTGCAGATTTCCTCAAAAGTACATCTAATTACTTAGGTTTAAGTGGCTTCCTAAAAATACAGTGGTAGTTGCAACTGAGGGCCCACTCCTTAAAGCGCAATCTGCTCAGCAAATATTTCATCATATCACTGTGCTCCTCAGATGTTTTTGTGGTGTGCTCTGCATAACCAGCTACAAGCACAGGAAAAGCCTACTCCTAGAATTTCCTCTTATTACCAGATATTCCAATTCTTTTTGTAAGATCACATCAAATTAATTCTGTAGATACCTTGGTATGATGGCTTTTGCTTTTACTTTAAGGCCTCATTAATATCTATAAATGACTAATATCTATAAAATCCACTAATGTTTGAACTTTGTTCTGTGATAAATGTAAGTTAGTCTCACTTACTTAGATGCTTTAGTTTTCAAATTGATAGTAAGTTTATCCAGCCTTTGGCAGTCTTGGGGCTGTTAAATTGTGTGGTTCTGTGTAATTTTGTCTTCATTTATCATGGATATAATATCTTAAATACTGGTGAGTTACTGCAGAATTCTAATATTAACGTTTTATTCAGTTAGTAAAAGCTTCATTCATACTTTCTTTAAATTCTTAAATAAAAAAGTTTAATATAGTCTTTGTCTTTCTCGGGCTTCACAATTCTTTATTCATGTTTGTCAAAGAGAACTGCATTTGAATAATTCGTAAAGCATGGAGTTCTGTGTATTTGGTTTATTATCCCAGTTGCTTCTAAACAGTATGGTATCTTTACTAGCGTTGGAGCAGAGCCACCAGACATGAAATGGTGGTGAACTGTAGGCTTGGATATCAGCTGACTGCTGGCATGGAAGGGTTGTTAAGTTCAGTTGTATTAAAACAGTCTCTTATCATTACCTTTTCTTAACTTTTTTTTTTGTATGCGAGCAGATCAATATGAAAGACAGTAGACACGCTAAATATATTGAAAATCACATTCCGGCCAATGACATGAAGGCTTTCGTTTTTGAGAGTCCAGAAGATATGGATACGTTTCTTGTGGAGGCAAGTAGGCAGTAATTTTAAAAGTTGATTGTACTAATATGCAGCTAACACAAAGGGTAGTAGACTCCAAAGTATGTTTCCTAATTATTATTCAATCTGTATTTATTGTACTTGAAGCGTCCTTGAAGTATCTGGATGCTTCAGCTAGTTTGGCATATGCCCAGGATGAGAGGCATGAGGCTTTTTTCTGCTCTTCCAAGCATGGTAAAACTCAACATCTGGAACCTTTATTGGAAAAGGCATCCACTTGCTTGTGTGTTTGTCTACTAGCCAACATGGCACATCCATCCACCTTTGCTGCTGGTTGCAGTAGCTCCTTTTATTAGGAGCACTGTCCTACAGACCTAAGTTGGGAAAGAAAGCATGGTATACAGTTTGATTAGTTTTTCTTTTAAAATTAACAGAGGGGTTTAGGATTGCAGGAAGGTACTGAGTCTTAGTTACTAAACATTGATAAGATCACTGCAGTAGCTAATACAGAATATTCAAAGACTTTAATCTGATTAGTAAGTAAGATTTTTTTCAAAACTGGAGGAATGTGGAAATATTAGGAAAATATTTCTCTTTAGAAAAAGCTCTTGTCTTCCTTGGCAATGTAATAATCACTGCAGAGGCAAAAAAAGTGCTGATAAAAGGAAATGACAAGAGCAGGAAGCTGATAATTAAGTACCAAGTATTTCCAGTACCTCCTGACTAAAATGGCAAGAGGATATCTTTCTTGAAGATAATGGTCCAAGCAACAAATCAGGCTTATTATTTTTCTAATGTTGCTCTTTCCTGGAGCCATGGGGAAATTGTGCCCATTGAGAGCCAGACAGATGACGTAGGAGAAAAAAAAGTCACAAGACAGGACATTAACTGTCATAGTGCTTCCCAGCTACACTCCTTAGAGTAGTTTGATTGATGACAAACTACTCTGCAGTTTTTGAAGACTTATTGGCTCTTCTTAGAAGCTAGTCATTTTTATATGTGAGCCATTTTTGTCTGAAGTTCTGGGCTGCTTTAGGTAGCTAAACCGATCTTTCATGTGTATACTCAATCTTTTCTGCCCCATTAAGATCAAAGCCTCTGTGGCTAGTGATCTGCCATTATCTGTGCAAAATGGCCATGCAGCCTGAAAGAAGGGTCTTCCGTAGTACATCCATACAGACTACCACCTAGCTTAGCTATTAAGATTCAGCACATGGCACTGGATTTGAATGCTTTTATTATAACTAATGTGTAGTATTTTTACATAT
Organism: Aythya marila; assembly: GCF_965140915.1. NCBI lineage: Eukaryota > Metazoa > Chordata > Aves > Anseriformes > Anatidae > Aythya > Aythya marila. Next base: position 40,178,158 of record NC_139080.1, on the reverse strand, counting down.
AAAAATAAGCTTTTGTACGTCGTAGTCATTCTTGAGCAGGAGGAGTTTTTTGTAGGTTCTTCCATAGGTTTAAGTAGTTTAAAATAATTCTAAGTTAGTGAAATCCTTCTTAAGAACAATATATGGCCTTCACAAAGCAATTTTTTCCATTCTTTTTAACCAAATAATGTAATCTATATTTAGACACGTGATCATCAGAAATTAAGAGTGAATGCTGTGTGTGCACCTGCTGTATCATGTGCTGGAAACTTACCTTCAAGACCTATTGAAGAATTACGGTATGTATCAGATTAAATCAATGGGAAAGGGTTTTAAATGTAGTGTTTTTGTGTCATTGCTATGTATTATGGTTTTTCCATGCAAATAAAATTGTTACCAATTCAATTTGGGATTAGTGGGACTTCTGACCCTTTATTAAATTCAGCTTGCTTTTATGTCTTTTTTTTTTTTTTGGTGATGCTTGCTTTTTTTTCCTTCTCTTTAGCCAATACGGATTTTTTTCATATTTACGAGAGTTGTTTGATGCTCCACTTCTTGTGATGAGTTATCTTTGTTACCAGTATTCTATTCATGATGTCCCTGTGGGAACAGAGAAGACCAGAAACATGATCGAAAAGGTGAGATGTACTAAATAGCACAAACACACCTGTCAACTAAGTTTTACTTCAGGAATTATTTGGCAAGCTAAAGTGAATATAACAAAAAATGTTTTGCCCTTTTATTTGGAGTTCACAAGAGAGAACAGTTCATGATATACAAGCAGTTCATGATACTGCAAGACATTTTAACAAATCCAATAAGCTTACTGCATTACTTTGCAGAAAGCTCAATGTCTTCCACCCAGGTGTTGTTCTGAGTCAGTTATATGAAGTTGTTCTTATTATAATAACTTCTACATTAAGTGTCTGAAATATTGTGGACAAAGTTCTAATCAAACAGTTAATAGTACATAACAAAGCTGACCTAGAAAGAAAATGGGTGGGTGGAGAATTGAGGTTTGTCCTGACCTCTTCCCCTTCAATCCCTGAGATGGGGTCTTAAAGCAATGATTAGGAAGGTGCTTCTTTCTTACTTTTTCTACATCTGATGTTCAGATTCTGGCTGCTACAGCTGTGCAACTTCAGTTAGAATTGATATGATAAATAGGATAAAAAGGCTTCAGATTCAGAGTAAGTTTACTACCTTACTCTTACATAGTCTTCCAAGCTCATAATTGCTGGATTGTAATAAGTAACATGACTGGTTTCGGCATTAATCCTTATTCACTTATCTGTCCATGCTGATCTCCTGTTTTCTGTCTTGTATAAAGAATAAAGTCTCCAAGTGGAAAAGGAATTATTTGGGCTCTCTGAGAACAATGAAAGTTGTGTTTTCAAGAATCTCAGGGAACAGTCTCTTTAAATAGAGAACAATTCCTACGTTTTTTGCTGGGATAGCTGTTGCTCCTTTCTGTCTTTTTCGTTTCTCAAGTGCTAAGAATGAGGAAGAAAATAAAAGTGGAGGGAGACCTAGATTAGAAAAAGCAGGAATAGAAAGGGTGTTTTTTTTAAGCATTTCCTATTTAGAATGTCACTGTTTTCTGTTTATTACCTGATGAAGCAGATACCTATGTAATAGGTCTGAGAGTTATATTATGTAGATCATTCAGAATTACTTGGTTAGATACTCTGTCCTTTCCTGAGCTCTGTGAGCAAGTGTAAAATCACTGATATAGCAGGAAAGATAAGCTAATATTATGAATGTTTTGCACGTGGCATTTTCTCAGTTAAGCTGTGTGAAGTTTTTTCTGCTTTTATTACTTTTGATTGAGAAATGCAGTGTTTCAACATTGTATTTCATACTTCTCAGAAAGTTCCAGTTTAAAAGGAGACCAATTTTTATAGAGCTGAACATGTGGAAAAGAACTATGATGAAAATGTCATCAACCATGGTATAAGCTGTAAAGCAAAATTAAAACAGTTTGCAATGTCCAGGAGCCAAGTGAACACAATATTGGAGGTGTTTTGTGTATAATCTGAAAGTAGCATTAGTCAAAATAACTTTTGTCTCATGGAGTCTCTTTTTGCTCTTCTTGGTTTACTGGGCACTCTACATTCTTCTGAAGTACTGCGTTACCTTGTGTTATGGTAAACGTTTGGTTATTTATAATACCCTGTTTGACACAAGTAATCTAAAAACAGTTATTCAAGTATTTTTATCTCCCATAGTTTTTTTTCTATGAATATGCTTGCTTAACTGAAGTTCATGCTTTACAGGTCACCTTATGGTTTCCTCTATTCATTTAGTTGTGTGCCTTTAGTTGTTAGGTACACAGGCTATGTTTGCATGTATTTACACGTAGTACAATGCATTTGTTCATTGTACCATAAATAAGCACAAGTGCAGATGTTAATAGTTTTCACCAAAGCTCGTTCTTATAATATTGTTAGAGAAACCCATAAAAGCACGTAATAGGGTTAGAAGTAACTTATACATCAGAATAATTGGAAGCTGTTTGATTGTTTATAGTCGCATAGGCTGTGTGATGGTATCTTAAAAGTTCTTTGCTGACTGTTCTGAATTACAAGTATAAAAATGCATTAAATGTTACATCATCTTTTTGCAAAAACTTGTTAACAAATCAGAATTTTGCATAAGCTGACATTCTTTACTGTGGATTTCAACTAGTTTATTCCTTGCTCTGAAAAGCATTGCCTTAATTAACATTTTTGTCAAAAGAGTATTTTTCATTTTTTAGGTCATTCAAGAAACCAAACTTAGGCAACTGTACACAGCAGAAGAAAGATACATTGTTAAAGTATCTGCTTATACAAACCTAACCTTCTGTAGTAATGTGTCTCTGAGAGCAGCCCAGTTTCTCACTAATTTGGTGGATACAGATGAAAGACAGCAGCTAGAAAAACAGCAGCAGGTAGGCATTTGTTTTCAGATATTTGTTTTCAGTAAGCATAGCCTGCTTCCATGTATTACTATGGTACGTTTAAAGCAAGAATGCTAATGTTGTGTTTTTTCTTATTTCAGGCTATCAATTGCACGTTACAGTCGTTAGATACGCAGTTGACAACATTGCTTGAGAGACATAAACATCTGGAACGGAGAGACAATGAGCTCAGGCAACAGAAGAAGGAACTCTTAGAGAGAGGAAACAAGAGGAGACAATTGGAATCAAAAATTGCTGTGAAGTATGATAGGTAGGAAACAAATTGTGTTATGTGTGAAATGAGAACAATTTTAATAATAAATGTATACTGTCTTCCACTTACTGAAGCGTGCTTTTAATATAAAAAAATACTTAAGTGTCAGATACAGGTCATAATCAAGATCTAGAGGGTGCTTAGAAATAGGGATTAAGATAGTAGTTGAGAAGCCATATAACAATATCCTAAATAATTAATAAAATCATAGGATTCCAGTGAGAAATCATTGCATTCATTTGCTTAGAGATTGCCATAGCCCTCTCTCTTGGTAGCACACATCTTGGCACACCAGAAGGGACTTGCTGGTAGTACGAAAGGCAAAGGCAGCTTTAAGATCCTTGGGGCAGTGAGTAGGGCACACAGCGTAGATATATGGAGGTCAGTACTGAACCAGTGTATACCAGGGGAGGATTTTGCTGGCCAGCAGTGTGCCCTGGCCAAGAAGGTTAACAATATTCTTGGCTTCCTTAGGCAAGGTACTGCCAGCAGGTCAAAGGCCTTACTCAAGTCCAGGTAGACAATAACCACTGCTTTCCCTTGATCCATGAGGCTAGTCTTTTCATTGTAGACCTTATTAATTTGTTTAGAAGCATATCAACATTCCTGTCATCTCATCCTTAGATCTGCACTCTCATCCTTAGATCTGCACATGTAAGTGTGGGTTTTACCCCTGGAGACACCTAACCCCATGGTCTCTCTGGCAGCTGGCCTGGATTCCCCTGTTCCCTCTGATATCCAGCTTCTGTGGTCTCAACCTTAGAGACAAACACATGCTTGACTCCCTGGCCACTTCACCTAGTTGCCAGCTAGTCTGGCTTGATCTTCACTAAGGAACAAAAGCTCACTTATATGCCAGGTGCTAGCACTGTGGACTCGTGGGCCCCCAGTCTGTGGTGCTACACCTGTGCCTGGTATTTAAGTCCACGAACTCTGGTCTTTGTAGCTGCTGGTACCACAGATCATCTGGTCCTCTGACTTGTGATCCTGACTAGTTGCTTGCAGGTAGGCCCCCCATATGCACATGTGAATGCCAAACAAATAGTCCCTCAGCTGAGGAAAAGTGACAAATGGAATTTAATGACAAGAAAGAGCGGACTGTGCTGAGTGGGCATGGGACATGACTGTACAAGTGTATCAACCTGCCAGCTGTTCATGTGTAACTGGCCCCTTGGTGCCTGTATCCCTCTATTTTTTTCACACTTCATCCTTCCCACGTCACCTAGATTGCTTGCTTTCCTTGCCTTCAATTTCTCCCCTCAGTATCGCATAAGTCCTGTGCAATTGTGAAACGCTTTCTGCTGCACCATATAATGTGTGCCATAACCACAGGCATGAACTTGTCACAGTCTAGGGAGTGCTCAGACATTGACTCATCCTGATGGGTTTTCACACCTGGACGATGGGGTTGAGGTTGTCCTGGAACAGGATATCCTTTCCTCCTCATCTTTAATTTGGGTTAGTGCCAGCTGGGGTGTCCTTGGCTCCTCTGGGCTTGTGGAGATGGGCCTTCGATAGGTAGGAGACTTCTATGATGGGCCTGGGAGTAGCCAAGATAGGGCATTATTTGAGCTTCCCCCATCTGCCAGCATCTCTCTGTACTCCTTTATGGGCGTGCAGGTGAGCTTTTATTATACAACCTAACAGGAAGCGTGCCTAGATTAAGGTAAATGACATTCCCTTCATCTCCCGTCATCCAAAATCTGGTCATTTTGTCATAGAAGACAATCAGAGTGGTCAGGTTAACCCTTGGTTAGTGCTTGCTGACTGTTCTTGACAGCCTTTTCATGTTGCTAGGAGTGTTTTTGAAAGGGACTTGCTCCAGCAGTTTCCCAGGGATCAAAGTGAGAAGACTGGTTTGTAGTTTTCTAGATTATTGTCTTGATGTATTTGGCCTTTTTTGAATGTCTCCATTTGGAGCCCTCTGCAGCTACCTAAACAGCATGATTATTTCATTTGAAGTTCTTCATAATTATGCAGTTTTGGTATTTAAAATGAGTGAAAATTCTAATTTTCTGCAGTACATGCGGGAAGCTGAAGGTGCAGATTTTACTTACTAGTATGTGTAGCAAGAATTAAGTAAGCCTTTAACTCTTGGATGCTGTATTGTTGTGAGCAAGTAGTAGCAGAGGAAGAATGTCATCCTTGCACTGACGCTTTAAGTCTGAAATTTATAGAAACCATATGGTTGCTGAGAGATGCCCTTAATAACCTAAATTCAGATTTCTCTAATTATGAAAGTTTTTGTGTTTTCAGTTTCTTAGGCATAAAGTTCATGTATGGGGAATGCATCTAATATGTTTGGAATGTTTAGAAACAAAAATACCTATTCTTCCTTACTGTTGGTTTATTACATACAAGATTTAAGAATTCTGGTATTTTCTGCAATTTATTTTAATTAGGATTAATCATGTATTGGTTCCTTCCATAGTATAAAACAGCTGGAACAGGATGCTATCAACCTAGAAGAGGAATCTCAAAAGGCAAATGTAAAGATCAAAGAAATAAATACGCAAAAAGCAAGACTTGTTTCTGAATTAATGCATCTCATAAAGGTACGTGTTTTTTCATGGTATATGTTCCACCAGTGTGAAGATTCTAATTCATGTAAGAAGGAGTTATGCAACATTTGGATGCATTACTGTAAATGTTTACAAGCTACCTTGCTTGATGATAAACTCCTTCTAAAGCTTTAATGAACTTGCACCTGTTTATTTGTTGGTGACAAAAGTCCTTTATGGACTGATCCAGTAAATACAGAAATGAACTGCGTAATCATTTCAGTCTGTACTTTTTCAGAATACTGCTTGTTCGTGTGAACTGTTTCTTCCTCTTAGTTAATAATCTACTTTTTTTATATCGTTGTTCCTATTGAAAAAAGGAACAGTCATTAGTCTGCTAAAAGTCTGTCTTACTGCTAAAACTAAGGAAAATGTGAACTCTTCCTGTACCCACATGAAAAAACTGTCCTGAAACTGTAAGGACCCATGACTGTGAAGGAAGGCTAGAATCAGGAAAGTACTCTCAGGCTCTAGTGTCATGAGTTACTTGTTGTCTTTTTTTTTTTTTTTTTTTTAGAGTTCAATATTAAAAATAAAAGTAAGCCCTGTGTGTTTAATTGTTACATTAGTTTACCTTGTAAGCCTGAATAAGGGGAACTGCTGGAAGGTGAATTACATTAATTTGTCTTCTGAATAAGTAAGGGGCAAGAAACAATTACTTCTAGTTCTAAGGGAATCTGCTTGTGGCTTCGCACTTGGCAAGAAACGGTGCCATTCTGACTACAACTTTGATCTTGTATGCTCTTCTTTTGCCATGTCTTAGCGACATTGAAATGTTTTCTTGCTTACTCCTGAAAAGAATTGAATATTCCCTCTGAAATAATGATGATTTCAGTACTCTTCAGTTGTTGGTATTTATTTAAAAAAAAAAAAAAAGCTTCCAAATGGATGAGCTGCTTGTTTGATAGCCCTGGACAGGAATGACTGGTGTGTCTGAGAGAGCATCTTTCAATCAGCTAGCCAGCAACTTTGAAAATGCAAAAGAATGGCAGAAAACATCTGCCATGTTAAAAAGGGTTTTGACACTTTTATGTTTAGTGCCCGTTTCCCTGTATGTAAACTGTCCCAAGTGTTTTCCTGTTGTAAAGACAATTGAAGTAATTTATAGACTGTTGTAAAACTTGTCTGAAGGAGTGTTTTAAGTCTCTTTTCCCTGGTATAAGAAACTGTATTTGACACATACTGTATGATTTCTTAGTATACCAGGGTGTAGGGCAGAACGGATGGTATTTGCTTGAAGTAGTTATTGACCACAAAAGGTATTTTTGTATCATTTTGTGTATCAGCTTAATTTTTACGGCTTGTGTGCTCAAGGAAATATGTGCTAGTGCCTATAGAAGAGATTAAAATGATCTGTTTCAAGAAAAATGTTTTGGCATGTGATTTATTAAAATTACTGAATGCCAGGCATTTCTGTTCATTCCCAAACCAAACTTCATGCATGTTTCCAAGTTTATGGGAATCTTTTCAATTTTGTTCTGTAGTTTTTGTAGTTGTGCTAGCTGTAGGCTATTCAGGTGACAAGCTTTTTTTTTTTTTTATTCTTATGTTCAGGGCATACTCATTTCTGCTACAGAAGGAAACTTAAAATGTTTATGGGATTTTTGTTTGCATGGTAGCAATGTGATCTGTTTTTTAAAGAGTTTCTGTGGGTTATGTGGAACAGTCAACAAGAGTGATGGTCTGCATGTATATTTATAGGAATATACAAGGCAGAGTAGACCTGGTACGAGTCAATTCTTTACAACCACTTGACAGAAACAGAGTTGTTCCACTGTTTCAAATTCTGGTTTAAATTTTGCATATAGCTCTCTTGTGCTGTTATCTTAAATAGGCTTAACTTCTATTTTTCATCACCTTTAATTAAAACTCTCTTCTGAGTTGGCTTCTCTGATAATTTTAAGATTATTTAAGTGGATTGGAAACAAGGAAACTTATTCTGTGTCTAAGTTCACACTGTAGGAACTTTGTGTTGAAATGACAAGTAGTAAAGAACTCATACATTTGGCTTACTACTAGGGTTGGAAGCTAACACTGAAATATTCATTTCCATAGGTCTACAGTGGGAACTTTGTGTGCCCTTACCTTAAGAGAAGGGGGGTCCTCTCTAATATGCTGATTATTTAAAAAAAAAAAAAAAAAAAAGAGCCTGGGTTCTTAGTGCTTTATACTTGAAGCTATTCTTTACATAGGCAAGAAAATGTTGGTGATTTTGAAGTCTTCCAGACCATTCCCGAGGCTATCTCACTTACAGAAATTATCATTTTAATGTCAAAGTTGCCTAACCAGAGAATGAGGCTCACTAAAGTCTGTTATAAAACTTCCAAAGCAGAACCTCCATCTGTACTTGTGCATTTGTTCAAGGTAGGACACTCAAGGACCCCTTCTAAATGGTTACTGTACTAACTGAGGGGCATCCAGAGCTTTTATGATACTTAGTAGATTTTGATTGTGTTAAGACCATGCTCTTACATTCATGGGTAAAAGAACACGAAGGGAGAATGTCACAGCTCCTGCCATGTACTTCATGTTCACTCACTCTTGCGTTGCCAGTGAGAGGGGCATGTATTTTATGTGCTTATTTCTTGATTGTTTTTCCATCTCTGGGTGTGATGTGTGAAATCCATCAAACTCCACCTGTTGGAATTTGTCTCTGAGAAAGAACTGAGATAGCTTTACCTTTTCTGGAACTTCATATGGGAGTATGTGGTGTAGGGAGAGAACATATGCTTTTTTGGTATAACATTGTTTAGTTGCAAGTGATATCTGAATGCCTACAGATTAAAAATGTGGGTGGATTCCATGTCTTGAAGAGTTTGAGTCACCAAAAAGTCACTTTTCTTCTTTGTGTTAAGTCTTCCAAAAAGGTGAGCACAGTACGGGATTGTATGCTATCACTAAAGAGAAAATGCATGGTTTCTGAAGCTTGATGGTAATTATTTTTGAGTTTCTCCTGGGGATGTTTAAAAAAAAAAAAAGACATTTTCTTTTTTCCTATGCAGCATTGTGTATCACTGAACATGCTCAAAACAGATCTGGTTCTTCAGAGCACTGTGGTGGCTGCTGAGAAGAACAGACTAGAATTGGAGTATAAAGCAGCAAGTACGCAGCTAAGAGCTTCAGAGGTAACTGTTTCTATGAATGATTGTATATCTACTGTGAAAATATCTTCTGTGGAAACCTTTATAGTGTAGAAGAGCATGCTTCTGTGCCATTCTTTAGGAATGGACATTAATATTGTTAAATATGTAGCCTTAATTTCAGTGGTTTGATTCATTACTTCAGCATCTTAATTTAAAGCTGAAAAGGAGGTTCTCCTTCCTCAATTAAGATGTCTAAACTGCCATGAAAACATGATAGACAGTCATCATGTCCTCCTTCAAGCTTTTAATTCTAATGCTTAGCTAGATTTTTTTACCCTGGCTATTTTTTTGGAACTGTACTCTTTCTTCTGAGCCTATCATAGACAACAGTACTCAATCCACATGGTAGATGCAGAGTCAAGATAGCTCTGCTGGACCCTAACACAGTACTTTCTTTCATAGCTGACTTTCTCATACTGTAATTATATGCCTTTGGTGGACAGAAGAGGTGATAACTAGTCTTTTGATTAATCATATTAGGCAGCTATGCAGTATTCTGGTTTAAAGAAAGTTTGAGTAATGGGTTTCACAGGAAAGTAATCTTACAGAGGATGTGGTTCTTTTTAGTGGATTAGCATTTAGAGGTCAATTTGCACATTTGTTTAGTAAGCACACAATTTTTCAATGTACCAGGGGAAAAAAGCTGTAAAACTGCAGTATGGTAGGTTTATTTCTTATCTTGAGAGACTCAGGTTAACAGTAGTTTAATGCTAATTCAGCTTGATAGACAAAGTAATTGCAGTTAAATTGGAAAGCAATTCAAAAGGTAAATGATTTTCATTTTTGTTTGATAAGCAGTTTCAGAAAAAATTACTATGGGAATTTTTTAGAAAATATTTAGAAAACCACTTGGAGGCATAGGTATCATCACTTGCAGGACAATTAGAAAAAAGAGAACTTGAGCAAAAAATGTCTGGAAAGTAGAGACAATCCAGTATGTTGCTTGGAAAGTCACAGGTTGCATCAGACCTCTCATGCAATGCATGTGTTACTCAGACTATGAAAATCCAATGCAAGGTGCTACATTAGTGGAGCTCAGTAACCAGTAAAAATGTATTACAAAGCCATGAACCATGTAGGAATAGTCTGTGTCATCAGTGGTAAATTTAATACTTTTTTTGTTCTGTCTGTCCAATCTTTTTCACCCTTTTAGAGATTAGCTTTGAGTTGGTGCATAGGTAGGTGTCTGGTCAGGTAAATACACAGGACAGGTAAGATGAACATTCTGATAATTCTTAGTTAAACAAAAATTGCTTCCTTTCTTAGTGAAAAGCTAGTTGGGTCAGTTGAGGTTCCCTTAATAATTGTTACTGCATTATATTCAGCCACTTGCATAGAGGAAACACTGTATCGGAGCTAGTATTTTTGATGGGTGCTTTACTTGATGTTAGGAACATTAAAACAACAATAACAAAACCCTAAAATTATTAATTCCCATATTAGAACTTGAAGAAATGTAACTGCTCTGGAGGAAAACTTTTTTGAGTTTTCAAATGCATCTTAGGTTTTCTCTTACACTGAAGTTCAAAGCCAAGCATCCCCATGAGTTTTCAATTAAGTCTTTGGCCCCTTTTTTAAAAAAGGTTCTCTTTCTTGTATTGCATTGAGCTATGTATGTTGTGCACACTGTTTTTTCTCATTTTGTCTGCTTCACTCTAATTCCTTAGTGGCTGACTGATATTTTTTTCTGCATTAAAGTAGTCTTGCTCCAAAACTGTCCTTGAGGATGCCATCACAACACTGTGTAGAAGTCTTGCTAACAGTTGCTTTATGTTTTTATAAAATAAACCTGCAAAAAGTATGGAACCAAACAAAAATAGAAATAAGTGTGATGAACAAAAGCTAGGAAGTGAAACTAAATTGAAATTTAAGTGTTATGGCTATGGGGCTAATAGTTTTCTGTTTGATCATCAGACACTTTCTTAGGTCATGTGCTGATTATAATGCATTTATTAAAATTGAAATGGAGGGTATCAGCCAAAGAAACCGTGAAACTTAGCACTTATTCATGGTGTTTATCTCCCAAGCAATTTTGAGCCTCTGTAATATATAAGTAAATATCTGATTAAGATTTGAAGAAAGCACAACCTCCCCCCTTACATCTAGAAGATCACATATGTTCCTTTTGTGAGGGCTCGACACTGGGATACCGTGGAGAGAGCAGCATGTTTGTTGCTTTATGGGTGTTTTTTAACCACTTAGGTGTAAAGGCCAAAACAGTACATGTTTTTGAACAAGTCAAGTTAGCAGCAACAGATTTCTGGGGTATATATTTTGTTATTGCAGTTCAAATGGGAACCTTGGTGTTAGTTTAACAGCTTCTTGTATTTAATCTATTTAATGAGACTAAGAAGCAAATCTGTGTTTTGTGACCTATATTGAATGTTAGGGAGAATTGTTAGCCCCATCTGCTTATTAGATAATTGGCACAATTGCCTGCATGTTTATGGTGATTGTTGGAAAGAGTCTTGCTAATTGACTTGCTGCGATAGCTTGCTAATTTTTTAGGTTCATTTGGTGTAAATTTAAATAATCAGTATTAGTACTCAGTGTATACATTGCAGCACTTGTTCCTTAAGCCAAGTTTTAAGAAAATGCAAATTCTGTTTTCCTGTGTATAAATTTGCAAACTTGAAATAACTAAGTACTGTCACCAGGCGTGTGTTCAAACACTAATTCATGAGAAAATATTGGGTGCTGGTGACTGTTTTCTTCAACCAGCTTCTCATTTTTCACAAAACCAACTGCACTACTGTTAAGTGCAACTCCATAAGAAACACAGAACGTAAGTGGGCTCTGCTGCTTGGTAAATGTTTCAGTAAGTTCTAATCACAGCCTTGTGCTAGCATGGGATTATCCTGAAAGACCAGGATACAGTTCTTTCCAAGTTGGTATGCTGTTGGCTGAAGCAAATTTGAAGCTTTGTCTAGGCTACAGTGTCTTTCATGGTGTAGCCTCTCTGTTCAAAGTAGCAATTCTTTCTACTTAACATTTTTCCATGGGTTTTATTGAGGCACCTTCAGAAAGTGCACAAGAACCTTTACATTGCAGTGCACTTCTGAGTATCTAAGAGGATGCAGGATTCAATGCTTGTGGTTTTTCTTTATATTATTTAACTTATGTTTAGCATAGGCCTATGACAACAAACGGGAAAAACTGAACGAAAACTGAGGCTTGCCTTCCTGATGAGCTGTCAGTGCTTTTATTCTATCTTCATAACCACATCACGTCTATTGCTTTCCAGTGTTCCTGTTGAATGTTGAGTTTTTTTCTGCCTAAACGTGTTTTCCTTTTCACACCCTGAAAAAAATTACTTGCCTCAGACTTCAATTAGGCCTGTTCAATTTTAAGTATATTTAAGATTTTCAGTGCCTAGAGTTCAACTCAAAATCTTGTTTCGTGCAGCTCTGCAGGATTTCAAGTGTGAGCAATACGTGCAATTGAAACCGAGATTCCTCACTTCAGATTTTTTCAGAACTGACTTTGGCTCTGAATGATCAAATGCTTGAATATGAAATTGATGTTTCATGTGTAATAAAGCACGGCTTGTGGATCCTTTCACTGGATCCTTGGCTCTCATTATTAAGAGGTCAAACACAGTTTAAATTAAGTCAGTTGCCTTTTAAATTTCTAGGGCCAAAAGTACAGGCTAGTTTGAATTCAGAAACTTATGAAATGTTCCTAAAATATTTGAGTGTGTTACAGGTCACATGCCGGTATGTAATGGAACATAAGTGTTGTGGTGTACAGTTTTGCTTTTGTTAATTCAGAAAGACATAAAATACTGGCTGTGACCAAAACGAGGGCCATCCTCCGCTTACCCTTGTTTTATCAGTGTAGCTCCAATGCCAGCCCTTCTTGCCTGTAAGACATTTCCTTCATTCTCTAGCATGGACTTTACAGAAATTGAGGAAAGTAAATGGTGCTTTTTTAATCTTTTTGAAAGCATTAACACAGTGACCGTGTCCTGTGTTTGAAAAAACATTCAATATACAATTGAATAAATATTCAATTTACTGAATATTTATTCAATTGTATAATCCTGAGATGAAAAGTCATTTTTTTTTGCCACTGGAGCGCTCCCATATTTAGCTAAAACACAAAACAAACAAAAAAAAAAAAATACAAACTGGGGAGATAAAGCACTCCAAAGTTTAGGAATAAAATTAAACGTACCAAACTGTTAGAAGTAAGTACTGAAGCAAAATATTGTACATATGGATTTTAAGTTAGGATTTTAGGTTGGATGTTAGGAAGAACTTCTTTACCAAAAAGGTTGTTAGACATTGGAACAGGCTGCCCAGGGAAGTGGTGGAGTCACCATCCCTGGAAGTCTTCAAAAGACGTTTAGATGTAGAGCTTAGGGAAATGGTTTAGTGGGGACTGTTAGTGTTAGGTCGGAGGTTGGACTCGATGATCTTGAGGTCTCTTTCAACCTAGAAATTCTGTGATTCTGTGATTTTGTGACTCTAAAAAAAGTGAAAATGGTGCGTGCCCACAGTGTAACTGCCTATTAAAAGGTACACTGCATGTGTAGTCAGTCACTGAGTAAGGGCATGGTAAAATAACTCGGAGTAAAGTTCCAGTCTCTTGGTACTTACTCATTTTCACTTCTAAGTTGTTGGCAGCTCCCAGCTTTCTGCATCTGAGTGCTCACCTGAGCTGGGCATCAGTAACAAGCAGTTACTCCCAAGCCTGTTCTGCTCCATGTATTGAAGTGGCAGGCCTGAGGTCTGGGCTGCATGTGCAGAGAGAAGTCAGTGAAACTTTTCTCTCTCCAAGCTTTTTTGCCTGGATATTGATGTTGCAAGATAAAATACAATACAGAGAATACGACACGTTCATAAAGCACTGTCCTGAAAGAGAACTACTGTTGCGGGAGAACTGAATTACAAAAGTAATAGGACTTGGCTGTCCATTTACCTGTGGTGAATTCCAAAAAGTTTAGTTTCAAGACAGCTGTTCAACAGCAGAACCTGTTTTTCACTTTTTTTTTTTTCCAGTGTTGGTTTAAAAATTGTGGATGTTCCTGTTTTATATTTTGCAAACTGTATGACAGGAGGTAGAATACAAAACAGCAGAGGAGGACTTCTGATTTGTAATTAGTTTGCTCTGTACAATTTCAGATAATCTCCACCATGTAGATACATACAGTTAAATGGGAGCTAATAACAAATAAGGCTCACAGTATAGTTCTGCTATACCTTGTAGCAAATTTGCTGTAAAATTGTCTGATTTTAAATGTATGTTGAACCTACAAAAATCTACATATACGGGAAAAAAAAATATTATATTACTAAAGCATGCTTTTGATCAGTTTACCTTGACATCTGTTGACTTTGAACAGAGAAGCAGAAGGAGTTCTACGTGTTGAAATGATGAATTTTCTGTCGTTAAGCAGTATGATTTCACCTATATTCCTTGATTTGGAAGTCATTTGTTGCTTATATGCTCTTATCAACTCATGTTGGAACCGAAGTTCAACTGTGTGGATATGACTTGCAACATTTAGATGTTCAGCACATTTCTTAAGGAGTCAGTGAAGTGTAATGCAAAATCAGGGACCATAATGGAAAGCAATAGAAAATTTAAAGTAAAAAAGATGTGTATTTTTAATATCTTTTCTAATAGCAAACTTTTTGTGAGCTGGATGAGAAAAAGCGGGTTCTTACAGAAAACTGCAGGGCATTGCTGAAAAAGGCTCGACAGATGTGCAAACTGGGTCCGGATCAACATCTTCCAAAAGAATTTCAAACTGTATGTACAAAAATAAATCTCCATATTTCTTTTAAATTTTGGATGATCCTCATATCATTCTAATTTTTCTAGCAAAAAATATTTAAATTTAATATTGTAAGGGTACTAGCAAAGGATCATCTCTATTTCTGTTAGAATTGGCTTGCATCTTATCATTTAACCTTTAAAAGCACCTTTCAGTATTTAGATTATAAAAGATGGGATATCCCCTGACTGTGCATAGGGGAAGAAAATGTGATCTGAAATTTCAATTGAAATGCATATGTTTGTATTTGTAAAAAATAATTCAAAGCTATATTCTTCTAATTTGTTGTTTTAATGGAGTAACACGGAAGTATTGAAATCTGGGCTATCTTCCTACCTACTTGGAAGTCTTCCAATAGTCTAGAAGTATTTGTATGGCTTAACTGGAATAGCCCTGGCGTACACCATGTCTGAGTATCTGTACCTACACAGAATAGGCAAGTATGGAGCAATTGCTTGTGTATCTGTAGTATCACTGTAGGCAGAACTCTCTGTCCTGGATAGCTTGTGAAGGAATGTTGCTGTGTTAAATTTTGAACATGTGACATCCTGAATAAAAGTAAGCATTTTCTGGCTTATGGGATTTCTTTTTAGCAAACTTGAGTTCTTCATTAGCATTGCTGTAAAACATATGCATCTTTGCTCTTGTAGGCTTTTCAGGATCTTCCAAACACACTGGAGGAAATAGATGCTCTTCTGAATGAAGAGAAATGCAGGGCCTCCTGTTTCACAGGCCTGAATGTTGTGGTATGTTCACTGCTTTCTCTACGCCCTCCCTTCCTCCCCCTCCACCCGTATTGTACTTGCTTCCCACTCTGTACTAGATCTCTTAGTATAACAAGCTAGACAGCAGGAACAATGTTCTGTAAATGCCAGTTTCTGCATCTATTAGAATTTTAAGTAGGTTCTTCCAAAAGAACAGTGTGTTCTGTGTCTTTTAAAGAAAAAAAGTTGTAACCTGAAATAAAAAATACTTCAGTTTCTCTGCCTTAAAGCTTGGAACAAGTCTTGCTTCGTGTACAGTGCAATAATCATATAGTTGTGTTTGAACAGGATCAGTGTAGTGTGATATTTTCACAATCAAGGTTAGAATTGTGAAACATTGTGGTTAGTGACTGCTTTTTTTAATTCTGGCAGGTTGTTGAAGAGTACAATAAGCAAACTGAAGAAATACAACAACTGATTGAAGATCTAGAGGAAAAGAAAAAGGAACTGGATAACTATAAGCAAAACATTTCACAGGTAATAGCTGAAATTAGTTTTTCTGTTTGAGAATATCTTCATTAGAACAGAACACGTACAAAAACAAATGGTAACATTCAAAGTTCTCTTGAGTGTAAAGTGAAATCCTAGCTCCTGGAATTATATATTTTTAATACTAATTACTGTCTGTGAAGAAAAATTTGCTTACTAAAAATAGTTTTACATGGATGTTTCTACTTCTAGGTCAAAGAGAGGTGGCTAAACCCTTTGAAAAGCTTGATTGAGAAAATTAATGAGAAGTTCAGTAACTTCTTTAGCTCTATGCAGTGTGTTGGTGAAGTTGATCTTCATGTGGAAAATGAGGTATGACTTAGTTTTCATACATAATATTGCATTCATATTTTCATACATCTTATATGTTGGCAGAGATAAAATAACAAATTGTCATTTGGATTGTGGGGAAAATGTTCTTTAGAAGTTCTTCATTTTTGTAACTGTCGCACACACTTTGTGCTAGAGCTGCCTGATTGGTTTGACTAAAGGAAAATGAGCCTTTGTCCAGTTGCATAAGAGTTCAGCTCATTGACTTTTGGAAGTTTCTTGTAACTGAATTAACTACTCAACTTCTTCAAATGCTAAATTGCTGTTCTTCATCTTTTTATGAAAGATTGGTTTTAGGAATGCCCTTTTAGACTTCACATTTTTGGAAATGCTTACTCTTTCTGCCAGAGCAATACTCTTCAAGAGAAGCAACAACTCTGAGTGATGCATGATCTGAAATTTCAAATCATTGTCTGTGTTTCCTTCTTTTTCTTGTAGTAGATGAAAGTGTGCATTTCAGTTCTGATTTTTCCCTCTGTTTTCCTGTTACAAGGCATAGTTAGAAGCTCTGCGTTCACTTCAGCTGTAATTCACATTTGTTATGTTAGTAATTTAATTTTACTTTTTTGACTAATTTGTGCTATTTTATTACCATATAGTGGCTAAAAGCTGCTATTAATATTGTAATAATTTGGTTTTACCTGTAGTTTCTAGTCAAGTCTGGTGTTTTGGCTTTTCTGGAGCAGTAGCAGTCACCTGGACCTGCCTGTTACACCATTAGTAATGGTTACAGGAAGAGTTTACCTCTGAGGGAATTACCAGTAGTAGCTTGAGGAATGATGCTCTACACAGTGGGCTGAAGAGAAATCAGCTATTTCGTTTTAAACTGATCTCTGTAATGATGATCTTAAAGACTTTTAAGTAATACATACATTCTATTACACTGATAGCTGACAGTTTTTTCTGTAAATTACTCAAGCTGCTTCTAAAATATTTAGTGGTAGTTATTACTGGGGACAGAATAGTAACAGGGAAAGCTTGGTATGTGAACAGTGCATTAAAATGTTAGTATAGAAACTAGTAGTAAGAAACAATAGGACATTAAAACATGGCCTTTTGATTTCAGAGTCAAATCTATTACACAAATACTGTCTTCTGTGTAAAACTAAGTTGGGAGGGAGAGAGTACACAGAAAAACAGTAAATAAGTGGAGGGCTGATCTTACAGGCTAGCAAAGCCTCCAGGATGAACCTTGTACACTTCTCCCACCCTACTTTCAGCCTGTGCCAGTGCATCTGAAAATACAGTGGGCCTTGGAGACCTTAGGTCTTGTTTTTTATTTCTCCTTACTTCAAATGGTTGTGTTCTTCATGTTCTACAGGAAGCTCAGTTACTTTCCAGAGAGTACAGCAAAAGCTCTCTAAGTATCTCTTAGAGAACAAACAGGAACTAAATTGTGCACTTAAGCATATTTTTCCCTCCACTGTGATAACAGTTCCTGATCATAAGCAAGTCAGACTGTGGGTCTGTTGAGATGGCTCCTGATAGTCAAGTATGAAATCCTTCTGAGATGGAGCAAGACTGACTAAGCAATAGTGCTGTTACCTCCACTGATTAGGAGAGCCTTGTTTTAGCTCTCCTTAGCAAAAGACCACCTTCAGGAAGGTCAGTGCAGCTGCATTTGAGTGTTCTGAAAGTATGTCCCTTGATTTACCTGCTTAGGTTCCTGACTGTCAGGCATAGCTATTGAAGTACAATCTGAAAATCTGAGAAGCTAATTATTCTTCTGCTAAGCTGCATTAAATGCTAAATTAAATACTTCTTGCATAGTGGGAGAGATTGGAATGGTAACCAAAAAGAATTTGTAAATGGTTTGAGTTGCAGTAAGTATTGCTTTGTTCCAGCATGTCTGTCAGTCACATAGCACTCCTCCTCAAGGCAGGGCTTCAATTTGTCTTTGAAGTGCCAACTGATTGCCAGCAGGGGAGAAAACACTGAGGGTAAGAAAGGTGATCTGTCTTCAAAAATCGGAAAAAGCTTGCACTGTTGCAGTTGTGGGTATGCAGCTATGCCAGGTCACCTTCAGTCTCTCCCAAAGTACATACGGGTTGACCTCAGCCTCACAGTTCTATGTTTCCACAGTTTCAGTATGCCAGTAGCACCAGGGATTTGTAGTATGTGAAAGTAAATACCAGTATAACTTACACATCTCAGTCTTGAAGATGCTTGTCTGTCTGCAGATAGAGTAAAACACCAGGAGCACCAAAAGGTGTTTTGTTGTTCAGATTTAGCAGATTAGCATGTAAACAATAAATCCTCTCAAATGTTAGATGCAATATCTCATCTATGCATTATATATGCAAAACCTGGAGGTATCAAAGAAGCCAACCATTGTTCCTACAGTCTTCAAGTTCATTAAGACAGTTCTAAGATTGAGTTTTAAGAGTGTCTTGTTTCCTTCCTAGCAGTTTTTAGACCTTGCGCTTCACAGAAGCCAGCCCTACGCTGTCACTCCTCTCTGCTGGGTCACTTAGGTTCTGTATGCCTTTTGATAGCTGTGGTACGTGGTCTTCTAAACCAATCTGGTGTGTGCTGGCTTCTGTGGGAAGGGCTCCTCATTGTCTTTTTGTGTCACCTGTCTTTTCTAATACTAGATGTATTTTGCAAGTAACCATCAGTGCGTCACCTCCACTCCTTTTTTTTCTACCTTAAGCATCACTGCTGTGTACTATTACAAGAACAGCAGTTGGTGACCTCCAGGCACAGAACTTATGCTTCCATAGTGAATACAGCTAGACCTCTTAGAACTCAAATTCCTGAAACTTTTGAATGTTCCCTGTAGGATTTGTTAATATGATAAATACAGATAAGGAACATGTGTAGACTGAACAGTCTACATAAGTAGATTTCATAAGCAGTCAGTATAGACTTTCTGCAGTGTGAGGATCTCTGAGGATTAGCAGGTGAAAACTGCTCTCAGCTGCTTTTCACTTCTGAAAGATTAGCAGGTACTCCCAAAGATGTTTTTTTTCATCAAATAATGAATAGATTTCATTGGATGGGCCTTCTTTGAACCAATTTATTCCCCACACTTGTGTCTCATTAACTCAAACTGTTGACGGGTCAATTTTCTCTTGAAGATGCCAGTGGGAAGCCTCATGTGTTGTTTTCTGGACTGTGAATGAAAGGGAAGTTTCTGTCATGGTGCATTTGGTTGGGGGATTTGTATCTCATTCTGCTAGTGGAGGAAAAGTAGCTTCTGTTTTTACTTTGGAGCACAGAGATTTGGATGGATATACTTACACTGCTTGCACTTGGAGAACATTAGGTGGGGTCAGAGCCAAATGTGTGGCTGTAGGTTTTCACCTCACTGTTTAAGTAGGTAACATCATGCACCTGATGTTTTATTTTTTTCGGAAAAAACTGAATTTTTAGGGTCATTGATTTCTCCTGTTTCAAGCAAAGACTATTTTTTTTTCTTGTCTGTGTCCTTATTGTGCACAAAGTCTTTCTTACAAGCAATTTGGAAATGAACAAATCAATATTTAGCGACAGTAGTATAGAGGAACTCTCTAACAAGAATAAATAAGAATTAAAGAAACTGTATGAAGCAGAAAGAATATTAAGTTGAATCTGTGCTGTTTGTTAACTCTTGTAGAACATTTCACATTTCCTTTCATTTGCATGTCGTTGTCAAATAAACTGTAATACAGAGCAACTGAATTTAACAGATACTGACTTTTATAGGATGAGTATGACAAGTATGGGATTCGCATAAGAGTAAAATTCCACAGCAGCACTGAACTTCATGAATTGACTCCCTATCATCAGAGTGGAGGTGAGAAAAGCGTTTCAACTATGTTGTACCTGCTGGCTCTACAGGAACTCAACAAATGTCCTTTTAGGGTTGTAGATGAAATAAATCAGGTGAGGATCTAGTGCAGTAAATAATCACATGTTATATAGAAGCTTATGAAACTGTGGAGAGAATAGCCTTTTTTTTTTTTTTCCTCTTAGGGAATGGATCCTGTGAATGAGAGAAGAGTTTTTGAAATGGTTGTGAAAACTGCTTGTAAAGAAAGCACATCTCAGTACTTCCTTGTTACACCAAAGGTATGTGGCTGAAAAATGAAAGTTTCTGTGAATGGCAGTTGTTTTCTGTGGTGGAATCCCTATAAGCACAGTATAGCTTGAGTCTGATTTGTTTTATGCCAGACCATAAAATTAAATGGGTAACTGTAACATAATTTGCCTATTGTAAGGATGGTCCTGCCACAAATTAATACAACCTATACCAAGGCTTATGCTGTTTTAAATGCATTCTGGAATTGTGGCTTGTGTGGAAGAATTGCAAGTTAAGGACCAGTGGATCGGGATATAATTTAACAAGACTATCAAATGTAATGCCTCTACCCCACAAAGAATTGTAGGTGTAGCAGAGACAATTTCCAAACCAAACATGTCAGGTAACCCTAGTGGGCTACCTGGCTAGTTTTGCTGGCATATGAAGAACCAGAGGAGTTTCAAGGGAACGGAGGAAAATTGTCAAGAAGCTGATTGATAGAAGCTTATAAGCTTAGAAAGGATCAGTGCTGTGTTCCATGGAGAATGGTTTCATGAGGATTTTTCAGTCAGGAGTTGCCAGTGCATAATCATGCATGTAGTATGTAAAAACAACAACAGAAAATATTTAGATGACTTAATGAGTTTGGATGATGTAGCTTTAGGGGACTAGTGAGTTGGATGGTAGTTTGGCTGCACCTTTAATGGAGGTGAATGTTACATTCAACCTGATGCAAGACAGCTAGAACAACAAAAAAATATTTGTACACCAAGGAGGCAAATGATAAGTACTTGTATACTTTGTTAAGGTATCACTTTTCTTACATCTCCTACATTACTACTGCAATGTAGAAAATCTGGTGGTATGTACTATACTTTTATAGTATTAGCAGTTGAAAGACCTGTGAAAAGCCACCTACTGCATTTACCTGACTGAAAGTAGCAGGAAGGTAAGTTTACTTACCTCCACGCAGTTTGATTGTTTCTGCTTTTGTTATTGTTCTGTCTTGTTTTGTATCTGTCTCCTTTTGTCTTTTTGTGATTCATCTCCTTATCACTGGCTCTGCTTTTCTTACCTCTTTCCTGCTTTAAGAAACAACGGAGTAATTTGGATATTGAAAATATCCAAAATGGGGCCTTAGAAGACGACTGTCAAGGGGTTCAGAGTTTCTTTTAAGGGTTGTGCATGCTGTCTAATCAGTGCTTTAATTGATAAGGAGGAAAATTGTGTGTGGAGAGCCAGACAAATAAATCAAAGCAAAAGCGAGAAACAAGTAGAAAGAAGCTTCACAGGCTTTTTTTTTTTTTTTTTTTAAATATATATCCATTTAATATTCTTGATAAGAGGAAGATCAAGGAACATGTTGGACCCCTATTCAGCGGCAAGAGATGGCTTTATGAAGAGATTACTTAAAATAATACCTTTTTTTTGCATAATCTAGTATTTTTTCCAGAAAGATCAACCACAAGTAGGAGTTAACCATGCACACAGTTAACATGGTAAAGTTGTAGTGGCCCACTACAATGAATAGTACTGAAATAGTACTTCATGTATAGATCTTAGCAAACAAGATTGTTCAGATAGGCCTCATCCAAGGGTGTGCAGAACAGGCTGAGGAGAAAGCTGGAATCTGCACCAGTGCTTTCAGTGGCTTACTTGTAGTTCCTGAGCCTAAGCTATATATAATTACTTTATAGAAAGTAAGCACTTAATGTCATACTAAAAAAAAAAATAATTGCCATATTAAGCTATGTTCCTTTATGTGTATCTGTTGTACACAGGAAAAAGTCTTGGTTTTTTTTTTCAGTATGTTTCAGTTTGTTGACACCTTTCCCAGCTAATTTTTATGCGAACTATGGAAGAGAAGGGGCATAGATTAATATGCAGTAGAGTTGTTTATGGAAGTTTGTTTTCTGAATTGTTGTGATTCATTATCAGAATAAGTAGATGAACTGAATGCATTCTTCAGAAGTGAGTCCTGGGTTTGAAAAGCAGCATTTTTTGATACAAATAACCACTATACAGGGAGCGAATGTGTCTCTGCTGGAGAGCAAGATTAGAATTCTGAATAATCTTAGATTAGATAATTGTGTTTGAAAACAGGATGTATTTCAGCACACAAACCTAGGACATGGGATTTAAATGGCAATAATTAACAACCGTAACTGGTCTAAGGTATAAATTACAGCAGAGAGAGGAATTACTGTGGGTGATGAGTTGTAAGTTAATTGCTAGAAGTTATCCTTAGTGCTGAAGAAAGCCTTACGGCTTGTGAGATGTAGGAAATTTGTCAGTCTCCTGGGCTTGCCACTGACAAAACTTGTGAAAACTTGAACCGTGGTAGGTGTCCAGCTTTGGTTGCTACACATCAAAAAAACAGAACACTGGCTGGAGATATTTCAGAAGACATCAATGTAACTTGTAAAAAGTTTTTGAAAGTTTTGAGTTCCAAGTAATGGGAATTGCTTAGCTCAGAGGAGTGTGAGGTTGAAGAGAAGGATAATCCATAATAACTGTCTCCAAGTAATTCTCCCCTTCTGCTCTCCTTAGCCCTGGCAGGAGAAAAGCAAAAGCAGTCAGTATTCTCTGCATGTAGTGGATTGGGCAAAGAAGTTATGACCTCATTTGCAGCAAGAAGGTACAGATTAGGCAAGAAGAAACACTGTCATAGTGAGGATAGCAAAATATGGAAACTACCTGAAGGATGAATGCGTTCTCTCTGGGGGCATCTGGGAACAAATTACACATCATCTGCCTGAAAGGTTATAAAATTGATCCTGCAGGATTGACCTTTCAAGGTCTAAGGCTTGATGTTAACCTTCTTAACTTATTTTAGATAACGGGCAACATCATCTTTTATAGCAATTTTGACTTCGGATTTTGTGTTTTTCCCCAGCTCCTACAGAATCTCACTTACAATGACAAGATGACAGTGTTGTTTGTCTACAATGGACCTTGTATGTTGGAAACAAACAAATGGAACTTAAAGTCTTTCTGTAGGCAGCGGCGGCGACTTGGAAAGATGGATGAACAGTGATACGTATATATGTATATTTATGTGTATGTACATGTGTATATGAAATATAATTTTTTTTAGAACATTTTGGAACATTAGGCTTTCAAGACTCACAGAAATTGTGAAAGATGAGAACCTGTAAAAAAAAAAAAAACAAACAAAAACAATGATTGAGAGCTTTGTTTTTTTTAAAAGCTTATGTAAAAACAATGGATTTCAAGTATGTATTTTTTCAAGTCTTTTGTAATAGTCTATTTCTTCAAAGAATCTACTTTTTAAAAATAATATGTTTAAATAAAAAGGGAGTTTCTTGTATTTTGCTGTTATACCGGTAACGCAACATCAAAAATACAGTTAATTCTTCTAGGTTATATTGGATTAAACCAAAGTATATTTTTTATCTAAACCTGGAGTTTGCTTTTGTTGAACTGTGTTCCCCTAACAGTTTAGGGTGTTCTCCAGACTTCTCGTATTGAAAGGGGGGGAAACCTTTTTTTGTAACGAATGAAGCAGAAGATGTATGGGAAGAGAGTGGTTCGTAAGTAGCTGTGTATTGTTTTTTGTTTTGTGAAAATACACCTGAAGTTGATACAAGGAATGTATTATAATTATAGTAATATAGTTTATTATTGTGATTATTTTTAGCTAGCCTTCCATTTTGTTTTCCTGGAAGGATAAGATATGTATTTTTCTATGGCATGGAGGCAGTGACAGAGAGCCAGGTGTTTAATAATTAAACAATGAGATAGTTATCTTGCAGCGGTAAAGCTAAGCAATGTCTAACTTTTTAAAGTAAAACTGGATATATTTTTGGTAATAGGTGACCAGAAGGCTTTTTACACATCTTTAGCTGCATTGAAGTGATAGTACACAATAGTTTTTTAACAGGGTAGCTTTAAAATTCATTAGTAGAGTTTTCTCTATAGCTGTTAAATATTTCAAAGTAGATGTTACCGATAGAATGTTGAATACAGCTGTTTAATAGTTAAGGAGATATTATCAATAGACCATTAAATACCCAAAATAAAATCCTGGCTATTTAGTTAACTATTCAGTGTTAGGTTTGTTTTTTTTTTTAATTGTAAAGAGTATGATCTGTAAAGAAGTGGAAACTATGGTTGTTATCTAAAATGTACGTAAAAAATAAGAGTCCCAGGACAGCATCTGAAAATATACAGTATCCTCTTTTACAGCAGGACAGTAGCCCTCAATAGAATTTTAGACATAATTCAGTGTCTGCTTTATTTTGAATGGGAGTTTTTCCTACTGGCATCCTGCCCAGTGAACTTTGTCAGTGAAATCGATATGTCAGGCTTTTTACATGAGAGTGAGATGTTAGAAATACAGTTACACACTGCAAAACTTAAGCTAGAATATGAAGCGTTTCACATATTAAAAGTAAGTAATTCTTGTTTGTGAATTAATGAGTCTTTAAGGGAAGAACTGCATACTCCTACCTCATGGGCCAGAAGACTGGCTGCTGTTGATCAGTGAAGCTCCTTCTGTGAAATGAATTCCTGGAATTAGCTCCAGGAGGATTAGTGTCCTTACAAAAATACTTGACAGAAGAAATAAACGAGTGTGGAAACTCAGGCTCTAGTCCAGATACAGAGTGGGCTGGTGGAATATCCTTGACTTAATTGAGGCTACAAGGCCTATCTGTCCACTTTATTTTAAGATCTGTGTTTTAAATGTGTTCTTTGAACTTCAGAATGCTTCGTTTCTCCTAACCACAAACTTTTAAGGTTAATTTTGTAATTATTATTATTATTAAATGGAAGCATCTTCCATTTAGTCTCTGAGGATTGCTGTATGAAAAGTGCAATTTGTTTTCCAATGTTAAGCGGATGAAACTACTTACAGGCACACAAGTTGGGACGTCAGTTCATCTGTGTCTAGACAACACTGATTATCAATTCTTAATGTTGTCATCATAGAACTAGTTCATGGGTTTTCTTCCTAGAGTTGTGTTCCTTTCTCATGTTTCAGACTAAGTGAAGTATGAAAAGCAAATCTGACTTCCTTCAAGAGAATGTTAGTTCAGATCCTGTCTCAAAAATCCCACTTTCTGGGTATGTGCCTGTTGCACTGCAAAAGTGAAGAGAATGATGGGCTTGTGAGTGTTTGCTTCTTCCTTAGATATGTGTCACTACTGACCAGAGGTTCTGGTTTACAGTCCTAACATGACACTGTCATTCATACTGCTTTTGTCCAGACATTGTAACAAGTAGCAAAACCATACAATACTGTTATGTTACAGACCAATTGTTATCTAGGATCTTTGCTAGCTAAAGGCTTTAAAAAGGACCTATAACACATCTGTGTATATGTACAGTATAGCCAGTGCCATTTGCAAACAGGCTGTAGAGCCTGACTGTGTGCCTCCCATACACGTTCCCATTGGTGACCTGCTCCTTCGTGTGATGGCTGCATCCTTGTCCGTGAACAGAGCTCCTCTGGCTTATGGAAAAGTTTTTTGGACTGGATGCTTATCCACACTAAGTGACTTAGGGTAGCAATAGCCTTTCTTAGCATTCCTTACCTTATGTATTGGGTGTTTCATTGCTGTCAGCTTTTTTGCTGTTCTTGTTTTGCTGCTATTCAGCTCCTCAGGCCCTCTTGCTATAAAAATGGGTAAGATTTAATTTCAGTATAACTGAGGAAGAGGGGACGAGTGGAAGTGTATGTTAAATATACATGCAGTATCCAGCTTTTCCTGATGACTAGACAGTACCTCAGATAGAGAAGTGGAAAGTCACTAAATGGTCCTTCCAGCTGAAGTATAAATTGGGTGTTCTCAGAAAACAGGTATTCCTTTCTGTTATTTAGACCAACTGAAGACTACAGTAAAGATCCTTTTCCATAATCATCCACAGTTTGACACTTGTGTATCCTCAAGTATTGAGACAAAGAAGTGGCATGGAAGTTTTGACTTACCGGGAGAAATAAAGCAATTTTGAGAAACAAAATACCAAAAAGCTTGTATGAATCAGCTTTTAGTAGCGTTTTTCCTGACTGAAAGTGTCATTTGTGCATGTATGCTGTTAACTAGGAACGGTTGTGTAGCTGGATGGAGTAGCAGGCTAGAACAAAGAGCATAACTTGCATAACTATAATGCTTTCTTGGTACTTGTGTTTTCATTGGAAGAAAAATTAAATGAAATATGTTAAGGCTCTTGCTATCAGAACTTCTCTTCTATGGTCTCTGGAGTTAGTGAGAGGTGGTGAGACACACAACTGATCTGCGCTGCAGCATGCTTACTGACAAGTGTGGCAGGTGCCCACTAGAGGCCAGAATATGCATCTGCTCTAGGCCTGCTGGCAAACTTTATTCAGAATTAATACTACTTAGAATTAACTCTACATTGTTTTATTTTTACAAACATGTGCATGGCGTTAAAATGTCTGATAGTGTTGATGCATTCCCATGCTTAGTGTTTGATTAATGTTGGGGGGACGGAAATGGGGGAGGTAGATCTGTAGTGAAAGATACTCACTGTTCACTAAGCTGAGCAGGGATTCTCTCTCTGTTCCCAGGGAGTGGCTGATGCGATTCCCAGGCAAAGCAAATTCCCAGTCTTGTCACTGCATCCATCATGTTTAACAGTGCCTGTGTTGGGAAAGGAGCACCACACTGAACTGAAGGGCTGTATCGACTCAGCAGTATCCCAATAAATACATAAAATTATTTTGTAATTTTATGGAAGCTTTGTGGTTCTGTGCATCAGTTCCCCATCTCCTCCTCTGGCTTTAGTTGCCCTGATTCTTGAAAATCTCACTGTAGTTTCATCTGATTTGACTGGCGTAATACCTGATGGGAGGTGTCTAGGGAGAGCCTACATCACAGGCGGGGGGAACCTTGGCAGTCCAGCTTCACTGTAAATAACTCTGAGCCAAAATTACTCTCTTAGGTTTTGACTCACTGAAACACAATGTCCAAAATAAATTTTCCTAGAACTTTTTGTTACAGAAGCATTTTTCCCAGTGCCTTGCTGAATCAGAATAAAGCCAGGATTCAGTACATCATAATCTGGTGAGGAAGGAGATGGGGAAGAGAATTAAATCTATCTCTGTTCTAAAAAAAAAAAAAAAAAAAAATTCCTTGTCCCGGCCTGAACGTTGGGAAATAGCAGGAATATTTCTCTTCTGTAACTTTCATAGATTATGTGTGCTAAAAATCAGGTTTCTTCTGCATGGCTCATTTGTCCACTATAGCAGCCTGCTAGCCATCATCTCTTGTGGTTCAGCCATGATCCCATCAGCATGATCCACAGCAATTCCCATCTCCGGTTTCCACCAAATTCACCACCTTTTCTTCATTATTCTTCATTATTCTGCTACACAGTTGCTCCCAAAGTAATTCTCTAGTTATCTGGTATCGCTTCTGTTGATCACTTGTCTCTACTAAAGCCAATACTGTTGACAGTATGTTAGTCCCAAACAATGACATTATACATGTCACTGGCTAGATTTTAGTATCGCAAATGGTTTGCATCAACTGTTGCATCTGGAGCTACATCAAATCTTCGCATATATTTCCCGCACATACTTGGAGAAAAGCAAGACACCTGCTTGAGAACTGACAGTCTTTTGTGAAGCATGGAGATGAGAATATTGCAAGTAGGCCAAAAAAGAATTACAAAAGTATCTTTGAGAATAAGTAACTATGCATGGCAGTGGGCAAAGTTGTCTTTGGTAGAAGCAAGGAGGAAGGAACAGATGCTAACTGAGAAGATGGTTGCAGAAGATATCAAGGAACTCTGGAAAAGAACAGAGCAGATGACACAGGTAACATGCAGTATGGATGGCTCAAAGTGGATACATGCTTCAGAATAATCAGAACCAAGTAATTTAAAGAGGGAAGGTATATTATTAGACATCTGTGGAGAAATCCTCTAACAAAGAAAAGACTGGTGAAAATAAGGATATTAGTGAGGGAAAGGCAAGCAGAGGAAACAAGCTAGAGCAGGAGCAAATCTAAACTCAATATTATTTAGCAGATACTTCTGACATACAGCATTATGCAATAGGTAGCATAAAAGAGGCAGGTGTCTTTGGGAGAACTGGAGAACTATTGTGTTGAACTGAAGAGCAGTTAGTGTCCTCTGGAGTCATATGAAGAGTCAAGGAACAAATGGGATTCCAGAAAGAAAGTCTATGAGAAGACCTTCCACTTGTCAGCTAGTTCCCTCCTTCACCAGTTGCTAAGTAAAGTTTTAGAAAGTTTTACTGCTTGATCTTGACTGCACTCTATTAGTAGCAGTTTGTGTATTATCTTCATGGATGACAAAATGTGTTTTTGTGTGTGTGTGTTTCTCCTTTTCCTACCCCCCTTGATTGCCAAGAATTACGAACTGTGAACATGAGCTAAATCCAAAGCAAATGATCAGTAGAGAGCATGGAAAGGGACTTGCTCTTAAGTACCATAAACAGTATCAGTCCCACTCCGTGCTGCTGCAGTGATACTTACAGGTCTGTTTAGGTAAAAAGCCAATGATGCTCTGGTTTCCTGTGGGCCCCTATCTGGATCCACTTTCTGTCTGCTTCTGAGCCTGATTGTGCTGTTCATGAAGGATTTCTGTGTTCAGAATTCTCCTTGTGTTTAAAATACGCTCTGCTGTACGTAATGCGCTGGTTTGATGTCAGCGTAATGAAAGTGGTACAGGTTCCAGAGTGCATACGGTTCCCCAAGCATAGGTATGCCTTAAATCACTGTTCTCATGAAAAATGATCATAGTATGTTACGTTGAGAGAATCTCCTTTTATTTCAGCTTGAAGGAGTTTACAGCAAGGCTTTCCCAGTTAAGTATAGCAGGTGAAAAATGATAGCCCTGTGAAAAACGATTCATTGAATGTAGAAGCTGAATGTAGCTTTGCTTCTAGGTAAGATTGTCGTTCTGTGGTTCAGTAAAATGGATGCAACAATTAACCATCAACATTGCATAGCCTAATAACATAATTGTGGTTTTCCCTGGCCTTGTGTTTCTTGACAGAGGAGTTATGCATGTCTTTTCTTGGGTTCTCTAAAGCGTTTTTTGCTTGGAAACACCGTCAGAAACCACCAAAGCAGTGGTTAACAGCAGAACACAAAATGTTGTATGTGGTTTCTGCAGGGAAATGGGTTAACTTACACCTCCCTCCTTATCTCTCCGGGAACTTCACCTGATGTCTTACCAACCTCTTGCCCATTAGCCAGAAGAAGAAAAGGCCACTTGGAAAGACTACGACAGTTCTTTGCAGCCTTTCAGCACAGTAGGCTCTGCCCACAGAGGGCTCTGTTACTGTCTGTGCGCTTTGCTTTCTTTTCCTGTGCCTTCTGAATTCCTGTGGGTTTTTTTTTTTTTTGGATGTTGGGATGGTAAGTTAATCTCATCTACTAGGTGCTTCTAGTCCTGTGGTGTATATACTCCATTACCTTTGTACCTTGTGTTCAGCAGTGCAGTTTTCCAGGTGTTGATTTCATTAACAGGGTTATCACCTAAAGGGCGACAGACAGTACTGAAAGAGGAATAGAGGAATGGATGGCTTTTGATATGGAAAGCAATAGGATGTTTGTCAGTTGTAAATTAGTTGTAAACTGAGGGCAGTGAGCTGGTTAGAAAAACTGAAACGTCAGAAATACAAGCTGAATGCAGCAGAGGCACTCTGCTCACTCTCACCCCAAAAGGAATACATGGGCTCCATATACAGATGTATAAAGTGGAAAAAGTGTATAATAATACAGAAATAAAAGTTTGTTATGGATTAGAACTGATGCCAGATCCCTGGTTGAAATAAGAAGTGTTCTGTACTACCTGTGGAAGTGCTTGGGGAGATAATTTAGGGGACGTGATGTCTCAGTTGAGGACAACATGACACAGAAAACACTAATTGGAAAATTCTTGTCATTGGGAAAGCTTCCCTTGCTTATTTAAGGCAGTCCATTAAAGAGGGTTTTGGTAAGTAAGTGCATTATTCTGACAATTGTGACTTTGCTTTGTTGTTGATGTAATTTGTCAGATGTGGCTGGCAGGTGTGAGGAGCTCAAGCTGGAAGAGATTTTGCTTCCAATGCAAAAGCCCTTGAGGAAGTAGCAGTTCTCACAGAGGTCTGATGCAGAAAGGAGTCAGGCAGGTTTCCTTAGCCCTGGCTGAGTGAGTGCTGAACAACATGGCTTTAGACTCCCACAGAAAAGAAAGTCAGCCTGGGCATCCTAGCAGGCAGGTTGCATGTGAACCTTTTCTGAACCACTCTGCAGACATTTAACTGGACTTCCATGGTATTAAATGGCATGTTTCCTTTCTTCTCTCTTCAGCAGAAAGTAGTAAAACTTCTCCTTGTAGAAATAATTGTACTCTCTGAATCAGCTGGGATGTGCTCAGGGTCGCATTTCCACATGTCAGTGCTGAAGTCTTAGTTAGCATCCATGGAGGCGCTTCCAGTCTGCATACCTTGCCTATTCCAGCCAAGATTTACATCACTCCTGGAAAGGCTATTCTGCATAGTGTACTAGATCTCAACGGTTGGAAACATCCTCAGGCTATGGCATTGTCTACACTTGGAAGATTTTGGTAGTTTTTCCAATTGGAGCACAAAGGGAAAATGTTAAATACTTTAAGGAGGAGTCTAAAAAACACTTGGAATGTCCTTTTATGATGGGAATGCAACGGAATAAGCTCAGGGGAATGAGCCCTCTGTCCTTTATTCCTAGAAACAATGACAAACTAAAAAAAGAAAACTGTGCTGAGTTTGTTGTGTTTGTCCTTTGGCTGTCCAGCCAAGGACAGAAAACTCCAATGCAGTATCCAAGCCAAATGTGCCTGCAAATTTAGTTCTAGATGCAGAGGGCACACGTCTACCCCTCTGTCTCTGCCCACAGTGCCACAGGGTTACATGTTCCTTGGGTCCGGGGAGTTACACCCTAGTGTGGTTCCCAGGTGCCAGGTTGAGTTCTCATGCACCAAGTTAAGATAGTTTGTGTAAGTAGTTGCTTCTTGCTAGTCCTGACTGTAAACATCAGTGAGCGTTTTGGTGAAGGGCTCCTTGCCTTTCCGGCCTTTGGAGGCTGCACAGCTATGGTGTTCTTATTTCCTTACCTCAGCGAACTCCTCCAGACCTTTGGAAACCTCAAGGCAGTGGCACTGGGTGTACAGGCTGCGGTGGTGCAAGGGAGAGCACCAGGCTGAGGTCAAAAGCTGCTGAGCAGTGGGAAACCTCGTAGGTGGTGCAGCAAGTGCATGAAGGGACACTCTTGCTCCACTGCACGCTGTCTCTGCAGTAGTGGGAGAAGGAATCTCTGAAAATACTGTGGAAAAGTAGAGAAATAAGACCTAAGCTTAATAATGACAAGCAAGGCTGGGACCTTTGAAACTGGTCCATATGCCACTTAACTCAGGGATTTCACCGTGTGCAGCAGAATTTTTTTAATTATCTAAATTATTTAATTATTATTTTTTTTAATTATCTAAACAGGATGATTACTTGGTTTATATTGATTGGTTTACATGATCACTCTTTGACTCCAATCACTCAAAACAGCCTTTGTTTTTTTAACTCATTTCTTTTTATTTTGACAATATATATATACATATGTACAAAAACATCTATGCCTACTTTTTTTTTCCTTTTCTTTTTTTTACAATTTCATGTGATTTACAAAACAGGACAGCAAAATAACTTATAAAGGATACGAATACTGTACAAAAATAAAACTGATTAAACTGTTGGAAGTTTGTATCTTACAGTGTTACAGATCATGAATCTGTAAAACAGCATTTTGAAGAATGTGTCCAGTCTGGTGTATGTTGAACTAAGTCCATCTGCAAACTGAAAACAGATCTGTAATAAAGGTTATGAGAAACTGTTTTGAAAAAGTATGTTGAAGTATGTATAGCTATACCTTTAAAGCCATGACTTCACTATAGTAATGGGCTTTCTGAACCAAGGAGAGGAGCTGTCCTAACTTCAGCACTATTAAGTATTTCCAAAATAGTACAACAAGTATGAACGGTATTAGAGAACCCGATTTTCCTTTTCTTTTCCAACATTTGCAGCACTCTTTGAAACTTAACTTGAAGATGCAGAAAACTAACTTGGAGTTTGTTTCATGTATTAGATCCGTTGTTTGCTTTTACTAGAAGAAAAACTAAAAGACCCAAATCATCAATACAATAAAATGAAATACCTAAACCTGATCATCCCCCATGTATTCTGTTAGTGGTTAAAAAATCACATTAGTCCCGTCTGTCCTATGCTGAAATACAGCATACGTTAGAGTAAATTGGTTACGGCTTAGGAAGGTTTTTTTCAGAAACAGGATCTTGTCACCAGTGGTGATGACATGAGTTTATATGTCCCTTTGTTCTGTGGACCAAGGTAACCCCCTGCCTGTTAATTCTTTTAGAAATTGAAGAATTAATGATGATATTTCCTTAGATGCGCATTCTACCCCAAGTATCGAAGCTGGGATCTATGAATCTGGCCATTTGCTTCCACATGTAGGCTAATTCCGGTAGCTGTGACCAAGCCATTTATCTATTGATTTAGGAGCTGCTTATCAGCTGTGGCTTCCCGTTGTGGTTGACAGCACGTGGGGGTGCTTTGTACTTCACAGGACCAGGCCTTAATACTCCCAGTACTGCATTTGTCCTACAAAATGGCAACAATCCAGACTGTAGGACAGACTCAAAAGGTTATTGTGATCTTCACAGAGAAGAAGGAAAATGAATATGCATGCTCCATTGAATCTCACTGGGCTACACGTGGCCCTAACTCCGCTTAACAAGGCAGCATTAACAGTAATGGTAAGCGGAACCATTTCTGTATTTCTAGATCAGTAGAAATACTGAGGCTACCTATTTTTTGTTAGGAAGAACATATGTCCCTACAACTCAATTTGAACACCAGAAATTAAAGTTTGGTTTCTAAAATAAAAGTTTCACAAAGCTGAAACGGAGGTAGAAAGTGTGCTTGGTTTCCTGATGTCTTCACTGAAGAAAACACATCCCTTTTTACTCCACAGACTGCTCAATATCCCTAATGCCTTAAAAGCAGTTCTCTTCACATAGACAGAATTTATCAAGAACTACACAGGTAAAAACACTATAAGCAAACTGATTTCTAATGCTGAAAGCCTTATACAACTGTAGAAGAAAATACCCTACTCTCTGAGCTCATTTTTTTTTTTTTAACGTTTGTTTCTAGGAAGCAAGCTTTTTATCAATTAAAACAATAAGATACGGTAACTGCAGCTGTACTAACAGGATCTTTATGTACAGAATTTTACAGGATGACCTAAATTCATCTGCAGTGGAAACACTTAAGATTTCAGTGTGATTACTCCTGAGATGAATTGGGCCCTAAGTCTCTATAGTAGGGCTGCACCTCCCCTTCCTCTTCTGGAGGAAGGAGTAAAAACAGAACAGCAGAAGAATGCTTCTGGAAGAAATGTGTAAACATAATTATCCCCTTATAAGTAGCTGGGAAGGGAAAAAAAAAAATAATCACTGGTAACCTGGTATGGTGCATGGTTTTAACATGAAAAAAGATGAAATACTCGCACAATGACCATGACTTGGAAGTTCAACTTCGGTGATCTTTTTGCTCCCTTTAGAGAGCAAAACATAGCTTTAAGTTAAACATAATATTGCCTTGATCGGTATTTGGCATGTCATGCATGACACAGGTATGACTGCAAGGTACTTAGGGAAGCTGATGCCAGAAGGAATATTGTGACACACCTTGGGTGTTTTATTTCCAATTAGCTCATGGTTTTCCCTCATACTCTACAGAAACAGTGATCAAGAGATACGGGAGCCCTTCTGAAGTGCTCTTTTACAATAAATTTAACTGTTTCCATTAGCAGAGTGCTCCTAAGGAAAGGTCTACTCTCTCCATAAGCACACGGAACTCCCATTGATGTGGCAGGAGTTAGGCACGTGTATGAAGAGAATAAATCTTTAAGGCAAGTGTATGAAGAGAAAAAACCTGTAAAAAAGCAGCAGTTTATAAAGATGGTAGCTGCTGTAATCCATCCAGTCAAACAAAACACAGCAGAATAACGAACTGTTACTGGCATTTCTATAGTACAGTACTGTATTTATTGACAAATGAAAATATAGATCAATTGAGAGACGTATGTTTCTGCCCGCATCCCCCCCGCCACGTTATGTAGGCTGACTTGTATTTTTCCAGGTAACTGAACAACAGAGCTAAATACACGTATGGTCAGAAAATGACTGAGTGGTTGTGTTGGTGTTTTTTGCTTTAAGTATCTGCTTGAATTTTACATGTTTTTACTGGAAAAGTGCAGCTTATATTCAAAAGTATAGTTAATACAAAGAAAAATTAAAAAGACCCCCTTACTTTAATGGGTCTTCTTGAGTATAAATTCACCTTATTTCAGTATATCAATCAGATGCTATTAGTAACATGTAATGTTTCTCTTAACAGTCTTTTTAAATGAAGGATCATTCTGAAATATAGAAGTAAACCCACTTCTACAATGTGCTATGGATTTTATATCTGAGAATTACTTATGTGACTCGGAAAGTGGTTTTACTCGACAGACTCTAAAACACAAGCAGCATTACATTGTTCAACAAAACATGTTCATGACACAGCAATCACAAAGACCTCAGAGTCACGCTACGGTGGTGTCACTGGCCGGACCATCCCGTGAGACGTACGTACGCCAGTCTCAACGCGCCGAATGGCAGAAGGCGGCGGTCCCGTCCTTCTGCCCGGAATCCCCTTCATCAAGACGGCTGCTCCCAGCGAGGGAGAGGGCGTGAGTGGGAAGCACAAGGTGCTTATGTTCTGAACACCGGCTACAAATGCTTGATCCCCAGTTGCCGGACGC
Source organism: Aythya marila (assembly GCF_965140915.1). Taxonomy (NCBI): domain Eukaryota; kingdom Metazoa; phylum Chordata; class Aves; order Anseriformes; family Anatidae; genus Aythya; species Aythya marila. The sequence goes on along the minus strand of NC_139080.1, from coordinate 40,143,037 downwards.
ACCTTGCACCCCCTGCTCCGCTCCCCGGGCCGGCCCTGCCTTCACAAGGAGCCAGAGCTGGATTTTTTGGATCGCTTGATCATGCTGGGGTGAAACTCAGTGTGGCGGCGGGCATGCTTCGTCAGGTGGTCGCTCCGCATGAAGCGCTTCTCGCAGAGAGGGCACCGAAACTGCTTCTCGCCGGTGTGGGTGCGGTAGTGCCGGGTCAGCTCGTCGGAGCGGGAGAACTTTTTAAGGCAGTCGGGCCACGTGCAGGGGAACGGACGCTCGCCTGCAGGGAGGAAAGGACAAGAAGGTGTTTAGAGAAGGGGGCAGCGTGCTGCCGAAGGGACACAGCTCTTGCTTTATGTCAGGTCTGCCGAGCTGCTGCCGATTCGCTTGGCAGGTTTCAGCCTCGCCACTCTCAAGCCGAAAAACCCTCCATCCACACTGACCCCAACGGATGAGCACTGCCCATGCACCCACGCTTCTTATATCAAATGCACTATGCTAGTTTGAGAGGAGCACACCATTATTATTCCTCTGGCACTTCCATTCGACTGGATAAAATCATCCACAACCACTAGAAAAGCAGCCAAAAAAACCCTCACCTACAAGACGTACTTACTACCTGCCTGGGAAGGGATGAGGGGGGAAGAGAGCTGGGAGAGCAGAGCAGCCTCAGAGCTGTAAATCTGCAGAGCAGAAAGGCTGCGCCTGCTGGCAGAGGCCCTCTGCCCCCCTCTCCTCCCTTCCCCGGGGCTGTGCCAGCAGATGATGGTCTCCCCTCGATCTCCTACATGTCCAGTTTGAGGACAGGAAAACTGTGATGTTACTTGCGGCCCTATCAGTAGAAATGTTTGCTGTGGTGGCGAAGAACCAAACCAAATGCCTTAACCTAGAACACCTTTGTTTTAAAACCCAGGGTGTGAGGAGCAAGTGATACCAGCATCCTCCTGGCACCCCAGATCCGTGTGGCTCAGCCCTGCGGGCTGCCTGCACCCCGCGCACAGCCACAGGCCCAGCACCTCCCAACCTGCAAAGCTGACTACTCCATGTCACAGAAGGAAATCAAAAACGCTCAGGATACATCATGTACCAGAGCCATTTGATGCCTTAATTCCTTTTCTCAAGAGCCTCCTGAAGGGAATATAAATGACAGCTATGTGACAGCTATTTATAGTCAACCATGAAATATAGAAACTATCCCAGGAGATTTCCAGCTTGGAAGAGTTGGAAAGAAATTCAAGAGCTCCAGTACTTCTTGGTACGGTGCAATTTGGCACAACACGCAAGCTCACTTTACATTTGCAGATTGCAAGAAAAGGCGTTATTTACAAGGAAGTGTGCCTTGGAAAACTCCCCAGACACAACAGCCTGGACAAAAGACTGAAGACTGGGATGAACACCCCAGCAGCCAGGAGGACGACCACGAGCAGGAAGTACTGCAGAGCTCTTGGGAGGAGAATGGGGGTGTGGGGAGGGGGCTGGGGGGGCAGTCTGCTGGCATCCAAGAGATGCCACACCAAGGAGGATGACGGCAGGACAGATGTGCTGAGATTATGCCACACAACTGGCCCTGAAAGCCTAGTGAAAGTCTCTGAAATAAAGCAGACACTATACTGGCTTAAGTTTCCAATTATGTGGTGCTCCTTGCCAGGCAGACTGCTCTGTCCCAGACTGACATGCTTTTGGTTCAGTTTTAGGCAGATGATCAAGACCAAATGTGTCAAAGCAGCCTCTAGGGCCAGGCCAGCCATAGCACAGCTGCTTCCTGCATGTTTCCTCTCCTCACCTGGCAGCAGTGCTGGCCTCTGGTCAGGGAAGGGGAAAGCAGAAGTAGCACGACGCCAGCTGTGCCTGCATGTTAACCCGGAGGAGATAGGTCCTGACCCATGGGGCTTTATAATTGTTTTTAAGTACAGGCTCCCTGCTATATTCCTTTAAACATGGTTGGAAGCCCTTCTGAACAGCCACTGCCCTTGTGAATGAAATTAAAGCTGTGCATTCCCTCACACATGCTTGAAGGCCATGGCCATAGCTACAAGACCGCAGCACCAGGAGGTGCCATGCGATGGTCTCACAGATCTCATCTGCCTTTGTTCTGCCCAGCGCCCACATCTGGCCTCCCAGGCAAGCATTTTATGGGTACTACTCTTAGTATCCATCTTATGGTTTCTGTCATGGCTTTGCAAAACAGGCAGCAGTGGGCGGTGCAGAAAAGCTTTCCAGATCCCGAGGGGACGTGGGAGAAGTGCGGTACATCACGCGTGTGTGGAAGCATCTCATATATAGCTCTGTCCAGAGCACTGGGGGCAGCTCAGGCATCTTGACCCTTCCCCAGAAGCTGCATTCCCACCATCTACCTCAGGACAGCTCGTCGGCCTGCCAAAGTGCCTAACTCACAGAGACCAAGAGTGAGACCGAGTACCTAGGCTGGGTAACATGGACCTTTGGTGCTCAGTGTCTGCTTGTTAGGCGGTGGAGTATGCAAACTGGTTGCTTGAAAGCAGTGTTTTATTTTAAATACTTGCAGAAGGGAAGAAGAAACAGAGCCTGCTTTCTGGTTCCTCCCGAAACGCACGGGGAGCGGTGACCTCCGCCATTGTGGCCTGGCACCACCACTTCACCTGCCGGGGGAAATGGTTGAGCTGCGAGGCATCCACGAGGCCACGGGCTGAGGCAGCTCTCGCCCGGGATCCCTCACATCGGTTCACAGCACCGCAGTGATCACAAGATGACAAGATCACTGCCCCCAGGGAGCAGGGGGAAACAGCTTCCCTGTGGGAACCTCCCAGCCACGGAGGTCTGAAGGAAGCAGGGTGGAGGCATGCTTGGTGCTCAGGGTGGCGAGCATAGCGGCTGTCACCAAAGGACAGGGACGGTCACGCGTCCTGAAGCATGCGAGAAGGGGAACCCACTGCAGGCCACCTTCTGCCACCGAGTACAGCGATGGAAAGTGATTTCATCACCTCAGTGGTACGAGCTCCAGGAGGCTGTCACAAACGCTTTGGAAACGCGCACATTAAAAAAAAAAAAAAGTAGGCCAGGCATAATCCGTGACACCAGGAAGTGTTAAAACTCAAAGAGCAGAGAGACGAGGGGGAAGAGAGAGACTTCTCCAGGCCCTGGGTGTTTGTCTCCAAGCCTGAAGATCTGTTCTCCTCGGTTACAAAGCCATAACCCGTTGCACAAGCCCAGAGAGATGGTGCTTCAGTGACCAACTGAACAGATGCAGCACAGTGGTGGAGCGTGAATTTGGAAGGGTTTTTGTGCAACGCAGAGACGCCTGATAGCATGCGATGACTGTGTGCTCAGCAGAGCTGGACCTTGCAGTTGCTGGTGGTATTTGACATGCCATTCCTTAAAGCAGCAGAGGAGCACAGGAGCGCAGAGGCGAGCTGCCATGACACAAAGATGTGATGCCCATAGTGCTGCCTCCACCGGGGGACATCCCTGTCTGTGCCATGTCCAAGCCAGAGGTATTTTTTCCATATGATTCTTCCCCCTGGGTTTTGGGAGCAGTACCGCTAGGGCTTGAAAAGAACAAAACGAACCACTAAAACAGGGTGCTGTTATGCACTGCTGCCTTTGGTGGCAGTATGCTACTTCGATTTTAAGACATGCCTGAGAGCGAATTTCTATCAATCGATGAGGGAAAGGCCACTGATGGATCACAAGACATTAGAACTGTGTGCAACAGAATCTGACCGCAGAGATAAAAGGTGTAAATAATTCTCTTCACCAGACGTATCCGTGGCAGCTCACAGAAGTAACCACTGAAACAAACTGGTTTACAGGAATCGACTCATTGCAGAATTCCCCTTTGTCCTGTTTGACACCAGGGTGCAGCGGGAGGCACAGTTTACACTGAGATGGCACAACAGCACAAGCTGATGTTGGCTGCGCACAGCTCCTTCCCTGCTCCTGAGCCCTGACTTGCTTTAAATCCCACATAAATACGAAGGCCATCGCAGATCCTTTCGAACTGTGCTCTCTCACTTCACCCAGTCTTCTCTCCCTGTTCATCCTCCCCACTCTTCACTATACATGGTTCACTTCTTCTGGGGAGTTTAAGCTCTCTGTCTAGGCTGATTTGTAAAACCTGAGGCAACTCAACGTTATTCTTTTTCCATTTTATCCTGACTAGATTGAAAACTATTCAGCTTTTTGCCCTGCCCAGAGACATTCCAGATTTTCCCACATGGTAGTCTTGTGCAGGAAGCGTTTCTGAAAATAAGAATACGGAGTGGGCATTAGCAGACTCATTAACAGGGCAGATAGTACTGGTATCCTGACTTGTTGTTTGCCTTCTCACTAAAAGTGCTGATCTAGATGTGGATGGGTGACTGAGGTTAGGAGCTGCAGTTCGTGTTGGCTTTAGAAAAGATGACTTCATTCAGGCAAACAAGTGATAGAGAAGGTCTGGAGTGTCTTTTTTTTGTCCCAGGGGAAAAAAAATGCTGTGTTTTTTGACAAAGCTGAAGACAAAGTTTATTATCATACACTTGAGCTATTCTCTTGGCTTTTAGCAGGGCACGTCCTAGGAGTGGAGCAAACTGAGTTTCTGTGATGAAGTACTAATTTTAAGAGAATTGCTAAATCGCTTTGAGCACTGACTTTATGGAAGATGCTCAGAGACTGCTGTTGGTGTGGATGGAAGTCTGGCCAAGATGAACGCTTTGCTAGCCTTGTATTGTTTTTCTGGCTGACAGAGACGAAGTTAGGTGCAGCCATGAGCAGAGCCTGGGATCTACGCTAGCTAACACAGAACAGTTTGCCATCAAATAATGATGATGATGATGCTTCACATATTAATTAGAAAGCCAAATGGACTGTATCTACAGCTGCAGGAATGGACCGCTAATTAGACACTGCTGACTGACCTGCATGTTAAAGAGGAGACCACCGGGAACACGGTAGGACAGGACTGCTCTGCCAGGTACTCATAGCAGCACCTACACTAAGGTACCAAAACTGAAGAACGGGGCCAAGTTGGACTTCTGGGATGCAGTGCCTGTGCTTGACTCCCACCCTCTCTCTGGCCACAGGACACATCACAGCTAGCCAACATCTCCTGCCACAGCAACACCCACCTCTGCCCGTGGCACCTGCCCAAAAGCCCAGCCGTACTGCATGACAGCTGCACTGACCCGTCCCATCAGAGATGAGGGGGGAAAGGCTGAGAAGGGAAAGCACACAAACGAGGAAAGCTCAAAGAATTTGTCTTTTTTCCATCAGGCAAGAGCAAAATTACTTAGGAAAACAGGACTGCTGTTTGCAGGAAGGCAGAAGACAAAAATAGGGGGGAAAAAAGGCATTCCTAGAGCTTCAGTGGGCATGACCAACTCCTTATGGTTCAAATAAATAAAAAAAATGTAATCTCCACCTTCATCTTCTGAGATCCTCCTGAACCCCTGTGGCTGCTGGACCTTGAACTTTCCAAAGCAATCTTGGTACCCTGGGAAGATCTGGTCCTGAACAATGATCCTTGGCTTAGATACAACAAGGATAACGCTTCCCTCCACGACCCCCTTCTATGACCCCACTCAGCCACCACTCCCGAGCGTCACAGTGTCTCCTGAAGTATCACAGGTCCTGTAGATGGATAAGTGTCAAAAACATGGCCAAGCATATTGCAAGAAAAAAAAAAAAAAAGGAATAAGGGCAGTCACTCCTTTTTGCCACAAGACAGCTGTATTTCAGGCCTCTTTTTCCCTCGAGTGTCATTGCTTTCCCTGCATACCTGAAGGAGCAGATCCCTGTGAGACACTGGATGCTGACCCAGTGTTCTCTCGCAAGGTGTTCTGATGAAGATGGCTCTTACAGACATCTGTACTCCCAGTTCTGGGCTGACAGGCTTTCAAACTGCCTTTTTTACTCTTCCAAGACAGATACTCCAGAACTGGAGTGTTAAAACGCATGGCAATCACAGGGTAGAGATGCTGGTGAGAAACAGCACAGAGCAAGTCCAGCAGAGAGGAGACTCGGTACAGAACAAGGGTTCCCGGAACACGTCAACCATGGCCAGCCAGTCTGGCAAGAAGATCAGATGCTGCCTACAGGATGGACGATGGACAGAGGGGTTGCACCAAGGGGTTTATTCCACCAGCACCAGGACTGAACACCACAGGAAAACTCAGGTGTTAAAATGCTGCTAAAAATGTTCTTACGCTGCTGTGACATCCTCGAAGCCACCACCCAACAACTGCTTTTATCCATCTGCAGGTGCCTGAGTCTCTTTCAAAAGAGCAGATGCAAAACCACCTGCTACAACCCACCACTGCTGAGCGCCCCAGCTCGCGCCGACAGCCCAGAGAGACGCAGTCCTGCCACAGATACACCTGATAACAGCAGTAAGGGATGCACCCCTGCAGCCTCTCTACCAGCACCCCTTCCTACAACAGGCTTTCCTTCTGGGATTGTACCTCCTTGTATCTATCAGTCAGGCAGGGTACCTGGGCTGTGAGAGACCTCTTCAGGTCTCACCAGAGAGTTAAACACACACTTCTCGTAGCTGAGAGGAGTGTCCTCAGCAGTAGACTCCTAGGTACTTGGAATAAGCTTCTACCTCTTACCCTTTTCTATCTTACCTCCATGTGAACTTCCCCTGCCTTGCAGTAATACTTAAACATTAACTGAGCAATGCAGGGAGACCAACTCCTCATCTGGTGCACAGGGCACTTAGCTGGGATCGCAGAGCACTGGACGTGGGCTGCTGTCCTGTCTGAGTGACCGAGTACTTGCTAAGGGGGAACAGCTCTGACAGAAGGAGCAGAAACTTTCTGAGTCAGAGCAGCCTCTCTCCGAACTCCAGCAGAGCGGGGACCAGGGAACACGTCTTCCAGTGACCACGGCCATTCCCTCAGATACCGAGCTGCTGGATACCACAGCACCCTGGACTTTCCCCACTCCTCCCCTCTAGCACAGAAAGGAAGAGTTTGGCACGGGCACTTTGCCTCGGGAGGAGGTTTATGTCCTGGAGGAGCCCCTCTCTCCAGCCAGGCACCAATTGCTGGCACGACAGCCCTGCACACAGCTGGGGCTCCCTGCCCCTGCCCGTGCCCTCAGGTGGCAGATGAAGGACTTTCTTTGGCCTCCACAGGGTGACCCGGCTCTTCAGAGACCAGCACTGCAACCATCTGTGGGGCTGGACCAAACACACGTGGGAGGGAAGGTTTTTGGTGGCTGCCTTTCCAAACTGCTTGTGTGTAGCTCGGGGTAGTGCTGGGGGCCGGCAGCGCAGGCGGCCACTGTGCTTAATGCATTCCCACTGACCCTGAGTAAACCGAGCGTGTCACGGCTCTCGTCTTCACATGCATTCAGGGAGATAATTCTCATTAATCTAGTGTGAATTTATTAGCCAATAATTCAGCTGACTCTTCCCTCAGGTTGAGGCATTTACAGCCAGTGTTCCCAGGCTGTCCGCCCTCGCTCGATGCTGGATGATGAACTATGCACCACAAATACCCGGCATTGGAAGCTGCCTTGCCTCCAGCCCGGCCTTTTGGTCTGTGCCTTGCCTCCTCCCTGCTCCTCCAGCCACCAGCCTGGGGGCTCGGCGAGGCGAGGAACGACAGCACAGTGCAGAAGCACGGCTGCCCATTGCGGGGAATGGTTGTTCCTGCTCGGATCCATGCTGCCAGGACTGTGAGACGTACAAGCTACCAGAAGCAGCTGACACCTACTATGGGGCCGTCGGTGCCACAGCGTGCACAGCCTGGCAGAGCTGCCTTCCCAGCACGTCCCTCCAGAAACGGGAGTCCCGTCCTGCCCACTGCTTCTGCCCTACACAGCTCTAAATCTTCATTTTTGGTTTAAAGTAACCCATAAACACCTTCCTGGGGTGCTTTCACACCGCGACACGCGCACTTGCTTAGTGTTTGTGTTTTTAAAACTGGGGGAATAAAAACAACTGAGCAAACACTGAACTTAATCTTGAGGATCTGCGCCTACCTTACTCGGCTGGCAGGGCTTCCAGTCAGCACAGTCATGTTTCCCCAAGGCCTGGAAGTGAGCCTAGCAGAGCTCTAGCAATTTACACATTTTGTGAACCCTTGAGAACGGGGGTTTCAGATGGAGGCCTGGTTTTGGCAAAAGTGTCCTGCTGGCTCCACTTCCTGCTCTTCAGTCTTATTTTAAAAGGAACTGGCAATGTGACATTGCATGAGCTGGGAAAGGGGGGCTTAAAATGCTAAATTTCAGATTATGCTCCCATAAAACACCCAAAAAAGCTCTCGGCAGGCAGAGGATTGTCAACTGATCATCATCCGTGCAGTCTGTCAAGCTAGCGATAACCTAGAACACAACTAACAAAGCAGCACAGTCGGAACCAAGCTGATACGGGGGCTGGATCGACACCATCGCATCCAGATCGCAGCACCAGGCAGCTGCAGCGCTCATCTCCCCTTTCTACCAGGATCGCTCCTGAGCTTCGCTGTGCCAGATGCTGACCCACGGCCCCACGCCTCTGCTCACAGCCTGCTGCTGAATCTCCACCAGAGCCAAGAGCTGGGGGAGCTCCGGGGTCTGCCGACTGCCTGATGTCACGAAACCCTTTGTCTGGCTCGGACCTGGTCTTCATGATGGGAAAGTTGGGTGAAAAGCCTGGTTGACAAGGCAGGACTTGAAGCACGACTGCTGGTTTTTGAGTGTCTAACCTCTTCACGAGGGGCACCTGATGTAAACGTGAATTTCTCTTCAAACCACGAAAACAAATTGTTGAGAAGCATTTGGGATTCGCCTCCCCAGGCAAGTGAACTCCTGTAGGTCCTGTAAGAGGCACCTCGTGAACCAGCTTCGTGGTACCTGCTCTGCTCCTAGCCAGGAGGGCCTGTTCCTGGCAGCCACAAGCCCTCTAGCTGGCTGTATTCACACTGTAAGCAGGCGTACATTCCTTAAATTAAGCTTCTCCTGACAGTTTTTCTGCTTCTGCCTTTCAGGATCTTGTTCTTTGCTCCGTGCTCCCTGCCCTGCCCTTCTGACCGAGGCGGCTTGTTTGCTCTCGCATGCCTCTCCCCATTGCCCCTGGAAACACTCCCTGCACATCCTTCTCTGCTAAGCTTCCCTCTCCCTCCCTACATTTCTGAGGCTCGTAATAACGCTGCACATTACCAACCATAACCAAACCTCCGAATCAAGCTGTTCAGAGAAGACCCTGAATTTTCAAGGCAACCTTCTGTCTATCTGTTGCTACTCATTGCTTTCCTGTGCGGCACGGACATCTGTTTTCTCCTGGCCTCTTGCACTGCTTCCAGGGCTCCGGTCTTGTTCACATCTCGAGAATGAGCCTGGGCCTTTTTCTCTGCTCTGGAGGCCCCCAGGGGAACATCTGCAAGGCGTGGTCATGCCCCCTCTCCTGCGGAGAGGATGCTCCTGCAATCCCTGCCTCTGCATGCAAACTTCAGCTGAGCGTGCACGTCCCGTGCTCCCACAGCACTGTCCCAGGAGGGACGGGATGGATACTTCAGAGACCAAGGTAAGGTCACTTTGTAGACCTGGGTCTTCTGGAAATTGAACTACACTCAGAGGCTCAAACTCCAAGAAGACAAAGATGGATACTTTTTGTTTCTGAAGTCAGGGGTGCCTTTGAACCAGCAAGTTTAAAGTGTGATTAATAAGATCCAGACCTGCAACCTCTGAGCATCAAGCCTTTGGTCTTCTACCTTCATTTGGTATTTCACGTCTCGCTTTCCATTAGCTCACCAACGTTATTCTAATGAGCTTTTAGGTTCCAATATATTACACTGCACAGAGCAGAGCTTTCCAACCAGCTCAGTGAGTGTCCACGAGTACAGACAGGCGTTGCCACAAGCACGCTCATGGGTGTGAACAGAAACAGTGAAGTCGTTTCCCAGGATCGAGAGATTGGGGGACAAGTACTGAAAACTGAAGACCAGGAAGCCTCCACCAGCGGCTGTGCACGTACTTCAACCAAGGGCTGCAAAGCAGCAAGAAGGCAGTTTGGTTGCCCGATGGAAGCGATTCAAAAGGCTCAGAAATGACAGAAATAACTTGATACAAAAAAGGGAAGAAAACGGTACTGAGGAAGGAGGGAGTATTAGTGCTCCGCAGAAACACCGCTATGAATAACTCTGGCGATCCAATCAAGCCCCACTGTTGCTAAGGAATTGTTCTGCCATCTATAAAGATAATTAGCATTAGCGGTATCATTCAGCATTTCGGTTGGCTCCAATTAACTGCTCGCATTAGGAAGCTCTGAAAGTTTATTACTGCTGCATGTTTGCAGTGTCCTTAATCACACGGGGCTGCCACGGCGGCGCGGCCGTGCGCCCACCTCGGGCATCTCGTGCTTGGAGCTTGGCCCCCTGCTCCCAGGGGTGCACGGTGAGCCCCAGGGGTCCCTGTTGTAACGCTGCTGCTTGCAGCGAGCTGTTAGGGCTGTGCTGTGCATCAACCTGCCCGTCCTCACCCAGCACCATACCCCGGCTGGCGCCTGTGTCGGATCGGGGTGGGTACCCGAGCACCGGGCAGTAGGTGGAACCGGCACCCGTCCATTGCGTTTGCCACTCGCGAGCCAGATTTTTGGCAAGGCATCGCTTACATCCAGCCCCCAGATGAGCACCGGGGCTCGGGTCCCCGCGCTGATAAACCCAGCAGCCCCCGGCACGGCTCCTGCACCGCCCTGCGGCCCCCTGCCAGCCCCCGCTCCCGTCCCACCGCGGCACAGCCGAGCCCTCGGAGCTCCCTCCCCTCGCAGGCAGCCTCGCTCCGTGCTCCACGCCGACAGACGGGGCCCGGGGAAGGCGCAGACCGGTGCCAAGCACCGCGGTGCGCCCGGTCGGGGGGGGTCCTGGCCTCCCCCCTCTGCCTCCCTGCCGTCCACGGGGAGCGGCGGTGGGGCAGCCCGGCTGGGACGCGCGGTGCTGTTTGAACTCAGCCCCTCGCACCGAAGGGCTGAAGCACACCGAAAAATGATGATTAAAAAAATAATAATAATAAAAAAGCCCACGACCGGGCACGGCCGCGGCAGATAACGCCTCACGGCCGGGCTGCCGCCCCGACACACCCTCCGCGGCACCCGGGGCGCCCGTCCCCGACGGCGGCGGGGGGGGGACGAGCCGGGACGGGGCCGCTCCGCCGGGACAAGACCCTTGGACCCCTCCTGCCTGCCCCCCGGGACCCGGTGTCCCCGGTGCCCGCCCGCCCCCTCCCGCGTCCCCGGCGGGGGCGTGCCAAGGGCAGCGGCCGGGCGCGGGGCGCTGCGGGAGCGGGGCCGCCCCCCGACGGGGCTTGGCTGCGACCCCCGGGCACCCCATTTCCCCAAATGACCCGGACCCTCCCCATTTCCCCAAATCCCCCGGACCCTCCCCATTTCCCCGCAGCCCCGTTCCCGTCCCCCCGCTGCCGCAGACCGCCCCGGGGGAGGGGTGTGGGGGGGTGTCACGCCCCCCCCCCCCCTCATCCCCCCGTTCTCCCCCGGGGGGGACCCCTGCCCTCGGTGCTGCCCGGGGAAGGGCCGGCGTGAGACAAACGACACGAAACGAGCGAAATGCGAGGAAGCCGAGGGAAGAAAGGAGCGGGCGGAAAGCGGCGGGCGGGGCGAGGGGGCGGCGCGGGGGGCGGCGCGGCGCTGCCGGCAGGGTTCACCCGAGGACACGCGGCTCCCCGCGGCCGCCCCGCCCGGCGCGGCTGACCTGTGTGCACCCGGTAGTGCGCCTTCAGGTGGGAGGACTTGCCGTACACCTTGCCGCAGCCGCTGTACGGGCACTTGTGCCGCTTCTCGCCCGACGGCTTCCCCTTGCCGCCGCCGCCGGCAGCGGCGGAGGAGGCGGCGGCGGCGGCGGCGCTGGTGGCGGTGCCGGCGGCGCTGGCGCTGTCGGGGGGCGCCCGCGGGGGCGGCCCGGGCGCGGGGCTGCGGGGCGGGCTGGAGCCCGGCTCGGTGGCCGCGTCGCTGTCGGAGCCGGCGTCGTCGTCGGGGCTCTCGAGGCTGTCGCTGCAGACCGAGGGGGCGGGCAGCGGCCGGTACTTGTTCAGCTCCAGCAGGCTCTTGGCGATGGCCAGCAGGGCGCAGTAGTCCTGCCAGGCGTCCCGCGGGTCCCGGGCGCCCGCCTCCCCCTCGCCCGCCGCCTTCAGCCGCGGGGCGGCCCCGCTGCCGCTGCCGCTGCCTCCCCCTGCGCCGCTGCCGCTGCCGGAGCCGGAGCCGGTGCCGCTGCCGGCGGCGGCGGCGCGGTTGGAGATGGACACGAGGCACTGCGCCGCCACGAAGTCCACGTAGGCCACGGCCGACATGCCGCGGCCGCGCCCCGCGGGGGGCCCGGGGCCCTCAGCCGCTGCTCCCGGCGCCGCTCCCCGCCGCTGCCCGCCGTCGGGCGCCGGGGGCGGGGCGTCCTGCGCCGAGCGGGACAGGGCGGCGGGGCGGGGGGCGGGCGGCGGCGGCGGCGGCGGGGAGCGGCAGCGGCAGCGGCACCACCGGCAGCACCAGCACCAGCAGCACCGGCAGCGCCGGCAGCGGCAGCGGCAGCGGCCCGGCGGGGCCGGCGGGGCCGGGGCTGCGCGGGGGGAGCCGAGAGCAGAGCGCCCGCCTGGCGCCGCCCGCCCCGCGCCCCGCGCGCTCGTGCCGGGGAACGGCCGCGCCGCGTCCCATCACGTCAGGTTCGGAGCCCCCCGCCCGCCCCCCCGATTGGTCAGCGGGCAGGGCCGGACGCCGTGTTTACCTTCTCCCCCCCCCCCCTCCAACCTCCCGCCCCCGCCCCTCCCCGCCCCAGCCGCTCGCTCGCGGGCGCCTTTTGGCAGGGGGGCGTGCCCGCCCGCCGGCCCGCCCGCCAATCGCCGCGCCGCCTGCGCCGGGCCGCGTGCGAGCCCGCGCGCCCCGCCGCGCCGCCCTTAAAGCGGCGATGCCGCCCCCCCGGCAGCGGCAGCGGCGCCGGGCGGGTTAAGTGGCCGGCTGGGAGCCCGGCCGTCCCAGCAACCGGGCGGCCAATGGGAAGTGGGCCGGCTGACGTCACTGCGCGGCCCTCCGCCAATCGCAGCGGGGCTGCCAGGCGGCGCGCGCCGCCCGGGGAAGCCGCCCGGCGGCCACGCCCCCCGGGCCCCCGTGCGCCCCGTCGGGGCCCGGCGCGGAGCGGGGACGGGGCCGACACAGCCCGGCCACGGCCCTGCCGCAGGGCTCGGGGGCCCCCCTGGGGCTCCCCCCGTGGTGGCAGCGGGCACGGGCAGCGCTGCGGGATGGGCAGGCCTCGGGCAGGGCGGTGGGGTGGGGTGGGGTGGCGGAGAGGCGGGAGTGGTGGCGGTGGTGGTGGTGGCGGTGGTGACAGCGATAATGGTGGTGATGGTGGTGGCGGTGGTGGTGGTGGTGATGGTGGCAGTGATGATGGTGATGCTGATGACAGTGGTGGTGATCATGGTGATGGTGGCGATGATGATGGCCGTGATGATGGTGGTGATGGTGATGACAGTAACGGTGGTGGTTGTGGTGTGGTGATGACAGCCGTAGTGATGGTGGCGGTGGTGGCGATGATGGCACTGGTGATGATGGTGATGCTGACGGTGTTGGTGGTGGCGACAGTGGTGGTAGTGATGGTGGTGGTGATGGTGGTGGTGATGATAACAGTGATGATGTTGGTGATAGTGATGATGGCGGTAGTGATGATGGTGGTGATGATGGTGTTGGTGATGGTGGTGGTGATGATCGTGGTGGCGGCGATGTCAGTGGTAGTGATGGTGGTACTGGTGGTGACAGTAACGATGGTGGTTGTGCTGATGACAGCCGTAGTGGTGGTGATGCTGACAGTCGTGGCGGCGGTGATGGTTGTGATGGCGATGATGGCACTGGTGATGATGGCGATGATGGTGGTGGTGGTGATGGTTGTGATGATGGCACTGGTGATGATGGTGGTGCTGAGGGGGGCTGTGCACGCAGCCACCCGTGGCACAGCACACAGCACGTGGCGGGTACATCGCATCCCCTGCCGGCCCCCTCGCCCCTCCGCCCACCCCACCCGGCTCCCGGCGCGGCCGCCCGGCGCGGAGCCCCTCGGCTGCCGGCCCCTCGGCTGCCGGCCCCGCTGCGCACTGCGGGCTGCAGGCGTACGTGCGGCGCGGCGGCGGCATCGCCGCTTTAAGGCTCGGCGGCGGGCGGGGGAGGCGGCGCGCCGGGTTCAGCCGAGGACACAGCCCCAGTTCTCAGAAATCCCCGCGCTGCGGGAACATCGCGCTCCGGCACCGCAGCCCCGCCGCCTGCCCTACATCGGGGCCGCCCCCGCCCCCAGCCCCCCGCCCCCCGCCCCCAGTCCCCAGTCCCCAGCCCCGACGGGGGCCCCAGCCCCGCGCCCCCAGCCCCAGCCCCAGCCCCGGCCCGGCGGCTTTTGGGGTGCGGGGCTGTGGGTTTGGGGCGTGTGCCGGGCGCGGGGCGTGCACGCGGGACACGCGCGTGTGTGCGTGTGACATGTGGCGGCCGGGGGCGCCCCCGCCAGCGCAGTCCTTTGTCATCGCCCCGCACACGGGGGGGGGCGGGGGGGGTTGGGGGAGCTTTTCCGTAAATTTTACGCTTTTTTATTGCATACTTCTGCGAGTCAGTGTTCTATTTATATATATATACATATATATAAATATATATATATTATTTCATTTCTTTTCTTATTTCTTTTTATTGATTTTTTATTTATTTCATTTTATTATATTTTATTATATTTTATTATTATTTTATTTTATCTATTTAATTTATTCCATTTTATTTATTTTTCATTTCATTTCACTTCATTTCATTCTACTTTTGTTTCGTTTTATTCCATTTTATTCCTTTTTTTCTTTTTAATTATTATTATTTTTTTTATTATTTTTTTTTTTTTCGTGGGGGCGCGCCCAGATCCCGGCACCATGCAGGCAGGCAGGCAGGGACCGCGGTGGGGGTGTGCTCCTGCTCAGCCCCCTCCCCTCCTTCCCCTCCCCCCCCCCCCACCGCCCCCGGGGGGAGGGGCGTCCCTTCGGCCCCTCCCCGCCTCACCTCAGATGCCCTCCGCCGCTCCCCCCCTCCCTTCCCCCCCTCGTCCCCCCGCCCGCCGCCTCCATCTTACGCCCTCCCCCGCGATGTCACAGGCAGCGCGGCCGCCTCCGCTAACATGTCCGCCCCCGCGCCCGCACGGCTCCGTGTGCGGGTGCCCGCTGGGGGCTGCCCCCCCGGGACCCTCTCCCGGGACCCCCCCCCGGGACCCCCGTGCCCCGGCTCCCCCCCTGCCCGCCCCGTCCCGGCCGCTCCGGGGGCCGCGGGTTCGGTTCCCGCTGCCCCGGCCTCGCCCAGCCCCAGGGCTGCCGCTGCCCCCCGATGGGGGAGAGCCCCCGCCGCTGGCCCTCCCCAAAACGCTGATTTTCGGGGACGCGGGGCTCTGCTGCATCTCCCCCGGCACCCAGGCACCAGCACGGGCTGGGTTTGGTGCTCGCCGGGCGCTGGGGCTGCAGGAGCGCTCGTAAATACATTTACAGTAACGCTGTAGTTGCCGCTGCTGGTGGCATCGCGCGGCTCAGCGGCTGAGAGGTTTCCTTTGGACGTTTTAATTCATCCCCGGCGGAAATTCCTTCCAGAGAAAAGAAGGGCCCGGCAAGCAGCTCTGCAGAAGGGGCTCTGGTGGTGCTGCCGGGCACCGGGCTGGAGGTGAGCCAGCGGCACCCCTGGGCTGCGCCAGGAGGGACGGTGCCAGCAGGTCACCCTTGCAGGTGACCCTTCCCCTCTGCACAGCCCTGGTGGGGCCTCACCTGCAGTGCTGTGTCCAGCTCCGGGCTCCCCGGCACAGGAGGGACGTGGGCACGCTGCAGAGAGCCCAGCAAAGGGCTGTGAAGGTTCTGCAGAGCCTGGAGCACCTCTCCTGTGAGGAGAAGCTGGGAGCTGGGACTGCACAGCCTGGACAAAAGAGGCTCAGAGGGATCCGAGTCAGTATAGATATCTGAAGGGAGGGTGTAGGGATGGAAGATGGATCCAGGCTCTTTCTGATAGTGCCCAGCGCCAGGACAAGCGGCAGTGGGCACAAACTGGACCATGAGAGGTTCTGCCTAAACGTCACTTTGCTGTGCAGCCGACAGGGCACTGCCACAGGCTGTGCAGGCTCCCTGCTTGGAGATCTTCAAGTGCCTCCTGGACATGGTCCTGGGCAGCCTGCCTGAGGAGGGCGTTGGAGCCGGTGGCCTCCAGAGGTCGCTTCCAGCCCTAACCATTCTGTGCTTCTGGGATCGGGTAGTAGTTGGGTAGGATCACAGAATGGCTTGGGCTGGAAGGACCCTGAAGGAACATCCAGTTCCAGCTCCCTGCCACGGGCAGGGACACCTCCCACCAGACCAGGCTGCCCAAAGCCCCATCCAGCCTGGCCTTGAGCACCATCCAGGGATGGGGCAGCCACAGCTTCTCTGGACAACGTCACCAACAGTGAAGAGGTTCTTTCATATATCCGATTTAAATCTATTCCCTTTTAGTTTAAAGCTATTGTCACTACAGGTCCTGGTAAAACAAAACAAAACAAAACAAAACAAACAAACAAAAAAAAACCACCACCACCAACAACAAAAAAAACAACCAAACAAACAAAAAAACCCCACCTTTCTACAGCTTTCCTGTAGGGCCCCTTTAGATACCAGAAGGCTGCTGTGAGGTCTCCCTGGAGCCTTTTCGTCTCCAGGCTGAACAACCCCAACTCCCTCAGCCTGCCCTCACAGGAGAGGTGCTCCAGACCTCTGATCATCCTCGTGGCCCACCTCTGGGCCTGCCTTCACAGGTCCACATCTCTCTTGTGCTGGGGCCTCAGCAGTGTACGGGCCAGTCTGTGCAGGTTTGGAGTTGGTGTCTGGGAACACATGACAGGTAAAGCAAAGGGTCTGAACACGTTAATTTTCTTTCATAATTTTGACTACTGCTGAGTAACATCCTAATACTGATTCCCATGTGTCCACTTGTACTGGTGAAGGGGTCTGGTGGGCCCTGCGGTATTCTACGGCTCACTCCCCTACTGCTTGGTCAGCTTTCAGGACTGACTTATGACACAGTCTTTCAGATACCAATTTACAATCTTCAAGAGAAATGCAAAATGAATGTGCCTGTGCTTGCACATATGTCCCGCATTATCAGAAATCATCTCTAATCACAAGGGAGAGACTTAAAAGGTTTCTGGTGCCCTAACCCCACCTCTTAGTCCCTTTGTTTTTCTAAAACAAGATCTCCCATTCCAGAAAGTTTTGTCTCAAAAAGATATATTCTAAAAAAAAAAAAACAAAAAAACATATGCCAGAAGATCCTGTTTTGTGGTCTGGCTGTACCAACACAAGCTTTGTTTAGTAGTAATCAGCTAAGAACATTGTCGTATCCATTAAGGTTATCTCAACAAACAGTTACATTTTCCCCAGAATGTGAAAAATGCTATTATAGCCCTAAACTGGAGAAAATATTAGATTGTTAGTTTAGACTGACAAAATGCTTTTCTACATAAGTCACCCTTTTACTTTCATGGTCACACTCCTTTTTTTTTTTTTTTTCTTCCTTATGCCAGTGTTTTACAGTTAACTTTGACTGAGTTCTAATCTCTGTTAGTCAGTTTTACTTTAAAATCAGCTTTACAGACTTGACTGAATTATTCTGAAGCGTGTGGAAAATCAGCATAGGTAATGTTATTTATTCATTTATTTATTTACAGAGTCAAACGAGGTATTAGGCACCTAGAGAAGAACACGGACACTTGGATTTTACTCAAATTCGAATTTGCAAAGGCCTGATGGTTCCTAGTGCCAAGAGAGCTTAAACTCTAACTTCTCTTGATTTTCCCTAATACTCTGCTCTTGTGCATGCCCTTGGACATAAACTTTTGGTTTGTATATCTGCCTAGATTTCAGGTCCTGCTAAGAACACCAGGGCAGCTGTATCAAACCGACCAGGCGAAACATGCTGTCTGTCGCGGTGGCCTGGGACAGACTTTAACATCCTTCTTCTAACATTCTCCAGGCCTCCGGCCATTTGCGGGTTAGAGGCGCTGTGATAACTTCACGTTTGATTGCAAAATGCCCAGCAGCCCTTAGAGCAGAGCCTGGAGTTCAGGCCTTGCCCAATCCCAAGTCAAGGTCCTGAGGATGAGGTTCACCCTCTCATTCACAGTCATGGGTTTTAAAAGGAAGGGCGGAGACTGTCTCACCCGGCCCAGCCCAGCCGCCTGAGCACTGGGTTTCAAGGTGGGAACTGCAGATGTGAATCCCCTCAGGAAACAGCAGCTCCCGTAGCTGCTGGGGTCAGCCACAGCCTCAGAGCACATCAGGGCAGGGGGCTGGCTATAAACTGCATGCTGGGCAAAGCCTGTCCCCAGCTTAGCTGGGTGAGATTCCTGATTTCTGGAGAAAACCGTGGCTAGAGGTTCATTTTCTCCTTGGTTGCTCTACTCAGTGCGCTCTTGTTGCTTTGAGAGCCTCTCCAAGGCTACTGTTGCAGGGCAGACAAAATCATGCCCTGCCCTTGATTCTGAGGTAGCTGATTGCAAGTCAGCTCCAGTGTGGGCAGTTATCACAGTGCTGAAAGTAAGCTGGTGAGTCCTGCTGGGTTAAAGGGGATATTAGGTCATGCTCACTCTGCTGACTTAGCTGCCTAATTTCTGCTCCTTAGCACAAGCAGCACTGGAGCAAGGCTTTGTAGCACAGCCTGAGATGTGCAGCTCCTCTCTCACATGATGTACAGAGCCTGAAGTGCCCACCTCAGAGCTCCAACCCCCACACATCTATGAAAAGTGCATAGATATTGTCACATACATAGCATGATGCATCACCGCTGCCTCACTCAGTCACTCGCAAAGTAGGCTCTTGTCAAAGCAAAGGTTCAGGGCTGAGAAAGTTGTCACTGTGGTTACACTGATGCACACACCAGAGAAATGTCTTTTTTTTTTTTTTTTTTCCCTCTCTCTCTCTCTCTCTCTCTTTTTTTTTTTTTCCCCTTTCTTCTTTTTCTTATTTGTTTATTTATTTATTTTGCCAGAGCTGCCAAGTAATTTCCACCTAATTTTCTCAAATACAAGTGCCTGCAACACCAGAAGACTTCTGACTTCACAAATGTTACAAGCTCCATGCTCAAATACATATATATTTTTTTGGTGTGTCTGTGACTTCACCATGGTGGATTGTCGTGCATGGCAGCACTGCAGACTTGTGTAGTTCAGTGTGTAGAGAAAAAAAACAACAACTGTACAGATAAAGGAAAAGAGATGGGCAGAGATATCAGTTAGTTGGATTTAATTATAACTTGTAAGGAAAGCTAGTTGGCTGTGCTTGGATTAAAAGAGCTTGGAGAGACAGATGATCTAATAGGTCTTTGATTTTCTGAGGTGAGAAAGTGGGAAAGGACATGATTCTCTTATGAGCATGTGTTCCTCCTCTTTAACGTAGCTATTTTTATAGCTGTGCAACTATTTCTATGGATCTCACTTGTTTGAAATCTAGTAAGAACAGTAATTAGCACTCATAATGGAGCGTTAAGGTGAGTACTACTTTCTTCCTTTTTTTTTTTTTTTTTTTTTTTTGGTACAAATAGCAATACTGAGTCAGAGAGATGACGTATCTTGCTGAGGGCTCTGAGCTCCATGAGAAAGTCAGAGTGCAGGACTCCGAGTTTAGTTACACACTGTTCAGCATTTCAAGTAACTTTTGCTACTCTGAAGGGTAGCCAGGCCACCCTTAGGTCAATCTAGCTGACTCAACCATTTTTTTCTACTTCTTCTTCAGGATACAAAAGAGAACAAATCTTAGAATGAGTGTAGCAGTCAAAACGCCAATTTTGGGTGACTTTACGCTGTTCAGTTAATGCTGCTGACACTCAAAATCAAAGAGTGTAACAGCTGCAGAGGATTATTTTTCAGGTGAGGAAACAAGACAACAGTAAGGGAACTTTTTAAGACTAATCTTGCGGTGCTCCCAGTACCAAGGCCATCTGCTGGCTTTGTCTACTTAGCCAACCTTCGCTGTAAATAAGTTATTGTTTCCTCACTAATGCTGTTCGAGGAACATCTACTGCTGCTGCAAATGCAGAGCTAGTATGAAATAACCTTTCTTATTGTTTGAAGGAGTTGAGTAGAGAGAGAGAAGGAGTCTAATATTTAGGCTTTCTTAATTTTTGAAGCTCCCCTCACCTTTTTGTGCTTCAGCTTCAACCTGACCGAGAACCTCCTGTCACGAATGTACGTGAGTCAGAAGCCCATGTATTTTTAGCTAGTTACACTAGAAGTCACACCAGCCAGAACCAGTAACACTGAATTGAAAGTATCGAATGTTTGCTGATGGGTTATAATGAAAACATACATTTTGTCTGTCTCGTTTGACTTCCAGCACCGAAAGCCCAAAGACATTTAAGCACGTTTCCGCTGCTTGCAAGAAGAGAATTATAATAAAATTATCACTTAGCTGCTGCCAGCATTTCACATGAAGTTCTTTATAAATATTAATCTAAATGACCTAACTTACTAATTAAGTAGTCATCTGTGTACAGCAAGTGGTACTTGGTGGTATGCAGTGGGTGTTAAGCTACCCCCAGCAGTTGCATGTACAAGGAGCTTATTGCTCACAATGCTGGATCTGTCAGGAGCTTCGTCCAGATCCATAACTTGTCCTGCTTGGAACTCAGTGTAAGATCAAATGATGAAGGTTAACTTCAGTAAACATTTACCCATGCAAATGACATTAAATAACTATGACGTTCCTCTTAGTATCTGTCACACTGTATTTTGCATGAGACGCTGGACTGAAAATCAATTTACCCATTGATGTTTACACCAGCATCTGTTTTGAGAATTTCAGCACACATTTCATCCTACAAACAAGCAAAATTTTCACTACCCTATTTCTCTCAAAGCAGCAATGGCTATTAAGTGACAACAAAAGAAGTTCTGGTATTTCTGCAGAAATGAATAAATCCTGATTTTTCCTCCCAGGAGTCAACTGACTATGCTAGGCAGGAGATTTACATGGACGTACAACTTTGAGAAGCCTACTCTCTGTGCTTGTTAAGAATCACAGCTGTTGATTTCAGTGCCTGTCTTCTTCTATTGCAGCCCCTATTTCCAACAACAACAAAAAAGTGATTGGGACTTATAACTTTGAATTCCCATCAGTGTATGTAAAAAAGACCAACACTAAGACTTTTCTTCCTTTTTTATGTATTAGGGTTTGCTGAGTTTCAATCTGCTGTACCAGAGAAGGTCCACAGAGAACAATAATACTCAGCAGGTGCCAATAAGGACACAATCTGAGAGCTAATTTAATCTGCTACTCAAGTTGCTGAAGGTAGCAGCTGGAATTTCCCTAATTATCTTCTTCCCCGTTTAGCTTATAAAATAAATGCACTTTATGAAGTAAGTACTGGGGACAGAGTGGATATAGAAAGGATTAATTCTTTCCAACAGATTAAAACTGTGCTTTATCCTAAAGAATTCTTAGAGACCCTGAGTAGTTGCCATTGAGAAGTTTGTATATAGGAGGTAACAGAACATCCTCATTTTGTAGTACTTACTATGTTGAGATAAAAGCCTTGTTTTTTTTAGGGGATTCCAATCCACTGTTCTTGTAAAGATGTTTTAAAACAAAACAAACAAACAAAAAAGCATTTTGTTATTATAACGATCTTCCATCTCAGTCAGGTAGTTTCAAAGTGATTGCTACATTTAATAGATAATATTATTTCACAGTGGAGTAGTCTGTCCTGCAAGAATGGAAAAGATGTAGAAACACTCTGATAAAACATAACACCAAGCGTTCAAGCCAATATTTCTCTTCCTACGAGTGGAGAACACTGGAACAATGGCAAACACTATCTGTCTTATCTGGATTATCACGTATACAGTGCCCTCCGGCTCCTCTAGGTATGCGGCAATGCAGATTCTCTTAGTGATGGTTCATGTCCTCCCTTTGGGAACAGCTCTCTCAAGAGTTCTCTTAAAGCCTGCCACGTACATTCCTAGGCAGTTTTTCTGTAGTCACCATGTCTGCTGATCACTTGATATCTTCCCGTGTATTTAGGTTGTTTGTCCTACTGCACTGTGAGTGGCTGGTGTTTTCACTGCTGTCCAGGGTGATTTGTACCATTGCAAAAATGTGGTACAATACTCTGAATTGACTTAACATGCCAAGTATCTCATGCTATCAGCCTTTTTTCAGCATTGCACAGTGGATTTGCAGTGCAACTTATTTTTAGGTGATGCAAATAATAAACATCACTATTTATTTGTTCATTTTCCCCAGAAAGAGCCTATAGTGAAAATAGTCTTCTAGGAAAATAGAAAAAGGGGTACATGTCCCCAGATTAAACTCCTGAGGGATTCTGTCAGCTACTAGGACATTACAACTGTAATCAATAAAGAAAATAAAAACTTACACTTCCTGAAAGAGACCAGTAGGCATGGAACTCCCCCAGGTTAACTTATTTATCACCAACATTTTGTTTCACTGACTGATTCTTCTCTACTCAGCCATGGTGAGACTACACATGGAGTACTTTGTCCACTTCTGGGTTTTCCAGTACAGGAGGGACATGGACATACTGGAGAGAGTCCGGTGGAGGGCTACGAAGATGATGAGGGGACTGGGACACCTGTGTTTTGACGAAAGTCTGAGAGAGATGGGACTGTTCAGCCTGTAGAAGAGGAGTCTGAGAGGGGATCTTATCAACGTACACAAATATCTTAAGGGAGGGTGTCAAAGTGATGGGGCCAGACTCTTTTTGGTGGTTCTCAGCAACAGAACAAGAGGCAATGGGCACAAACTGAAGCACAGGAGGTTCTGGCTGAGTATGAGGGGGCACTTTACTGTGAGGGTGACAGAGCACTGGAACAATTTGCCCAGAGAGGTTGTGGAGTCTCCTTCTCTGTAGATATTAAAAACCTGCCTGGAGGCCGTCCTGTGCAATGTCCTGCTCAGCAAGGGGGGTTGGACCAGATGACCTCCAGAAGTTCCTTTCAACCTCACTGTTCTGTGATTCTGCGAAGTTAATTGACCTATTCCTAAAGGAACCTTCAGAAGTAATATGTCAATTTAATATCAATTTTATTATTTTTCTTTGAAACAATGCAGCAACTTACAATGTCAGCAGAAAGTGAACTCTTGAGTTACTTTATTCTAGTGTTCCAGAGATAGTCACTCAACGTGAAGTAACCCGTGATGTGATGAACTCCATTACATCCTGGGTTAGCAGTGCTGGTAGGGGGCTGACATATGGAATTAAAAGTGTCAGTTTTCTGCTGTTTGAAGCAGACATCTTTATTTGCTAACAAAATGCGTGATAGGAAAGAACTGTGAGATGATCATGATATTCATTCCGTATGGTGCCCTCCTGAGGAATCTCCTAATATTTCAAGAGACAGACAAGGAAATCTTCATTTCATCCCTTGCTGAAAGTCGTTACTTCTTCACAGCAATGAAGAAAAGTCAATTTTCAAGCAACACAGAAATGTAGGGCAAGAACTGAAGAATACCTTTCATGCAGTTGCAGTAATACATTCAGAGAATAACTGTTTATATAGGAATTTGAAGAGGAGATTTCAATTACCAATCTTTCTTTGATGATGGCAACTTTTTGGCTGCCTTGTATGGACAGTTCTTCTTCAATGACAGCTGAACAGCATTTCCTAAATCTACAGATTTCTAATTCCAAATGGTTTTATTCTGACCAATAAGGAACAATGCAACTTTTTGATTTTTTTTTTTTTTAATGAATTTTTTATTATTTTTCTAAAGAGCGTGTGTATTCTCTGAAAGTATTTTGTTTGATTGCTGATCAGTCCCATTGAATTCATCAAACTGGTGTTGCTAGAAGACACTTTTTACTGAAAAATTGCATACAATTTTGATGCTGAAATTGTTTTAACACTTCTCTTTCCTGATGTGTGCATATGGCTGGTTCTGCAGTGCTAACAGGCTGTCTTTGGCAGGAGAGAGAGCAACTTTTAACTCCCAACCTTCTGATGCTCATGCTCATTTTTATTTTATTTTTGCTGTTGTTTATTTATTTGTCTGTTTGTTTCTGGTGTGTGTGTGTGTTTGTGTGTTTGGTTGGTTTCCCCCTCTCCACCCCATGTGTTCTCTGCCTACGCCTACAGTGTGGTACATGTACATCCATCCTGCTTCATTTTGCCACTCCTTTTTAAGCCATCAAGCCCAATAATGAAGCTCTTGATGAAACTGTGAAACCAGTACCAGCAACAATGAGTCTTCATTATTCTTGGAGAAGACTGGGGTGTTTGATATGCGTGAAGCTTTGTGCAGATAGCTACCACTATGAACTGCCATTTGTTACTGTCAAACAAGTAAGTGTTACAACTATGTAAAAGTGTTGCTCTTCTCTAGCAAGGGATTTATACTTGGAAAAGAAAACAAAAAATAATTAGTACTTTATCTTTGTTTCATCCACACCTCAAGTGTATGGATGTTGGCTGATGGACAGAAACCCTGTTCTCTATTACTGCTTACAGTGGGGTTGGAAATGATAAAGAATTGGCTTGAGTATATTATAAATAGCTGAGATAAAATGCCTGTGACCTGATACCTGAGTCACCAAATATTTTAGCTATTTGCATACGGTTACTATGATTGTAAAATATATAACCTGTCCACATAACTGTGTATTTATAGAACTTTAATAAATATGTAACAGACACATACTGACAAAATCTGACATACTGATAGCCTATTTTGCTTTTGGTTGTGCAGGAAGTGCTGAGTTTGGGATTCACTTTGCAGAGAGCTGAGAGTAAAAAAAAAAAAAAAAAAGAAAAAGCTTAATTACAAGGTACCCCTCCCATAAACATCTCCCAGACAAAACCACAAAGTTTTATTGATAACAGTCTACTTATCTACAGGCAGTGTAGCTGATAAGCTTCCTGTCTGCTCAGGCAGACCAAGTATAGCATACCTTATGAAAAAATTTAGAGCTGTCTCTAATACTCAAATATTTCTACTTCACTTCTCACCTTTTATTTATTTATTTTTTCCATTTTATTTATTTATTTATTTATTTAAATCTTCAATATGACCAGAGTTTTCCTTCTCCCAGGGCAGATGCAGTCCTAGTCTGTAGCAGAAGAGGTGATGATTATATATATGGTTGGGAATATGGATGGTGTTAACAGGAGGGTTGAACGCAGTTTAATGTTTCTGACCTGTATGTCGTATTTTTGCATATGTACACAGACATATGCACAAGCACACATGTGCAAATGTGTGCCTGTCTTCATACCCCTCTGCCATTCATAAAACTTTGACTGCAAGCTGTTCTGGCACAGTCATTGCAAAAGAGCAAGGGCAGTCTGTAGCTGTTGTGGCTGCATTCACATGCTTACTTCTATTCCTGTGGCTTACATGTGGATCTCTCTGAAACAGAAGAGAAGAAATCAAAGCTAACTCCTAACATATTTTTAATATGCAGCTGAACAAATTCCTGAAGTTTCTAAGGATCAAGGAAATTGTTGAGCAAGGCCAATCTAGCCCTGAAAACTTCGAGGGATGGGGCATCCACAGATTCTCTGGGCAACCTGTCCCAGTGCCTCACCACCCTCGGAGCAAATAGTTTCTTCCAAATATTTACTCTAAATCTACATTCTTTTAGTTTAAAGCCACTCTCCTTGTCCCCTCGCTACAGTCCCTGACAAGGAGTAAGCTCCCTTTAGGTATCGGAAGGCTCCTATAAGGTTTCCCCAGAGCCTTCTCTCCAGACTGAACAACCACAGCTCCCTCTACCTGTCTTCATCGGAAAGGTGGAGCCACATCAACCTCATGGCCCTCCTCTGGACTTATATATCCATACAGCTTGTGCTGGGAACCCCAGAACTGAATGCAGTGCTCCAGGTTGGGTCTCATGACAGCAGAGTAAAGAGGGAGAATCACCCCCCTCGACCTGCTGGCCACTCTGCTTTTGATGCAGCCCAGGATACACTTGGCTTTCCGGGCTGCAAGCTCACATTGCTGGGTCATGTTGAGCTTCTCATAAACCAGAAGAGAAGGGAAACTGAACTGTGTTTCTGAGCATGCGCTGTATTCTACGCCATATTCCTTTGTGTGGTGTAATGGGTGTTTTTGTCACTTCTTACTAGGATATAAGAAATGCAGTTTGCAGTGAAAATAAATCTGTGTGGACAGTTGAAATGCGGTCTATCACTCTCTCTTAATTTGAGATGACTCTAAGATAAACAGTTCTTTTCCTGGTGCTCTCATGTTTAGAACCTTTACTCCATAGTACAGAGAGAGAAAAGCCTGTAGACTCTTCTTCTGGTTTTAAATGAGGAACAGAATGATTTGTGTCTGTTTAATCATCTACAAGGAAATCAAAGCAAGGTTTCCTCTGTCACTCAGTGCTGAAGTAATGCCACCAAGGTCCTTGAGTATGGTGAGAGAAAGTAGTCTCACCTGTGTAGTAAGTCATTACCATGTTATCAGTGGTAGGACTGGAGTACACTAGAATCTGTGTATGTTTACCATCTCCAGATGATCGTAAAATATTTGTTTCCTGTCTACGGTATGAATATTGAAGTAAAAATAATCATAATAACTTACATAAATCACTCAAGACCTATTTCTCAGAGTTTTTATTCCAGGGGGAGAATGTCCTTGGAGTATAAAAACTGGAGGAAGAGAAGTAGTTGTCCTGAGGGAGCATTTGTTCATAATGGGGAAAGATCCTGAATAGTGGGTGTGAGGGCAGATTTACCGATAAAGGATCTCAGTAAACTGCGTATTAAAACAGTGCAGCTCTGCATGTATGTCATGAGAGAAAGAGCTGGCCAAGCCATTGGCTTTAAGGGGGCTTTAAGCCTAACTTGACCCCCTTATTGACACTGGCCCGTATAGCACATGCTCCTGGGTTACCAGATAGTACTTGTGCATCCCTGCAGTCTTCCCCACCATGTTGACTCTGATTGATTTCCACCTTTAAAGGCTGCACTGTGGCACAGCCTCCCCCTTCACCATCGCAGCTGCATCTATCCCTGTTGGAAAATGCAGATCAACAGAAGATGTTTGGAGTACCTGTTATGACAGCATGCATCTACACTGGGGAGAATAACAGCCATACCTTTCCTTTCTGCTGATGTTGGCAAGAGGTGTTCTCTAGCACTGTGACATGATAGATGCTTGTATATTTCTTTTGATTTGTCTCTATGGTAACAGACTGCCAAAAGAAGGGATCTGGTGTCTGGGAGCTCAGCCATGAGCATAGGGAAAATGGAGGATTATACCCCACCTGCGGGAAAGGCAAGCCCAAGAATGATTTATTTAAGCAGAGATTTATGGGTGGAAGATGGGAAATAATACACATACAACATAAGATGCTCGAGAAGAAGGTATTCTCCTAGTTCTTGTTTGTCAAATGAAAGGCAAGTTGCATCATCTGGCCTCACCTCATAGGGGAAAGGAATGGGCATTCTCCAGTCTCAACATTTGCTTTTGTTGCTAATGCTTTGACACAAGTCCTAATGTTGCTTTGTGGGTAACCACCACATTTTTCGCCTTTCTTCCACCTTTACCTTCTACTCCAGCCCATTCAGTGCAGGGCAGTGCAAGCATAATTCTGAAATATTCAGTTTGTTCATGAGTTTCTCCACTGATTTGCTGTTTCAAGCTACAACAAGTTCAAACACCCTTGCTCACTTTCAGCTTTCTCTGTGATTCAGCCTCCCTTTCATTTACTATGCCACACTATCATCGCCTTCCTGCTTTGCAATTGGGTTATTGAGCTACATGTATATTCACACCTTGCAGTTTCTAGGTTGGGAAATAGTTCCAGCTGCATTTCAGTGTGAGAGCCAAACGTGCAACAGCTTTGCCTGTGCCTTCAAAGCTCAACACGAGAATTGAAGGAAACAACAGTGGAGTATATAGCATATCAAATGTTTTAGGAACAAAAAATGTAAGCTAGAATTAGAAAATAAAAATAATGGAATTCAAAGACCTTATTTTTCTTCTGCAGGCCACAGATTTATTTTCTGTTTGCAGCACTGCTAAGGCTATCCCAGTCACTGTGCAGGTTCATGGAAAACACGTGTGCATGTGTATTGTGCGCACACATACACAGTGAAGAGGTATGGTATCAGTCTCTTCGATTTATTTTATATGAAACTGACAATTTAAAGCATTTTAAGACTAGGTGCTTGTCTTTCACGTTCATTGCCTTTATTTTTTATTTTTTCCCCTACACATAATAAATGTTTAGAAAATCATTCTTGTATTTCACAAGCATCTGCAGAATTGGGGCAGCATATTAACTGTGAATAATAAAAGATACAGAAAAAAACACACTTGTGAAATCATTCCTTTGAAGCTGAAATAAAGACATGGTTACACCCGGAGATTAATTATGAAAAACTGGATACTAATGCAGTGGCAATATGCATAGAGACTTTAATCCATTCAGTTGAGGAGGGAAGCATGGATGAGTTGAGGGGGAATATTTTTCAGTCTTGAAATGATCAAAGAATTTTAGTATATTTGCAGAAATTGGTGGAGACAGATGACAGTCAGCACGGGGGAGAAAGGGCGACAGTTTAAAATAAATAATGATATCAGATGAAACACGGAATGAACATACAAAACATGGCAGGAATTTGCACTGGAGGTTATGCAAAAATTCTGCAGCTCTGCAGAAAATAGTAAACACTGTGTTTCCTTATAAACTTCTCTCTTGATTTGTGGGAATCCAGTTGTTATCAGCTTTCAGCATGACAGTTATAAAAATAGCACTATGTAAAAATAATGCACGTACAATAAAATGGTAAAAATGTCCAAGGCCTGTTCACTAAATGAGAATGCCAATGCTTGAGTTGGACTTTGCATATTTTCTTTTGGCTGTGAATTTCATGATTCGTTTCATAGTCTCTTCCCACCCTTTCTGAAACCCCTGCACCAACAAGCCAGAGGTTCAGTCCTGGAGGAGAGGAATGAAGAAATGATGGGTTTGGACCAGGCATGTATGTTTGTTAGGGAAGGAAATATTAAGAATGAGTAATACTTGCCTTTTGTTTTGTTTTGTTTTATATTATTACTGTTACTGTTACTGTTACTATTATTACTATTGCTATTGCTATTGCTATTGCTATTACTATTACTATTACTATTACTATTACTATTATTTATTTTAACCTACCAACAGCTCTGGTAAGCCTAATGTAAATCTGGAGCCAATCAATCATGTTTGGCAGATTGCTCTGTCCACCATCCAAGAGGAAGAACCCCTTGCACCACCTGGCTGACAGTAGGCACCCAGCACCACAGCCCCAGAGCCCCGTGCCCCAATGCTCTCAGCCCATAGTGTGGCACTGGGCCCCCAGAGGCACTGCAGACCCCTGGGGCTCCCCCTTGTCTGCCTTCCACTGCCAGGAAACCTTACAACTCTGGTCGTTATCTCCGTCCTAGGAAAGAACAAACGTTCCCTCTTCAGGGCCTTTCCTCCATCTCAGCCTTCACGAGTGACCTTGGGTTTCATTTCACTGCCGTGCCCTTGCACTAGGAACCAACTGTCAAAGAAAAGTGTATCTGGGATTTGTTAGTGCTTGCATTTTTTTTTTTTTTTTTTTTCAGACCCACGATTCATTACAGGTGATTATGCAAGAACAAGCCTCAAGGCTGTTATGTACATGGAATGCTTCTGGCCTTTGCAGTTTCTCCCACCTCTGTATTTCTTCAGAAAGAGGAGAAAAAGGCAGATTAGATGCTGAGGGTATAGTACAAATCTTACTTTTCTATATTTAAAGCATAACATGATCCAGTGACTGCTGAAGTAATGAATCACTGTGATTTACATATACAGGTCAGCGGAGGACATCAGCACACAGCTGAAAACATCCCCAAACCTACACTCTCCTTTACAACTCCTATTCCAGCCAGATATGTGTGCATTCCTGTTACGGATCCTGTTAACCAGCTGCAGGCTGGGAGATGAGGAGGCTGTGCTCCTCGTGGCCAGGAGGAGGCCTGACAGCGAGGACTCTGCTGCCCCAGCTCGCAGCCTGGCAGAGCAAGAGGTGCTCCCAGTTTATCCTCTGAGTTCCCTCGAAGCCAGCATTGAGGTGAAGCCAGGAGCAGATCCGGGCTGCCATCCAGGGGTCCGGGTGCTGGTGACACAGACAGACACTTTCTCCATTCCCCGGCCAAGTCATGTTTGAGGGAGCTGAGAAGTGGGACGGGCAGGCTGGTTTCCTTGGAAATGCTTTTGCTATAATTAAACCCAGCGAGGAGGGGGGGGGGGGGGGGAGGGGAGGGGAAGAAGTGAAGGGTACCCCCCACCATTTCTGAGTGAGGGAAAAAAATAATCTATTTGCACCCTGGGCCGGAATATGGAGGAAACCACTGGGCTCGATCCCTGCTCCACATGCATGTGCCTGAGCGCGCGAGCATGTCTTTTCTGTACACAGAGCGATCTCTGGACGGCTCAGATATTGCCAGTGTCCCTCTTGTAGCGCCGCGGCTGAGATCATGTTGTTGATCTTGTTTTACAGCAGCCCTGACTGTTGTGCAGAGTACAGAATGTTCCCTTCCGTGAACTGAGGTTGAACTTCTCCAGCCCACTTTGTTTCAGGAACCGTGCAGATATAGAGCTTGGGGTGGGGGGGTGGGGGTGGGGGGGATTGGAGGGGGAGGAAGGAGGGGGAGCCAGTTTTAAAAAAAGCAAGAGGGGTGGAAGGGAGGAAGTTCCCAAAGGGTTTGTTTCATCTTAAGTATTTAGTTTATTTTTTTTTTAATTAAAAAAAAAAAAAGCACCACCACCGCCACCAAAACAAACAAACAAACAAAGCCAATCAGCATAAATAAATAAATCTACTTTGAGGAAAGATGTAAAAAAAAAAAGAAAAGGCAAACTCACGTTTACAGAAATAGATTTATGGCACTATTGTTTCTTTGACTGTATGTCATTGTTAAACGAGCACATCTCTTTTGCTTTGCTGCACCTCTCCCCCTGCCCTGAAAGCCATGCTTCAGTTCCTTTCCCAGAGGAAACTGCAAGTGTGGCTGGCTCCACCTGAGAGAGAAGAGGCCAAAGGTTTGACGGACACCTCACCTCATCCCCACAGATGATTTTATTTTATTTATTTATTTATTTATTTATTTATTTATTTTTCCTGAGAGTACACCTTCAAAGCTGGAGCCTCTCAGAAGCTTCTTGTCATTGTGGTGCAGTTCTCAGGCCAGGCGGCGGGGGGGCTGCTGGGACCAAAGGAGCCTGTGAAAGGAAGGTGTAGAGGAATAAATAAGTCGAGGAGTTTCAGCCTGCAACAGGTGAACACGCCAGCACCCCGAGGAGCCGGAATGTCATTGGTGTGCTCCAGGGGCTGCACTGCCACGGGCTGTCTTTATAAAAGGATTGTTGAAAGGAGTGACTGGATTAGCAGCACACTTGGGCATTCTTCTTGTTTAGTGCAGCCAGCCCTGTGTCAATCTTGGATCAAAATGAATCAGGAACCTCAAGAGACGTTGTTAGCTCCTTTGTATAATTTCTTGTATTTCATGCAAATCTCACAAACTCATTGCTTTTGAGAGACTTACTGCCTTTCTCTAATTTTCTTTCATATGGAGATCACAGAGTTAACCCACTCAATCAATGTCTGTGTTCCTCGCAGTAGCTAATCTCGCCACCTAGTCCAGTTTAACTAGCTTCTAATTTATTTCTCAGTACTGACTACATGCCATCTGCATATATTTTTTTGGCAGCAAACTGGGATTTATATCACTACAATGTGTTATACCCTTGGTGTGTTCCACTCCATTAAGCACCTCATCAAATCCTGTAAGAATATTTTTTGTAGCCTGCTCAATAGCTAGATGATGCACCCTTTTGTGGTTTGCTGTTCAACCCCAGTGAGCTATAACATTTTTTTTTTTTCTTTTCCCCAAACATAAGGTAATCTTATCTCTCAGATGTGAAAGCATGCAAAAAAGCCCCTTCCACTCTCACTTTGAAGTTAATTCCCTGTGTATTGCAATGAAAGCTATACCATACCCCCTCTGAAAGTTGGGTAGGCTGCCTCCTGGAAGATGCCCCCTGACAGTACAAGAACAACCTTCCAGGTAGCACATGCTCAAAGCATAGCTCCAAAAACTGGTGAACCTGCAGCCCCAATTTGGTCTGCATGGTGCCCTTTGCCATCTGCTCCCCAGCTGTGCATTGGCAGCTGGTGCAGCCCATGGGTCAGAAGAAGGGTAGGCAGGGTGGAGGCACTCTGTCTTCCTTGTTCTCTTTCCTCCACAGGAAACAACATGTCCTTGTCCCGTGTCCCCATGATACTCTTTTCCCCCTCTTTCTTGTCTCTCATCTCAAAACAGCCCTTCCTTTTTGTTTTCTCAGGTGCTAGCACCTAGCACCACTCTGCACCTTAGCAGTTAATGTGGCTGCTTCACAGCCTGCTGCATTTTATCTTATCCGCAGCACTTCAGAGCTACATTAGCCCACTCTCACTGTGCTTTGCCAGGCTGCTCTGCTGTAGCTATACAAGACCCATGCAAAAGTAATCCAAGGTCACTTCCTTTCTGTGAAATGGGGGTGAGCTGCTTTGCTCAGGCTGTGGACCAGGATGACGGACAGCTGTGGGCAGTTGTTACTGGGCAGAAGAGCAGAGTGGTTCCGTGGGGTGGGAGGTGGATGGGTGCACTTTGCAGGTACGGTGCTACAGGAGACCTCTTGAGCTTTTTGTGACAGTGGCCACCTGTAACCAATCCGTATTCTGGATGTTCCCCCAAAAAACAGCCTTGTTCGCCCTTCAGCCACAGCACTAGCATCTGTGCAGCTCAGCGGTGACTTGGATTGGGGAGTTGATCTGCCTGAGAAGTGCTCTTTTCTGAGTTATTTTTTGTCCAGATCAGGTCAGTGACCTGACTGAGCCCACAGACCGTGGGGTGTGGGAAGGAGAGGAACTGGAGGTATGGCCTACAGAGGTAGGTCAACCTCTTTTTTTCCCCCAGCTGTCTCATGTATGTTTGAAGTGACCTACCTTAGACAAATCCGTAGGCTCTTTGATGAGACACATCAGGCTACAGGCTATAAATCAGGGTTCTCTTTACTACACAGTGTTGAATGCAAGCCCTGCACACAAAAATAGTATCATTTAAAACACATCTATATATTTAAATATATATATTTAAAGAAGTAGCGAGGCTGTGCAGGGACAAAATTAGGAAGGCCAAAGCTCATCTGGAGCTCAATCTGGCTACTGCCGTTAAAGATAACAAAAAACGTTTCTATAAATACATCAACACAAAAAGGAGGACTAGGGAGAATCTCCATCCTTTACTGGATGCGGGGGGAAACTTAGTTACAAGAGATGAGGAAAAGGCGGAGGTGCTCAATGCCTTCTTTGCCTCAGTCTTTAGCGGCAATACCGGTTGTTCTCTGGATACTCAGTACCCTGAGCTGGTGGAAGGGGATGGGGAGCAGGATGTGGCCCTCACTATCCATGAAGAACTGGTTGGTGACCTGCTACGGCACTTGGATGTGCACAAGTCGATGGGGCCGGATGGGATCCACCCAAGGGTACTGAGGGAACTGGCAGAGGAGCTGGCCAAGCCACTATCCATCATTTATCAACAGTCCTGGCTATCAGGGGAGGTCCCAATCGACTGGCGGCTAGCAAACGTGACGCCCATCTACAAGAAGGGCTGGAGGGCAGACCCGGGAAACTACAGGCCTGTCAGTTTGACCTCAGTGCCAGGGAAGCTCATGGAGCAGATCCTCCTGAGAGTCATCACGCAACACTTGCAGGGGAAGCAGGCGATCAGGCCCAGTCAGCATGGCTTTATGAAAGGCAGGTCATGCCTGACGAACCTGATCTCCTTCTATGACAGAGTGACGCGCTGGGTGGATGAGGGAAAGGCTGTGGATGTGGTCTACCTTGACTTCAGCAAGGCTTTTGACACCGTCTCCCACAGCATTCTCCTCAAGAAACTGGCTGCTCTTGGCTTGGACTGGCGCACGCTTCGTTGGGTTAGAAACTGGCTGGATAGCCGGGCCCAAAGAGTCGTGGTGAATGGAGCCAAGTCCAGTTGGAGGCCAGTCACTAGTGGCGTCCCCCAGGGCTCGGTGCTGGGGCTGGTCCTCTTTAATATCTTCATCGATGATCTGGACGAGGGCATCGAGTGCACCCTCAGTAAGTTCGCAGATGACACCAAGTTAGGTGCGTGTGTCGATCTGCTTGAGGGTAGGAAAGCTCTGCAGGAGGATCTGGATAGGCTGCACCGATGGGCTGAGGCCAACTGCATGAAGTTCAACAAGGCCAAGTGCCGGGTCCTGCACCTGGGGCGCAATAACCCCAAGCAGAGCTACAGGCTGGGAGAGGAATGGTTGGAAAGCTGCCAGGCAGAGAAGGACCTGGGAGTGATGGTGGATAGTCAGCTGAATATGAGCCAGCAGTGTGCTCAGGTGGCCAAGAAGGCCAATGGCATCCTGGCTTGTATCAGGAACAGCGTCACCAGCAGGGCTAGGGAGGTGATCGTCCCCCTGTACTCGGCTCTGGTGAGGCCGCACCTCGAGTACTGTGTTCAGTTTGGGGCCCCTTGCTACAAGAAGGACATCGAGGTGCTTGAGCGGGTGCAGAGAAGGGCGACGAAGCTGGTGAGGGGCCTGGAGAACAAGTCCTACGAGGAGCGGCTGAGGGAGCTGGGCTTGTTCAGCCTGGAGAAGAGGAGGCTCAGGGGCGACCTTATCGCTCTTTTTAGGTACCTCAAGGGAGGCTGTAGCGAGGTGGGGGTTGGCCTGTTCTCCCACGTGCCTGGTGACAGGACGAGGGGGAATGGGCTTAAGTTGAGCCAGGGGAGTTTTAGGTTAGATGTTAGGAAGAACTTCTTCACTGAAAGGGTTGTGAGGCACTGGAACAGGCTGCCCAGGGAAGTGGTGGAGTCACCATCCCTGGAAGTCTTCAAAAGACGCTTAGATGTAGAGCTTAGGGATATGGTTTAGTGGAGGGCTGTTAGTGTTAGGTTGGAGGTTGGACTCGATGACCTTGAGGTCTCTTCCAACCTAGAAAATTCTGTGATTCTGTGATTCTGTGATTTATTGTTTGCTAATTCAGCTTACTTGCCTATCTCTTGATACTGCTCCCTGGCTCCTATGAAAGCTTCCTGGCTTTCCATATGTTACAGAGCAGGTCAGTGTGCATAACAGAGCTATGGTCTTTGGCACAAAGTCTGAGAGACTACTTTTTTTTTTTTTTTTTTTTTTTTTTTTTTGGTAGCTTTTTACACCACTTTGTGAAACAAGCTGGCTTTTATATTCTAACATTATGTGATGCGTGTCCTTGGTAATCTGGACTGTAGTTACATTGTGTTTGGAGACACTGCTCTTCAGGAAGTTCCACTTTAACTCTGTCTGCTGTAGAATTCATCAAGAACTATTATTATTATTTGAAACCACAACATTTTCCCGCTAGTTGCATCTTTTTAACTTTTATTTATTTATTTATTTATTATTGGCATCTCTTTGTAGTTTATGAAAACAGGGTCATGCCCTTGCAAAACAGTTGTTTCATTATGTTCTTTGTACTTCTATTACTTGCAATGAGGTCTTTTTTTTTTTTTCTCTTCCTTTCTTTTTTTTTCTTTTTAGCTTTATGTATTTATTTATTTATTTTCATCAGAGAGACTGTGATCACCTCTGTACTGGGAGATGGCATGTTTCTTTACCCTTCTGGTCTGCCTTCATGAGCTTCTGTGCACACAGAAGCATGGACAATTACATGGACTTGGTGTTTCAATGCTTTCCTCTTAGAATCTCAGTTTCCACAAAACCTGCAAAGGCTTAATAATCTTCACAGAACCATGGCTATTTGTCACAATAATTTTGCTTTGACCTGGCCATTTGTGGCTACACCACAAACTAATTTAATCCCTAATTAATCCATTTGATTGCAGTTCAAATTCAGAGGACTTAGCCTTATTCATTGGGGTGACCCGACACCTGGCTGTTTCAAAGGAAATGTACCTTCTGTGCATGGGTGGCAGGAGTCACCGCTATTTTTTGAATAATCCTTTCCAGCAGCTTGCAATTTTCTCTGTACACCCATGGGAACAGATTGTAGGTTTCCAAAAGCTCTGGGCTTGCATCATACAGCAGTGTGGAAGATTTAATTCCGAATCATTTTCTTTCAGTACCACCTTATCGGGCAATAATGGAAAGTGTTATGACCGTTTTCAGCAATTTTGTCATGCTCTTTTCCAGTTTGGAAGTTGCAGAAAACTTATTTTTCTCCATTTTCACTTGTTTTTGGCACTGTGCTTTACTGAGTTGACGCAAAAAGAGAATAGCTCCACCGTCAACTGTGGACTAATGTTACCATGCAAGATGAGGAGTGGAGGGCATTATTGTCAATTCAATTGGTAACGATGGCTCACGACAGCCTATTACTTTTTATACAGGTAGGACCTCCAGCCAGGTGGGATGAGCACTTCCTCAGTCATTGTGCTTCTGTCAGTCAGCACAAGGCAGACAGTCTGACAGAAGACTTGGAGTTAATCATTATGGTGATGAAAACTGATGCTCTCCAGAGCAGCCAGGGAGATGGAGAGTGATGCTGTGCTCCATATATTAGAGCATAGATAAAAAATAGCCAGACAGCAATGAAAACTGCAGAAAAGGCTGGATGAACATTGTTTGCTCTTGCTAACACTCAAGATTCCTCCCTCCCTCCTCAGGAGGCCAAGCACCATTACAGTTCTCTCTGAGGACGAATGATGCACAAATGTACCTGTGACCAAGTTACATCTGGAGAAGGGCAGTAAAAAATAGGGTTCAAGGTCTGAACCCCAAATACATTCAAACCTGGGTTTAGTGCCTAGGGTAGGAGATAAAGGCTAGACCACACATAGAAATTCTGGATTTTGCTGCACTCCAAGCTTCTGGACTGTGTTTTTAACTGTTGAGATCAAAGGTTTTACCTGTGAGATCTGAAACTTTTTGGCTCAAAGTGCTGTAAGAATACTTGTTGTGGTGGGTTTTTGCTGTCTATGAACTTAAAAGATAAATGTCTGATTTGAGATTCAGTTTGGTGGAAATCTGCAAGGCTAACTTTGATTTTGGCAGGATGGAATTCGGTTTCTCTGTGTAGTTAAGAGGCTTTCATTTAGTTGAATGAGAGTGGTAAGAGCTCATTGAAAAGGCAAATAAATTAAACAAAACATCTTTCTAGTCCAGAGTGGGAAGGCAAACAGACCCCATTTTCATCTCAGGATGTATTACAATTGTGTGTTGTGGAGAGGTTTTGAAGACCATCGCAGTAAAATGGGAATGCTTGCAGAAGTTTCTGGTAGAAGGGGAAAACCATTGGATGCTGAGGGCATCCCATCCCTGGATAATCTAGATGCCAAAAAGGAGTGCTTTGATTTTTGCTTGTTTAAAAGGAGTTGAGTTGGAGGTGGGCCTACTTTTAGGTAGCTTTTTCACATGCAGAGGATATGACTCATATTGGGAATGTAGTCTGTGATTTGAGTATAGATATATTTTAGGAATATATGTGTACTTAGTAATGAAGGTATCTGAGTATGTACCAGAGAAAAGGCTGTTTTTCTGAACTTTTGTGTTGAATTACCTGACATACATTTACTGCTTTTCAAACTGTTACACATATTTGCATTGACAAATCAATAACACTAAAGTATTGGAGGTTGTAACCCTTTATTTGTGTGGTTGTATTTGTATTTAAATGTTAAATTAGAACTTTTTTTTTTTTTTTTTTTTTTTTGATAAAACAGCTAAGTAGGCTTCTGCTGGTATCATTGATGGCCTAAAAGTTCAAATTTTAGTGTAAAACACCTTAGTAAGTAACATTTTTGGCAGACGTTCTGACATAAATGTTTCCATATGAATACATGTATCATCATGATTTTTTTGAAACTCCTGGATACGAGTATAGGGACATTTTTCTTCTCTGCCAGGTTTGTTGAATATATAATGCATATTCTGTGAAATGTACATGAAACCAGACTTAACAAGTCTGGCAAAGCAGAATTTTCTTGTGACAAGTTCTTCATCCTGAGAAGAGGCTGCAACAACCAGTAGGAACTGATACTGGTGGTGGTGGTATGGGTGTTGAAATTCAGGGAACTCACTCAAATGTCTGAATATGAATTTAGATGCCTAATTTTGACATTCCTGGCTAAGAGTTAGTCAGCCTATGAATTTCTACAAGCCATACCATGTATCCGCAATGTTGAGTGAACTTTGAATTAAAGATGATTGGCTTAGGGTGGTTATAATGTTTGACTTGTTTAGCAGAGCCATATGTGTAAAATAATAATTTTCTAATCACCTGGAACTTTTTTCTTCTCTTTTGGCAGTAGATAAAAAAGAAGTAGTTTTATTTATTTATTTATTTATTTTAGAATAAATTTGGCCAAGCCAGATGTTAAAGTAGTGATAGTTTACAAGTCTGGCTACTAGATTTGTGTCATGCTTTTTCAGTGATCATAGGTGGAAGAAGTTTCAAAGACATTTTTTCTGGCAACCTCACTGAAGTTTTGAATAGAAGTTAGAAGAGCGACTGTCCATTTTATTTTTTTTTCTGCTGAATTGTGCTGTTCAATAAGCTTATAATTATTTTCAGTTGCAGATAAAAGGAAGTTTGTCCTTGAAAATAAAGCTAATTTTGTATTTTTTTTTAAGAACAAAGAAAAGTCATTACAACCTCCTTAACAGTCTTGTCCCACGACAGAGAAAACTCTTCTATGAAACAGATATACTCAGTAAACTGAGTGACAAAAAATGTCTGAAAAAGAACAGATGGATCTATCCCAACTTTGATTTTTTTTTTTTGCTTTTTTTGTTTGTTTGTTTGTTTTGTTTAATTTTATTTATTTATTTATTTATTCCTGTTGCTGTTAAGGTTTCCCTTTGAAACTCCCAGGTTTCTGCCGTATCACTCAAACGGGACAGTCTCTACTACGCTTTTCTGAAGGCTGACAAATGGGGAGAATAGAAATCCTTACCTATTTAAATACCACATAAAGACAAAACCAAAATACAATGTCATTCACACAGCTAAGGATAATAAACACTGCAGGGGCTTACACTGATGGTAGAGCCCTCTCTGGGAGCAGTGCAGCTGTGTCCCCAGCTGCTTCTTGCTACCTTGCTGGATGCAGCTGCTGTGGTTGCTCCATGCTTGCACTAGCACAGCATCTGGGAGCCTGAGGTGGCTGGGACCTTATATTACAAGGGTGGGTAGTAAACAAGGTGACAAGTGCAGGGAAGCAACCTGCCAGCACCATACCACCCCACCAGCAACCCAGCTGGCTGAGTTTTCTGTGGGCATTTAGCCTTTCACAGGGCTTTGTTAGATTTCTGGTAGAGTCCTTCCCAGGGATAAAAGGCAGAATGTGAGAGAGGCTGGCTTTTTGACTGACTGGAGAAACAGAGGACAGGCAGGAGCATTTCAGTTTTTATTGGTAAAGCCTTGGTCTTTATTAGTAAGGACAATTGTTCTCAGGGTACCCATCCCCCTGAGATGTACAGCAGTGACATGGAGCAGGATGAAACTCCTATAACCCAATGTAAAACTGTGAGTGACCAGCTACATTGCTTGAACATTCGTAATCCTATGAGACCAGATGGGATCTATCCAAAGGTACTGAAGGAACTGGCAGAAGTGCTCACCAACCTACATTTATGACAAAGCAAACAAACAAACAAACAAGCAACCCTGGTTAGTAGATGAGGGAAAGGCTGTGGATGTTTCCTAACTCTATTTTAGTAAAGTGTTTGAAATCATTTCTTACACTGCTCTCCTGGAGAAACAGCCTCTTCATGGCTTGGGCAGGTGTACAGTTTGCTGGGTGAAGAAGTGGTGGGCTCAAACCGTCATAGTGAATGGAGTTCAATCTGTCTGGCAGCTGGCTTGGTACTGCGGCCATTTCTGTTCAACATTTTTATCAATGATCTGGATGAGGGGATCAAGCGCACCCTCAGTGAGGTTGCAGATGACACCAAGTTGGGCAGAAGTGTTGATCTGCTTGAAGGCAGGAAGGATTTGCAGAGGGATCTGGATGGGTTGGATTGATGGGCTGTGTCCAGCCACAGCTCACTCAATAGGGTTAAGTGCTGGGTCCCACACTTGGGTCATAACAACCCTGTGCAACGGTTTAATCTTGGGGAAGAGTGGCCCAAAAGCTGCCTGGCGGAAAAAGACCTGGGGGCAGTGGCTGAGAGCTGGCTGAATGTGAGCCAGCAGGGTGCCCTGGTGGCCAAGAAAACCAACAGCATTCTGACCTACATCACGGATAGGGTGGCCAGCAGGACTAGGGAATTGCTTGTTCTCTTGTACCTGGCACTGGTGAGACTGCACCACAAATATTGTGCTCAGTTTTGGGCCCCTCACTGCAGGAAGGATATTGAGTTGCGTGAGTATGTGCAGAAAAGAACTGAAAACAAAACTCATGATGGGACTAGAAAATGGAACTTAAGAGTGACTGAAGGAAACGTGTTTTTTTTTTTTTTTGTTTTTTTTTTTTGTTTTTTTTGTTTTTTTTTTTTTGTTTGTTTGTTTGTTTTAGTCTGGAGAAGAGGGGCCTGAAGGGACATCTCATTGCTCTATACAACTACCTGAAAGGAGGTTCCACCGAGGACACTTGGTCTCTTTTCTCATGTGACAAGTGACAGGATGTGCAGTCTCAGGTTGCACTGGCAGAGGTTTAAGTTGGACATTAATGGAGAGTGTGGTGAAGCATTGGAATGGGGTGCCCAGAGCAGTGGTGGATTCCTCATTCCTGGAGGTATTTTAGAGACACGTGGACATGGCATTAAGGGATATTGTTGACTGATAGAGTGTAGTGATAGGACAAGGGGTAATGGCTTTAAACTAAAAGAGTGTAGTTTTACATGAGATATTCACAAGAAATGCTTTATTCAGAGGGTGGAGAGGCACAGGCACAGGTTGCCCAGGGAAGCTGTGGATGCCCCATCCCTGAAAGTATTTCAGGCCAGGGGCTTTGAGCAACCTGGTCTGGTGGGAGGAGTCTGCCCATGGCAGGGGTTGGAACTGGATTATCTTTAAAGTCCCATTCAGCTCAAACCATTCTGTTGACCTGGTAGGTCAGGTGACTTCATGATATTGAAGGTCTTTTCCAACCTAAATGATTCTATGATTTTATGATTCTATGAAATCAAACCCAAATGCGTTATCTAGAGTAAAATGTATTAGCTACATCGACAACATATATTCCTGTCCTCTATTAGTCACTGTTAGTCACTACTGAGAGCTTGTGTTGACAGTGAGTCAAATTTGTCTCAGTTCAACAGATAGTTGCCCGCTGTGGGCATTTGGATTTTGGAGTCCATGAGGTTGTGGATTACTTGGAGGTTAGAGTTAAACTCTCTCCATACCCACTGTGGTGCTTTCTATTGAAGTTCATAATTCTGCAGAGCAGTAACTGGAGGAATGTGCAGCCCCCTGTTCTGCTGATGGAAAAGATCAGATGCTTTCAGTACAGGCTATTATTTTAAACCAGGTTATAAATTAAAGAGGTCACAATCAACTTGAAAGCCAGATTTTCCTTCTGACACACTTTTCCATATTTCTGCAGATGAAAGACAAGACTCTTTCAGCTGCTCAAGCAGCTGTGCTGCTTCGTTAACATTTCTGTGTTAGGTGTAGCATGTAGATTAATTTCCCTTTGACTTTTTCCTCAGGGTAGTGTGTTAGCTTTTATGTGGGTCTTTCACAGCAGTGCAAGGGTAAAGGGGCATTGAGGAGCTACTGAGTCTTAAAAATTAATTTCAATAGTTCAAAAACTAAATTTTGAGTTATCAACCTCCTTATAGAGTCTGTACATTTCATAAATTAAATGCTGGTCTAATTCTTGTCTTTTTTTTTACCTGGTAAGTCAGGATTAGTACCACTGAAGAGAAATGAAATATAACTCTTGTGAAGTTAAAGGTAGGCAAGAGACCTCTCAGGCATATTTCCTTTCATATTTTTGGCATCATGGAGAGCCTTCACTTTTTAGCAATTCATGTAAACTGCAAGAAGCTCAGAAACAGGATTTTTGCTGAGGGAACCATCTTTCAGCTGTCAGGCCATCTCTGGTATCTGAGAAGGAGGACACAGGGACAAGGATGTACAGTACGCAGGGGAGGGAAGTGGTAGGCTGGGAGCTGCCCTGGGGTAGGTACTGGGACACTGTTGGTGGGGAGCGGGCACCCCATCTGTTAGGGAATGGGAACGACCTAGTCCCTCTGCTCCTGGCTGCCAGCCCTGTGGGTGACACCAGCTGCCACCCCTCACTCCTTCAATTCAAGCACAGAGCTGTCACATTAGAAACTCCAGCTCCACCGTGGTCTAGTAAAAATGCACGAGGAGTACCTGGTGTGGCAGAATGGGTGGGTTGTTCTTTTCTTTTTGGAAAACTGAAAACAATATAAGGTCCCAAGCTGCTAATATTAATTTTTGGATGTTGCGCATTCAGAAGTTGAGAAAGGTTGCCTTTGCAGGTGCCCATTCAACCTCAATTAGACCCCCGAGGCTTGTGTGTTCAGCAGTCTGTAATTGTATGACTATGTACCATCCTATCCACAGAAGTTTTACTCAGTCAGTACACAGGATGGAATTCCTTTGGGGATGAATAATCAAAAAAAGGTGCAAAGGAATAAATATATATATTTTTTTTCTGTAGGAGTCAGATTTTGTTTCTTTCCAAAGTCTGTATAAAGACAATTAGTGTCTAACAACGCGTTATACATAGAAAAATGTAATTGTACTTTGGTGGGTTTTTTAATTATTATTATTATTATTTTTTGAAAAAAAAAAAAAATCTTCTCAAATGGGAATGAGACATATCAAAGTGTTTTTTTTGTGTTTTTTTTTTTTTTTTTTTTTTTTTTAATAAATAATGTAGTTACCAAGGAACAGAAATAGTATTTTGGCTTCCTGGTTGCCTGAGCTTAATTTTGATTCTTCCTGCGGGCACACACTAATGATGACAAAGTCCTTTCAGCCTTGGTGCCATTAGGTAGGGGACCGTGAATCCTCCCTTCCTTTGCTTGCTCCACAAAGCAAAGGTGGAGGTGGCAGAGGGGGAGCTCAGCTTTGGCAACTGAGCAGGCAGATGTCAGTATGCTCAGACAGAGAGTAAAAATTTCTGGTTTTGGGTGGACTGTTGAAGAAGAACTGCTTCTGTAGTTTCTCTGCATCCTGAAATAAAACATATATATAAATATATATATATATATATATATATAATTTGTCTATGATGTCATTTTCTGTCACAAAATACTTCCCAGTGGAAAGCTTCAAGTCAATGGTCATTACAATGAGGTAATAGAAAAGAAAATATGAGGGAGAAATGTTCACTGAAGGACTGGGCTCTGTCGCCATTTTTGCCACAAAGTTCTGATGGATTTTGGTTAAGTCATTTCAACTAAACTTCTGACTGCCACCAAATGTCTCTAATTCTCCAGATACCTGACCTGAGGCTATTTTCAAAGGCAGCGTATGCTCACAGCTGTAAAAAAATCTATCAAGATTATCTCAAATGGATAACATTCAGTATAAAACGTTAGAAGTTTGGATGGCAAATTTTTCAAATTGAGTTTCCACAATTACAAACCATTTTGTAAACTGAGATTATCAACACTTAGTCATGTCAGAGTTATTGCAGAAATAAATTAATTCATAAATATGTAAAAACATTTGTTAATTTAGCAACAAGTATTACAGAACCCGCCCAAATGAAATTAAAACTTAAAAAAACCAATAAAATAAATTAAAATGTAGGAGCATAAGGCATGGATTGATGAGAAAACAACATAGATGTTCATCAATTTTAGACAATCCTGAGGAGGAAGAATACAATAGTATTTGAATATGTAAATAAACCCATCATTTTTTGCAGAAAGAGAATGCATAGGCGACCTTTATTTATTTATTTATTTATTTATTTAAAGATTTTAGGGCTTTGCAATATTAATCCTGCTTTTTATTATAGGATATAAAGAAACTGAGGATTGTTACTAGAGTTCCCCGTACCTTCAAAATATAAAGAAAGAAATTATAGTGTTCATTTTACCAGTTAGAATTTTAAGAGACCTGAGAGTTGTGCAGGAACCATTGAACTGCTTGTATTGAAAGAGGCTTGTTGTGCAGATCCCACAGTGAGCTAGACAGATAGCTGACGAATGTCAATAAATATCTGTTCACAATTTAAGTAACTTTGGTGAGTCCATGACCCTTTTGAATAACTTTGATAACTAAATTACAAAAATACTGGCTGAAGGAGCAAA
This sequence comes from Aythya marila, assembly GCF_965140915.1. Taxonomy (NCBI): domain Eukaryota; kingdom Metazoa; phylum Chordata; class Aves; order Anseriformes; family Anatidae; genus Aythya; species Aythya marila. The sequence continues at coordinate 40,098,864 of NC_139080.1, read as the reverse complement.
GCTCAGCTCTTTAAGTATTCTGGTATTAAAGTACCCATGAAGGTACTAAACATCTTTGTGCTAAACATACTTAGGTGCAAAACATCTTTGAATGTTTGATCCTGAGTCACAGACTGATTAAATAGAAGTAGAAATATTAACTTCTTATTGTCTAGACTTGAGTGGGGAGAAGACTGGCTTTTTCCTGCCACATAAATTCCTGTGTGTTTCAAGTGTGCTAAGAAGTGAATTTTCCTTGAAGCCTTAATTAAAGCAGTGGTTCAAGTGCTAATTGCAAACTCTTTACAAGTCATGCTTCAAATTCATGTGTACAAGAAATAATTTCCCCCCCCCAAAAGAGGTTTAGATATACTCTAGTTTGTCAGAGTACCTAAAATGTCCTTGTCTCTTATTATCTGGTCAGAGAGGATGACCTGCTGGTGAATAACCAAAAACAAAGAAAACATTTTCTAAATATTTGACAGATAGTTCAAGCAGATAGTAGATCTGAGAAGACAAATACTACTTCTTGTATAGTTCACTAACAGATGTGAACTTCATCAAGATCATTTATTGTATTATTGAAAAATATGACCTCAAATGTTGCAATTATGTAAAGCTTATTTGAAATTTCTTTTTTCTTGTAAGACTATATAGGGCATTGCTCTTCCCATCTTTTAGTTATTTGCCCATTTCCAGTGCTTTTTTTGAAAAAATAAAGTGAAATTTTTCAAGATGTATGATCAGTTTTATGACATTACTCAAATCTTGTTTGATTGATTGTTTATATATATATTTTTTTCTTCTACAAATGCAGTTAAGGTGCCTGCAGAAGTACATGGATGTGTCAATGCTCTTACAGGAGAAAGGGAGTGTCTGGGCTGGGGGCACTGCAGCATATTTGACCAGAAAATTGCAGGGAGGAATGGCAGGATATGAGAGTGGCATGACCCTTTCAGCTGGTGTTCATAATCTAGTCTGTACAGAAAAAGGTACAAAGCTCAGAAAACTCACAGGACCGTACATGCACCAGGTACTGGTGCAGACGAGAACAGTTAGGGCACTGTCAGTGGCCTGTGAAGCACTCAGAACAATTGTACTCCTTCTGTGTATCAAAATCCAAGTATATCCATGCCAAAAAAAAAATATAATCAGCAATCTGCTTAATGAGTCCTTGTGATGCCACAAGTGGTGGTTCACATTAATGGCTCTGGAAGAAGTGAATGCATATTAATCAACAACATGGTGGGAAGCCAGCTGCAAGGATCGCCTGTACCCACAGACAGGTACCTGAAGCCGTGGGACTCCAATTGCAACTGCAAGTTAGTGTATTGATCTGAGGGAGTACCTTTAAATTAGGGTTTATTCAAGTTTCCTCCTTAACAAGTACTTAACTCTTTTGTTACAGATTGCTGTTTGTGCTTGGGCCTTTGGTTTGTAAGAGTTTTATTTATTTATTTATTTATTTTAACAGCACTGCCACTCTGAAAACCAACTGTGGCATTTGTTATGCCCTCATTTACAACTACAATAACCATTCAGCTTACAGCAAGAGGCCTGTGAACTCCTAAGCACTTCACCTGTTGGAAGCCCTGCAGCTTGCTTAATTGCAGTGTAGTACCTCCTTGTGTCATGCAGTGCCCTCTGCGAGCAGGTGAGCTATTGGTCTGGGATGATCCAGCCTGTCTTTGTTGGGAGCTGGCTTCTCTTGTATCTAACCATTGCGGCTGCTAGTTGAAGTTCTTGGAGTGTGTGGTGCGCAGCTATAGCTGCTATTTCACTTGAAGCCTGCCCCACCAGTGACCACCTCAGCTCCTGTGTCACCCAAAGCTGCCAGGAGAAAAGGCAGCAGCTGGCTAGCTGAGTTCTCCCCGGCATCAGAGGTGGCCTCATCAAGTGCAGCCTGACTCTCTGTGCTATGTGTGTGTGTGGCAGCCATGGGATAGCAGGTGTCAACTGGCGAGTGTTCCAGTTCCTTTATTTCCAAGACTGGGCTGGGGAAATCACATGGAAATGCCGAATGAAGGGGGCTTATGTCCTTAACTTTTCATTAATTTCAGCTCTGACTAATCATTTGCTATGAATCACTACCATTTGTGTGCACAGGTAGGCTTTAGGAGATTTGGAAAGATGGCTATCAATACTAATGGCAGTAAAAGTACTATGTTTCTGGAGTGTGCTGCTGTAACAGGAATAAAAGCCAATTATAAATCTGTTTCTTACAGACCTGATTACTAGGACTGTAGTGTTGGCAGCTAGGGCAGTGTTTTGGCCTGATACTCTAACAACAGCTTTTACACAGAAATTCAAAGCTGTTAAGTTGCCCTTTGTTATTGAAGAAGGGATAAAAAATCTTGCATGCAGCTGCTATGTAAATTCTGATGAATCATTGCAGCCTACAGGGTTTATGAACAACCAGCATATATGAGAAGTGGGCAGAAATAATTATTTTTATTTTATTTTCTGTAGAAAGACATAAGAAATATAAGGCTGATACATCCTATTAAGACAAAATTTGAGGCAGCTATTACTCATGTGAGTTTAGATGCTCCTTTATTTGGAGCCATCACAGAGAGCCATCACCACCCATCACACTATGTATTGCTAGCTCAGGATGGTTTCATTTGTTGTGTCAAGTTTTGCTTGTAGTCATTTAAGCATGTAGTCTGGGTAACTTGGTTGCTTCAATGGAGAAGACAGTTGACCAGTTTTGGCTTAGCCAAGGTGAGACTTCATTCTTCACAGTACCTGTTTCTCTGCATGCTTGCATTTTTGATGCTCTGTTCAGAAAAGATGAACACTGATGTTCCTTTCGCTCCACTTTTTTTTTCTTTTTTTTTTTTTCCTTTTTTTTTTTTTTGTAATGATTAGTTTATTTCTCAAAGTTTTGTTTTATATAAGTAGTAAAAATACTCCTTTTGATCTTTACATTCCCGTCAGGTGGTCACTTTCAGCAAGGTTTACATGTATTTATTATTCATGTACACATAGTTACTCCTGGCTTGGACATGCTCATTCTGCTCCCATTTCCATTGAGCTATGGCTGCTCTACTCCACCACAGTGGGAACATGAGCTGGTTCACAGCAATGTAACAGAGGTTGCTTAATATTTCTGAATGTTCATTTAGCATTCTTTTTTTTTTTTTTTTTGATTTTATTTTTTGAGATGGAGTGGGTAGGGCTTAGAACTGGCTTCAGAGGTTTCAGAAGGACAGACCAGGCAGAGGTTGCCAAGATACATATTTTTTTAAATCATGGACAGTCCTATTTATTTATTTACTTATTTATTTTTATTTTTAATGTAATAGCAGTTGTGGTATTAGGTGGTCCTATGCTGTTCAGAGCCCTGAGAGAAACAAACCCAGGAGTCTTGTGATTGCTGAGACACCTTGAGACACTTGTGTGAAAGCAGCAGTCATTGGATTTCCTCTGGATCAGCTTTTGCACTACATTAAATAGAAAGGAATAGAAAGAAGGTAGCAGAAGATCCCTCCTAAATTCCAGATTAATTTAGCAGGCTGAACTTGTGACATTGGCACAGTAGGAGATTAAAATCTTTAATGTTATGTGTCACAATTTCCAATGCTTTTCCCTGTGTAATGTTTCTGTTGGCAGATGTGAAACAAGGATGTGGTGGCTTAGCACCAGATCACCAAAACAGCATAAAAGGTATGGCCATTTGAAGCCAGGTTGATAAATCTGCTCAGTTCTTGCCTAATGCAGTAGGTGCTTAAAGTTTCTAATGGCCTGTATTTTCCCCAAATCCCATTGGGAGATACATACTCTGTACTTTCTATGCATGATTTTGCCAAGCAGCCAGGGGCTTATCTGATGTATGAAACCTCTTTTGGAATCATTAAACAGGTTTCCCCCTCTCTCTGCCTTATTCTTTTGCTCTCCAAGCCCAGGAGGCTTAAAATAGGTCAACTCAGAACATGCCTAATAAAACAGGGAGCAGGAAAAACAGCTGGTTATGTCATCAGTGTCCCCTTCTATTATACTGTATATAAAAAGCACTCTGAACTTTGAAAGATTTCCTACATTTTATGATCCTTTCTCTGCCTGAGACTCTTCAAACTGCACCGGGGGAATGCCTTAACCTAGCTTTGCTCTGGGCTCTGGAGCCCTCTGTCTGAACGAGCAGCTTCAAACAGTCTCCTGGCTGAGGGTGGTTTGCCCAGGAATACTCACAGATGGAGAAGTCATTAACTGCTCCCTGGGGAGGTGGGAGAATGGGATTTGTCTGTTGAGAGGGCTCAGAGGAGAGATAGTACCCAACTTTTCTGCATGGATAGTGCAAAAAGAAGTGTTCTTGGTAGTGAATGGTGAACATAGCATGAACACATTTTTTCCTACTTGTTTAAGGGACCAGAAGGACAGATGCAGAATTGCTCTGTCAGAGGGACTGAGGTTCTAATTAGGGACCTGATTTTTCAGGAGATTTGTCGTTATACAGTTCTCTGCATGTTCAGAGGGTTACCACTGATTTCTACCTGTCCTGCATGTTCAGCCCTTTGTCATGCAAACAAACCAAGCCAAAAATTCAGAAAACGAGAACAAAATAATTATCGCATCACTTTGAAGTTCTTCAGGATGTTGTTTTCTGACTAACAATCCCAAGGATAGTGTGCCACAGTCTAAGACAGCAGCAAGTTGCCTGGTGTGTGGTCAGTACAATACAGCCAACTTTCTGATGCTTTTCACCTTGATAGATGTGCAAAAGCCCCTTAATGGAAAAAACTCTTAACACAGGCAACCTTCCACTCTCCAGGCTTTCTGTGCCCATGCCCAGTGTAAAGCCAGAGCTGGTTTTTGTCAGGGAGGGTTTTGTGTCTAAAGTGGTGTACAATTATGTGATTTTTTTTTTTTTTTTTTTTTTTTTTTTTTACATCAGACTCTCCAGTGTCTGCTGTGCAGAATTCTGTTATGGGAAATAATTTAATGAACTGAAGTGAGAACCCTCCTGTTTTGGTGGCTGGCTCAAAAAAGGCATCCAATATCCCAGTGCTGCAGGTGTAAGTAAGTCATCATCAGTTCTGCATGGGTAAAAAATCTCCATAGGTTTTAACTGTTAAAATAAAATAAGATAAATAATAATAATAATAAACCTCACATTGCTACTCATTGATTTTAAGGTATACATGCAAAATTCAGATTTTTTTTTGATGGTTTATTTTTTCATTTGTTTATTTGTGTTTAGTATGAATAAGATATTTATTATTATTATTATTATTATTTTAATAAAATAATAATAAATAATTAATATAATAACATATAGTCAATATATTATTATATATATTAATCATTATTATTATTAATAATAATAATAATAATTTGTTTCCCTGGTTACCTTTACCTCCAACCAGGAATCATACCAGAAAACTTCAACCTTAAGGGTTGCAATGTTCAGCAATATTCTGAACAACTAAAACATGACTAAAGTTGCCTGACATTTCCACTTATAAGAAATAATGTTACCATCCCCATATATAATGAAGTTTCAAACTCCAGATATTTTCCACATAAGGAGTTATGCTACTTATGCAATTTTTTTCATGTTGGACTTAGAAAAATTGTGATGAGCATGGGTAACACAAATAGGTCAGGCTCTCTACTTCTTCCTCCAAAAAACACTTGTTAGCATAGTGCCAGGTCTCCAGGTCTAGCTACAACACAGCCCCAGGATTTATTTCTGAGGGCTTCACACTTCAATCTGCCCATGTTCTCAGTCCTTATTGATGCCAACCAATTCAGGGTGGCTCGGTCAGTTTTGGTTGCAGCCAGAGCCTGCCTGGCTGGTCCCCTGTGGCTCCTGCACCACCTGGGACTTCAATAAGGGATGCTTCAAGTGATTGTCCTGGAGCAGGCTGTGAAGCTTGCTCTTTCCTTTGTCCTTAAGGCCCTCAATTCCCTTATTTCGAGTCACAGAAACGCTGTCAGCGTGGGTGCCTCTCGGATAAGAAACAGTGACATCCAGCGGCCACTTGGACAGAAATGGCACCGTGTCCCACAGCCAGTGCCGGGACGGCGCAGCGGGCAGGGACCCTCGCGTCTGGGGAGGGGGCGAAACCCAGCGGAGAAAGGTTTGAAATGCTGTGAGTGCCCGTGCTTTACCATGGAGGACACACGCGTTCCTCCATCCTGCTCTTGAAGGCTGCCAGCTTTCAGTGTAAATAGCTTTAGACACAGGTGGAGCAGGACAATGTTCCCCTTTCAGATTAGGAAGCTATCCAGATTTGGTGACAGCGGTACTTTGCATGACAAGTTGCTGTAAACGCAACTTGGATCTAGGCTCCAGTCAGTACAGGAGAGTAAGCTGGTGAGTCAGCTGGACCTGCCTGCCCTTAACACCTCCTTACGAAGCATAGCGGTCACCTCTGAGTGTCCCGTAGCCGTCGGGGTGTGGGAACTGGTGCTTGCATGGCACTGCATAACACTGACCTTCCTCACAACAACTGGGCTGCTCATTTCCATCTGCAATTCAGCCTCTGCTGCAAGTGCTCTGCCTCATTTAGGCTGACTCAGAGTTTCTCTGTAAACATGTTAAAATATAACATTTTGATTGTAGCGTTAACTCCACCAGCAGAGAAAGAAACAGAAAAAAAAATCACTTTTTAAAATAGAGGCCAGGCAAAGGTCTTAGCCGTTTCTTCAACATGAAAACATTATTAGGACAGTTTAAACAAATAATGCATACTGTACAATATTTTCTATTGTAGTGTACACTCTGGAAAATGTTCATTTAAAAAAGAAATTCCAGTGCCAAATTTCAACAGTACAGTAACTCTTCATTTTGGTCATCTTCATTTTGGTCATCTTCATTTTTTTTTAATTAATAGCTTTTTAATGTATAACTATTCCGTGCAACCTCATCTAAACTGAAAAAATGCACGGCTAACTTCTTGGTACACCTAGAACTAACTTCTTAGTAAAACTGAATCTTCAGTGTCTGCTTCATATTGAGCCCTTATGGATCCATAAGTTGTTGCTCTGCACTTGATTGTTATTTTATTTGATTGTTTGTTTGTCTGTTTGCTATAGGATTTTTACTTTTAAAGTACTCTTTTTTTTTTTTTTTTTTTTTTTTAATCAAACCCTTGACCTTCATTTTGGACTAAAATTATTTGTTAAGACTTCTCTAGCATGAACCTGCATGTTATAGTTCGCTTAGTGATGTAGTTCCACTACATCTCAGAAGGGAAGAAACTAGAGAGAACAGGAGCACAGAAAATCCTGTGAAATCCTGTGGTTTCCAAGTTCTACTTAGCCTAGAACTAAAGCCCCATGCTGAATCTGCTCAGGTGCTGCACAGAACTGTTTCTTCCACCATCTCAAACAAAATGGAGATTTTTTTTTTTTTTTCACCATCAGTGGCCAGTGAGTAGGATCAGCTGCTGTTATTGAGAAGAACTTGTTTTCCCATGAACGTCCACGGTGCCTTATGGCCTGAAAGACACAGATATTTTAGAAGGGATTGTTTGGACTAAGGTAGTCTTAGTTTATTTTGTAGACTTATTGATAAATCAAACAAGCATATAAAAGTTAGAGATAAATGTTTAAAGGACTGCAGTGGTAATGAAGACCCTAGCTATGGCTCTACATAGTGAGGAAAAGGAAAGGGAAAAAGAAAGGATATTAAAGTGTGATGCACTTTCCAAGGTGTCTGCTGCCACTCCTTTCTGACTGGGATGGGATGGAGATGAAGGCAGTCTGTTCTGGTTAGAAAGCCAAAATGTTTCAGGAAGAAAATGATCTTCATGGGAACTGGGAAACAGGTCACATTTTCTTAATCTTTGGCCCGCTCCTGCAACAGGGCAGCTATTCACCATCCCTTAGATAAGACTGGAGCAAACAGACAGAACATCTTTTCAGGTATTTATCAAAAGCCACTCAACAGTGCCACTGAGAAGGGGACTGTTCATTCAGTAATAAGCACGAATTAATCATTGTAGCTCTAAGTTATATGCCTAAGTTATGATTCTCTGATGAACATACTACAGTATTAGTAAAATAGATAGCATTGTAGAAATGGGTTACTCATGAGCTAACCCTAGTACCAATTTCAGAGATAATGTGTAGTTCCTGAAACATCCTCTATGGGAAGAAGCAGGTTCTAGCTACATAGCATGACTGATCTGAATTTTAGAGTTCGTTGTTCATATTTTCTCTTAAGTAGACTGTTTCCCTTATCCCACCCCTAAATTATAATACAGTTACTGTAGTTCAGTAGCTGTGGGTTAGAACTCAAGTTTGAGTGTGACTCATATTTTTAAGGACTTTTTTTTTTTTTTTTAAATTAATCATATTTACTATTTTTACTGATATTTCCAGAAGATTTTATTTTTGGCAAAAGATGTATATTAAGTTTCAAAATTTTCATTAACAGATAGTGCTTGGCAGTTGAATTTTTGTAATCTTCCAAATAAGGGAAAAGTAGATTATTTGTTAGCATTTTCAGCTAATGTTTCAGAACCTCAGCATTTTTTTTTTCCTGAGATTGTTAAAAAAAATTGTATCTTTACACACTGAGAACCAAAATCACCAGAATATTTTGGGAGGATAATTCTGGATCTTTCACAGCTGCTTCAATGATGCACATGAGATTGTTTGGCATTTGGCTATCTGTTTATGTTGTAAGGAAAGGTGTGGCAAAAAAAAAAAGTTTTTGAAGGTGGTAGTCTCTCTGTCTAAGGTATCTCTACCTCTATCTAAGGTACCAGTCTCTCTAGCTGTCTGAATAGCTTTCAGACTTCTTATTTTTAAATTCACACTAACAAAGGCCATTCTTTTCATAGCTCTTAATCCACCCTTAGCTCTCTGCAGCAGTTGCCTATATATGCAATTGGATGTCTGTTCATGGGCTGCTATTGTTATCTTGCACAACCATACTACAGTAACCTTCCCTTAGATACTGCTTGTCATTATTGTTTCATAATATTCTACAACTACTCATGCTGCAACCAATTATTTGAAAATTTCATAATCATAAAATTTTGGGATTTTATATATATATTTTTTTCACTGTTGTTCCAGAAATATAAACAGGGTGAAATTTGAGGTTGATACACAAAGACTGTGAAGATGTAGAAGCATTTCTGTACTCTAAGTTCTTGCTGTATTCAGTTGTGAGGATAACGAATCAGGGTGGAATGTCATGGTCAACTTCAAATGGAGTTCTTTGCCATTGTGTGGTAACTGGAGTAAAAGATACCAGACCACTGCCCTAAAAGGTATAAGAGTGCAGTTTGTGGGCTTAAAAATCAAGACATCAGTTTCTACAGGCATATACTAACTGTCTGAATTCAGATTAAGGTTTTTCCTGGGAAATCTCAGGAGGGACCAGGTACATAGTGTTACCTAGAAATCAACTGTCTTGCACAGATCTGTGTGCATATGTGTGTGTATAAGGCTTCAAAGCTCCTACTGTCTTTACTGAATGGCACTCTAGGAGATTAGATAAAATCTGATTTATCATTTCCTTCTGAGAAATCTGAAATAAATAACACCTTTCTCAACCATTCCCCTCCTGAAGTGTGACTGATTTATGTAGAACTATCTTGAGTATCTGATATATTTGTGTTCAGTGGGATGTTTCCTGTGTCTCTTTTGCATTTAGTTAAAATATGTATTATCTCAGTGAAGAGTCACTTGCTGAAGGAGCAGATCCTGACCTTGACTTACTTTGTGTCAGTGCCTCTTTTTTCCAGCATTTTTGTGAGGAAGTACCAGGGCTGGTTGTAGAGCATCATGAAGACAGAGGTAATGACTTCGTTCTTGAAGAAGCTGAGATACAAGTTCAGAGGAGGTCATGGGTACTAGTGGCTTCCTTGGTTTCTGTTGTTTTCAATGAACCTTCTTTAGTTACAAGAGCCAATGATGCCACCCATCTGGGTAGTGTGCCACACAAATGAGTGTGTTTATTCAAGACTATGTGGAAGCAACTTAGAGTGGACCTGTAATCAATGCTTGTATCTCTCAACTTGCTGAAGTGGTAGCTGTAAATAAAAGAAACTATCACTTCTTCTTAACAAACACATCAAGACATCAAGATGTCTGTCTGTCTGGGCTCAAACTTGGGTCTGATAATGACCAGGAGAAGAGATATCTGAATGACACTCCATTTCAGAGGTGGAAGTAACTTAGAACATTCAACGTGTCAGTGTGCAAGGCAGCAAACAATTTTTTTTTTTTTTTTTTTTTTTTTTTTTTTTTTAAGCTGTGAAGTTAGAACTAGAGCAGTGGGAGGTCTTAGAGAAAAGCAGTTTCCATCACACTGCGATTGTGTTGCTGTGTAGTAAATGACCATGAATAAATGTACCAGTAAGTACAGATGTTTTGAACTACATCTTTTCTTTTATTGCAAAACAATTGTTACAGAATTGTCAGAAAGTTCTACTGTAGTAATTGCCAACTTCTGCTTTTTTATTACATATCTAAACACAGTCTAAAAGTGCATTGTGAATCCAGTAGACCTTTGGAAAGTACCATTTTCCCTAGTGATATACATTTAGACAAATCATACTTGAAAAGCTTCATATTAGTAGGAATTTGTTTAAAATGACATTTTAATCATTTTTTTCTCCCTTTATAAATGATTGTTATACACTTACAAATGATAACCCAAATAATAAACGATTAAATAGCTATTAGTATAGTATATTGCAAACACTGTTCCAGACAGCAGTAGCAGCATATAGACTCTCCTCATGTACAACAACTGCAGTGGTGGAAGAAGAATATAACTTTAATACAATTTACTCTTGTGAAGGCATAAAATTGTATTTCACAGCCAATTCCCACTTCTGTCCCCTCCCTCTCCCTACAAAATACTAAAATAAACAAGACTTATCACTTCCCTGCAGCAGAAAAAGCAGCAATTTCATAATCAAACATTTTTCTTAATCACTTTTTTTTTTTTTGAAATAAGTACTCTGTGGCTCTATGATAGATCTGAAAACGTATAGCAAAAATTAATAGGTTAGAGACTTTCATGACTGCTCTGGCTCAATGGCTCAGTCATTAGACTGCCCACCTGATGATGACTTAGGATAAGCTGTGCCATGACTCAAAGTAATATAGAAATAGCAGGATAAAAGAATAAATCCATTCTCTGACAAATGTCAGAATAACTCCTTAGAAATCAGTTTTTTTTTTTTTTTTTTTTTTCTTTTCCCATCAGATTTGCATCAGCAGTGATAAGACCATAACTGTCATCAATATTGCAGAAGAGAAAATTATATTACCTATAGTGTTCACCCTGTGATTAGCTATTAAGCTGCATAATTCTTACTGGGGTGCAGAAAGTTGGTCCCTCCACATTCAACACTAGTGTTTCTCTGCAAAAGTGTGGCAAGGCCAGTGAATTCCATCCAAAGTAATGCAGTGTTTCCTTATATAAGCAGACACCTCAATGCCATACTTCTGCTCAGTTTGGACGATGTTGTTGTTTGAAGTGGATGATGGAAAATTAATGCTATAAAGCTTTCCTATTTCTTTTGAAGAAGGTGGTCAATACCTGACACCATTTAACAGAACTGAAAATGTTGTGTTTTTTGAAAAAAATAGGCATATTTGTGCAAAAACGCAAATATACTATTATTTTGAAGCAGGGGGGAGGCTCACAACTACGAAAGTATTCCTAGGGAAATCCAGGAATCACAAGCTCACATTTTCCTTTGTGGTGATTATCAAATCCTCTTAACTGTATAACCTGAGCAACATAACAAGACATTTATGCTTGTTTTAAAAATCTGCACCATGAGTTTATAGATAATTTTGTTTCACTGGCTCGCTCTAAACTAAAACCTTTGATAAATTCTGCTCTCAGGACAGAGATACTTGTTTTTTCCGACTGCAGTCATTGGACTAAGGCTGTGTGCTGCTATCAGCACATTTTTTTATCAGTTATATGTGTAGTTGCATTTTCCACGTACTGACAGTTTCTAGGAAACAAATCATTTTCTTCTCTTACAAAAAATATACCTAACTAAGATATTTATCCCCTGACAAAAGGCTATCCATTCCACAAAAGGTACAAATCATTTTTATTTTTATTTTTTTACCAAAAATCTATAAATGGAAAATGAAAAAAAGCAATCTATATTTGGAACCCAGAGGGCTTTCCTTATGTGCATGAATGGATATTTTGGGTGTTCATTGTATTTTTAAATTATCCCCACACTGCCATTTATTAACTGGCACTTGTGCTAAGAACAATAATGTAGCACCTTATCTCTTCCAAAAAAGAGAGAGCCAAATGTCTGAGGACTGCTGTAGGTTCGCATTTTGTGTTGAATATTTCAATTTCATAAAATACAATTGTCATTTAAAAATAATAAAAAAATCAGTTACTTAGCTAAAGATCAAACATAATGGAAATAATGTAAACATCCAAAAGCTTGAATTCATTCCTAACTGGATTCGTCTTTACAGGCAGGCAATAGCAAAATGTTAAGTTTCATAGCAGTCCAAAGAAACTCATGGAACAATGCATGCATTTTCATTGACACAAAAAAAGACTGGACTGTAAGGAAGAGAAACTATTTCAGTCATACTACACGGTTATTGTGAAAGAATAATATGCTATAACCCAATACCTAGGACAAGTGTATACCCCAACTGTAGAATAACATCACTTAAACTGGAAACAACAGAACAGATTACTATAGGAAAATACTTATAAAATACTGTACACTGCTTCCTCAGTTGGCCAGCGTATGTAAACAAACAACTAAGTTCAGTTGAGTTTCAAAATATTATTAAAGTTCATTTATCTTATAATCTTTTGCATAACATGCCAGTTCATCTTTCACATTACCACAGCTCACCTGTCACAGCCCACAGTGGCTCATTAGAGGTTTACACATCAGCTCATACAGACATTTAAGTGGAGCTATACAAAGAAATGTGTGAAATATACCTAACTCACACACTGTGACCAGAAATGCATATTCCATATGTATGCTAATAACTGGATAGTGGAACTTAATGCTTGATGCAACATGTGCTATTTTATTGAATGTTACAGATTTACAAACAAGACTTTATAATGTGATATTAAAATTGTCCTGTAACGTTCACTAATATTATCACATGTCACAACTATACTGGTTTATACATGGGAGATATGTATATATGTGCAGATATATAATTCATAAGCGCTATCCCTTGATACAGAATATGTCATATGGCACAAGCTATAGGTACATGATGATGGATGATAAGACTTTTACTCTCACTAAATGGTCATAGTACATTGGGAGGGGGCAATCTGGCCCCATTGCAAGAAATGGGTTTCTTACCACCAAATTCTGAAAGGAGCAGTTTGATGCAATATGTAAAAAAGAGATGAAGATGAAATAACATAACATCCATCATAATATATTCTATAGAAACCACGTTGTAGAATAAATGGGAAACATTCAGGAAAAGAAGTGTTCTGACATCTTGCAATCACACTTTTAACATCTGAATTTACATTTTATATATAATGGCGAATTTTAAGAGGTAAATAAAGTGTCCTGTTTCCTTTTACCTGGAATGTGTGTTCCAGATCAATAAAGTGCTGTATCTTAAATGTTTATACAGCTTCTGGGTTTGGCAAATTCCTTTACCCTGACAAACTAAGCGATGAAATCTACCCCAGAGGAGAGCCCTATGCCTCAAACAAATCACTGTTGACGAATTTCTAATGAATTTGAAGTTCCTCTAGAGTAGGCCAGAAATATGGTGGAGGTGGAAGAATCCACGAATAGTTTTAGAAGACATTCGTAAAAGTAACAAAGAAAACAGAGTGAGAAGATCCCCCTATACTCATCAAGGACAAATAGATTTGGAGAAGCCTTAGTAAAAGGCTGCTAACAAAAGTTGGCACATTTGAAGCAGACTGTTAAACACAAGTTCCTTTGTCCCTGGGCTTTTTGCTATTGTTCAACAATCAGCCTATTACAAGCATGCTTCATAATGCACAGAAAGGTTTCTGACCTTTCTTGGTGTTGCCATGTGACCATAATGCTGCACATGGACTGCAAGGCAATTGCATAAATATGGTGTCTTGGTGGAGTTTAGCTCACTGAAAGCTTGGTCAAATAGGATAAAGAAAGGAACACATTGGTGCAGGAAGCACGAAACACATTGTGCTTAGTGTGTCCATGTTGCAGTTCTCTATGTAATGAACTTTCCAACGTAGTGACTCAGTACCTATAGGTTTTTACCTTCTTTGCCTCTTGTCTTGAGCCAGATGATTATTTTTATGTCTCTATTTTTTGTCTTTCAGACTTTATTCTCACACGATCCTTAGAGTCTTCCAGTGCGAGATTCTAGTGAGAAAATGTCAGCCTACATTTTCAAAGCTGCCTTAGAGATTTGGAAGATAATTCCCATTTAAATAAATGGGAAGTGTGTACCCCACTTGCACATGCTCTTTTTTAATAAGAGAAAGGACCTGATTCTACACAGATGTTGGTCATTGTAGAGATGTTTTAATTTTTAACAGCACTAGCTTCACTCTTTTCAAGCTTGAAAGTCCCTTCACAGAGGATGTGAAATTTTGATCCAGTTGCTTTTTATACTTCTTTAACATTTTCCTGTCTTCTGCATACCCTTTCTCCTCTGCTCACAATGATATCTTTCCTTAATAAGTTTAAAATTCCTGTTGATACTGTGGTCCCTTAGAAAGTATGTGAGTGAGGTCAGTGGAGTCTATTGCCATTAACCAAAACCCACAATTATATTACAGATCAAATACATTTTCTCCTACTAAAATGCATGTAATGTAATATGTTGCAGAACAGTGGAAGCATACTTGCAACTGATGTAATTTGTTGTTAACAGACAATTCCTGTTTCATTCTGGTTCTTTAACCTACCTTAAAAACACATACTACATACCTTTTATTGTTTTGTAGTATTCTGCCAAGAATGCTTTCATTTAAGCAAATTCAGCCTAATTTGGTTGATCTGGATTTAGACCAGATAAATCTTGATACATCTTATATAGTTTGAAATGTTCAAATACAGTGACGTCCTCATTAAAAAAAAAATAAATTGTATAGTTTTAGGTGACAAATATTGGCAGCTCAAATGGAATGGCAAGAAGAGCCTGGTGGCAACCTCACAGGTAAATCTCTCCAGTCTGTACAATTAATTAAACAGAGCAGTAAGAACCTGACAGTAGTGCTGTGCTCTGTTCTGATCACCCCATTCTTACTGTTCCATCACATCCTTTGATTTAATAAGACAACATATTGATGACAAATATGGTAAAAAAATAAATATATACTATTCTGCTAAATTACATTCATCCTAAGCTTGCTTAGCTGTCCTAGAATCTAGAATGCCTATTTTACACAGGAAATCACCTGATATTTTAACATAAATTCCTCCTCCATTTAAGTTGCAGTACAATAGGTGTTTCTGTTCCCTTTCTACTTTTGATTTTTTATATTTTAATTATTATTATATATATTTTTTGTGACACTAGAAGTTGATACAAAAAGAGACAAGTGAACTTTATGGTTGTTAGCTTGTTCATCTTCATTTTCACAAGAGTAGGGAAGTAAGGTATTTGGGAGGCTTTAGGTTTATTTGCTGCCAGTTCCTACAGAAATAACAAATGCTTTTCGTCAGTCATCATAATGATGAAACGGGTGAAAAGGAAGTCATGATTGAAGTTTAGAACATCTAATTTGTACATCTCTTTTTGCCAGTTAATTCCTGTGTCCTAAAAACTTGTGAATAATAGATCTTAGGATGCCTTCTAGTAAAAGGCAGATTTCTGAACTCAGTTATTACTTGTGACTTCATAAAGGGGGATTTTTTTCTTGTTGTTTATTGAGGTGATCATAATTATTTCATCCCTCCCTTTTTCCTTAAGTGCAAATGTCAACTGGGTCAAGATGCAGTAGCTCAGCAGGAGCTGCTGAGACTGACAATGTGTTCCCTTGACTGGTGGCTAACACCAACTAGAGTTGACATGGAATTATATGAGATGTGTTAATTCTTCTAAGGAAAATGGACTGGAGAGCAGATGATCCTGCGGGCAAGCTTTGTCTAGGCCTAGCTGTGCTTGCTTTCGAAGCTACGGAAGGCTCCTGTTCTTGATAATCTCCTCAAGGACAGGTTGTCTCCTTTGCTCTCTGGCCTCGAGGACTTGCTCCTCTGGAAGGGGTTTCGCAGACTCGTTGCATTTCGCTGTCTGTCAAGTTTATCGCTGATTGAGTAGCTCTTACGTGTGTGCTGTGCATACAGCATGTTGGACTCCTCTGCAGAGTAGCTGTTGGCTCGCTCTATTTTTGGAAGTGGGATGCTGTTGTTCAGAGTTCTTGTTGCATTGCCATCTTGAGGAGATAAGGGGATTCCCTTCTTGTCTTTGGACTCAATATCTTCATGATCAGAACTTGGGTGGCTTAGTTCTGCTTCTCTCTCTGGGTGGCAGCATCCCAAGTCTTCCACCTTGCCCCCAAGGCTTCCAGGAAAACTGGCCCTCTCTGCAATGGTCTGGGGAGCACTCACACACCTTGTGTCTATGCAGTCTGTAATACTTGTGTACTCTGCTGTTTTGACTGGGACGCCAAGGCTGCTGAAGTAACTTCGAGATGGTGAGAACATAAAACTGTGAGATTTCACAATTGGTGTTTCCTCCAGAATGAATGGAGTTGTAGCCAGATAACGACTGCTTTTGGATCTCTCTAAAGTGTGGTACAAGGGAGGGTCTGAATCCCAGGGTATTTGGCAATCTGTGATTTGTGAATAGTCTGAAGAAAATGCTCTTGTTTCTATTCCAGATGTTTCCTCATAATCAAGACTCCTGCCAGAAATCTTTTCACTAGGTGTACTGCTAATATACGTGCTGTTAGCTAAAATGGAAGAGGCTATGTGAGCCTGTAGGGCTGTATCTACAGTACCGAGAATATTTATGGAGCTGTCAAGAGGCTCTGTGTCAGAATGCATCTCATCCATTGCAGAAACATAGATGTCGATACAAGACGAAGGCCTTCTGGAGTCTGGGGCAATTGACAAAGTGCTGGTAGGGGCTAAGGGAGTCTTTCCTTCTTTTGCTATCGAGTGGGAACTGCTAGCCCTGTGCAGGCTTGGAGACCTTTCCTTAAAAATGCTTTCAAACTTTTCCAACCCACACTTGTCCTTCATATTTGTTGCATAGAAAGAGTGGCTTCGCATGCGGGGTGTGATTGTAGGAGATGTTGGGGACATGGACTCCTCTCCTGTAGGATCTATGCTCTCTTGAAGCTTGTAAGTATTTCCTTCCTGACTATTGAAGCTACTCTGCCTCACAATGTAGGCTGCATCTGTACAGTCAGATGAGGTCCTGGATCGTATCTTGGTTGTCTCACCTCTCTCTATGCCGGTCAGTTTTTCTAAGGCTGTCACCATTCGTCCTATCATATCTTCCAGCTGAGCAAGCCTGATGTCGACAGTCTGCAGAGAAGCCTTCATGCAGTGCTCTCGCTCATTTACTTCTTCCAGTCGCATGGCCATGTTCTCTACCCTTAAGGAGGGGAAGATAAAATGGGTTAATTTTTACAAAGCAGTGATGTTCAACCAATAGGTCATTGAAACAAATTGAAATAAATAGGCCTCAACATTCAGAATCAGTGTGCACCTCATATACATCAAACATTGCTAAAAGAGTTTCAGCAACCAAAGGATACTGCTTGCTCAGGAAATTGTTCCAGTAAGTTAACCAGTCAGTGTCTGCTCCTTATTGATTATAACATAGAAGGGATTTTAGGTATGCACTATCCCAGGGACAGGGGCTATTACAGAAATGTTATTGTGATTTGTTACCTCTCTGCTGCCAAAACTTCTAATTAGGTGGTTACAAATGAATAAAACTTTCAGCACATGCACATGATATTGCTCTCAGTTGTGCTACAGGCAGAACTATTGTGGTTAACTCCTGAATTAAAAAAAGTCATGGAAGTGTGTAATGTGCCACAGAACGTGGGAAATACCTCACATTTTTCTTCTGATGTTCCCCCCATATTTGTACCAGCTACCCTTGCATGGGCCTAAGGAAGTATTTTCCTTGTTCTCTGATTCATACTTACAGAATCACAGAATCACAGAATTTCTAGGTTGGAAGAGACCTTCAAGATCACCGAGTCCAACCTATGACATTAACCAGTCCTCTACTAAACCATATCACTAAGCTCTACATCTAAACGTCTTTTAAAGACCTCCAGGGATGGTGACTCAACCACTACCCTGGGCAGCCCATTCCAATGCCTCACAACCCTCTCAGTAAAGAATTTCTTCCTAATAATATCCAATCTAAACCTCCCCTGGTGCAACTTTAGCCTGTTCCCCCTTGTCCTGTCACCAGGCACGTGAGAGAATAGGCCAACCTCACCTTGCTACAGCCTCCTTTAATGTAACTGCAGAGTGCGATAAGGTTGCCCCTAAGCTTCCTCTTCTCCTGGCTGAACAATCCCAGCTCCCTCAGCTGCTCCTCGTAGGACTTGTTCTCCAAACCCCTCACCAGCTTCGTTGCGCTTCTCTGGACTCTCTCGAGCACCTTCATGTTCTTCTTGTAGTGAGAGGCCCAAAACTGAACACAGTACTCGAGGTGCAGCCTCACCAGAGCCGAGTACAGGGGGACAATCACTTCCCTAGCCCTGCTGGCCACACTGCTTCTTATACAAGCCAGGATGCTGTTGGCCTTCTTGGCCACCTGAGCACACTGCTGACTCATATTCAGCTGACTATCAACCATCACTCCCAGGTCCTTCTCCACCTGGCAGCTCTCCAACCACTCATCTCCCAGCCTGTAATGCTGCTTGGGGTTATTGCGCCCCAGGTGCAGGACCCGGCACTTGGCCTTGTTAAACTTCATACAGTTGGCCTCAGCCCATCGGTCCAGCCTTTCCAGATCCTCCTGCAGAGCCTTCCTATCCTCGAGCAGATCGACACACGCGCATAGCTTGGTGTCATCTGCAAGCTTACTGAGGGTGCACTCGATCCCCTCATCCAGATCATCGATAAAGATATTAAAGAGGACCAGCCCCAGTACTGAGCCCTGGGGAACGCCACTAGTGACCGGCCTCCAACTGGATTTGACTCCATTCACCACAACCCTTTGGGCCCAGCTACCCAGCCAATTTTTAAGCCAGCGAAGCGTATGCTAGTCCAAGCAATGAGCATCCAGTTTCTTGAGGAGAATGCTGTGGGAGACGGTGTCAAAAGCCTTGCTGGAGTCAAGGTAGACCACATCCACAGCCTTTCCCTCATCCACCCAGCGCGTCACTCTGTCATAGAAGGAGATCAGGTTCGTCAGGCATGACCTGCCTTTCATAAAGCCATGCTGACTGGGCCTGATCGCCTGCTTCCCCTGCAAGTGTTGCGTGATGACTCTCAGGAGGATCTGCTCCATGAGCTTCCCTGGCACTGAGGTCAAACTGACAGGCCTGTAGTTTCCCGGGTCTGCCCTCTGGCCCTTCTTGTAGATGGGCGTCACATTTGCTAGCCGCCAGTCGACTGGGACTTCCCCTGATAGCCAGGACTGCTGATAAATGATGGAAAGTGTCTTGGCCAGCTCCTCTGCCAGTTCTCTCAGTACCTTCGGGTGGATCCCATCCGGCCCCATTGACTTGTGTATTTAGCTCAGATACATAGAAGAAGATTATCAACATTGTACAAAAATGTAGGTAATATGTATATAAAAAAACTGCAAGGAGTGAGCACTGATGGAATAAAATGTAGTGTACAACAGGGTACACATATCAAGACTGTTCTGTTCCTGTGTTTGTACCTTTTGTAGTCTGTGTTAGTAGTTTAGGGATTGAAATGGTGAGCTTATTAGCTCCCTATCATAATATATAATAAAGTACTAATAGCTAATAATTGAATGTGTGAGTTTAATTTAAATTTCAGTATAACTGTTTTATATACAGTATATACAGTATCAAATTTAGCTCACTTTTTAAAAGTTTTCATCTGTAAAGTGAACTGTGAATTTAAAGTGAATTTATGCCGGTGGCTTATAATCATTTCTGTTTGCTGGCCTAAAAACTTCTAAAACTTCTCTAAAAACTTCTAAAAACTTCTCTACTGCTTTTGTATGGAGTCTTCCAATTTCATGCAATAAGATTGCCTTTAGCACATATGAAATTCCTTATAATTATATTTCTCTGGTAGTAGTGCATGGAGTAGACCAGGGAATTTCATTATCTGCCAAAGAAATATTAAAAGCTGCATACTTATGTAGTTTGTTTACTTACATATGGCTTATTTTAGGGTTGCACTTCTGGGTTTCCCTGTCCCTATTGACACTGAAAAATGAACAGTGAAGTGACAAATACCAAATGACGGGTTTTCCACACTTTTCTCAAGTCTCTCATTCTCTGTCTATTACTGCAAATCATACTCCAAAGTTAATATGCACTCTGTCAACTGTAGCTGGGATTTCTGATGGGATAAATATCATACCCTACTATTTGTAGATAAATTTCCAACAGGACAAGTGATCTGAAACTGGAAACACCACAAACACTCCTGCTTGTCCAAAAGGAAATCAGATTTTAGGCAATAAATGAATATTGGGCAGCATTAATATCTGGTATGTCACAGAAGCTTAGGAAGTGAAACGCTGAAGTCTGACTACAATGTCATATTGAGCAGCAACCATCCATCCGCACAAGAGAGGAGAAGGAAGAGAGTGGCACCACACTCTGCAGCAAGGCTTGTATGCACAAGAAATATGGGCTTATTGTGTTGAAGACCATGAATTTTGAAAGTACAAGTAAAAAAACAAAAAACAAATCTATAGATTTGAAGTGTTCCATGAATCAGCAACTGTATTACTGTCATCAGACTTCAGTGGATGAAAGATTAAATAAGCTAAGACCCCTACAAAGAAATAAGCCTGTAGTTTCAAGCAATCTCCTTCTACTCAGCTTATTATTATTAACCAGTAGTCTACTTCTTCTGTCAACCTCCTCTAACAAAACAGACTAATGTTATTACAAGCACAGGATATAATTTCATAGTAAGAGAGCAGTTGGTGTAAGAAGCAGTTGAATTTTCCCTCATGTTATTAGTTATTTAAACTGCTATTTTATCAAAGAAATTATACTTTTGAAAAAATTATCAGCTAGTAACTGAGTACCTGGTCACTCACTCAGATTCCATAATAACTTCTTGATGATGATGACAGATATAGGTTGACAGTTCCGGTACAGTTAGACATGCTGAAAATCCTGAGTAAACTCGTGGTCTATTTGAGCTAAAGGAAAACATTTTGCCTGGATATTAACAGAGCCTGACATAAGATGTAAGACCAGTGGTTTTGCTGGCCGAGACAAAGAGAGGCTTCTGGGTTACTTGGACTGGTGGTTGCCATGGAAGGAGCCCCAAATTTGATCACATTGATAGTGGTGGGAAATTTCTTTAGAAACATAACAAGCTAAGGAATTTGCAGCCTGGGTTCAGAAATAAAAGGTAACCATAGATGTACTGTGAGGTACATAACTGAGAGGTACATACATGTGTTTACACTGTATGAATCCCAGAAAGGAAAGAAGGAAGAAAGGAAGGAAGGAAGGAAGGAAGGAAGGAAGGAAGGAAGGAAGGAAGGAAGGAAGGAAGGAAGGAAGGAAGGAAGGAAGTAATCTTGAGTGTTAGTAGTCTCCTCCAATTTCAAAGCTATTAGCTGACTTTAGTCATCTTTTGTTTTATATATGACACTGCTGGACCTTTCCAAAAAATATTTATACTTTTAATTAGGGATATTCTCAATATTTTATGCTCAATTCTGTAATCATTCAGCACACACAATAGCACTCTGTGAGTATTCCCACTAGAAATGTGATAAAATCCCATCAACTAAACACTGAGGACATAGGGAGATATGCTCTGGAGAAATACAATCATAATCTGGTCCTTAAAATATTTTAATAAATGAAAATTTATATTGTCCTATGTTAGATGATATTGCACTCAGTGAACACAGACAGAGCTGTATTTTCTTCAGGAATAGTTTCAAATTAAAAGACTATTTCAAAGCAAGAAATAAAAATAAGTTTTTCATAGAATCATATCATAAAACAGCCTGGGTTGGAAGGGACTTTAAAGATCACCTAGTTCCAACTGCCTTGACAACACTTCCCACTAGATCAGGTTGCTCAAAGCTCCGTACAACCTGGTCTTGAACTCCTCTAGGGAGGGGTACCCACTTCTCTGGACAACACATTCTAGTGCCTCATCGCCTTCTGAGAGACGAATTTCCTCCTAATATCCAATCTAAATTTCCCCTCTTAGTTTAAAATGACTCCCCCTTGTTTTGTCATTTTCTGCCTGAGCAAAAAGTTGCTCTCCATCTTTTCTTATAAGCTCCTTCTAAGTACTGGGAAGCTGCAGAGCTTCTCAGAGCCTTCTCTTCACCAGGCTGAACAGCCCCAGCTCTCTCAGCCTTCACAGAAAGGATGCTCCAGCCCTCTGATCAACTTCATGGCCCTCTTCTGGACCTGCTCTAACAGTCCCATATCCTTCTTTTGCTGGGGGCCCCAGACCTGGAAGCAGCACTCCAGGTGGGGCCTCACAAGGGCAGAGCAGAGGGGAACAATCACCTCCCTCTTCCTGCTGGCCACCCCTCTGTTGATGCAGCCAAGGATGCAGTTGGCCTTCTGGGCTGCAGGCACACACTGCTGGCTTGTGTCGAGCTTTTCCACCAGAACCCCCAAATCCTTCCCTGCCGGGCTGCTCTCAATGAGTTTTTCTCCCAGTCAATGCTCATGTCTGGGATTGCCTTGACCCAGGTGCAGCACCTTGCACTTGGCCTTGTTGAGCTTCATTAGGTTCACATGGGCCCACTTTCCAGCCTGCAGGTCCCTTTGGATGGCTTCCCTTCCTCCTCTTGTATTGACTGCGCCACTCAGCTTGGTGTCATCTGCAAACTTGCTGAGTGTGGGCTCAATACCACTGTCTATGTTGTTGATAAATATATTAAAAAGCACCAGTCCCAAGACAGACCCCTGAGGGACACCACTCATCACTGGCCCACCTGAACCTAGAACCATTGGCCACTATTCTCTGGGGGTGATCTTCAAGCCCACTCCTTATCCACTGCATGGTCCACCCATCCAGTCCATATCTCTCCAATTTAGTGATTAGGATGTCACGTGGGACCGTGTCAAAGGCCTTGCAGAAGTCCAAGTAGATGACATCGTTTGGTCTTCCCTTGTGAAGTGATGCAGTCACTCCATCATTCTATGCCACCGGATTGGTCAGGCAAAATTTGCCCTTGGTGAAGCCACGCTGTCTGTTTCATATCACCTCCTTGTCTCACATATGCCTTGCCTTGTATATGTTCTATTATTATTATTATTATTATTATTATTATTATTATTATTATTATTATTATTATTATTATTATTATTATTATTATTATTTTGTGATGTGTACTGGAGATAGTATAAACCTTTTGGCAAATCTGACAATATTCATGTATGATGCCTCTATTGCACCTGTGTTTTTCCTTACAGCAAGATTTATCTCATGTATGAGAGGGTGCCAAGCCATCTTAGCAGATGGGCATGAGAACAGAAAAAGAGATGGCTAAATCTAAAATGTGCATTGAGTGTATTTTGCTGAAGCTTAAAAAATTCTAATAGAAAAACATATATATACCAGCTGAAGAGAATATTCAGTAACTGGGGAAAAATACAAACTCAGAGCTGGGAATCTGACAAAGGTACTACATTGTCAGTGACCAACTTTAAATTATGGTTTGGAAGATGAAGGATTTTGCTGGCATTCACTTTGGTTATAGTCATTTTTAACCTCTACACAGCTGTTCATCTATAATTTAATTGAAGCAATGATTTAATGGGAGTAAGGTACTCTTTTCAGAAGTAGACCTCTTAACTGAATTAAACCATTAAATGAATTTGAGAATTAGGTTCACAAGTCCCTTTGTAGAGCAGTGTCCATTTTTTAGGCATCCTTTGTGTCTGCAAAATCGTTTTCATCCATGCAAAGATTGTAGACGCTGAAAGTCTTTTAAAGAGGGGATCCACATTGCTTGTTATAGGTGACCGTTGAATGCTTTTACTTTTCTGGAAGCAGTTCCCAAGCTTGTAACAGGCTATTGGTACTGTGCCTGATATTTTTTGGTAAGGTATCTCTGGTGTAAGTAGACAGCCAATTTTTCCAAGTATTGTGTTTTTTGCAGGTTAAGGATATTGTGTTGTCCTGGCTGCATTCCTGTCTGGATCCTAAAACCACCAAACTCTTTCTGATTAAAGACAGATGCAGTGAGATTAACAGACCTTTCCTAGCCCCACTTTGCACATATGGCCTGATCGGGTAAGGTCACTATTGACCCTTTTCTGTGCACTTCATTTTGCTCTCTCTGGAACCAGGATAACAGCTATGTCTTCATTCTCAGACACTGTTAATGCAATTGCACTGAAGACTGTGTAAAGTGTTACGGTACTATAGCTATGAACTCCAGAGATGACATAATAATGTCTACTCCAACCAGTTTATCTGATTTTTAAATACTATTAGGATGTGACCCTTCTCCCTTTGGAATCAACAAGAGGTTTTTGTTGGGTCAAGACTTGGCCATATGGCCAAGAGTTTTGAAAGTAGAGTCCAACTCTACTTTCTTCCCTGGTCTCCAGAAGATTCACTAAGATTTGCCTTTGTGATAAATGCACTTAAAAAACCACCTTACAGTTTTGTACTGCTTTGTATTTCTCACCATAATCACTTCCTCTGATATGTATCATTAACTCAGACCTACTTCCATGTACCTGTGCTAGACCCTAGCAAACAGAATAGGACAAACATCAAGAGTTGTTTCATGTTTTTGATTTCTGAATGTAAAAACAAGCAGTCAAAGGAGGCATTCTGTGTGGTGACACCAACTGTGGATACCTCTGGGATATTTTTTGCAGTGAGAATGGTAAGACTGAACCCACTGAAGCCACACAAGATGTCAGGGTGAACTATTCCAATGTGAGAGTATATAAACTGCTTCTTGTTTTAGGGGAGTCAGGCAAGGCATTGTGATCCTGACCCAGCACGGCCACTGAGACCATGGCTGAAATTGCTGGTTCACATGCAGTTCAACACATCAAGAAACAGCATCTCTTGTTCTTTTGCTTTCCTGAACTCCCTCATGCCTCTGGGACCAATCTAGGCTGAACTTCAAGGCAAGACTTTGTTCCCATCTTCTATTGCCTTTCTAGTGCTAGATTTCTATTCTTTCATCCAGGCTTACTGGGCTTTGCACCCTGATTTTGCAGCTGCTTTTCCTTCAAGTAGTCCTTGGGGCATTTTGGTAGATCCAGCTGCAAGCAGAAGATACTCAATGGGATGTTTAAGAGGTGAAAACATTCTTGTGAGCTAAGCGCATCACAGATGCCTGGAGGAGAGGAAAGGCTCTGAGAAGTCTAGGTGGATATACATCACACCAGGCCTTGTCCCAGTTCTTTTCTCCTCCACCTAAACAGCATCCTCAGCTTCCTGCAAAAAGGTCTTCAGTGCAAAGGGAAACTCCACACACATTATCAGGATATTCTGGGTTGATTTTACACCATGTAAAGTTGAGTTAATTGGCCAGATGGCTAGGGTGATGATATCATGGCTATAATGTAGATACTGTGCTTGATCTAATACTACAGGTTAATGACTGGGCATTGGAAGAGAAACTGTGTTAGTGCATCTTCTCTGTTTTCTTTGCTTTACATCTTGCTAATTGTACAAAGACTATTATATAGAGAGCCTATGAAGTACAAAGCTGGGTTTTAAATATTTAAATATTCTACAAGTTGGGAAAAAGAAGTTTGGTGTTTTAGATCCAGAGCACTTCAAGGGATACATATCTGACCATAATTGCAGACAAAATGACAGACCTGGGAATGTAGTTCTTAAACTGAGCATGATTAGATACTTATACTGGATATTTATACAGCCTGGATATGAGCATATTTAATCTAATGCTTTCAAACTTGTCTTGTCTGGGTGGAGTATTGTAGTGGGTTTAGTGGAGAGCTGTTATGAGATGGGACTTCACTGCTGGAAGTCATACTAGTGGAATGTCCAACTTTCCTGTGTTTAGGTTTGGAAGTAGACTCTGTACCCTGTCCTCACAAAGCCTATCCTATCCTCACAAACGGCCTTCCAAACAGAGCTGGGACTTGCTGGTTTAACATTATTGACTAAGGAAAATGAATTTTTAAATAATTATTTCTCTGTGAGACTCAGGTCATCCTTCATTTAGGATTCATAATCACAAACCCTCCTCTGGAATTTAGTGCTTTAAGTCATTAATTTAAAATATAGAAAAGGACTTCTTTCCTATAAAACAAGACCAAAACAGAGAGCAAAGATAGACTATTACAAATTCATTGTCCAGTACATAGAACACTTGCCTAATGTAGGGGAGGTCTCATCAGGGTCATTTATTTATACACACTTCTTTCCTTGGCCACCAAAAATAAAGCTATGAGCAAACAGAGATTTGAACCTACAACTACTATTTCCAGGTTAGTTTTCTGATCTCTGCAGTATCAGAACACAGAAAACCTTGGACAACCGTTCAATCTATCCTTCCATCTTTCTTTGAAATGTAAGTAATTCTTCAGTCTACAGTCTTCAACCACTTTCAGCTTAGGACCTTCTTGGGAGAAAAATGATTTCTATGTATTTAGAAATCCTGACAGGATTTCTCTTCCATAAGCTTATCTAGTCTCTGTTTTAACTAGTGTCGACTTTTACCTGACATCATCAGGTCTTTTAGACCTCATAACCTTTCAAGAATTCACTCTATTTTAGTATTTAGTGCATGAAAAGGACATCTGCTTTTATTTATTTTGAACAGTCTCCTTTTAGATTTATCTGTTGCTCTCCTAGTTCTTGATCTGGGAGAGGCAGCAAATATTGATTTCTACTCACCCTCTTCTTGCATGCAGAATTATATAGGCCTCTGTGGTTTCATTTCTGATTTTTCCCTTCCAGACAGAATAGAGTTTTATTTGAGGATTACCAGGCCATCCCTTGTGAAGAAACTATTCCATGCTTTACCACACTTCCCCTCTAACACCCTTTTCTAAAATGTGTCTTGTGAGTACTATTTTCAGGAAAACAGATGATTAAAGGATATTATATTTGCTAATCCTGTTCTGGGATAGATTTAGTTCAAAAACAATTTAAAAGCACTTTTTCTTGCCTACATGAAACATATTTGAGGCATAGCTGTATCAGGAGCTGTGCTGGAAGTTTACATATAAATAGAAGAGTGTTACACCCATGTACTCAATTACAGCAATGACTCTCCTGATTTCTTTTACGTGTTAAATCATAGTACTCAGCGTACAGAATATTCAGTGGTTCTTAATTTTCATGAGTATTTGACAGGATATCACCTTAGTATTTTTATTGACAACAGTGCTGTGCATTGAACAACAAGCTCTGTACTCAAAATTTAGCTCTGTTGATCAGCTGCGATATGATGAAAGCATGTATTTGAGATTAACAGATTCATTAAGTTTAGGACTGTTAAATTAGAAGACTAGAAACGTGCACTAAACCCACATATTATCTTAGTCCTCTGTGCTTGTTATCATTCTGAGTGATATATCTAGTTCCTTTGAAATTAATAGCAAGATTTCATCTCAATGAAACTAGTCTACCTACCAAGACCACCCCAAAGTAAAGCTCTTTCTTTATCTAAATGCTAAAGCTCTAGTTCTTATTGAGGAATTCTCATTTACTCTCCCACTGTGTTCTGACCACTTGTGCCTCAAAGTTCTGCTTCAAAAACTGCAGCACAAAGAGGAATTGTGTTTTCCTCACTATTTCATTTGCATACAATTGGAACTGGTTAGATGATACAAAGTTTTCAAAATTTTGAGGAACATTTGCTTTAGTGAAGAAGAAAAAAAAAAAGAGAAAAGAAATTGATCACCTTGTATCACTCTACTTTTTCATTAAGATTTACTTAAAATTCCCTCAAATGTTTCCCTGTTCAAGAAAAAGAAAGGAAGGGTGAGAAAGACAATAAAGATATATTTCTAGATCAACATATGAGAGAGCAAAGTGCACCTTTCTGAAGTGACACGGATTCTTTCATCATTGGAGGAATTAAATCTGTCATCCTTCTCTCTAAAATATTCTTCTATACACTGCTCTTCAAAATCATGGACTTTTTTCAATTCATCCTCAGTTATGAAAAGTTCTGTAGAAACAATGGAAAAAATATCAGTTTGGCAAAGCATTAACATGTGAAATTAAGTACACTTTTCTTATTGCAGAAATCACAGACTGAACTTTCAAAATCAGGCTTCAATTTTATCTGGCATTTTCATATGAAAGCAAAGAGATGCAGCTAATTTCCAAATTAGTGGCTTCAATTATAAGTGATCCTGGAGATAGCAACACTTAAGCGGGCAAATGCTGTACAAACATGAATGTGTTTTGATTACGTGAGACCTAAACACAGCTGTTGGTCAGGACCTGGAGAGACAGTGGGAGCCAAACGTCACCTGTAACCTAATATAAATTCAATCATATTTGTAGACCAGTAAGAAAGGAGTATGAGAGTAGAAAGGGTCTGTTTGACATGGCAAGAGATGAAATCTGTAGGCAGCAGCAAAGGCTATGTCAGACATGGTGTGATGTGAGTGGGAGGAGAGCGGTATAGTTGCACTTGCATCTCTCATGCCATCACAGGACTTCAGCTCCTTTCTTGAGGAGAAGTGGGCTGTGGCATGGGTTTGAGTTGGGAAGAGATGCACATCCGCTAGCTCCCTACTTCTGTCATATACACTGGGGAAGGTGGAGTTTTTCTACTTTGAAGAACTAGATAAGGAAGAGCAGTGAAAGTGTTATCAAAATAATCTGTCAGGCTTTCTATCATGCTTATGGGAGTTCTTATTAAAGTGTCTGGAGAAACCACTCCTCCACTTTGAATCAATGTCAAGGAGACAACATGTGTCTACAGAATAATTACTCCTCACCATCTCTTATCTTATGTAGGCATAAAGTGTGTTGAGGGGACATATGTGCTATTTGCTCAAAAAATAGGAACACTATCTCTGTATTAACTGCAATAAAAGTAAAGATCTGGAAGTGCAAAGAACTGTAAGAATTCCAGTAAAAACAGTCTTCTAGCAACAGCAAAACAAAAGTCTTTGTTTTGAAGAAAGAAACAACTCAAAATATCCAGGAACAACACTGCCTCATTAATGCTCTGAGGAGAACTGTGTGTTAAGGAATGGAAGTAAAGCTAAGTGATTCAGGTGGCAACTTGTGGCTAATAGTTCTCTGTTGAAAAGGTTACCAAAGTACTGGGCTTAGCCTTCATTCATTTCAAATTCCAGATACTACAAAGAGAATTGGAAAGTCCCACTCTGTAAATTGTTTAAGGCTTACTTAGTCCGTAGTCTCTCTCATCTGGGTCACTTTCGTGTTTCCGCCATCTACAGCAGAGATGTTGGAATATCATAGTCATATGGCTGAAAATGATCAGAGGTGGTGGGAGAACTGGCCTTTCATGAAATGTCATGATTAGCTGATACCTTTGAAACTTCCATACTTGGTTGGATATGGATTTGACTTCAAAAAATGTATTGCTAGGAGGCAAGAAGAGAAAATAACATCAGATTAAAATGTTTTTGAGTACTTTGCCAGAAATGGTATGACAGCACTTTAATTACACACATTTCACTAATAGTGCCAAACTTTTCCTTGTCATACAAAAAAAGGAAGTACAAAAGAAAGCAGATAATAAGGTTGTTCTTCAGTGATGCACAGTGGCAATCAGTCATTTAAAATGTTATTACTCTCTATTCTTGCTCTGTGCAACCAGTTAGTTTTTCGACAACCTAGTAAGACAGGCAAGTATTTTTGTTCTTATCTTCTGTATTAGGAGTGAATGATGCCATAACTGAATTTCAAATTTTTGGATTTTCTACTTTCAGTCACATTGGATGTCTGTTCTTGGAAATGAGATAATGTAAAAAATTTGACATTTCCCTCACTCTCTGGAGACAAGGTACTACTTTATATCTTCTCACCCCTACATCCTCTGAAAATAGCTTTCAGCCAAAGTCTTCAGCTTAGCTGCTTTCTTAGACCATAAATAATGCCCACCATCCCCAGCTCCATTCTTTGCAATGTGTCACTCACTTGAAAACAGCAATCAGAAGGTTCACCAAAAGGATGTTTGCAACCAAGAGGTAACAGGCCATGATGGCAGGAACGATCCATGCTCCTGTTTTGCAGGGAGGCAGTTGGATTATTTTACCATCTTCTCTTGTTTCATTCTGACCACAAGGAGCTGGGAACAAAAATACAAAAATACAAACCAGGAATTAATCTTATTTTTTCT
Organism: Aythya marila; assembly: GCF_965140915.1. Classification (NCBI taxonomy): domain Eukaryota; kingdom Metazoa; phylum Chordata; class Aves; order Anseriformes; family Anatidae; genus Aythya; species Aythya marila. The sequence continues at coordinate 40,068,531 of NC_139080.1, read as the reverse complement.
TCTTTTTCTGCTTTTTTACAGAAATATTTAAATGTTTATGAAGGCCTGCCTGCCAAAGCAATATCTTCTAAGTAACAGTGCCATTGATGCTCCTCTCAATAAATCTGCAATTGCTATAGGTGGTGGTGATCACATGCATGTCAAATTTATCATATATTTTAAAAGCTACACTTCTTGATGCTATATGTTATTTTCCATGAAAGTCAAGATATTCCCCTTAGAAATTTCAGGAAATCTGTCTCATGTAAACTGCCCATTCTTTTTAACTGAAATATCTTAGTACTCTGGTATTAATTAGTGGTTGTGCAAATGAAATAATCAAAATGGTTAATCCCACAAAAAGCTAACATACTATTTTTTAATGGTGAAAGGTTTTAATTTTATTTTTCATAGAAAAAAAAAGAAGTACATTAAAATAAAGGGTATATATTTATTCCTGTGCACTGTACTTCCCAGAGCCCAGAGCATTATGAATTCTTCTGGGAAGAATTCATAATGGCCTTCTGCTATTGACTTTTGACTGCATTCCTAAAAAAACAGTGGGGGAGATTATCAAGTCTTTATTGTACCAGGTAAAGGGATATGTAGGCAACAGAGTTGCCACCTGTTTCTTTCACAAATGTTTTGGAACAAAAATGACTAAAATTTCCTCATCATGAGAGTTGTAAAACTGAAGCAGGGGGAGAAAAAAATGTGAAATAGTTGTTATTACTATTCAGAAGATTTAGTTTGAAATTACTTCTGTCATACTATTATGACAGAAGGATACATCCTGCATCAGGTTCAACATGAACTCTCCCAAAGTATTCAACTCACAGAAAACAAAACAAAACAAAACAAAAACCAACCAACCAACCAAACAAACAAACAAACAAAAAAAGAGACAACTACAAGCAATACTACATTTGCAAGCAGTTCTGCTGTGTCTGGACCCACATTATCTCTAGTTCTTTGTACTTACAGAAAAAACACTTTATTCCTGGAACAGGTTAAATATGAGCAATTCTCTATTTCTTGGAAAATATCATATTACAGGCCCTTTCAGTTAGTTGCTCCAACCAGTGGCTTCATTTAGACATTCAAAATACCATCTGTGAGCTGATGGATTTCTTGAGCTAGGTGCATTCAGCCTCCATCCAGCAGAAACTGGGACATTCAACACCTCTTGGTATCAGCATTCAAAGTGAGACTTTTTTGTTTATGTGGAAACAGTAATGTGTTGATTCAGAGCTACAAAGCTACAACAGAGTACCAAACCCCATCATGATCTCACCAGTAACACAAAAATCATTCTAGCAGTTGATGAAACCTGTTGTCCTTCTGTGTGTTAAAGCACAGAAACAATAATGTCTTTTATAGTGAAGAGAGAAATTTCTGAAAAGCATATCTTAAACTTTAAATCAATGATATCCAAAACTCAGCTTTAAGTCTGGCTATAATCTATTATTCAATTTTTCTATTAAAAATATTTTCATCCAAAATATTTTCCATCTTTCACAACTACCAAGACAAAAATATTTTCTCTAAAGTGATTTTCCTACAATAGAATATTTGGAAAACCATTAATGTGTCCCTGTCAGTTTATGCCGCATAAACTTCCTTGAAAACAAGCCACATAAACTTTCCTTGAAAACAAGCCTCCATAATCTATACATACATAGGTGTTTGGCTTGCCTTGAGGCTTTGTAAACGTCTTCTCTTCTGACAGTTCTGTTGGAGAAACAGAACTTAGCATTCCTTTAAATAACAAAGGAATACTAATCTTACACCTTACTTTACAGAGGTCTAAGCCAACATTCAATCTTCAAATCTTCAGCTGCGTGAGAAAGTGTGATGTGTGTCCAAAGTTCTGAAGCCTTTGTTCTAAGGTGTATGACTGAAATTAACATCTTTTTCCACTTTAAACCATAACATCAGTTTTAAGGGATTTTGCTCCCACTATTAAGCAAACTATTTGTTAAAAACAATTACTCCCAGAAAAAAAAAGGAAACTGAATTTTCACCCTTTGCTACAGGGAGGAATCTGGCAGGTGTCTAAGAGTGCAGATGATACTCTTTTTAGATAACAAAGACACTTGCTTACTTTTAAGAATTTAGAATTCTTATTGATGATTTTATATTTTGAAAAATGTAGGGATTTTTGTAGTATATGCAATAACATATTGTAACGACAAACTTTTTCAAAGAACAATTTTAAAGTGTAGGAAAACATACTCTTATCTTTCTACATGACAGCCTTGCTTTAGCAAAAATTATGTAGGATTCATAATTCGAGTGAAATGTTTTGTTAAAATAAATTCTGTTAGTGTAACTACATGCATATTCCAGGTAACTGAAAAACTCAGGTAGTCAAATGACCTGTAGGTCATTTGATGTAGGTAGGACATCAAGCCCCGAACTTTGGTTTTGAAAAATGGTAATTGGTTGAAGTTTTAATTTCAATTACATGTATTAACTTCCCTCAGCTTTCAGATATTGAACTTTGACAGCTGTGGTGGTATGTACTTGTTGCATCTTTTGTTTCTCTTTTCATAGTCTGCCTCTATGCTTATGTTTCCTTCCTGGCTCCCTTTTACCATTTCCTTTACAGGCCTTTCCTGCTACATATCTAATGTTTCCTCTTTCCTGGCCAGCAAACTGGTGCAAAGCAAACAGCAATAGCCCACATCTCTGTGCTTCAACCGTACCAGTTTACCAGGCTAGTAAGTATTGAAAAAAGGCTAAGCGAGCTGCTTAGGACTGTCCACTTCTTAACTAACAGAGAAAATACTGAACTCTGGGAACTCTGAATCTCACATCACTGCTCTCTTCATCAGCAGAAACATTCAGGGAACTGACAAGTATCTCATTACTAGAAGAAAGTTTCTCTAACTAGAGTATTGTGACCTTACACATTGCTTTTTGCTCTCAGACACATTAAAATGACTCCAAAACATCTTTCCTATCATATTTTAATCATAATTTATAGTAAATCTCTCTAATTTTCTTGTTTTCTTTCTCCCTCCTCCTCCCTTCCTTAAAAATATTCAACCGAATGGAACCTAAAATATAACCTCATGGGAGTGATAGGAAGGGGAAGACTGCCACAGCTCAAGGCCAGGGAGATTCTTGAAGTGATGTGTAGGCAGTACAAAAATATTATCCTCTGCCTTTGTCTAACAATACAAAAAATATTGCCTGTGCTGCAGAGTTGTAACACAGATGAAGGAGGAGAAAGGAAGGGAAGGGAAGGGAAGGGAAGGGAAGGGAAGGGAAGGGAAGGGAAGGGAAGGGAAGGGAAGGGAAGGGAAGGGAAGGGAAGGGAAGGGAAGGGAAGGGAAGGGAAGGGAAGGGAAGGGAAGGGAAAAAGCATGATTTATTATATTTTGTGAAAAAATGCTCTATTACTTCAAACTCCAAACTAATCCACGCAAATAACAACCCTTACTGGAAGATACCACAGAGACATACAAAGGATGAAATGTTTAAGATTGTATAGAATTTTGTATAGAACTTTAATTTTAATAAGAAACCTTTGAGAACTTAAATAAATTCTAAAAGATTAAGAAATGTAAATAATTTAAATAAAAGTAATTTGTATTAATTATGTTTTCCTCAAGTTCATTGGATAGTTGCATAATAATTTGTCTTTCGTATTCTACTGAAACAACTGCATTCTGATTACTTGGCATTGCTCCAATACAAGCAAGAAAAGGAGGCTCCATCTTTTTCTCTTTACATATATAGGATTTTCCAATAATGCTTTAGGCAAAGAGAACAAACAGAACTCAGATTGATCCTCAGATTTCAGATGGCACTTGAAATACTGTCAGCTGGAAAGAAAATCCAGATGCAAATCTGACATGAGACAACAAATCTGAAAACAGACCAAAAAAAAAAAAAGAGAGAAACCAAACCCAAACCCGTGTTGACTAACAACAGTCTCAGATGCTCTACTTTCTGAATATAGGAAAATATGAAGTCTGTTTTTTTTTTTTTTTTTTTTTTTTTTTTTATTTTCCCCTGGAATAATCATTTCCTCTTCAGTATTTCTATATACTTCCGTATCCTTAATATCCTGGAGGGACAGATAGCTTGGCAAGGTGAAAAGAAGTTCTTTGCATGTAACATCTGTGTTCTGAAGTTTTTGGCTAGTATTGCCAGCAATAGTGCTGAAGTAAGTGAGGCAAACCAAGGGAGAGATTTTACAGCATTTGTGGGTTTTCTCCTAGACAGGCCTTCACTGCTAAGCAGCTAAGCAGCTGGCTGCTGCCCCATGTATCCCATCAGGCAGCAGAAGGTTGGGCTAGACTAAGAAAAGCAGACTAAAAATGAGATAATTCCACACGCCATAACCAGTACCTTGGCCTGGACCGCCTCTTGTCCTTGACTAGTGCAGCTGTGATGAATTGTCAGTCTGAGAGGAGCTACTTTGAGACTGGTTTTGCTCTTTGGCTTAATTTGCCTAAAAAGTTAAACACAATTCTAAAAGGTTTACTTTGTTTTGTTTTGTTTTGTTTGCTTGTGTTTTACCTTTTACATCTGGTTGGTTTTCATGAATTTGCAGGAATGTAGTACTTGTGTACATCACTGATAATTAACCATACTGCTGAAAAGTGTACTTGTACTCCCGGAAGTGAGGATATATTTCTGTCCCCACTTTTGAGTTGAAGGTGTGATCACATTGTCAACAGGACACTAATGCACACTCCAGTTAACATATGTATTTTAAATGTGAAATGAATACAGACAATATGGGTAAAAAGTGTAAGTGTACAAGACACACATTATTTTAGAGAGACATATTTTACTGATGTTTTAACAGTGCAATGTGTTGAGATAAAAGTCAAACTACATCCACTGGATGGTTAGGCTGCCAGCTGATGAAATATATCCAGACATTACATCTGGTCAGCCTTAGTGGCATGCTTTACAGTCAACAGAAAGTGAAAGAAAAGAAAAGTAAGTCAGGAATTTTAGAGTAACATGCATTCTTTGTACATTTCTCAGAAATACAAGGATAATTTCCAGGAGCATGACTCCAATATACATGCATCTAAAATATTAGCATTTTTACTGAATTCCAAACTTGCAAATAATGTTGTAATATTAACATCAAAATATAAAGAAAAAAACCCACAAACTTTAGGCTTGCTATTATAACAACAATAATGATAATAACCTGCTCAGAGCTATAAAGTTCAATTGTAGTTTAGATGTAGCATACCAATTTTTATCTTCTTCGAGAAAGTACAAACATTGTGTAGTACTCTAACATGAATACAGTGGCTGATTTAGCTTAGAACAACTTGGAAAATAGATAACAATAAATTTCTGAATGGTGAAAAAATGTATCCTAGTAAAACCTTTTGGGTGCCAATCCAGTCATTTTGATTGAGTAACATCACCAACCATTTGCTCCCAGTCTATTCCAAGGGTAACATTTCTTGAGACAACCAAGCCTCAGACAGACATGACATATTGCATATAATTTGTGCTGCAAGAGTGGCAGATTCTAAGTCCCTGCATCATCTGTCTCTCAGGAAGGAGGAACTAGGTGCTGCTTTTCATTTTGGCATCACCACTTTCTCTGCAACTCCTAGTTTCCTTGACACAGACAGAAGAGCAACACATCTACACCTACAGCTGGGGATGAAACCATTAGAAATTTTACTTTCCCTAAGCCTCAGAAGTAAATACTCTGCATTTTTTTTTTTTTTCCCAAGGTTTAAATGTTGGGCATCTGAATAATGTACAAAACCACCTCTAAATTCTTATGCAAGAGTATGGAGCCTGCCACCCTCTTTTTATACTTAAGAAACATGCTTCATTCAAAGGCAGTATATTTTGTTGGGTTTCAGGGTTCTAAACTATAATCAGCACTTCAATAAAAAATACCAAGAACTATTTATTCAGCCAATTGCCACATTTGTTTCACTATGGTAGTTACTAAGAACAACATCAATAAATGGCCACTTGTAGAGGGACAGAATTCTGCTTGCACATGGAAGTCATAGTTTTAAACCTTTATCCATCTATTACACCTTTGGAGCAAGCTGACGTTTTGAATCCACAAGTATTATGTCTTTGGATTGAAATGAATTTTTAAAAAGAAAAGAAAAGGAAAAAGGATAAAAATGAGGGGAACTGGGTGAAAAGCTAAACTCAGGGAGGAACTTTGTGATTTTAAGTATTTATGATAGAATCATAGACTGGTTTGGATTGGAAGGGACCTTAAATGTAATCTAATTCCAACCCCCCTGCCATTGGTAGAGAGGGACACCTTCCTCCAGACCAGGTTGCTCAAAGCCCCATCTAACCTGGCCTTGAACACCTCCACTGATGGGGCATCTACAGCTTCTCTGGACAACCTGTTCCAGTGCTTTACCACCCTCTGAGTAAAGAATTTTTGTTGTTACATTTTGTGTTATAAACCTACCCTATTTTAGTTTAACGCCATTACTCCTTGTCCTATCATTACACTTCCTGACAAAGAGTCCCTCTCCTGCTTTTCTGTTGGCCCCCTTTAAGTACTAGAAGGCTACAATGAGGTCTCCCCAGAGCTTCCTGTTCTCCAGGCTGACCAATACAAACTCCCTCAGCTTGTGCTCACAAGTCCTCATTTTCTGGCATGTCTTGCTGCCTCTGAGAACAATCACAGAATCACAGAATCACAGAATTTTCTAGGTTGGAAGAGACCTCAAGGTCATCGAGTCCAACCTCCAACCTAACGCTAACAGCCCTCCACTAAACCATATCCCTAAGCTCTACATCTAAAATGTGTAAAAATAATCATAAAAAAGAGGTTTCATCTGCATCCATTGTAACAATTCTGTGCAACCCAGGAAAAAGAAATAAACATGAAACTGCTGTAACATCTGACATGGGATATGTCCCTCTGAAACTCTGTAAATTCTCTATCCATCTGAAACTGTGTAAGTTGGGGTAATTCACGATAGTACATTTATTACCTTAACCCTTTCAGAAAAAAACAACACATTTTTTCCAATCGAGCTTTGTCAATGCTAAAGAAGTAGAAGATAAATTATGAAAACACCTTTCCTAAGGTGGTGCTTAGGATAGAAAAGAATACGTTAAACAGAGTTTTAATGGATGCCATTTGCCATTGGAAAAGATACTCACTTCTAAATGCTGCCAAGACACTGCACATTTAGGTAGGAATGATAAACATCACTTGCATGTCAGTATTTTTTAAAGATACATTGTTTGTGGTTCTTAGTTTGTTCTATTTGTCATCTATTGCATCACTCCTCATGACCACCCCTCTCTTTTGGCGTAATGTACTAGCTGGAACCAGAAGGTCTAATTTAAGTAGAAAACTGACATTTTCCTGATCACCAGCCAAATGAATCCTGAAGAGACAGTATATGAAATACTGGCCTTTGTTCCGTTTGCATTGACATGAGCACACTCTTGCCTTCCAGTAAATAAATAAAGCAAAATTCTTATAACGTATGTACTCTCCCCAAAGAATTGCATCACATTGTTTAGCATAAAGGTGGTGACAGTGAGTAGGTAACAGAGAAAAGAAAACACAATGGATTAGATCCTCATGAAGTCCAGGAATTAGAGGTCTAACCAAGTACTATTATATTTGATGCTTAGTATGAAATTAGGTAGAAGCATTTAGGTCTAAAATCAAACAAATGGATGAAAAAAAAAAAGTGACATTTTGTGTCTCAGATAAACCAAAGAACTCATCATGGATACCTGGAAGGGTATCCCTATCACCCAACTGGTAAAAAGGAAACATTAAAACATTCTTTATATACAAGATAATTTAACATTGCAGATATCTGTTTAAATTATTGCAAAAATGATGCCAGAAGCACTTTCTAGAACTGACACCCCAATATTACAGCTGTAAAAATATTTTGTGACCATTCTCTGTGATGAAGGAGTCCTCTATCCTGAGCCATTTATTGAGCACACATACATGATCTGGTAGAACATCATCTGATCAAAGTTGGATACCTGACTTTGGAGTATGAGAATCATAAACTTGCTTACGGTCTATCTGGTCTGCAAACACTTCCCCATAGATCATCCAATAAGGCATGTAAAAAATGTTTTTTGCCAGCTTCCACGAAGGCTCCTCATTGGGGAAGAGAATAGCCTGTCTTGCGACACCGAAGCTCATCAGAACCACCAACATGATGATGAACAAAATACATCATGTCGATCATCTGAATGTCATGAGAGGAAAAGAGAGAGGAGAAAGAGAGAAAGGACAAGAATTAAAGAAATATATTTGTCCATATTTCCATTAGTCTATGCTGCAAAAAAAGTTTTTAAACCTTAGAAAGAGAATTTTCAGAAACAGTTTCTGAAAAGATGTTCTCAGTTTTACACATATCATTTCATTTTGAAAGAAGGAAAATGGTATCCCCGCGTCTTTGATTTTTTTCCCAGTATTCCTTTTAAGAACTATATAAATGTTATGTATAGGCCTGAAAACACAAGCAGCCATCTGGTCATACCAGTTGCCTGAACAATAATATAAGTTCATAGGCATCAGGGCATGGCCTGAACAAGGGTTGTGAGATAATGTATTGTTTACAGGCACCTATTGGCAACTGTATCAAAACAAAAGGTCTGAAATGGACTATCTTATTTGTTGGTACCCATTGTCTTGGTGAAAAGGAGGGAACCTGGATATAACATAAGGAATAACGAGTGGCAGAACAGCCTGTTATTGAAACATAAGGCATGCCATAGGGGTAACCAGTGAGAAAGGAAAGCTGTGATACTGGCTGGACTAGAATTCAGGCTGGTGGTGGTGTCCAACAAATGCCATATTTAAAAAAATAAAATGCAGATAACACAGGCACTCAGTCCTATTCTTCTGCATTGTTGAATACCTCATTAGCATATGCACAGCTTTAATTAGTGCCTGCAAACAGTATCTACCCATTCAAAATGTTCCAGGAAAAATTGGGACAGCAGTCCTAGGAGGTTCTCACTAGAGGCTGAAGATTAGAAGAACAGCTGTGCTAAGCAGTATTAGTGGGACCCTCCAGAGAGTGGAGCAAAGGAGGAGCCTTGGGCGTCAAACAGGTACAGCACAGACATACTCAAAAGTTTGAAAAATAAAAGTGACTCTTGTAAGGTCTCTGGTAAGGTCCCTTTAGAACTCTCAGTTACAGGTTTATTTATAGGCTTTTATTTATAAGGCATGTTATGATAGAGGCATGTTATTTCCATGGCTGTGGAAGCAACTTCTGTCTGCTCAAACTAAAGAGCCTCAAAACTTTCTGACTCTTAAACCTGTCAGTCTCCACTTTCTCTGGTGGTGAACTCAGCATTCTGAGTTCACTGCAAGGCAGGTGTGCAACCAACGTGCACTTTAACTGGTGGCTCTATAGCTCCACATGGACCTGCCACAGCTAAGGAGCAGGGTGATTCATTTCAGGAGCTAGTGGAACAGGGCTACTAATTTCCAGCAGATGGATCTGCCACTGCTGTTGGGGTTTTTCAGTTAAAAGCACAAGGATGGAGATGTAAGGTCAAAGTAACACTATGAAATTACTTAACAGAGAAAAGAGAGGGATACTGAAAAGCAAACAGATAGGGATATTCTCATACTCACTAAGATAGCAACTCTAAGAGAAAGAGACCTGTAGGGAAGGGCCCTGGTAGGAGAGTCTTCACGAGACAGAATGAAGGAATTGAGGTAGGTGAAAAGAAGCATGGAAAAATAAAAACCTTAAAATAATGCAGAAAAGAAAGACAAAAAAAAACAACACACACACACATATTGGAAGATGAGACATGTAAATAAATGCCTTAAAGAAATAAAAAATGGACAAATAAATCATGAACATTCTTATGTTTTTTCAGATCATTAATCTTTCAAGAAAACCTGGTTGAAGGGGAATTCCGGATGATTATATCTCAGACAGCAACCTGAAATGGGGAAGATGCATAATTACTCTTAATTCTTACTGCTTTTAGAGAGATATGGAGATGAAACCTGTATCCTTCCTTCTTCTCTGATAAAAATATGCTTTCATTTAGAAAGATGATATGATATGATATGATATGATATGATATGATATGATATGATATGATATGATGTAATACGCATAAAAATTACTTGCTGGAAATTAAAAAAAATAATCTTAAATGTTTCCAACACTTTTGATCAAGATTCACAGAGGTTTGAACTCACTTTGCAAGAAATTAAATTTTCAGTGTTATTTTCCGTTCAACCAGTGTATTAGTGTTTCCCTCATTCAACCAGATATCATTCTAAAATGTCAGTAGCTTGTCTTGAATTGAGTGAAATATATGGGCGTGTTTCCACTGACTGCAATGAGCAGTGTATCAGGCCCCTTGGCCTGCAGGCTCAAATTACAATTGCTGTTTTAACAATGCAGTGACTGTTCAGTCATTCTGAAGAACCCTTTAGTCACCTATTCAAACAGCTGATAAAACAAAGATCTTTTGGTGCAGTTTTATTAAGAAGTTGGCTCCATTCCCCCTCGCCCCCCTTTTTTTTTTTTTAATCAAAGAAACTAAGAAAATGTAGACATTCCCATACAGAAGGGGAACTGATATACTTCTGACTCTCTTGACATGCACAGTGATTGCATTTCATTCTGAAATAGGCAGGAAGTAAATCTACCATTGTGCAGGGATTGGAAAAGCACACTATAATAAGCACATTCTGTAACTGAAATTAGTAGATAATAATAAACTTTGCCATTCATCTTCTTCCTCCTCTCTTCATCCTTCCTTTTAAACCTCTGAATACTATTCCTGCCTTAATTTAATTTGCATATTTGTTCACAAGGCCCACTAAAACCTATTACTGCTATTCTGTTGGATGCAGTGGAGAGGCAGGTGAAGGGAAAGTTCCTTTATATTGGAAAGATGAAAAGAGTCATCTGTTCCCTCCTGAGTCTAAAATTTGCTTAAACAGAAGCTCAGTATAAAAGCTCAGGCTATAGATTGCATTAAATATAGTCTGCTGAGGAACTCAATAGCTGTGATGGGCTTACTTTTTAGAAACAAGTACAAATTTATTGTCTCCACAGCACTGAATGGTACTTGCAAAGAGGTAAATGTGCCTGTGATTTAAACAGAAATACACAGGGGAGGCCACTGCAGCCCAGAGCGAGCAGGTGCAACCCCAGGGAAGTCTGTGCATGTTATAAATGGGTTGGCCATTACACAGGGGAATAAGCTGGCCAGAAAACAGTTGTTAGGGGCAAATTTATGTAACTGAAACCAGCTGGGCATTGCATATGTGGGCAAAATAGATGTGCCAGAGTTGCTGAGTGCATGGAAAACTGGATGAGGTGTGAAAATCAAATAACAGGAAGGCATAAAATAAAACAACTTCCCTTCTTTAACAGATGCCCACACCTTCAGAGAAATCTGGTAGCTGAATTCAAAACTCTCTGAGTAGGTGCTAAGCCTACAGAGGCTAGCGATTTTCATGCATTAGTTTTCCAATGAAAGTGGAGTGCAACTTAATTCATTATGCACATGTAAGAATGACAAAGGAATGTAAAATATATTATTTTGATGATTTCAACCATTTCCTTTCTATGTTGATACCAGTGGGGGAAAAAAACAAACAAAAAAACAAAAAAAAACAAAAACAAACAAACAAAAAAACAACCACAAAACACTGCTTAAACTACTGGTGAAGCTGGGTTCCTATCAGTCCTCCATAACTCTGACTGCTAGAAGTTTGTTATTCATGATCAACTCGTTTAATATTGAACTGTTTTTTGGGCTGCTTTTGCTAACATAACAGCTCTGAAACTTTTTGGCCATGATATCTGTGAAAATTAATACAGAATTGAAGGATAATTGGTTTTGGTCCTTTCTCTCATCCTGCTGTCCTTTTCCAGTAATTCATAGCAAGAACTCCTGAGTGTTCCTGTAGTGGTGCACTCTGGAGCACTGCAAATCCCCACCCATAAACAACCTGTTGGCTTCCTTGAAGGAAGGAACCAGACTTCAAAATTCTGTCTGCAGCAAATAAACACTGGGCTTGTTGTGAGTAACTTAATATCAAAGAATTGTAGTCCATGAATTCATATATGTCCCTATTTCCTACATGTATGATGGCAAGGAAGTAGGGTTGTTGGCTTTTCATTTTATGGACAATGGTAAGGCAAACAGAACACAGAACCTATTTGAATTTATTCAATATTGTCCACATATCAATTAGATAGCAGTAATGATATTTATAATTAGGAAATTTAATATCCAGTTTGGCTTTTACTGAATACTGACCTCAAGGATTATTTCATCCTTATTTTTAAAAATAAATCTTAAGCTCTAGAATGCATGAAGCAGACATTATTTACACAACAAAAGCTGGCTAACTGTATCTAAAACGTAAATATATGTGTTAGCACATGTTTAGCTACATGTGCAGGTACCCGAATATCAGTGACCTGTACATGTGTTTCTGTAAACTCAACAATTTTCCTTAACTCAGATAAGCAAAATTGTGCTTTAATGTAACGCTTCTGCTGATATAAATATATATATAAATACAAAAAGTTAAATGTTACACATACAACTATACATATCACTTGATCCACTTTATATGAATTTACTATTATGTAAACTAATTAATTTGTGTCACACTGTATACATGTGATGCAGCCAGGGGACAGAGGCTGCAGTTAGGCACATAAATTTCTCATCTCACAGAAATATACCTGAACAAGCAAGAAAGACATGTGGCTATGGAACAAAATAGAGAAATGTCACGGTTTTAATCTGACCATTATGGTTTTGAACATACTTACTGTGACATAATTTCTTTGAGGGTCTCAGAATCCTGAATATTTTTTTTTTTTTTTTTTTTTCCTCCAAGCTAAACAAATCTCTCTCCTTTGCAACTAGTTGAGAATTAATACCCTGTGTGTTTACTGCAAATGAGGTAGATGGCTTTGCTACTGAAGAGAGATCTGAGAGAAACACAAACAATATATCATCTAACAGAATAGGCAGAGTCTAATCCCCAGTTCTGGGGGTCTGTGCAGATGATCTGATTCAATAAGGACCTGATTTTTAGCTTACATGAAAATACTAATCTGTTAAGAAAAAAAAAAACAAACAAACCAACCACAAAACAAACAAAAACAAACCACAAAACAAAAAAACACTGGAGTGATTTAATCGGCCAAACCAGAGACACTGAATCAAGAACATGCTGGCAAAAAAAGAGAACGAGTTCATCAACTTTTCTTACCATTTTTCCAATCATCATAACATATGGTCCCAAGTACTTGTTTACTCCGAAGATGTCTAGTAATCGTATATACCAGTAAATGATGTTGACACAGTATATGACCCGGCCATCACTCCGGAGTGGCAGATCTTGCAGACGGAGGACCATCCCAACAGAGAACAGCAGGATAGCTATGAGATCTGTAACATTCCAGTACTCTTGCAGCCAAACTTTTACTTTCTGTAACAGTTTCCCAGGCTCTGACATCAATATCTGAAGGACACAGGACACAGAGAGGAAAGGAGCTGAGTTGCCTTAATTTAAGCCTGAAATAAAGATAGGTGCCACACTGCCTGCAACCAAAACTGGTAGCTCCCTAGTATATAATACTATATGTACTCTCTGATTTTTTTTTTTTTTTTTTTTGTGTGTGAAACCTTCAAATTCTTCTAGTCTTAGCCTGCATCTATTTGTAAAATATTTTTTTAAATAGAAGGTATATAATACATACACATATATATACTATATATATATATATATTAAAAAGGAATAAAACCTTAATTCCTCTGAAATCCCCCCAGAAATAGAAGAAATGTAGGTATGACTTTTCGTTTCAAATTGATTGATCCTAGTTAGAGTCTTAGAATAGAGGGAGAAACAAAGAAAGGCATTTAATCAGGAAATTCACTGTTAAAAACACTATACATTTAAAGAACATTATTCTAAAGTATGTATCAAAATGTCAAGAAATTTGTTACTGACCATAAAGATCTGGGATTGGCATTAAAACCAGCAAAAGACTAGCTATCACTTGGACTTGTTTTTGGAATTTCAGTTCCACAGCTGACAAGATAATTCATAAAAATAATTAATCTTACCTTATGAATTTATCACCATTTTATTTGCTAGATCATTTGGGAGAGCTGATTGTTTTCCTGAATTACTGCTGAAACTATTCCTCAAGTGATTTCTATGAATAATTCCTAGCTTTTAGTTAGTTAACAAGCTGTTTGTTTTAATTTTCTATATTTAGCATGAGAACATTTGAGCAGACTCATACAGTTCCTTAAAGAGAGGAATGCCATTCTTATAATTTTCTTATAATTCATTTTCAGAATGAATTTTAGGCTCATCTTCCTTGAACAATCTCCAACATCTGCTTAGAAATTCATTCCCACAAATGCTCTTGATAAACTTTTGTGGAAAGGACAATTTAGGGTGAATGATTAGATATAAATGGCACACTCCATTCCTGCCAGCAGTCTCCCACCTACTGAGCCAGCGGTGCTTTGTCTCCATCAGTGCTGCAGAGCCACCGTGTGGCTTGCCGCCTCTATTTCCCTTTTTCTTTTGGTTAGCGAAGGACACTCGCTCAATTAACGTCTTTTCCTCTGCTCTTTTAATTTATAATGTAGTTTGCCGTGCAGTGTTTGAAACCTATATTTGGAGTCTAAGTGGCTGTTGCAAGACCATTTTCTGCTAGTCCTCAAAAACATTTGCTGCAGAACATACAGACGTAAATGGCAACAAATTCAGCCCAGGGGTACAAATGTGCTGTTTCAGCTGAGGTCAATGGGACTTGCACCTACACACATCAGGGATGAATTTGGCCTCTGGTGGCATTGTGGAATAAATGAACATTTGGCCAAGTGAAAATGGCACAGAAGAGTCTGCGGCTGGGAGAGACCATGAGGGGCAGGGGGTGGCAGAACAAGATCACTCTGCCTATAGACTGAGCACTACCTTAAATAATTTCTTAGCTCTATGTGTCTGCTCTAGCATTTTTAGGGAGATGCATGCTATTGCTGGACATAATTACTAAGAAATTTCAAGATTAAAAAGGGGGAGAATCTATCCAAAATATACTGTAACACTCATCATGGATCTAATTTTTCCCCCAGTTATGTCTGGTTTTATTTAATGCTTTCACATGAGGTACTTGGACAGACAGAACAATTGTAAATTTTGAATGAACTCTACTTTTGGTGAGGATTCAGGCATAGACTTCTTGGTTATCATTCTATTGTCATGTCTCTGTGTCCATTCCATTATACTCTTATCTCCCTTCTCTATTCCTCAAACATACTTCAAAGCCTAGGCATCATTTCAAGGATGATGGCCGAGCTTTAAGGTATATCAGAATCGCACCCCATACTTGTGAATGGCATTTGACATGCATCATGCAGAAATCTGAACAGAGAAATTCCATGCAAGTAAGGTCATTATACAAAGAAAGGAAGCAATTCTTGGTTTAAAAATGGAGGAAGATAGAATTTTTAATGCTGTGTTTTTAACAATTCATCTGCTTTTCTGAAAAAAAAAAAGAGAAATTTTATGTTAAACCCATTCATCAGAAAATATCCTGAGAAAAATAATAAAAACAAATATTAAAATGCATAAAGACACACCACACATTGTATTTTTCATTCTGTCTTTTGTGGTTGGGTTGACTTTACCTCTCTCATCTTCTCTATTCCCAGAGTGAAAATGTATGAGATGACAATCCATTCCTGTGTAGATGGCCAGCGATCCATCTTCACTAACACTATATAATTGAACAGCATCAAGTAGCCTATGTATGCCAGCTGTAAAGAAACAAAATTAAATGAATATTAGTAGTCACTACATTTACACATCTGAGCCAGTTTCTCAGGTGTGATTTGATGTTCCTAATTCCAGTGTAACTAAACAGACCAAAGAAAGATCAGAGAGTACTCCGGGTTTTAAGCTCACATTAACATATTAAACTCAGATTAAGCTCATACTAACATATACAATATAGAATCTACAAAATACATGTACATATATCCTCTCCTCTAGCTACAGCTGCCTCTCCAACAAAACTATATTAATACAGTCCCTTCAGATTTTCCCACAGTGGCGGGGACTACCATTTCACATATCGCAATGCTGGCTACCAGACACTGATTTACTAAGTTAACTTGTGTGAATACTTCTCCCCCATCCACTTCTAATAACAATTACTTGTCCAGCATCCCTGCTCTTTGCTTCCTCTCCTTGTTCACCTAACTTGGGGTCACTGACAATTCATGCCCTTTTTGCACAATCCTTGCTTGGTATCCAAAAGGTTCTAAGTATCATTAGAGATGTCCCTACTCAATGAAGTACTGCTTTAACTTCCACCATCATTCCTCCCCCAAATACTGCTACTCCTACTTACTTTGCTGCAGCAAGTAGCCATGCAAAGTCATACATTCATTTGCCTTGTATTTTCTGCAAGTTTTTGTTTTGTTTCATTTTCTTTTTTCCCTTCTCTAATACATCTACTTTCTGGCCTAATTTTTGATACAAAGGAAAGTATGGTTGAAGTTTTTGGTTTCTTTTTCTTTTCTTTTGTCTATGTTGAATATAATTGGTCAGTCAAAGAAATACAAGTTAGCAAATAGTATCATCAAGTTCATGAAACTCAGAGAAGCCTAACTGTTACTCTGGAGTGTGAGCTGTAGCAAAAGTGAGCAGCTGGGGCTGGGCTCTGTGTTGACCAGAATCCCTCTTCATATCTACTTTGCTTTTCGAACAGCAGCCCTACAAGAACCTTCACCTGAAGCCAAATTTAAATCAGAGAAAAGATGATTCAGTTCTGTGCATGAACATTTTAATAATTGTTGCAGAATGCTTAGTACATACATTTGTATTACAATACAGTTCTTTTGCAGTTCCATAATACCCACAACTATTTTGTACTCAGTATCAGACTTCAGATGAAACAACCACAGAGGGTCTTAGTACTTTGGGATGGGATTATTTCAAGTGTTCAGCACCTCACAAAACATGATTTATAATCTTGCTGTATTTGTTACAGAAAATTGCTTCTGCTCCGTGTAAAAGGCACAGGATTCTTGTTTCCCTTTCAGTTGCTGGTTTTAAGGATACTTGAGAACTCCTTACATTGTCCTTAAATATCTACACAGATAGGACAACCAGTTGAATCACAGCTTCTCATATGCTTAAAACAGAGGAGAAAATGATTTCACGGGTCTTTCAGTTTGTGAGTAAAAATGAATTGCAGATTTCGGGTCTGGAGATATCTTGGTTTTACCTCACCACTCTGGAAGGAAACTGAGAGCAATATTGATTTAAGTCAGCATCTAGAGTATCAGCTGAGTTAGCCAAACAACTATTTGGGCAGGCAGAACTACAAGATTTTCAGTGTAACTAGGGGCTTTTGATTTTAATTGTTTTTCTTTCCTTTGTTGTTGTTGTTGTAATCACTATTGCTGGTTTTTGTCAATCAAAAATTACTGAAAGTTACTGGAATTTTTTTGCATGGAAAAATTTGGTTTAATCTTGATTTAATGATGAAATTATGCTGACATCATACCTTTTTAACCCAAGAAGCCATCCCTTCAGACCATGGCTGACTTCCTCCATCTCCCTCTCTAGGAGGGATGGTCCTTACAGGAACATGTTCTAGTCCCACACTACTGTCAAATTTCAGTAGGGATGCAAATACTGGTAGTCAAGATTTTTTGAAAGTGCTATTACACAAGTAACTAAACCTTCTTTTTTTTTGCTTTTACGAAGAGCTAGTGTCTGCCATTTCTACCCCTGAGTCCAGTACCTGAAGACACTAAGCAGAGGAGTAGCTGCTAGGAATTTTCTAGGATGGGTTCCTCCCTGCCCTCCTGTGGATGTTGTCCTATTTTGTGTATACTTCAATATGCACCACTGTAAGGGACAAACCTGGAAATTGCAACCAGCAAGAGAGTGCTTCAAAAATGAATGTACCCTCCTCTTTTCTCAAAGATTGCAATAATTAAATGATCATAAAGTGACTTGCTTCCAAAATTAAAAACTTAGGACGAAGCTGTTCTGATGCCTGGAACATGACTCTTTTTGGGGATTCAATTCCCTTTGTACCTCTTTCTCACAGGAGGTAGAAATGGGGCTTCTCACATCATGACAGCATTTCAATGTAAAACTCGTACTTCAATGGGGAAGGCTGTCCTCTTCTTATTGGACAATCTCTGGGCTGAAACCTTTGAATCATGATTTTCAGTGCAACAGCCACAAAAATAGAACAGAGTAGTTGACTTTTGAAACTACCGCATGCCCAGAGAGAAAGGCAAAATTCCTTTTTGTTTGAGAAAACGCTGTTTATTTTAGCTCATCTGCTGAGCCAAAATATTTCTTACACAGAAATTTCCACATCTAAAGCACTCTTGTTTATTTTAAAAATGAAGATGGATAAAGACAAGTAGATATAGAATAATCAAATGATTTTAAATGACATGCAGAAGCCACATTTCTTACATTTTGGAGTTTGGAATGTAAAATTTTGAAGATTGCTTTTGAAATCTATGATTAGTGTTTCTGCCTGTGCATTTGTCGTGTGATAGGCTGCACAATTTTAATGGTCATAGGAAACATTTTTTTTTTCTGTCCTGGAATTCCTGAACATACCCACTGGTCAAGCATTGCAATTGGAATGCACCTTAATTTGCTCTTGAAACTTGGTACAGGCAAGATCCGACTTTAATAAGTGACCTTAAGTGAGACCTGCCTCAGGACTGTAGAACCAAGTCTAAAAGGCAACATAATATTGATCTTTCTCCCATTTCAAAATTGAGTTAACAGGGAAAGCCAGTATGTTTGTTTCTGTTTACAGTGAAAAGACTTTTCTGGTTATACATAACATATATAGCAATTGATAATGGGACCAGGTTGCTGCTGATGAGTTTCTAGACTCATCATGCTGATTAACCTCTAATGGCCACAGTTCAGAAAGCCGTAACTTCAAGTTGCCAAACTGGAACTATTTGCTAGCATAAGCAGTCCACTACAGTTTGGTTTCTATAAATGTAAGTTGTTTCTGCTGTCTGTAGACATATTGTCTGGATCTCAGTAAGGCATTTTTTTCTTTTAAGAAGTCATCTACAGAAGGAAGCAAACAAATGCATTCATTGCTATTTGCTGTGATTTCAGCAGAATGATGGAAAATTTAACTGGGATGGACAAGAAGTCAGCTGAACAACTCCATAGTGACAAGGCATAATTAATATGCCATATTGGACACATGTTTTGACAAGATAAACTTAGAAATCCCTGACAATGGAAAATCTACTGTCTCCTTACATGATTTATAACAATATTTCTCAGAACATGTAGAAGCTGTTTCCTAATATCTTACCAAGAATTGCCTTGATGCAATCCTATTCAGAAAGGATTTGGACAGTATAAGGATTTGGACAGTATTCTTGTATTCTTCAGATTTTGTTCCTTTTTACAGAAACTTACACATATTTGAAGACCATTGCATTCCTTCTGCAGGACTTTTTTTTTTTTTTTTTTTTTTTTGGCCTTCAAACCAGTACACATTTTTCACATTATGCAGAAACTGAAGTGGATTATAATATTCCAGTGAAGCTGATTGGAAGGACTAATTTCCACGTTCATTTTAATTTTGATGTCATCCTTCTACATTCCAGAGCCATTTACAAAACTTCATCATCCAAGTTTTGAATGAAAATAACAGATGGTACCTGATGTAAGAGGGACCCTAATAGAATCCTTTCCAATCCCTGATTCCAGCTGGGTAGAGAATAATTAACATCAACTCTTGAGGATCAATCACCAAAAACCTTTTTATCTATGTAATAACTTTAAGTAATATAGCAATTACTAATGTATCTGTGAGAATACCTAGTAAAATTTTTGACTTACTATAGTCAAAATATATGACCTCAGCTGTTTTCTGTCCCATCTCCAAGGTTTGTTTCTTTATAACATAGGGATATTAGCTTGGTTTGACTTAGTTTGTCGCTGAAAAATGTATGTCGGTTACTATTCATATTTTTGTTATCTTGTGGCTACTTACGCAAACACTTTCTTTGAGAGACACTTTGCAGACTAGTAAAATCAACAAAGCAAAAATGTTCCAAGAAAAAATGTGTTCTGTCTGTTTCATATTTTCATCAGTTATTATCTGATTTGAGATGGTGATTAAAACCAGCTTTGTATTGGGCTTACTATTGGAAACACTCCTATTGGGAATTCCTTGGGAGCACTGATTGCAGCAAGCTACTACTTATTGTACTTGACAAAAGTTTGCATGCAGTGTTTAACCATTAATTTCCTAAATAAAGTGTGCTGAATTTAAAACACTTTGAAAGGTTTGCAAGTGCTATCTGACTTCTTCACAACATGTTTATTAAATTATTTAAGCCCTCCAATGCACACAGACACAGACTTTCAAAAAAATACACAATATGACTTTAACCCAATTCCGGTACTTGTCCAAATCAGTAGTAACAAGAAAGATATCTTACTGTGTAAAACCAAAATTTAACAATAGGAGCATTGTAGAATTCATAAATCTTTCTTCCAACAGGAATCAGTCTGTGTCTGCTCTGAACTTCCTCTTCCTCTTTCTTTCTCGAGGATTCTCCATTCCCTCGACCCAGCATTGCCTACAAGAAAGGACATTTTTATGTTCCTTTATTTCTGAAGAGCAAATTAAGGTTTATTTATTTATTTATTTATTTATTTTAATTTCAAATGGAAATTATTCCAAACTTATCTGATTTCTTGATCTTTAGACAAAAACAAGTGACCACAGCCATGTGCAAAATATTTCATTCTCAGATTATCTTTTATAGAGGGAAGATGTACTTTAGTTCCTTCTAAATTGACAAAGTAATGCTTTGGCAGAAGGCATCAACACTAGTGTGAAATCCTTGAAAGGTGAACAAAAAATGAGATGTGGAGAACATTTCTCCTTTTGGCTGTATAGACAGCAAGAGTTTTTACCTGACAACAGTTTCTTAGTATGCACTTCACAATAAACTAATACATTCAGAAAACAGATAAGTTTTGTTTTTAAACAATCAGAAGATCATAAAGCTGATACTGACAGTGAACAACAGGAGGAAAGATGAGTTGGCAGCTGCTGTACTGGGAGCAATGAAACTAGTGACTGTTCTTCTGTTGATCACAGGATGCATCATAGACCATGATACCACATGGATGTAAAGGACTGAGGATGCAGAGTTCACTGCAACATTAAGGCCTTAGATCACAAGATCCTTCTACATGACCACAGCTTCTTCTATAATGAAGTTCCAGAGTGCTCATGCACTACCTCTGGTACACACTAACTGTAACTTTTGTACTACAAACTCACTGAAAATCTACTGTGAGCTACAGAATCATATACTTAAGAAGTCTTCAGTTATGAGTACAAAGCTATCATGCAAAAGATGCTAATATTATATTTACTCTTAGCTTCATGCTCAGCTTCAGAGAGAAGTGGAAGGAGTAACTGAACAACACACTCCTGAAGTTAGTGCTAAAAGAAGTTACCACTTTGTATTTAGGGTACAGACTGATCTATTAAATGTTCTTTTGAAAAAAAAAATATATATTTATTTATATATAGTAATAGTGAATTTTAGTTCCCTGTGTACAGAGAAAGTTCTTACTACTTAGTTTCTTAGTTTGTGGCAACAGCTATAGACTACAACATACTTCTGCACATGAAAGCAACTGCAAGAATCAAGATACAAGAGTCTTAAGTAATTACGGAGCGATTGCACAATGACGGTCTTATTGAAATACTTTTACAATATTTGTACAAGTAGATCAAAATATTTTAGTGCTTTTATGGTAACTGAAGTAAACTTTCAACGTCCCTGAAGATAAATTCTTTACTATGTGGGTTTTGAGGCACTGGAACAGGTTGCAAAGAGATGCTGTGGATGGACCATTCCTGAAGGTGTTCAAGGCTGGGTTGGATGGGACCCTGGGCAACCTGATGTAGTAGGTGGCATCCCTGCCTGTGACAGAGGGGTTGCATCTGGATTATACTTATGGTTCTTTCCAACAGAAACCATTCTGTGGTTCTATGATCCATAACTTAAAAATATGGGAAACTAAATCACTAAAGAGAACAATGATATGGCAAACATAGTCTTGAAATTAAGATGTGTTTTTTTTTTTTTAACTGTCTCTGTGGTCTCTTAATTCACAAGGATATTCAACACATACTTAACTAGTGAACTTCACTACTCACATATTTGATTGTAAGAATCACATACGGTTCTCATACAGGTCTATGGTCTAAAAAAAAATAATTAATGCAATAATGCAATGACCACTTTTTTTTCTCTCTCTCTCTCTTTTTTTTTTTTTTTTCTTTCAGTCAGAGTAGAAAAAAAATAATTAATGCAATGACCACTTTTTTTTCTCTTTCATTTTTTTTTTCTTTCAGTCAGAGTAGACATTTGTAACATTATTAGGACCACGTATAATCCTAGATGCCTGCTCTCTAATATTTCAATTTCATTTAATTATGCAGTTAGTTTTTTTCTCTGTTTTATTGCTTTCCATGTGATCTCTTTTAAGCCTGAATATGACTGTGCATGGATGTTGCCTTTCACACTTTGAAAGTTGACAAAGAAAATTGAACAAAGATTCAAGACACAGGTATACCATACTAAAACTAGCCTGCTGATAATGTCTTGAAACTGTAGCATTTTTTTAAGTTACCTGTTTCCATTACCTTTTTATGCCTGCTGATCTCTGTTTATTCCCACAAATACATATAAAAATGTATATTAAAAAAATTAAGACACCCCCTGCTGATTTTCACACAGCCCATAAAAACCCTTTAAAATCCAGAAAAAAAAAAAAAAACCTTTAAAATCCAGAAAGAGCTTCATAAAAAAAAGAAAAAGCTGAAGTAGCTGTGTCCTGTTTTCAGCCACAGTTGTAAACATAGAAGTATATTTCTTATTAGATGAGCAGGTAATCTACAAGAATGGGAGACTTATTGCATATACCTGTGGTAATAGAGGCTATACAACCTTCACAGAACCCTGGGTATCATTACCTGAAATCTACAAAACCAAACTGATTCCCCAGTCTTTAAAAAGGATTTATTATGCTTTGAAAATATTCTAGCCTAGGAAGGTAATTTCTTTGTTTCTCTCTACCTCCTGACACTGTTTAGGGAAAAATGCCATCTGGTGCTTCAGATTTTTCTGCAGCTTTTCCCAAGGCTTTGTATTTGCTGTCCTCTGGTGCCCAAGAATTTTGCAGGAGAGTGAAAATAAAAGCTGGCAGCTTTAACGAATGAGTAGTCCTGTGCTTTTGTGAAGGGGATTATTTTGCAGTCTAAATCCTTCAAAATTTTATAAAAGTAGTATTTCTGAGATATCCTTCACCCTCATTGAAATCAGTGAGTTTTGTGTGTTTTAAGGATAAAGCTCCTTCAGAGTGAGGCTATATGCTCATGGATGCTGATTTCTTGTTTCTTATTGCTTTTTTGTTCATAAATGATGCTCTAATTTTATCTTGTTATATTTTTGAATTAACTGCGTACTGTACAATACTATCCTCTCCCCTCCCCCATGCTACAGATGGGGAATTGCTCTGAGATGGCTGGGGATTAGATTTGTCCTAGTGTCCCTGACTGTTAATTATATCATGGTATTAACAATTTGAAAAGCCTCCCCATTAGAAACATACAGAAATAACCTAAGTCACTGTGTTAACTGAATAGCTGCAATGCCAAATATGAAAAAATGTGTTTCCACTTGGAGGGGGAAGCAAGAAGGTGGGAATAACTCAAGACACTGCTCTGTGTAGGCGGCATCTCTTTCTCTAATACACAATTCTGTCCATGATTCACTATGAGTCATGCAAGGTAAGCCTGACAGCAGTGCAACAGTAAATTACTGTACAACTGCATCATTGTGGCCTGAGGGGGTTGATGTGTGCGTACTTTTTACATGGAGATTTTCTGTCTCCCCCCCCCAATTTTATTTTGTTTACTTGAGGACTGGTCATTGACACAAAACCAGGACAGTTTTGGGTTCTGTATTTTTTTTTTGTTAAGATATGTTAATGATTGAATGATATTTTATCTGTTTTTATAATTAAATAGCAAGAGTTTTAGTCCTGTTAGCATGATCAAAGCTCTTCACAGTTTATCATTAGTGAAATGTACATGCTACACATAGACATACCCTGTACTCACAATGAACTAGTGTGGAAATAGTACATAGATGGGTGGACATACATGCCATACCTCGCCCTGTACATCACCTTGTATCCTGCAGTGTGCATAGAAATGCTGCCTCCGTGCTAATTGTTCCAGGGCTATTGCTCTCTGTATTGAGCTGCTGGCAGGAAAAATGCCTTTGTGTTCTACGTGTAAAAAAGTGGATTTTGCACATGCTCATTGGTTCTTTAAAGTGAACAGAGAGCGGACATAAATCATTAGGAGCTCAGCTCTCCCAGCTGCTGAGCACTGTGAGCCATGGAGAGTGCTGGAGCATGACAGTGACACATGAAGTTTCTGAAACTCTCAGAGAAATGGAGGGAAATCCCTTATTATGGAGAGGTCCAGCACTGGCGCTTCTGCCTTGTGAGCCCCAGCAGAATTTCCCACTTTTGTTTTCCAGATGGGTTACAGGGGTGCCTCACTCCTGGCACGTGAGATGCTACAAGCACTGTGGTTAGTAGCATGGGTGAGATGGCGTGGGGGCATGATGGCACTGCTCTTCAACCTTTTCTAGGTTAAAAACTGCATTTTTACTGATTTGGTTAGTTCTTGCCATGGAAAAAAAAGCTAAGCATATGTACTATGGGTAAGATACAGGTCTGCCCAGAGGTCTTGTTGCTGGTGAACAATCCTATCACAGAATTTCTAGGTTGGAAGAGACCTCAAGATCATCGAATCCAACCTCTGACCCAACGCCAACAGTCCCCACTAAACCATATCCCTAAGCTCTACATCTAAACGTCTTTTAAAGACTTCCAGGGATGGTGACTTCACCACTTCCCTGGGCAGCCTATTCCAATGCCTAACAACCCTTTCAGTAAAGAAGTTCTTCCTAACATCCAACCTAAAACTCCCCTGGCGCAACTTAAGTCCTGTCACCAGGCACGTGGGAGAGTAGACCAACCCCCACCTCGCTACAGCCTCCTTTAAGGTATCTGTAAAGAGCAACAAGGTCACCCCTGAGCCTCCTTTTCTCCTAACTCAGACTTTTGCCCATGGAAGTTCAAATTTCCTATTTAGTGTGGAAAATTAGAAAAATGCAACAACAAACAAACAAACAATCTTCTAAAGGACTTTAATGAGTTGTTCTTTATCGTGAAATAACACCATTTACTGGGAAACTAGTAAGTGAATAATAAGGCACCGAAGGAAGATTAGGATGCTCCTAATTGCAGTTTCTAGAACCATTGTTAAGGTGAGGCTAGTCCACTGAGGTTTCTGACCAGCCTAAAAATTAGCACCTAAAGTAAGATTCTGACCAGGACATTGTACAAATACAAAATGTCTCTGGCCTTCAGATTTTAGTGCCTTTCTGCTCCTCTAGGTCTTAATAAGAAGGATTAATAACTAGTGGCTCCTTCTATAAATTCTGGTAAATTGATTGGAGCCAAGGGAATGGTGATGAGAACAATATTTGAGAGTGGTTTTGTGAGTAGCTGCTATAAGGAAAGTCTGTTGCCTAGCATCTAGGTGTTGAAGGAATGTGTGCCCAGCACTCTCAAATATGTGTTATAAAGCTAAATGCAGGTGTGAGTAACAAGTAGTTTACAGTAAATAAACACTGCATCTTTATATAGTATACCCAAATGTTCACCTACCTACCAGTTCCTTTGAGATGAGAGTAAAATAAGCATATATAAGCAGATGCACCCATGTGGGGACTTCATTGTTGCTGTTCTCTATATGATCACATTATTCTGTGCAAGTGAGATGTAAAATACTGCAAAAATCACATCAACCTGATCCACACTAGAAAAATGCAGTCCAGACTAAGGAATTGACTCTTGTTCTATCATTAGTCTGGGCTAAATTTCACAAGAAAAAGATTTCATAAGAAATCAATTCACAGATCTTGATTATATGCAATCCCTTTATCTTAGTAATACCTTTATAAAAATTTGTGTGGTCATAAGATTACTGGAATACACATATTTCAGTAGTATTCTGTGTGAAGGATTATGAATAAAACTAGGCAGACTATTTGGATTACAGATTACTTGCTAGAAATGGATTTATGAGGTGACAAAAAGTGTTAGTGTTCTTAGTTTGTCAATGTTATTTGTTTAAACTTGAAGCTGAACAAAGCTTGGAAGGCCAAACCATGGGAAATTTTGGATTTTCAATGATCCCGTGTCAAATAAACAGATTTTAAAAAAATGCACTAACCCCTTAAAGAATCTATTTTTTAGTCACGAAAATGAAAAAAAAAAAGGGGGGGTGGGGAGGGGAATGTGCATTTCACTTTGAATATAAATAATATTAGTCAAGATTAAAGTTAATCACTGCACCAAAATATCAGTTATTAAAACAGATTATATTACAAATGCTTTGTAGCAGGTGTTATGAATAATCGCAAAGTATGTTTAGGGTCAATGGCTGATCTATTGAACCAGAGTTCAGCAACTGATTAAACATTTGTGATACCAAATCATAACCATTTATTAACCTTAATGAACTATGAATAAAGTATCCTGAGTATAATTGTAGCTAAACGTTAAAGTTCTCAAAGGCGCTTCCCAAAATACCTGTTAGATATCCTCTCATTAGTGAAGAGGCCAGATCTAACATGTCAAGCAATTTGACTTAGGTCAGAACAATCCAAAATTCAATCTGAAATCCTTTCTTATATCTAAAACATGTCAGTAGTAAAACTCTCCCTGACGCAGTGCCTGAAAAGGACTAGGTATAACTACCTATGGTGTACAGCCACAGAAATATATGCAAAGTTCTCTGCTAGCAAGTAACTGCTCCTTACAGCTGAAGGGCACAGCTGGCATTGCTCTAAAGCCCTAAGAAGAAGCTGCATTAGAAGTCCTAAAACATGCTACAGGTAATATGGGCAAAAAAATAAGTCAAAGTGTGTCAAGGATTTTTTTTTTTTTTTTTTCTGAATTTTGTCAACAACATGGGGGTACTCCTTACACTTATAGAAAAATTGTATCTGTCAGAAACTTTACTAGAAAGATGCATCAAATTTGAGGGAGCAGAAGGGTGGATTCACAAATGGAAAAGAGCAATAAGATTGTCAGCACACTGTAAGGAGAAGGGAGGGAAAAATCTAAGATTAATTTAGAAAAACATATACAGTTCAGCACATAACTTCCTTGTAGCAGGAATCAGAAGATAAAAAGGAAACAGTATTGTAGACAAGAAACCAGGAGCTGGATTATTAACTGCAGAGATGGAAATGACTTCCTCCCCAAATCTCTCCCATTGCCAAGAAAAAGGCAGTTTACAAAGTGCTTATTTGATTTGAATAGGCACTTCATGAGTGGATCAGAAGCCAGGGGTAATACTTTGCAATTGACAGCTAATGAGTGGAGAACAACCCATAGTGGCTATTCTGGCTTCTGGTCCTTCCCAACCACCAGGTTCTTGCCTGCAAACGAGTCCTGTAGGTGGGTCTTGTGGACTGCTCCTTCGGCTTGCCTGCATATGGGGTCCTGTAGGCAGGTCCTTCTGCCTGCCTGCAGACGGGGTCCTGGGGGCAGCTCCTGCTGTTTGCCTGTGGGAAACAGTCTTTTTTTTTTTTTTTTTTTTTTTTTTTTTTTTTAATTAAGCAGGAAAATCCCTTTTTTACTTCTACTCCTCTGTCCTAACCTTGAAGGACTAGTATTGAGCTTTAAGTCTGTCAAAAGACACCACAACCCACAACCAAAACTAAAAGCAAACTAAGGTAAGGCCTGATAACTCCTGATAACTATGGTTTTCATTCCTGATAATTTTGACTCCTGATACCTGCATAATTTGCAGATCTTTAGCTATTTGTTTCTCTTTGTCTTGTAAATTATTAATATAAGACTATATTACAATACAGACAAGATCTTTCTTACACAGTTCTGCTGATCTATAAAAGCTTTTAGCAAGGGCTGAGCTGTCTAGCTACTTGCCAATGTCTTCAGTTGATTAAAAATGCATGTGTAAATGTGTGAGAGGCACTGAATACAAATTCATAAATGGTTTTGAAAAATGTCACCATTGCTTTTCTTGCCTATTTGCCTGCTTGTCCTCTAATTAACTAACAATCAGTAAATAAATTTCTAGCTTCCACAAGTCTGTATATTTCCAACTGAAAAACAAAGAGTTTTCTTTGTTCTTTCAACTGAAAAACAAAGGAGTTTCTTTTCTAACAGAAAGGTGCACTCCCTTTATCATGGTCAAGTTTTATCAATCCTGAAATTTGAATTTATCTGAATCTTGAATTTATTTCAGATAATGCAGCATCAAATTGGATCAAAATGTGAAGATATTACGTTACAAAGTGGTGCTTCAGTATCACCAAATACTACTGCAACATCAAGACACGATGACAAATTATTTTGATTTGTGCTGAAGAGGTGGGAACATTAGGAGCGGTATCCTATCATCTGCTTAATGTATCAGATGACCTACAGCACCCATAAAATAGCAAACTGAGAGCACTGAGGTTGCTCTCAGTTTGTTATTTATTGTCAGCTCTTACGGTGAGTTCCATGTCCTCCTCCTCTTTTTCTTTCACTGGTTTTTCTTGTTCTTCTGGCTCCTTCTCTTGAAGATGGATCTCATTGGCCTGAGACATGTAAGGCATATCATCTTTGTTCTTGAACTCCAAGCTGAGGATTGAAGGAGGAAGTAGAATTCCTAGAATTACCTAAAGCAATGATAATAATGATAACAATAATCATCACAATACACAGTACAATCATGATGGTTATTTAGTGTCAAATGGAACAACTCCCTTGGGACATTTGAGAAAATAAATATACTTGCACAAGTGAGTTTCTATGGCAATAAAGTATTTGTCACTTGGGGTAATGTTTTCAGAGCTCTGTAGTGAAACAAAGCATGTAAATTCTATTACCACTGCTATGAGTGCTATGGTTAATTGTCTCTCTTGAGTATTTTATCTCATGAGATAAAATGCTTTCTCATCAGATTCATATTGTTAATACATGAATGCATTTACAAAATATTATAGAGGGTCAATGGCAGGTGGTATCTTGGCTATGTTCAGACTTTGGACTTGCTGATTTCTGAGTTTTATGTAATAGAGAACATCAGTGTAAATGACAGACAGGAATTTTCAATTTTAATAGACAGGGTCTCAAGCTCCCTGCATCCATACTTAACACATACAGAAAGTCAAGACATAAACGTGGATCTGAGGACAGGAAGCACAGCCATCAGTAGTAAATGCAAGATGTGCTTAGCTATGCAGTTCCCTTAGATTTTGCTTCCCTAGCTTGGCAGCCCACATTATGCTCATGCTAATACCGACTCCTCCTTTTCTGCCTTCTCTCTTACGCTGAGGGAGTGCAGAAAAAACATTACATTTACGTTGCTATATGCAATGAATAACACTTGGGGTATAACTGAAGAGATATCATAACAATACAAGAAGAAGTGGCCAGTCTGTATTCATAAGCACAACAGCTTTTTCTGTTTTTGCTAGAATCTCTAGAAAATCTCAGATGACAGTGAAACCAGTTAGCTTGTCAGCTGGTTGGGGCTGGTGACTGCTTGTGTTTGTCTCAACAGCAGACAGAAGGTGTGTGTTACTGAAAGCACCCAGGTTATTGCAGTTAGCAGCAGTGAGCATGTGCGCAGCCTGCTCCCAGCCTTGGACAAACTGAGCACGCGGCAGCCTGCACTGCTCCTGCACCCAGCTCATTCATCAAAGGGTAAAAAGCAAACCTGAATTCCCCGAGAGAAATCCAGGAAGGATTCACAATTGCCTCTCCCCTTCCCCTTGGTGCTGCACCTCCCTGCTGGGATGATAAGAGAATTAGGCTTCTTGCTGTTTGCCAGTTTCAATGGCATAAAATTATTTGTGGGAAATAATCCATGACTCATACTTGTCAATTATCTCTTCTCTGTGTTGCCTCCTGCTCATGGAGCCTGCTTTATCTTTAAACGGGGTCTGCTAATGAGCTTCAATGGAATAAATCACAGACTGTAAACTGAGCAAAGGATCCTTGTGAGGGGCCCAGCTATTATGAGAAGCTGAAAGGAAACAGCATGTTATCTTTGTTTATTCAGTGTGAAAGGAAGCTCTGTTTTATGACTTCAGATGTATACACTGTAAAAGTGAAAACATGCAGTGGAAAATTAGGTGCTGCGGGGACCACCACCTGGCCAGGTGGAGTATCTGCAAAGCCAAGCAAGGAACAAGGTAGCAGTCCCCCATGAAGGGCACAGAGCCCATGACAGTGCAGCTCCTGAGGGAGGATGGTGAGAATCCTGTTAGTCACTTACTCCCATTCATCATCATTACTGCATTATACACAGTATGATAATAATGCAAGCAGTCATCACCATTCTCACCATTACCAAACAACTTTTCACACAGCAAAGCAGCTGAACAATTATCACTTCTCACACACAGAAGTCATACAGGAAAGAGAGGGCCTTCCCTGAAGGTGCTTCTCTGTCATCTAGAGGGAAGAGAAAACTCCTGACTTTGTGCTCTGGTGAGAACTCTGGTGAAAGTGTCAGCCTAGGTTTCTTCTGAACAGAAATTCACATCACAGAACCTACCTTGCTCTGTTAGCAATTATGCAGGTGGAAGTAAAGCTTAAGCACCTTTGGAAATTGGAATACCATCTGTATCCCCTTGGTTAGTTCCTTCAGGGCAATCATCAGGAAGACTGGTGGGGGATTGCAAGAACATTGTTATGCTCTCTTTGACCTGTTCTGGGGAAGGCTGTTGGATTTCTTCTACTTTTCTCTAGCTGTTAATTCACTTTCATATCCATTTTCTTTATTTAAATGTAAGAACCTTGACTAACTCCTCAAGTGTCCAGGCAGAGTGATGAACTAACTTCCTGGCTCGATTCTGATTCTGGTAACTCTCACTGACTCTGGAAGGGGCTTTGAGAAAGAAGATAATGAAAAATAAGTTATGCATTTTGAACTTGGGTTTCTGATAAGCTCTCTGATGAAATGTTAAAAACAGGAAGAATATACCCTGAAAACAGGAAGAACATACCCTGGTTAATACTACTATGAATAAGACACCCAGAATAATGTTAACTGATCATGTTGTTACTAATTTGCTCTGAGCCCCGTCACCATAAATCAAACTCCTCTGGCTATTAATTGTAGTTTAAAACAATGCTGACCTTTAGGCCAGAATTTTTGCGCATCCTGAGACGACCCATCCACATGTCTGTGAGCAACATTTGGCTGCAAGTGTGAGCTATGAAGTCCCTGTGCTTCGCTGCCACTGCGAGCTGCAGGCATGTGGCATTGCTCCAGTTCTTCAGCTCATAGGTCAGCAGTTTCATTGCCAGTTGCTCGTCTTGCTTGTATGACTGGTCCAACAGCTCCACTGCCAACTGGCCAAAGTCCCTGCAACAGAGGGACATTTGATCATTCCTGTTAGGCCACAGGGTCTAAAACACCAGAAAACACCCCTCAGGAAGTGACAGCCTCTGCAGCGGGTGCATCACCTTCCATCATGCAAACCGTGATGTTGACTGCATGCACACAAACCCACTTTTTCAAATGTGAGTGGCTAATGGTAGGCATATAAATAAATAGCCCGGCTTAGACATGCTGAGCACCCACAGCTACCAGCTGTCTTCTCCCACCTGCCTGCCCACCTCCCTGACATGTTCTGGTTGAAAAATGTTGGTTATCTGCAATCTGGAGGACTGCTACTCCTCTGTTTGCTCACGACTTCATGGTCAAGGCTCTTGGAATGAGGAGCATCGAATAAGATTTTTTGAATTATCATCATTTTCTGTCTCAGTCTTTTAAAATCAGAAAAGATTATTACGAAAAGTAGTGTTTTGTCCTGCTCACCTAAATAGGAGCTATTGGTTAATTACCACTTCTGCCTGCATAAGGTGTTCATAAGGATTTCAACAGTTCTGGATAGAATGAACACAGTGCCTTGCAAAAGCACAGAGAAAGACTGCAGCCTGACTGTTGAGGCCTCAGGGAGAACTTGTACACAGAATAGATAATTCACTAACTTCTTGATAACCTTCTTATTCAGAAGTTGCCTTGGTTGCAACATCGCTTATTTGGCAGACAGATTGTTTAAAAGCCATTTAGTCTTTCTCCAAAGGGAGAGAGACTTTCTCTACAATTTCCCTACAATTTAGAAGTGGAAGCAAGTTACAGAAAGAGGCAGGGTTAGCAGCATCTTTCTCTCTCTCTCTCTCTCTTTTATTAAAATTTTATTTATTTGTATTTTGTTTTTCTAATTATTATTATTATTATTTTTTTCATCTATTAAAATGTGTATGAAGGAAAATCCACCTGGAATTATGGTTCAGTTCTTGGGATATGTCATCCACCATGTCATTTTCTGATGCTTCATGGGCCATGGCTTTGCAGAGCTTACAGGCCACCAGTGCTTTAGCCATAGCCTCCTCCCCATGCTGCCAAAAGAAGAGAGCCATCTTCTGACGCTTCATAAGCACAGCCCACACCATCAGCTCATGGAACGGGAAGGGAAAATGATTGATCTCAGGGTCATCCAAGTCAATATCAACTTCTTCTTCTCTTTTCTTAGTTGTTTTCCTCCCTCGCCGCAAAGGGACATCATCCTGTGAGAATTGTAGAGATTGTTTTTTTTTTTTTTTGTTTTGTTTTTTCCCACATGAAGGAATTCAGTCAATTCACACAATGTATTGGTCAGTATCTGAGATGTCAGATACATTCTCCACAGGCTAGCCTGTTCAGCATTTTTGGATAAAATATTTAACAGCACGAAACAATGGCAATAGTATTGGTACATGCACTGTAATTATGAAGTGGGCCCATACCTAAATATAGGGAAAAAGAGCTTTGGACTATCACTCTGAACTGCTCTTTCTCCCTGAAAGCACAAAGCATGACAATGCCCAGAGCTATTTTGGAATAGCCATCATTAAAATAAAGTGAAGCATTCATTCAATTATAACATCTGTTATAAAGCATCTGCCTCATTCCTCCTACTGACAGTACATCACCAAGGGATGGTCTCATCTTTTGAAGACTTCTTCCCTTCTTACTCCTAGTGTTTTGTATCTTTATCTTCTCAAAAGAATCAGAATCACCTTTCTTTACTTCCAATCTGCTTTTCTATCCCATGCTTATCCCTTTTTTCTCCAGTTC
The DNA here is from genome assembly GCF_965140915.1 of Aythya marila. Taxonomy (NCBI): domain Eukaryota; kingdom Metazoa; phylum Chordata; class Aves; order Anseriformes; family Anatidae; genus Aythya; species Aythya marila. The sequence continues at coordinate 40,035,217 of NC_139080.1, read as the reverse complement.
AACATTGTTTCTGTAGTTATCCCCAAATGAGAGGGCAGGGCAATCACCAACTATATGAAGTTTAACAAGAGAAACTGCTGGATTTTGCACCTGGGATGGGGCAGCCCTGCCTGTACATACAGACTGTGAGACAAGAGGCTAGAGAGCAGCCCCATGGAAAGGGAGCTATGGGTTTTGATCATCAGCAAGTTGAACATGGGCCAGCAGTGAGCCCTGGCAGCCAAAAGGGCCAGCTATACCCTGGGGTGCATCAGACACAGCACTGCTAGCTGGTTGGGGAGGGAAGGGGTTGTTCTGCTCTGCTCAGCACTGGTGTGGCCTCACCTTGAGTACTGGGTACAGTTTTGGGCACCACCATATAAAGAGGACATGAAGCTATCAGAGAGTGCCCAAAGGAGGTCTACAAAGATGGTGAAGGGTCTAAAGGGCAAGACATATAAGGAGCTGCTGATGTCCCTTGGTTTGTTCAGCCCCGAGCAGAGCAGGCTGAGGGGAGGCCTCATGGCGGCCTGCAGCTCCCTCAGGAGGGGAGTGGAGGGGCAGGCGCTGAGCTCTGCTCTCTGGGGACAGCGACAGGACCCGAGGGAATGGCATGGAGCTGGGACAGGGGAGGGTCAGGCTGGGGGTTAGGGAAAGGGTCTGCACCCAGAGGGTGGTTGGGCACTGGGACAGGCTCCCCAGGGCAGTGGACTCAACACCAAGACTGTTGGGGTTCAAGAAGTGTTTGGACAATGCTCTCAGACACATGGTCTTTTTGGGTGGTCCTGGGTGGATCCAGGAGTTGGACTTGATGATCCTGGTGGGTCCCTTCCAACTCGAGATATTCTGTGATTCTCTCTCTCTCTCTCTTGTGCACGCGCTCTTTCCAGTTTTAGCTTACTTTTAGTCTGATGTATATATATATATTTTATATATATATATATATATATATATATATTTGTTTTCAGATACCAAATTAAAGTTGTTGTATAAATTAAACAAGCAAGAAAGCAACACTATTTGAATTATCAGGGTAGACAGAAGCATCAACAAAATTGATGAAAATTTAGCCCAAAGAAAGATTTCCGCACCAGTCTATTCAATGGCTTCATTTCTTTGAAATCTTTCTAAAAGTACATAGTAATCTGACTGAAATACTGCATAGGCTGACAGACCAAAGCATTTTGTTTAACTTTTATCAAAATAAACCTGATGCACAGAGGTGGCAGAGCCTTCTTTTCTTTTGCCTACCTGTTAGATTTTTATTAAGAAATGTTTCTTAATCTGGCCCTTGCATAAACAAATTATCTGGACGAAAATTACAACTGATGTGGCACATTACTCATTAAAAATTTGAAAACAACTATTGGTGCCTTCATCAGTGTGAACTTTAATATTATCAGGATACCATTTATATTTGTCAAAGAAGAAAAAGACAATAAGATTTATCACAGGTCACCTACCTCCATTCCCAACAGTTTCAGGGCTTTTGGCTGTACAAAAAAGTTAGAAAAATGTTATTTCTCCCAGAAGGGTGATGAAAAATTACAACTATATGTGTATATATACATACATGAGTGTGCAATGCAATGTATAACATATAGAATATAAAATATGCAATATTTAATGTAAATAATCTTTATATAATGAAATGTAAGGTAATATACTACACACATATAAATCAAATAAATATCTGCATACATGTGTTTAATTCAACCTTGAGTTTGACTCTATTTCACCAAAACAAACAACAGAAGACATACATATGGATTCAGATGTAAATTCCAGCTGGATTGTGTCTGTTCTAGTAGAATGGAAACAGGAATTACTGCTAAGAGACTGCATGAGAGAGTTTCTGAGGAGTGCTTCAGTATTTTGGCCATTTACTTGGCAAGCTTTTATTGATACGAATCTGCTCTACATGTTGTGTCAATGTCTGTGAAGTCTCTGCTTAAATGTTTTTCTTATTGGAATATGACTAAATGAAGGAGGTCTCTCCTGGCAGTTTTGGTTACTACCCTTCCTCTCAAAAGTGAAGTATGAACATATAGGGAAAGAAAGAACCCCCTTGTTATGTGTTATGGCTGTAAATTTCCTTAGAGCTGTTGACTTTGAACAGTATTCAGTAGTATGTATATTTGCTAAAACCTGGACTGAGGCATGAAATGAAAATGTGAGGCAAAAATAGGCAAAGAACTACAAATCTTGCTGGCAAAAGTTGATCAGAATTTCCTTCAAGTTGGATTGGGTTGGTGGCATTATTATTACAATAGGCATATTTTATGCTTTAGAAAGATAATAAATTTACTTTGGATTCAAAATTTTGAAACCTATCAGGCAAGAAAACTCAAAAAAAAAAAAAATCAGAAAGGTATTTTTGCTATGATCTCACTGACTTAGCTGAAGAGACATGCAAGCGCTAAAACCTGCTTTGAGTGATGGGTTTTTTTGCTCACATAGCTTCTGGCCGCAATCAAGAGGATGAGTCCTGAGATAGGACATGAATCTATAAAATAAAACAAGTTTTCTCAAGTCTAACCCAGGTGCCCTGTGGTATTGTTGGTACAAATCAAAAGACTGGTCTTTTGAAAGCTGTGGATAATTACAGATTTTAAATCCAGGGGAGGCTGCTTTATGTCATGGTCTCACCAGGGCAGCAGGACAGCTCAACCCAGTAATTTTTTAATTAAACTCATAAAAAAATGCAGCTGACTTACTACAGTGCATTTCAATGAAATAGCTGCTATGTAAGTAATGGAAATGAATCTGTAGACAGAATAGTGTGTGCATGCAGATCCCCCCCAAAGCCTGGAACCATCCAAGAAACTATTGCAATCCCTGCCAGTGGGTGCAGTCACACAGAAGAGAAGCAATTTGTTCCTTACTCTCTTGGGGCCAAATAAATTGTGGTACAGTGTTCTGAACCGTTTTCGGGTGTAATTGCAGCGATATGCTCCTCCCATCAGGTACTCTATCACCAAGCCAATATCAATCAGGCTAATTCGATAATCAGGAGGTAAATTTCCCTGTAACAAAAATAAGTAGGATTGTGGGGGAGGGAGAAATAATTATTATTGGTATTGTTAAATATACTTCATAAAGATGTTAGAATGAAATAAATTAAAATAGTTAAAAACAATAATATATTATTATACTGGTTAATTAATTCACCTTAAAATAGATCCAACCGAAACCTGGATATTCTCGCTTGGAAAGAAGACATAAGTTAAATAAGAAGTTGAAGAACTTGTTGATAGTAACAGAAGATAACGTCAGTACACAGTGCTCATATTCTTCAGCTGGGAAAACAAGGAACATGACTGCAGAACAAAAAGCACGAGGTTCAGCGCACTGGAAAGGTCAGGCACAGTTGCTGAGCCCTAGTCTTGCAGGACAGCACCTCTGCTGCACCATCTGTCCCCCACATCTCTTGTCCTGGAATCTCACGTCTCTGTTGGCATCTCTTTGCACTGCATCATCTGCACTGCTGAGACACTGTGAAGTGACATTGTGCAAAATTGATAGTTTGCATGAAACCAGCTTCTACATGTGATCTTCCCATCCTGAAGTGTTTCCTTGCCACATTCCAGGAAAGGAAGGACAGTGAGGAACAGATATGTTAGCTACTCTAGAAGACTTACACACATGTTCTGGTGTTGATGTACAAGTAGAATACTATAATTGGTTAAATTTCACGCATATTATGAGGAAAATGTTTGTATAAAAGTGAGTATGAAAATTGTAATAAACAAAATATCTGTGGTTAATTCTTTGGGGGTTGACCAAGAAGAAAAATATAGGACCAGCAATTTTTCTAGATGGGCCCTCCTTGCACTTCCAAGGTATTTTACTGAAAACTCCTCTAAGTACTCCACAGTAATCTTGCTACCTAACTTCCTGAAGTGCCAAGGAGTTTGTGTTCCAGAAGGGCAAACTGTGATTGTGGCAAGGGTCATTAGCAGGATCCTGAAAAATATTTCTACATACTCACTCTTCTACTTCTGTCCCATTCTTATTTCTGCTAAATAGAATATGAATATCCTCTGACTTCAGCATGCACCTTTCATTTAGAAGGTAAAAAGAACTGTAAATACATTCATATACACTCTGTGAACTCCCTTACAGATATCTTCTTTCTCTTTATTGTTGGGTCTGGAAATGGTAACACTGGTTTGAGTTCTGGGATATGCATATCTTGCTTACACTATGAAGAAAGACTTCAATAACAGGTTGTCTCTTCTGCATTTTAGTTTGAACCTTTGAATCAAGTGGGTATTTCTGTTCTCATGGAACAGTAAGTCTGACAAGACACCTATCAGGCCAGAACAAATTCAGAGTGAGTTCTCAGTGATGTGCTGGTGCTCTTGGGGCTCTCTTGCAACAGAAGATCAAAGGCCCAGCACCAGCACAGCTGCTTTTCTGTTTCCCCATGGAGACTCTGCAAGGCAAACTCTGGTCCATTTTCAGGAGGAGAGGATTAATGGACAGGGGACACACCCAAATCAAAAGTTACCTCTTTCTGTAAATCATTGCTACTGAATTTTTTGGACAGCAGTTCATGGTTCAGCAAGCAGTTCCCTACTGGAAAAGAAGGCATGATTCAGAAAATTCTGAATAGGTCACCCAAATTTGGAGATCTCATTAAGGACTGTACAGATTTACAACTTGGTCCTGTATGTTATAGTGCAATAGATGTGGCCACAAATTAAAGGTAGAAAGAGAAGTAAGTAGTCTGTCTGTGAACTGCAAGTGGTAGCTTTGGAAAAAAAAAGAGACTTTAGCAAAAAAAAAAATAATTTGTACAGTCAACATTGCAGAAGAACCAGGAAATTATATTTTTTTTTCTTCAAAATTATTCAGTCCACTTTAATAAAATAATCACATTTCCTATAATGATATACAGCACAGATTACAGTTAGCCTGTGGCTCTTTTTATGTGATCATCAAAAGAAGGTTAATAATTCACATGAAGCAATTTTATGACTGCCTTGTCTTGCTTGAAATATCTGCATGTCTGCCTGGCTTCTCTGCAGATTTGCTTATTACATTCAGAGCAGAGAGGCACTAATGGAGAGCAGATGGCACCTGGTTCTGCAAAAGAGATGAAATGGATGCAAAGATCCGCCTTCCTCTTCTACTTCAGCCAGGAAAAGAGAGCTTATTTCAGTCTCTGCTCACCATGGTACTGACAGCATGCTAAACGGCTGAGGAAGTAGAGAGCAAAGTAGCCCTGTGGTGCACAGGCACTGGGTTGAAATTCAAAGGGATGTAAGATCAAGCAAATTTAGTGGCAAAAGGTGAACTGCCAACTATGTTTCAGTGCTGTCACTTGGCATATCCTTCTCCAGACTTCCTACTCTTGGCCAGTCTGATAGGGGGAATATTGCTATGGTTTGCAGGACTGCCTATTAGATCAGTTTATTTGAAACCAGACATTTCTATTCTGAACAGTTTAAAGAAAAATCAACATAAAGCTAAAATTTTAACCCTGCCATGTTTATTTGTTTTCCCAAATATTCTCCCCTTTCCAGAATGCTTAAGACAATGACACTTTTTTTTTTTTTTTTTTTTTTTTTTCTAGAACAAGGTTGAAGGCACTAGCAGAAGTGGGAGTAAAAAAGACAGAGTTGTATTTCTTCAGCAGACTCCTGGTGTCTTAATATAAGAGACTGAAACTGAATGTTTCAATGTTATTAGCTTAAAAAACAAAAACAAACAAACAAAAAACACCCAAAAACTGTGCAATTAACAAAGTACAACAGGGTTCAAGCTGCATCATGCATTACAATGTGTGACTTCCTTGATTGTTCAGAACAGCAATCAGTTGTTCTGATTTCTGAAATTTCATAAAGAGATTTAGATTAAAAAAGTTAAATATAGTTACTTTAATGAAAGATGCTCCTAAACCTTCTAGATAATACTGAAATGCTTTGCTTCAGAAAACTCCTAAAATCACAGCAGAAATATATATTTTATGCAGACATACTGGTAAGCATGGCTCCATGCTAATAAACATAGAATTGCTTTTCCAAAGTGATCAGCCCTAATGAAGCCAATTAGACTAGCCTTGTCAAAGGGGGTATGCGTATATCAAAAGGTCTGCTGTACCAGCAGATACCTTGAACTACCCCAACAGTGGTGATCTGCCTATACACAAAACATACTGGTGCAAGTGACAGAACACCTCTGAGAGTAGCAAAAAATTTGGGCGGGATAATTCCAGAGACAGAGAACTCCAATGACAGAGAAGGTTTTTTTTTTTTTGGGGGGGGTGGAGGGGGGAGGTGTGGTAAGTGTGTGAGAGATACCCCAATTAATAATATGTTAAACTTTTAATGCTGAGACAAAATTTCTATCGCTAATGCACTACTCTTTTCCTGAAGAACCTTCAACTTTAAAACACAATTAATCAGTTTTAGTATTTTTTTTCATCTCGTGCATTTTTATGTTCAGCTGATATATAACCTCTGATTTTGCATACTGAGAAGATAATATTTTAAAAATTCTGTTTAATACCTGCTAGTTCTCTGGAAGAATAGACAGTAGTGACAGTCCAAAATAAAGGCTTTGAAAACATATGCTACCCCACAGTAAGATTAAGACATGTTTATTATGTACCAGTTTTGAATTAAAGAAGAAATCGATCTGTTAATTTTCAATACTCATTAGCAAGTTGCAGCAAAGGAGTTTTTCCTTACAAGCAACCTGTAGAGGGCAATGTCTGCTTATGAATATGATGACAAGCTCAACCACTGTTCCTTTCTCTGGACGCATCAGTTTGTACAAAGAAGGGAAAAAGTCAACCATGTCAGTTAAATTCTGTACCCCTGACAGAAGGTGTCAAAAAAATCACGATAAAAATGATGCAGGCAGAGTTGGCCTCGTCTGTAGTTATGGAACTGGGAGGATCAAAAAGAGAGATGAACACAGTTCTCTCTAAAGCAGAGCCATGAAGAAGTAATTTGCTTTATTAATTGACATATCTAGAATTTAAGTCCTCCGATTATGGTAAATTCTTTAAGAGTCTTTCTCTGGGCCTCTGCAGTTTGCTGCCTAGGCTGACAGTCTTTATAGCAATTTGCATTCAGGAATCCAATAATGAATTAAATATTTTATTTTGTAATTTTATATGTTTGTGTGTGTATTTGTGCATGCCTGTGTGTGCATTCTCAGGGTATGTGAATGTGACTTCTGTTGTGCAGCTTTTTTGTGCAAATAGGCAGACAGAGTGGTCTGTCAAAAACCTCCAAGTGATTTTTATAGCTTTGTAATAAAGTGACATTAAAGAATAGGAGGAGCGGCTGAGGGAACTGGGTTTGTTCAGCCAGGAGAAGAGGAGGCTCAGGGGCAACCTTATCGCTCTCTATAGGTACCTTAAAGGAGGCTGTAGCGAGGTAGGGGTTGGTCTGTTCTCCCACATGCCTGGTGACAGGACAAAGGGGAACGAGCTAAAGTTGTGCCAGGGGAGTTTTAGGTTGGACCTTAGGAAGAACTTCTTTTAGGCATTGGAATGGGCTGCCCAGGGAAGTGGTTGAGTCACCATCCCTGGAGGTCTTTAAAAGATGTTTAGATGTTGAACTTAGTGATATGATTTAGTGGAGGACTTGTTAGCGTTAGGTCAGAGGTTGGACTTGATGATCTTGAGGTCTCTTCCAACCTAGACAATTCTGTGATTCTGTGATTCTGTGAATACTTCTATACTTTGTAAGCAGCTCTTTTCTGATGGATAATTCACAATTACTTAGATGAAAATAACTTTCAGTAGCATGTACCTTTGTGCATAATGCAGGTTTTATAATTGGGATGCAAGCATAAAGAAGTCACATAATATGCATGTCCTTCAAGTGTTGTCTCAAGGTGATACACTACATGTTTGTGCTTATGATTTGTAATTAAAGCTGAAAGTTTAGGTATCTGGCTTCAATATATATATGTGTATATATATATATTACATATATACTTTTATCTATATATATGTATATATTATACTCAAAAACTAGCATCAGCAACATGGTCTGGTTTTCATGTACAGTGGGCCATTTAACTGTCAAATAGCAATATCCATTAAGAAGTTATTTCCAAGAAGGTGTTTTCATTTAAACTGGTGTCAGATCTGTTGACAGATTTACAGCTTGGTTGATTGGTGAGATATCTGATTGCTTGGGTACAGTCTATAGTGAGCCGTCACATTTTTTCTTGTGAACTGTAGTTGTTCCTCATCACTGACAAAATGAGCAATACATCCACAGAGGTACAGTATTCCCTGAAGAAAGTGCTGGGGGGCTACCACAGACTATTCATTTTCAAAGCCCTTAACTATATTCAAATAACACTACATGTTGTCTTCACATAGTGAGAGTTGCTGGAGACTTCAGATGTGGATAGAGGAAAGAAAGATGCATTTAAGGAAAAAATCACTGTTGCCTAATATCTAGCAATCAATGTGGACAAATAATATCATTAAGTATAATGTAAGTACATTTAATGTCAATGCCTATCAATGTACACCTACAAGTAATGATCCTATTTGACTATTTTCATTTTTCAAGAGCTCCTTAAAAAAACATCTTTCCTTATTGACTCAGATAAAGATGATACTATTTTTCTACTCAAGGCTTTGAAAAAGGACTTAGAAAGGTGATGCTGGTAGGAGTTTGAAAAGTCTGTTTTAAAGTAAAGAGAATCACACTTGTTTCAAATTCTTAAAGGCACACAGAGAACAGCATATTTAGTAAAAAAATGAATTAGTTAACTTGGAGAAACAGACAGTCTAAATGTGTTCCAGCTTTTCTCTGCTCCAGCCAAGGGGTTGTGTTCGTGAGAACAGTTTTGTTTTTTTGACATTTCACATTTTTTGATGTAACTTAATGTACTATATAAGTGAACAGTAATGGTGCCATGTAACATACTAAACAAAGAAAAACATCAGAACCTCTCTAAATATAACTAGTGATTATTCCGTAGCATTATTTAATAGAAAGATGAATTCCGAAGCATTGCCACTCTCCTTCCCTATTTTCTTTCAGTTCTGCTCAGCTACGTGTGACAGAAACCACGAAAGGCTGTGCTTTTACAAAAAATTTCCATTCCCTTCTCTCTAACTCTTCCCATGTACAGAAATCTGTCCTCTCAAGTACACCAGCCTTGATATTCAAGTTACACAGTGAACAAGGTTCCAATCTGCACATGCTTGGGAAGAATATCCAAGCTGATGAGGTCAGTTACAGGGTAAATCTCCTTACTTGATCCTTATATTTAAAGGATGACAGACTTTTATTTTTGCTGCTGCTGTAACCCTTAATCCTGCACAGCAAATACCTAAAGGTTTTTGGTGTCTCCTCCCTGTCTCTATATCTCTCTATGTTTCTGCCCTACCTTATTAATGGCTATTTATAATTCAAGATGCTGGAAATTAACTTGATAAGAGGACAGTGAGAAAATTTGTGCTATCTTTTTTTATATGTTTCTTCTGAGGAAGACAGCTACATCATACTACAAAACACAGAACGAGGAACCATTTCAATGAACTAGGAACCAACACAAAGGTAACAGCTATTTCACAGACTCAAAAGTTAATTAAAAAAATGGAAATTAACTTTGATGATAGTTGCAGGTATGGAAAAATACAGATAACAGCATAAATCCACAGGGAATACAAGAGCCTACAATTCTGCTAGCAGAAGTGCTATAACCCAAGCATCTAAGATCACAGCAAAAGCAATCCCAATAACTTGCTAATTGTGCATTGTATGCAGAAAGTTAATATTCAGTACAGACAAGACATTCTGTAACAGCAGGGAAAGGAGAAGGTTCTAACTGAAAGCTCATGCAAAACAGAGATTGTATCTAGCTACAGAAAGCAATCATGACATTATTTCCAACCTATCGTCTACTGGGCTCTTACCTTTTTGACATCCCTGACTAGATGATACAGAGTGTTGGATGGTCCATGTCTCTGCAAAGGACAAATACAGAAGAATAAAATAGTTTTGCATTGTCCAGGGCTATGCAACATATAAATGCTGAAATAGGTGTCTCAGTTTAGTAGCTTAAGAATCAGACAACTGAGAACACTTCAGATGTAGTGTCATATGTATATATTTTTTAATCAGTTAAAAGTGTAGTGTTTTGACTGACTTCTTTCACACAAAATACTTCAGAAAGGAAACCACAACAACTGCCATACTACATCAAATCTAAGGTCCTAGTCATGCTGACTAGTCTCCAGCACAATGTGCAGAACCTCTGGATGAGAGTGGAAAGAGGAGCAGCAGGTTAGGCACCAGCCCTGCTGTGCTCAGCATCTCCACTTCCACTGTTGTTGACTCAGAGAACCCCTGTGCCAGAGTCTGCATCTGTGTTGTTCAGACAGCAACTAATAGTACATAGAGTCTGTGAATTTGCCTAATCTTTTGAATCCTGACCTGACATGGAAAGATCTCACAGAAATGACTCCCACAATTTTATTCGCATTTTGTGTGGAGAAGTACATTGATTTCAGTTGTGTTTTTGTACTGTTTCTGACATTTTCATACATTTTAGTAGGAGGCCTCCTTAGCTATGACTGGCAATACGTGAGATGATTGCATATGTCAGTATTTCCATACATACACTTCTCTGTGCTTATCAACAGAATTTTAGGTACCCCAGTCACTGAATGTGATGAGACTTTTCCTGCAATTCTTCATGAACAGTTTCAAATTTTCCTGTCAGAAGAGATGCCAAACCACCTGTACATATTGTCTCTTCAGTAGTCTCTGTCACATCATCTCTAAATAGACTGTATAACAGTGACCCTTGCATAAGCCCTTGAATCAATCATCTTTTGCGGTGAAAACAGACCATGTATCACTACTTCTTTCTATACTTCAAGCAGCTTTTTTTTTTTTTTTTTTTTTCCCCTTTTCTTCTATGCTATGACAGACAAATTTCTTTAGTAACCTTTGAGGATGAACATTATTAAATATTTTTTGGAAACATAGGTGTATGAAGTAGAACTTCTTCATTCTCCTGCACGTTGACTTCAAAAATTGTAATAAATTTCTAAGGTTTTGCATTTTCCTACAGAATCCATGTGTACTTTTTTTTTTTTTTTTTCCTTCTTGACATAAAATTGATCCCCGTCTCTATTAATTCAATTCTTTATTGTATTTTTAGACATCTGCCATGACAAAAGTCAATTTCACTGCTCTGTAGCTTCCCAAGTCACTCTCAGGGCTATAATTGAAATTAAATAGTTCTTATTTGGTCATTTTCTGGTTTTTATGTTGAGGCTATCATGGATGCATGTCTTTTATCACAATTGCTAGCTTAGTGATTTCACAGATAAGGTCTTTTGGAATTCTTGCATGAATAAGTTACGGTGATTTCTATAGTTCACATAAAATTTATTCTAAAAGGTCTTATTTTAGATGTTGAACGTTAGGGTTTCCTCAGACCTATGCCCTATAAGAACTCAGCTTGGTACAAATAATACAGTGTTTATCTTTGTGACAAGAAATCTCACAGGCCTTCTGTTCTTAGTGTATAGATGTTAGATATTTGGCAAGATTTAAGTGATCAAAGATGGGGCATTCTGGCTATATATTGGCATAGGTACTTGTTCCTCCATATTTTGCCTGAATTTAATGAATTCTCACATTTGATTTTTTTGAAAGACTGACTTCTGGTCACCATCACAAAACACCTCTGGATAATAGCCCAGTGTGGAAGCTTATGGTGGCAGGGCTTTGAAAGCTACTGGCAAAATAAAATTTTTTGAAAAGCCCTATGCACTATACCATGGCCTCTTTTCCACAGATAGAGCTTGTAATCCTAAAACTTAGGCAAAGCTTGAAGAATTTTTTCCATACCACTGTACCAATTCAAATGCCTTTGTTTTTCTCAGTAGGTGATTATGATCTCAATGCCAGAATGTGTTTTAGAGTTGGGAACTCAGAAGTGATTTGAACCTGTGCAGTTTTATGTACATCTTAAAGGTAAAAATATAAAACTTGCAAACAGGCTTTTAAACATCAAAACTGTAATTTTTGGAACATTCTGTGAGGACACAGTTAAGTTTTTCACCGTAAAGACATGTGGCCCTCCTGAAATTATCACATTACACCTTTAACTTCAGAATATTATCCTAATAAGTTTTCTATTATTTGTTTTATAGTGTGTGAGTTTGATTAACCTTTGCAAGACTTTTCCGGGCTTGTAAATTCAGGAGTCATATATCACAATGATACAGGCCCCAGCTTGCTAATTACTGCCTTCCAGCCAGTGCATTCATATTGGATGTACAATGACCAGAAATCAGCCAGTACTGTGTGGGGCTTAATCAAAGTTTCATAAAATATGTACAACAGTTCAGGTGGGCAAGACACAGTGTGATCCATTAGAGACAAAGCTAAGAGAAAGCGTGCACTTCTAACATGGAAAATTTCTGCAGCAGATGTTGGCTACCTTGTTGTTGCGATATGAGTGGGGGTTAGAACAATGAATACAGAGTAAGAAAATTTGCCTTAGGTTGGTCCTACCGTATTGTACAATTCCTCTAGCCGGGAGATGGTGAGAAACCGATGCATGCTTACTCCATTTTCTATGAGTAATTTCACAAAATCCACTCTGTCCAACACCAGTGCATCCAGCATTGCTTGCTCAAGGGAGCCCACCTGCAAAGCAAGTGATTATTTCAGGCCATTCCTGGGCTTCACAGGCCATATCCGGCTTGTCCTGTCACTCTGGCAAAAGCAAGAAAACGTGGCAAAAATTGTAAAGTTTTATTTATTTATTTATTTTGAGTTGACTTAAAATGGGGGTAATAGCAATTTTAGTCTATATTGGTTTCTCTGATTCAGGACAGCATTTCAGAAATGAGTGTCAGAGTGTTAAGATAGGTGGAAATCCAGATAAGGAACAAAGAACCAAAACATAGTAAACTGGTGATAGTACCTCTCCACTATTCAGTATCTCATTATTTTCTTTATATCATTCTTTCCTGAGGAATATTTTGTTTATATTGTGTATATTTGTTATGTATACAAACACTTTAATTCTATCTTTACCAGCCTTTTCCTCAGTTTGTGATGTTGAGACTCAAGGAAACTTTGACACTCAGGAAGTGGAAATCGTTTCAAAAATAGCATATCTTTGAAGGCCCAAATGCAAGAGGTCTTCCTATACATAGCCTCTTCTTTTACATTACTTTCAGGCTGGGGAGAGGTGGAGGGATGAGAATGTACTTCATGCTTTCAGCTTCTAGCTTGCAAAATAATTACATCTTGCAGCATATATATATTGTATTATATTATTTATTGTATTATATTATTTATTTATTCTATTATTTTTATGTTTGTTATGTTATGTTATGTTATGTTATGTTATGTTATGTAATTGCTATGATGTAGCAATAAAGATAAGGACAGCTTAGTACCTTTTAAATGTCTGCTATGTTTTGTTGCATACATATGCCCAGTATTTGGAAGCAAAATAAAAAGTCTTTTTCTCTCCATAATGGAAAATGCAAGGATTTTTGAAATTAGTTTTAAGGTGCAGCAAACTTGAGAAACTACATTTTAAAGAAGGATATTTAACCAGAAAATATTTCCTTTGTAATAATTTTCCTATTTGGAAACACAAATGCTCATGCAATGAACACATGAATTTTTCATGACAGTGACAAAACAATTGTCACAGTAATGAACATTGTGATTCAACTAAACCTTCTGAGTGAAGATGTAGTAGATTTTAAAGGTGGAAACAGTGTTTTTCAGCTTTTGCTGGGTAGCTTTTACCACTGCAAAAATTGCATTGTAAATGGGGTGTTATGATACTAGAGACTGCTACACCACTGCCCCTCACAAGGTCCAATAGCCCCTCTATTTACTGCTGTCACACTCCAGTGGAGTAGCTCTGCCTGCGGTGCATCTTGGGGGACAGTGCTGGCTAGGGACCTGTCCCCACAGCTGGTAGCTGGAGCATAGGATGGGCAAGATGTGAAGCAGGCAGTTGGGTGCAAAGTAACACTAGGTACAAAATTAACACTGGCTTAGGTTTTGAACCACAGCTCATTTGTGGTAATATCACAGCACAGCTCTCACGGTCCACCTGATGACCTCCCTACACCTGTGCAGCATCATTTGGTTATGAAATCATTGTGAACTTCGGTATTTTCAAGTAAAACATATAAGATGAAGAACAGAAAGAACAGAAAGAAGTTTCACCTTTCCTTTAACTTACAGACCGATATCTTAGCACAGCTGTTAAGAAATGCTTGTTTTTCTCAGGTTGCAGAATCGTTTCTTTCAATTCTTGATAGGGTATCAAAGTGCTGCTTTTTTTTTTTTTTTTTTTTTTTTTTTTAGAGGTGTGGCCTCAGTGTTAAGGTATCGCTAGATGTCATCATTGCCTTGAACAAGTGAACACATTGCTGTCTGTAGCCTTACCTGCCTTCAGTAGCTATGAATGGATACTTTGTATTTGACAGGAAACATGACCCAGTACCAAAACATTGTAAAACCAACAAAGACAAAAGAATAGATTTAATGTGGTGTAAGGTTTAAGGTGTTTTCTGTAGAAGATGATGTATATATATACTGTACCGGCCACTGCTGCCCATAAATAAAGATCTGACTTCGAGCGATGTCTACTCTGTTCCAGGCTAATGCTAGGCTCAGTTGGTCGGGAGCAGATGCGTTCGCTCCTGTGAAAACAGAGGGAAGTGTGGAAAAGATAGGAGGAGAAAGAAGAAATGGCATACATTAGGCTCAGTCAAGAAATCACCTTGATAATTCCTATTAATCAGGAATCTCACAGACATAATTCCTGCAACTGATCTCTTAATACGTACCAAAACCCAAAGCTTCTATTATCCCTGCAATAAAAGCCTTGTTCTCACACCCTCCTTGAAAATTTTCCTATGGATATTGGCAGCTGCAATTTTCAATGGAGTGAACTAGTTTCCCTCATCTCAGATGGGAAATCACAGAAGAAGCCAGGAAGTGTATTGATCTGGTACAGGAATACACACACACACACATGTATGCGCACACACGCACACATGCATGCACACATGCACATATAGCAGTTACAAATGGGTTCAACTCACAAAGGCACTACCAATTTAAATAAACATACATTTTATACACTTCTTTTATGCCTTTGTGCCTGTACGAGCATAGGAATTCCTCCTCAGTTTGTAGTTTGGGGTCCTGGTGGAATAAGTTTCCCTTCACATGTGATATTCACATAAGAAAACATGCTAAAAATCTGCTGTCAAAGTATAATATATGACAATTAAATAAGTAACCATGCAGATGATAAGATGGGTTTGGAGCTGTTTGTTTGTGGAAGGGAGGGTATATTTTCTCTTTAGAGACATTCTGTGGGACATTCCTGCCCTGCTGTGCTTTATTAATATTTCACTAAGGACTTCAAGACTATTAACTGTTTTGTAGTATTTGTGCTTCAGTGTCACAGTGAGAACTCACCTGTATGAACTGAACAACTGAATCAAAAGGGCCCTTCAACTTTTAACTACCTACTGGTTTACAGAGATTAGATGATTGTATACAGGGTCATTTTTTAAAGGCCTAATATCTTCACTTTTTCTTGTCTTCATTATTTCATATGCCAACAAATGGTCCTCATGGAGAGAGAACAAGCTAAAGTTTTTCTTTAGTCAAAGCAGATTTGTCAACATTCTAGTGCTATTAAAAATCAAGTACTGTTTCATCTGAAAGAGGACTCTAAAATTAGAGGCATAGAAAACAAATGGCATAATATGCTGGCCACTGAAATCTTCTTTGAAGGATCAGTTCAGCAGACTTTAGGGAAACAGCCTACAGCTGTTTCCTAACTCATGGCTTTTCAGTCAGTTCACTGCCATGAAACTTTGCCAAATACTTGAACTTATCTAAAGAAATTGTTTGGTATATATATCTAGATCACTTTGATTTTATTTCAGAAAGGAGCTCTGATAAAAAGGCAGGTGGTGCAGGAGCAGAGGGATGAATAAAAATGAATACAAGAAGAAAAAGCAATGAAAACAGTCAAACTCCTTTCTGTGACCAAGAAGTGACAAAAATCCTTTGGTTCTCATTTCTATATATTATGATACAGACAAAAGCTGTTATGGGAGACCCCACAGGTGATGATTCCAATGATTTCTGAACCTTTCTCTTTCTGAATTTCATATGCAAGTAACATACAACTTTCAAGAACAGAATATATTTACCTCTAGGAATAAAAATATTTACCTCTACAATTTTATTTATGAAATCTTAAAACAAACAAACAAGCAAACAAACAAACAAAAAAAATGCACTGCGTACAACAGTATAAATTAATAATAGAGAGAGAATAGTTTTTCCCTTTTTCCAAAGCAAACAACAGTATCTCTCAAAACATCCTTGGATCTCCTCCTTCCCATCTGCAGGAGAAGGGAGAGCCTTGGCAGGGATTTAAGCGAGGTCTCTGCTGAGCAGTGGAGGAGGCATATGGGTGAACTCCAAAACTCAGGGACAGTGATGGTGATCTTAAGGCCTGGCACAGTTTTGAACATGTGATGGAGGAGCTGCACCTCCTGACTTTGCTAAACTGACTGAAGCTTACAGTCCAGGTAACCAGAGATGCTGCTTGGACAGAAGCCATTTGGGACTGAGAGTGGGTCAGATGTACTTGGGAAAGGACTGAAGGGGCTACCTGAACTGCCCCCACTTCAGCCAAAGCTAAAATCAAATCATAGAGGTTTAGTGTAGCTCCAGGTGAAAACCTTCTGGCCCCTATCAGGGAAACATCCCCAGTCTTTGCTGAGGTACTCAACAATGCTGGAACTTTTCATGCTTTAGGAAGTACCTAGCTGCAGAATGAGTGAACAGGGCAGAAGAGAGAAGACTCCAGGAGTAATAAGAAAGACCTCAGAAAAGCCAACTCAGGGATCTGATCCCAATAGGGATGTCAGAAAGACGAACCACACAAAATTGGCTCAGTTTCCTATCTGCATCAGAACCAGTGCCACAAAGAAGGTTCAAAGGAGTCATTGGAGATTCCTCTCTGAGGCTCCTATTTGTCATGGGGACAATCTCTCTAGAGAGGTTTACTGCCTGCCTGGGGCCTGTATTTGTGATATTACAAAGTGGCTACTATGTCTGGTGGGTCCCCAAAAATACCATCCCTTCCTGCTTTTTCAAATAGGATCAAACTGTGCTGTGACAAGAAAACTCCAAAATATCAAAAAGGATTTTACATCCCCTGGATTTGAGTCAGTAAGAAGAACTCCAAACTTGACTTCTGTAAGTATTAATCTTGGTCATGAGTATGACTGCAGTGTACTCAAATAAAAGCCAAAACATATTTAGGAGATCAGAAAATATGATAATTAAAATACTGCTCTTATCAACTTAATACAGAGGATCATAATGGAGCCACTTATTAGGCCCTTAATTCTGTCTGTGCTGAGAAATTAGCATTTCCTTTCCCTGCATTTTTTTCTTCCTGTCTTGTGGAAAAAGTCTCTGCCTAGTTCTGTTATGTTATTTAATTACCATACCATACATAGTGCTTTAAACAACATTTTAGTTAAGGTAAGACTTATATCTATGTAATATTTACTCAATACCCTAGTGTTTATATCCCAAAAGGTATGTTCCTCAAAAAAAAAAAAACACTTTAGAGAATATGACTAATGTCTATAGTGGGACTCTTTCTTCCCCTCATCTGCTTCTAGAAGTAAAATTCAATTTGAGATGGAATGCATTGATTTGGTATCATTTTCTTTCAATATATAATTTGCTAAATACAGTTATATGCTAGAAAATTTAAGGATGGCGAGAAGTTAAATGAATGAGAAGGACATCTATGAAAGCTGTTCCTGCAGGTGTTAACTCTATGCTCTTAGGCAACTACCCAAGGGAGATTCTTCTTATAAAAAGTCCAATCACATCAGATGATCTATCTAATATCTTGGACCAAAAATGCAATATGTTTTGATGACAAAGCTTGTGACAGTAAACTTGAATCAGTATCCTAAGTAAGTGTTATGTCCTTGCAAGACCCCAGATTACTGAGGAGATACACTACAGACTTTTAAATTGCAGCTGAGATTTACTGAGACCAGTGTAAAACTTCTGATGGATTCTCTAGCAATAGTGTAGGATACTTAATGATTAGGAATCTGAAAAGTTGAAATGCCATAAAACTGACCTACCTAGGCAAAAATGGTTGTTGGAGATTCATTTCCATAATGCTTTTAAGCGTGTCAGTGCCCTCTTTGAATCATCATTTAAAGAAAGGAAGTAGACTAACGGAAATAACAATCCAAATTAACTTTCTGCTCTGCATTTCAGCAGGTCTTAAATTGTCTTCTGTTTCAGAGAGTGCAAGGTTTTTGGAGAAAGGGATTTCCAATGTGTTTGCTACAAGCACATTCCTAGCATTTAGCAAATCAATTGGCAATAACAAAGCTGATAGGAAAAACAACTGTGGGGGCAGTAAACAGACATCTGGTCTAACTCTGAGACATACTGAACTGAGGTAACATTAATCCTTATATATTAGTGATTTCATGGTTGACAGACCATCACACAATCTTCCAGGACCCCATGACGGTTGCTCAGTGAGCATGAATCATGACTTATTCACAGGCTGGAAGGCAGGCAGAGACATCAGGTCTGCATTAGTTTAACGAGACTTATCTCAAAGGGTAACATGGCAGTCATAGCAATTTTAATATGAGCTAACAGTGTGCCCTGTCAGCCAGGAGGGCCAGCTGTATCCTGGGGTGCATCAAGCACAGCATTGCTAGTCAGTCGAGGGAACAGATGTCCCACTCTGCTCTGTGCTGGTGCAGCCTCATCTTGAGCACTGTGTATGGTTCTGGGCACCACAGTATAAAAAGGATGTAAAACTGTTGGAGAGGGTCCAGAGGAGGTCTATAAAGATGGTGAAGGCCCTAGAGGGGAAGACATAAAAGCTGCAGCTGAGGTCACTTGGTTTGTTCAGCCTGGAAAAGAGGAGGCTGAGGGCAGACCTCACTGCAGTCTACAACTTCCTCATGAGGGGGAGCCAAGGGGAGTAGGTGCTGATCTAATCTCTTTAGTGACCAGCAATAGGACCCAAGGGAATGGAGTCAAGCTGTGACAGGGGATGGTCAGGCTGGATAACAGGAGGAAGTTCCTCAGTGAAAGTGTTGTCAGGCACTGGAACAGGCTCCCCAGGGCTGTAGTCATGGCACCAAGCCTGTTGGAGTTTAAGCATTTGGGCATTTGGACTGTGTTCTTAGTCATATGGTCTGAATTCTGATTTTTAGGTAGATCTGTGTGGAATCAGGAGTTGGACCTGATGATCCTTCTAATTCCATTCCATCCTATCCTATCCTATCCTATCCTATCCTATCCTATCCTATCCTATCCTATCCTATCCTATCCTATCCGATTCTGCTCTGCTCTGCTCTGCTCTGCTCTACTCTACTCTACTCTACTCTACTCTACTCTAATTACAGTATGCATAGACCACAAAGCACCTCTTTTTCAATATTACTTGAAAAATTACTTGAAAAATGACGCAATTTCACTGTGAGGGCTTCTGGAGCACCAGCTGAAACCTGAGCGGTGCTGCTAGTATGTTCCAGACATTGCAACAGCTTTGTGAACTATGATCTTTGATGCCCCTTCAGAAGAAAAATATTTTAGCACTTCTCAACAAGCTGACTTTAAATTCCATGTCATGTACTTTCATCTTAATTAGCAGCTGCAAAAGAACAAAATCCATTACTATTTGAGCTCTAACTGCTCAAGTTAAAAGCACAAACAGTTAAACTGTCTCAATAAATGTACTTTTTTTTTTTTTTTTTTTTTTTTTTTTTTTGGTGGAAATTTGCTTTCCACACTTACATGTCTCTCAAGATGAGAAGAAAAAAAAAAAAAGAATTAAGAAGGAATCCACAAGCCATATGCTGTTGTGACATCCATGCAATATAAATTGATAATCAGTTTGGATCCCTGGCTTATTGGAGATCACTTCCAAGAAAGATAGATCTGCTGATGAGATTAAACAAGTGACTCACAAAAACAAACAAGGAAATAATCTCTCATATTCAGTGCAGGGTTTTGGTCTTGTGGAGTATCCAGGCCAAGAGAGTTCTTGCATTGGCAGTGTGCCTGATGCAAGATTAAAAAGAGAATAGCTCATTGCAAATTTTGCACAGCAAGCAGGAAATGATACTTCTTGTGTTTCCAGTCCTTGTCCTCCTCCTATTCCCTGAGCAAATCACTCACATCAGGGTGGGATCAGTAATTAGCTAGTAAGTGTCTTGACTATAATGGCTAAAAAGAATTGTAAAATCCTCATTGGATTGTGAAGAAGTAACAGGTAATTTCACACTGGTTTCATACTTTTCACTGTACCTGTTTCACATGGTTCTGATAAAGTGAAAGAGATTAATTTCTGAATCTATTATCTTGAATCTATTATCTGAATTATCTTGAATCTTTCAAGATAATTCATTCAGGTTCAGTCTTGAAATTGATAGGCAAGTGTCTCAGCATTGCTGAGATGGATGTCTTGATTTGATGAAAACACCATCTAAACATCAGCTTTTTTTTTTTTTTTTTTTTTCTTCTAAGTGTGTAAATGTGTATAACGCAGCATTTCAAATCAGCTTTTCTTTCAAGTTGTGTCAGAACTTTTGTACAAAGACACGGATGCACAAAGACAACTGATTTGCTTGAGACAAGAGATTTCATTTCTGCACACATTGATTAAAGTCATATGGACTTTCATTCCCTGTGATCAGAAAGCTCAGATTAACAAGATATAAAGTGGCTTCTGATAAATCTAATCTTCTTTGAGTATCTTCAGAATCAGAAAGTGCTGAGGAGCAGGGAAGATGAGGAGTAAATTTTAGTTCCTCTAACTCTTGAGCAAGACAAAGATGTTGCTGCCATCAGTAGATTACAAAATCATGTCAGCCAAGTGTGAGAGGAGGTGTCTACATCACTTACACAGGTCAAGGATCCTTCTGAGATAACAGAAGTTCACTATGATGTCTTGCATTTTTTTTTATTTTTATTTTTTTTATTACTAAAAGGAAGAGTAGCAAATAGTGCAGTCGTTCATGTAAATACTGCAAAAGAACTTTTCAGATATCGAACAGTCCCTCCCAAGGCCTATAATTTATTTTCTTCAACTTACAGGAGGATTTCTTCCAAGGTAATTAAAGATTTCCAGAGATATTGAGATTCAAACATCGAAAATATACCTTGACAAAATACACCTCAACAATCTATGTCTAATAGGAATCAAGAGTAACAGTTTCAATGACTGCCTTAAGGATAAATGCCAAGAGAATATGCTTTACATTGAAGATAATGAAGAATTCAGTTATATTTAAGATAAAAATGCAATTAAAATATTTCCTACAGATAGAAAAGACAAATTTGGTGATGGATGCAATTCCTTTTTCTTTGTTTGAATTAATTCATTTTTCTTCACATTGATTTATATTGTTTCTGTGTGAAGATGTCCAAAATTCCTTGAGATTTAACTACGCAGATGGCTAAGACTTGTTAACTCAGGGTAGCAGCAAAATAGTCATATTACCTGCAGGCCAAACAACTGGTATCTTGATCAAAATGAACAAAGAGGAGAAAGTGGTAATACAGAAGCCTAATGATACAGAAACTGCTGCTGCAAAATAATTCCTATCTATTTCCATGGTTGGTATGGTAGCTCTCAGTCTGCAATCCTGGCCAGTGCTTATTTACTGATCCTGTTCAGACCTTAAATTTAAATATTCAAAGGCCATTTTGGAAATGGGATTCATAACTGTGTAAAAGTTAAAATATTCTTTTTCCTGGTTAGGTGGAAATTATTCAGGCCTTCTCCCTTTTTCTTTTCTTATAGCTCTTTTCATCCTACACAGGAAGAAACTGAGAAGAAAACAGTCCTGGAACAAGTAAGAATAGTTCCTATTACCATTTCAAAAAGATTTTTTTTTTTTTAATGATTCAAATTCAAGACTGCCACATATCAGTATTTACCCTCTTACTCAGGTGTAGGAGTGTCAACAGCATCAAGAAAACTGCTGAAAAGCCTCAGAAAGCAGAACTTTCCCCAGGTACCTTCTGAAGTGCATTCCCTAATATTTATTAGGGATAATATCCCATTCTCATAATGCTCTTTAAAATTATTTTGTATGTCTTATTCTCTATTTTTAAAATGAGTATGGCCCGTGTTACATAACAGAAAACAGTCCAGACGAGAACAAGATGACTGTGGTGCTATACATGCCATTTGTTAAAACCCCATCTGGGGAAATACCATATACATGGATGGGTATATCCTCCCAGCCCTTGCTTGATCAGTTAAGAACATGTATTTCAGAGCTTTCAAAATCTTACCTGTATTTGCACCATATGGTGCAAATGGAGAAGAGAGACGAACTAAATTGCATGTCTTTGAGGGACCAGTGTTTAAAATGAACTATAATTTGGAAATATTTTAGCAACAAGGGATTCATTGTAAGAAGGTCTTTTAAGAACACAAGAGCAACATGTAATTGTTTAGAAAGATATAGCTAATTGAGCAAATTAAGGTTAAAATCCCTCAAACTCTGATAATGGAGTTCTCAGCTCAACCAGTGGAGGCTGGAGGGAATTCCTGAGTTCCCAACCTTTTCTAGAATGACTGGAGAAAACATTTTACAATACTGCCAGTTTTGTCTAAGTGGAGAAAACCTCCTCCTCTATTTTCCGCTAGCTATGAAAGCAATCTAAATCTGAGAAGTTCTTTGGCTTGCTGGTTGTGAGTGCTAATTGTCTAAAGTAACCTGTGAGGGTCACCATTGATGTATTAGTGACACATAAGCAATTGTAGGTGGTAAGTAAAGACTGAGACAGGAAAAAAAAAAAAAAAGAAAAAAAAGAAAAGGACATTAAATTAAACATTAAATTAAACATTAAAGAAAGGGCTGGATTTGTACAAAGTAGTTAGAACAAAAAGTATACTTTAATTTCATGGTATAAATTTACCATCTAGATATGGTACATAGTGTCAATAAATGCATGTTCCAGCACAGCAGAGACACAGAGTTAATCCACTTGGATCGTTACAGACTCACTGTGAAGTGAAACTCCATTACCTTTTAGTAATGCTGTAAGGATAGCTAAATCAATATCCTGGTGTCCTTCTGATCCCATGCGAAAGACTGTGATCTGAAATGTTAAATGACAACACCATTACTGAAACCAGAGTAATATTTTAAAGCAAAAAGTCAGGGCAACATCATTTGCATCTCAAAATATCCTGATGGCTACAAGCTGATAATCTTAATGTAGTCATTTTAAGTGGAGCTTACTAGATAGAATTAACACAGAGTATAAATATATATATATACACACATATATACAAAATATATATGTTTGTGAGACGGAATTCACCAAAGATAAAAGTTGCATTAATATGTGTATAAAAGAAAAATCCTATAAAATCCTATAAAAATATCAGAAAAATCTGATATTTACAGAGTGAAATCAGAGATGAAGAGATGAAAGAATATTCTTATATTAGAATAACATTAGATTTAATGTTTCCAGTACATTACTATGACAAACTAGGTGTGTTTTAGGTTATGGACTTGATTTACAGAACATGGCATTGAATAAATATTTTCAACAAAAAATCAACAACATATTAAACCTCGTGACTTTGTATAACAGAAAATTATCTACATAATCTAGGCTTCAAACAGGTCCCTGAACATCTTTAGGCATGTGTAGTCAGTGACCTATACAATACATAAGCTTTGAGGTGGTGAGGTTACACACACAATTCATAAAGAATAAGACTGAACGTTGGGGGTCTGTTCTTTCAAGGCAATTTGACTCTTGGTTGAGACAGCACTGAAATATATAGAAGTGTAAATCCCCTTGCTCTTTTTGTTACTATGGCAATAGATGTTCTTGGACCTCTGTTTCCTGAAAGGCAACCAAGACTGCAGTCTTTTATTTTATTTTATTTTATTTTATTTTATTTTATTTTATTTTATTTTATTTTATTTTATTTTATTTTATTTTATTTTATTTTATTTTATATTTTATTTTATTTTATTTTATTTTATTTTATTTATTTTATTTTATTTTATTTTATTTTATTTTATTTTATTTTATTTTATTTTACTTTACTTTACTTTACTTTATTTTACTTTATTTTACTTTATTTTATTTATATTATTTTATTTACACTGTGTCAACATGGTTATCTGAATAAATTACACTTTTTTTTTTTTTTTTTCCCTTTTGCCACTACTGACTGCCCCCATAAAATCTGAAATAAGCAATATGTTTAATTAGTAATTTTGTAAACATATTTTACACTCATATTCAGGAGCACACATAGTCCCTAAATTCTTACTTGTACAGCACCATTGAATGACAGCAGCATCTGGAACAGAAGTCAGCAAACATCAGTGCTCAAAATATAGTACAAGGAGGTGGGAAAAGGATTTCCTTTATATATATTTTATATATTTCCTTATATATAAAGTAGTTAAGTCTAATCTTCAGTTTACCAGCTGAAATAGCCCTACAGGTTATATCCCAAGAAATTTACTGCAGACCTCCTGTAACACCTATTCTAGCTTAACACAACCCTGGGAACACTAGGGAGTTCAAAGAGATGTTAGAGATTTTGCTCCATAGTGCAGCATTATAGACACTGAGAAGGCAAACTGGATTAAGCCATGTGGAAACTGGTTTAGCTTACTTAATCAACTGGGTTAAATTCTGCCTAACACAATGTGAAGTATTTACATTAGCATTACATTAGGTGTCTTCTCCAGTTTAAATAGATAGTTCTCAAATTAGACTTTGTTTGACCCTCAGAGGTGTTCCTGATACAAACCATAAATACTACAAATGATACTTTAATGATTTATTTTTCCTCCCTCATCCAGAGTCTACAGATGTTTCTGTACTTTTTTTTTTCTTTCTTTTTTTTTTTTTTTTTTTTTTTTTAATCTCTACAGCAACTGTCAAATAAGCTTTCCCTGCAGTGCAGTCAGTCTGGTTCTTTGACCTGTGGAGCATAGCTAATATGGGCACAAACATATATTTATATCTAAGTATCATCTCAGAACACAGTAAAAACGTAAGTTGATGAGATCAAGCCTTCTCCTGTTTAAGTGTATGATGAACTATGCCACAGAGGTTAGTAGTCAGGTTGGGGGAGGAAGGGAAGGGTGGATTAGAAAGTAGAGGAAAGAGAAAGCCTTCCTCCCTTACCAAGAAGGAAAGAGGAACATCTTCCCTCTTGTGGGTAGGTCTGCAGCTGATGAAAAATTGTAAGTGTTCCCACATTTGTTTGAGCAAGATATCCTCATAAAGATTTGCATTCTCCTGCATTCTTTTTGAATCAAGAGGCACTTCCTTAACATTAAATGGATGGGTGTCTGCCTGGCAAGCAGCTCAGATGGTTCTGGAAATGTGCTGTTTGCAGCTCTGGACTTGGTGGTACCAACACATGGTAAAATGCCATTCTTGTACTTTGTGGCCAGGTAAAGCAATCAGTTCATGGGGGCCTGAAAATACTCAACTGAGGTAGTTCAGACTCTGCAGTGGAAGAACATCTTAAGCCAAAATTGTGCTCAGTAAACTCCCAGCTTAATTAAAAAATGTCACATAAATTGCAAACACTGAACAGCTTATCATCACAGGAAAACTAAGTGAAGAACTTTGCATGTATTGGAACACATATAACCTTAAATTCCAACTTCTTTTTCCCATCTTTTCACTTCACCCCTTTCTCCCTCAGAAAAATCAACCCATTCCAGCAGAACAAATTGCTACCCTACAAAAAATAAAGTAGAAAATAAAGTAGAAATCTAAAATTTAGTTGCATCTGAATAAAAAAGTTACCTTTAGATGGTAACTGTTTATTTATTATTATGTGCAAGAGGTCAAGCCATAACCCAAGCACTAAAATAAAGAAAGAGAAGATAACCAGATTAGAGACAGGAATAGAAAAAGTGTTTGGACTCAAAACAGATTTATAATCATCTGGGGGCTCATACCCAAGACTGAACTAGAATTTTAGACTGACCAAAGCAAAATCTCATGGTTATTCCTTTCAAAATGCTACAAAGTTAGTAGCTCAAAGATTTGCCTGTGGACTTTTGCCTGTTCTGAATGCACAATTATTATTATTATTATTTTAGGACAGAAAACAGGCATGCTCATTGTGGTTTAGGCTAACTCTGACTGTTCATAGATGCTCTCTTTATGGTCACAGGTCATGAAGAAGATTTTGGATAACATGCAGCACCTTACCACTCTTATTCATGAACCTTTTTTTAGGAGAAGCTTCTCACAGCTAGTTATCCTTTGAACTGATTTTTCACACAATTCTGTAGATGAAATTTTAGTCCTGACCTGCAGAATTTTTCAACCATAGTCCTGTTCCCCTTGTATCTTTGCAAGAAATATTGGTTATTTCCACTACTGGACATCTTCAGAGACCATAAAATCATAGAACATCCGAGTTGGAAGGGACCCACAAGGATCATCTAGTCCAACTCCTGGGTCCCCAAAGGACCACCTCAAAATAAATAAATAAATAAATAAATAAATAAATAAATAAATAAATAAATAAATAAAATCAGATCATGTGTCTAAGAGCATTGATCCAAACGCTTCTTGAACTCCAACAGGCTCAGTGCCATGACAACATCCCTTGAGAGCCTGTTCCAGTGCCCAATCACTCTCATGGTAAAAAACATTTTCTTGATACCCAGGCTCCTGAACCTTCCCTGTTGCAGATACAAGCTGTTTCCTCAAATCCTATTGCTAGTCACCAGAGAGAAGAGACCAGATCCTCTCTGCTCCCCATGGTGAGGAAGTTGTAGACCATGACGAGGTCTCTCCTCAGTCTCCTCTTCTCCAGGCTGAACAAACCAAGTGACTTCAGCTGTTCCTCATGTCTTTCCCTCTAGGCCCTTCACCATCTTTGTAGACCTCCTTTGGATGCTCTCAAATAGTTTTATATCTTTCTTATGCTGTGGTGCCCCAAACTGCACACAATACTCAAGGTGAGGCTGCGCCAGCACAGAGTAGAGTGGGACAATCGCTTCCCTTGACTGGCTAACAATGCCGTGCTTGATGCACCCCAGATATGGTTGGCTCTCATGGCTGCCAGGGCACACAGCTGGCTCATATTTAACTTGAAGTCAATCAAAATACCAGATCCTTTTCTGAGGAGCTGATCTCTAGCATCTCATCCCCCAGTCAGTATTTATAACCAAAGTTTCCCAGGTGCAGAATCTGGTACTTGCTCTTGTTAAACTTCATATTGTTGGTGATAGCCTAGCTCTATGATTTGTCCAGATCTCTCTGCAAGGACTCGCCACCTTTGAAAGAGTCAACAGATCCACCCAATCTTAGTGTTGTCCATGAACTTGATAAAAAAACCTTCAAGTCCTGCATACAAATCTTTTATGAAAACAGTGAAGAGGACTGGTCCTCAAATGGAGCTCTAGGGAATCCCACTAGTGACAAGTTGGCAGCCTGATATAACCCCACCTATAAGAACCTTCTGGGCCAGAACCATAAGAAAATTGTTCACCCATCTTATTAAGCTTTTATGTAACTGTGTTCTGGTCCTCTTGTCCAGTAGGATACTGTGAGAGACAGTATTGGAAACTTTACTGAAATCCAGAAAGATTACATTGAGTGGCTTCCTTTGGTCACCTAGCTGGGTGATCTTGTCATGAAGGAAATTAAGTTTGTTAGACATGACCTTCCTCTACTAAACCCATGTTGGCTCTAACCAATGACTGTATTGTCCTTTTGGTGTTTTTAAATAACTCCCAGAATAATCTCCACAATTTTACCAGTCACTGAAGTGAGAGTGACAAGCCCATAATTGTTAGGATCTTTCTTGCCCTTCTTGGAAATTGGCATTTGCCAGCTTCCAGTCAACTGGGATCTCTCTGGATTCCCAAGACCATTGAAAAATAATTGAGAGAGGTCCTGTGATGACATCAGGACATCAGAAGGACATCGAGGCCCTGAAGCATATCTAGAGAAGGGCTAGAAAGCTGGTGAAAGGTCTGGAACACAAGTCCTGTGAGGAGCAGCTGAGGGAACTGGAGTTGTTTAGTCTGGAGAAGAGAAGGCTCAGGTAGTTATTGCTCTCTATAACTACCTGAAGGGAAATTGTGGGAGCTGGGGGTCAGCCTCTTCTCACAGACAACTAGTGGTAGCACTAGAGGGAATGGCCTCAAGTTGTTCCAGGTGAGGTTTAGGTTAGAAATTAGGAGACCTTTCTTCTTAGTCAGGCATTGGAATGGGTTGCCTAAGGAGGTGGTGGCATCACCTTCCCTGGGGTGTTTAAGGAGAGGTTGGACTTGATGCTTAAGGACATGGTTTAGTGGGTGACATTCATAGTAGGGTGATGGTTGGACCAGAAGATCTTGGAGGTCTTTTCCAACCTTAATGATTCTATGATTCTATGATTCTATGATTCTATGATTCTATGATTCTATGATCAACCAGTTCTCTGAGTATTCTGGGATGAATCCGATTGGGCCTCATTGACATATGAATCCAGGAGAAGAAGCAAATCCCATACAAGTTTGGGGTTAACTGAGAGTTTATCATTCCCACAGTCATGTTCCTCCAAGTCAGGGCAGCTGGGGTGCCATAGCCCATCACTGGTGTTGAAGACAGAGGCAAAAAATGCATTAAATGCCTCTGCTTTGTCTGTGTCCCTGTTTATTAGGTGACTGTCCTCAACAAGTATCAGACCAATGTTTGCTCTAGTCCTCCTTTTCCTGTCATACTTAAAAAAGCCTTTTTATGCTGCTGTCCAGCTTCAGCTCTAATTGAGCCTTGGCCACACAAATTCTCTCCGTACAAAGGTGAGCAGCATTTCTGCAATCCTTCCAAGTTGCCTGACCTTGCTTCCACTGGCCATACACTTTCTTTTTCCGCCTTAGCTCTTGAAGAGTATTTGTGCCAGACCAAAAGGCTGTGAGGAATCATCAGCATCTTGAACAGACCTGGAATGTTATTCCAGTTGCAGTTTTACATCAGGCTTCTGTAATCATGCTTGAATACTTCGTTAATGAAGAGGGTTGCATATGCCCCTTGTCTTTTCTCACAATTTCTATTAGAAATGCAGACACAGATGTTGCCCCTTTGTCTTTTTTTCTGTCACATTAAAACATGGATAACCAGAGAAAATAAACAAGCTTTGTAAAACATTGAGAGAAACAGAATTTTTTTACATGGTTCATTGTTGGATCAGATTGTATTGCCTTATGCTAGACACTTTTTTGACATAAAGAAAGCATGAACTTTTTATTTCTGAATTTTACAACTACAAGTATAAGGAGACAATAATTGTTCCAAAAATACAGATTAATTTCTCTGCTTATGTACTCTGTAGTGTTTTAGCATTCTTTAATTCTTGTAGTTAGAGGACGAAGGACATGGGGACATATGTTATAGTATTTATGAAGATTTACACTCAGAAATGTTCAATATCTCTGTATCTCTAAACAAACAAACAAAAAAAACAAACAAATCCATCCATTTTGCTGGAGATCTACCCTTCTGATGATTTCTTTTCCTTCAAATAATGAGTAAGAATTTTGTGTTTGTAATTTACTCATCTAGTTTCAAGAATCGTAAATGCATTTGACATCTTACTGAGTGCTATTTCCCAGTATGTTGGTGGATAAATCATTGCAGACAACTGATAAACAACACATCAATGTTGTTAAAGCAGGACATTGCCCAGAGCCTTATTAAAAGGGCTTACAGATGCTACTGCACTAACATATATAAAACTTCAGTGCCAAAGGAAAACATCTGGGTTCTCTGT
Organism: Aythya marila; assembly: GCF_965140915.1. Taxonomy (NCBI): domain Eukaryota; kingdom Metazoa; phylum Chordata; class Aves; order Anseriformes; family Anatidae; genus Aythya; species Aythya marila. The sequence continues at coordinate 40,005,376 of NC_139080.1, read as the reverse complement.
TCCCAGCCTCCTTTTACTGGATGAACATCTGCCTCTGAGAAGTAAAAACAGTGATTAATAAAAACCTAGAAACCCACTTGATAACCAACACACACAAAAAAAGAAAGCTTTACTTCTTTAAAGGAAAAGAAGTGACATAGTTCCTCAGAGCCATTCGTCTTGAAAAAGACAAGCCTCCTGCTTAAACCTACAGTAGTCCTGCTTAAACCTTCTATACAGTTGTAGCCTCTGTTCAGCCTCAGTGAAAAACTAAAAGGAGATATAAGTTAATAAGGCATTGAGATCCAGACCATTTAATTATATATAAGTAATATATACATATAAAAATTATATATATAAGACAACACAAAAGCAAGCAAACAAAACAACACAACCAAGCAAGCAAAAAAACCCAAAAACAAACAAACAAACAAACAAAAACAACAACAACAACAACAAAACACAAAATAACAAAACAAGCAAACAAAAAAACAAAGTTAAAATGTAATGCATGTTTAAGACTTGTTTGCCCTGGAAAAATAAAAGTAGTGGGAAGAGTTGCAGTAGCAGTCAGACTAACCTGAGACATTCTTTGGAATTGCTGTGAAAGAGATTAGTTTAAACTGAACAATTTTCTTTATGCTGATCTGATTCAAACTGTATCTATAAAATAGTTTTATATTTTTTTTATAATATCCTTATATTACAACGAAAAACTATCATTTAATTCCTCAGCTATTTTTTTTTTTTTGGAACAACAAAAAACCAGATGTTCAGAGAAGAACAAAAAAGAATTTCCTTTTGCCCAGATGTTTTGTGCTACGTTATTACTTCCATGTAGCCAGTAGTTTCAACTGTTGATGTTAAACTCAATTACTTTAAAAGATATTTATTTATTTTATTTATTTATTTATTTATTTGTGTTACTCACTTTGGGTATTTTGGGATTGGTCTTTTTTTCATTTCCTCTTTTCCTTCGTCAGTGTTCACACAATTTATTGGCTTGAAATGTTTTTTTTTTGGGTAATTGCCTGAGGCATCTCAGTGTACAAGTATGAACTCCAACAACAGTACAAGCTTTTTTCTTTTTAATCTACCTTTTCTTCTCTTCTTTACAAATATATAAAAGCTGATGTTAACACTCCTTAGAAATACAAAAATGTATTGCATTGCACTGAAGGAGTTAAATCTTCAGATGAAACCCAACTGAAACAGACATGCAAGAATGTTTCAGTTGCATAAAGAAAGCATGAACTTTTAAGACACCAATAGTTCTTAAGCATGAACTTAAGACACCAATAAAAACTGCACCAATGAGCTGCAAAAGCAGCATTAACGGGCATTGTGATTCTTACTAAATGTAGCTGTAAAGTTTGACTTCTTTTTGATATGCCCATATCAAAATGTAATGTATGTAATTTAGATCTATATGTAAAGTATAGTAGATAGCAGCTCAGGTTGTTCACTTTTAAATGCTTCTGTGTTTGTGAGAGGCTGAATTTAATATTTGCAGGTGAAACAGGGTACCTTCCTTTATTATCCTTTGATAAGCTTGTTATAGGAGGAAGATGAAGAACGGAGAGGAAGAGGTGACAGAGTAGAGATCACCAGCTCTGCTGGGCTCCTCATAGGAGGAGGTGATTGAGAGCCACCTGGAAAAATACTGTCTTAGTTTTATAGTGAAAAGAAAAAATGAAGGTACCATAGCACAGAAAACTACTTATCATTTTCCTCTACAAATTTTGCCTGAGTGAAATGGATAAGGTTTGTTATTAAAAGCAGGAAAAGAAAAACAAAACAAAACAAAACAAAGCTGGAGAGGTCTTCTCACTATCTCATTGTAGATTATCTTGAAACATCTTAATGTGTACAGCAGTAACTTCCAGGAAAAATAAAAATGAAAACAACAACAACATCGACAAAACCCTAGCTGTGTCCTATTTCTTCCTAGGAAAATATGTCAGGAAATCACTGAGCCAAAACAAACTTCTGCAAGCACAATGATTGCAGCACATTGTGGTCCTTGCCAGAAATAATTACAGTCCAGCAGGGTAGAAACCTAATTTTCAGGCAAAGCAGGTAGAAAGCAAGTGAAAAACAAAAGGATGAAGAAGAAAAATCAGCAGGACAGAAATCAATGGAGGGTGGGGTGGTTGCAGAGCTGAGCAAGAGGAGGAGATTATCTGACCTTAGGACCTTAGGCACTTTATTAAATTTTTTTTTTTTTTTTTTAGTTTGTTTGTGTGTTTTGTTTAGTGCCACCTTCATTCTTCTTTGTCAGATTTATTTTTATTACAGTTTCCTTTGCCTCTTCTGGCTCAGTAGGGCCGGTTTAACCTGATATGATGAATCCTGTTATTCGTTTATCTTCATGCTGGTACTTCATTGCACTTCTATAGGCACGGTCAAACAATACTGTTTTAACTGAGAGCAAGAAATATGAGCCAGACTTTCAGAACTAAGTGACATACTGGCATACACAGATATTACACCGACATTTAGGATTTCCCAAATTTTGTGTGCACAGAAATTCAGAGTTACCTTAGAAATACAGATTACAGCTGTGAGTATACAGATGAGTATACGCAGTTTCCTTAATGGGAGCTGACAAATCAAAGGACCAACAAGGAAGAAAATACATCAAATAGATGCTGAAGAGGGAAGATGTGGTAAAACAGAAAGCAAATGAAGTCATAGGTGATTCAACCTCTGAAGTTGCATGGGCATTGAGACACTTCAGAGCACATAAGTATTATAGGTTTCAGTATTCTAATCACAAAACTTCTGAGTTCTTAGAACTGGTTCCCCTGTCCAGTTCCTTTGTAACTGTTTGTATTTATGTCCCTTAGTAATCTGGGTGAAGCAGGGCTATTGGAGAAGGCAGGAGGGGATGCAGCAGGCAGACAGACACAATTCAGGTTATTTGATCAGCAAGTCATACACAACCATGGGAAAATCCTTGGCACAAAAATTGTTTTGCTTTATAGATTCCTCTTTAAAGCAAGTATAAAACAAGAGACAGAATAGCTCTGTCACTGTTTTCTATTTTCAGGCCTTGTTGGATATATGAATGATAAATTTTCCTTAGAATGAACTGCTGTATGGAGAACAGGTTAATAATGGATGAAGCTGATTGTACCACTAGAAGGAGAAGCAAGAGCAATAGGTAGGGACATCAGCCATGGTCATTACTAACTGCAAATTCTCCAGATTATGGTATGGGAATTCATTCTATGATTTCATAGAAATATTTCTCAATAGTTCAAAATAACATTTGGAGAAATTAATCACAGGACAAAAAGATTATTCCTAAGGATCAGAATATTTGTTTCTTTTGATGACTTTTCTAACCAAAAATAAGTCCATCCTGCCTTCCCTCCCAACCCTCTTTTTTTTTTTTTTTTTTTTTTTTTTTTTTTTTTTTTTTCCCCTTGGACTTATTCTGAAAACTTGATACAAACAGAACTACTTCTGTTCAAGGACAGTTATAAATGCCCACAATCGATCTGAATAGCTATGCAACACCAGGCTGCTCTAAGTATCCTATCACAGTTAAAACTTTTTTTTTTTCTTTTTCTTTTTTTTTTTTTTTTGTTTAATAAGGTTAATGTCAACCCCTTCAGAGTAAGAAAAAAAGGATGAAATATATTCAGATTTTTAGCTGGTATGTGTTTGAAGAAAGAGGATACAATTTCATATCAACAGGAAGAATGTACAACTGCATTGAAAAGCATTTTACCCACTGTCATAGAGGCAAGAGAAAAAGAAGAAATATCGTTCTCTATACCTCAGATTTACAGTGCCTGCTGACTACACAATGGATAGCTGAGGAGAGATAAAAAAGCAGGGTGGAAATGACGACAGCAGAGAAAGCTGCCAACAGTACTCTCTTTACATGCTGTATTCATAGCTTCTTAAGAAAGCTCCGAATTATTCATGCTTTTAGAGATGGGAGTGTTTTACACTGGCATTTCACTGTCACATCAGGAGAACATACAGTGATTTCAAATTACTCTAAATGATTTTTTATTTGTTATTATTATTATTATTATTATTATTATTATTATTATTATTATTATTATTATTATTATTATTATTGCTATCTCCATACAATCTTTTGAATGTCCTTAATTCTCACCTATGGCAAATTCACTAATTGATGTTTGTATGTATTTTGGTCAGAAAAAAAAACACACCTCCTTTTCTACAAAACAAAACAAACAAAAACCAACCAACCAAACAAAAAACAGATACAATTTTGAACAGAGCCTGAAACTCCCTGCTTGAGAGGCTAAGTTCAGAAACATAGGCAGTTCCTTCTAGAGTGCATGTTGACATTTATAATTTAGTTAGGCCTACCTGAATATTTCAGAGGAAAATTCCTCTGAAAAGAAAAAGGAGACTTTTAATGAAACAAGGTCTGTTAAGCAAAGTATCAAAATGGCTCAGATAATAGGGGAAAGCATTTTCTCTTTTTTCTTGCAATAAATGATCCTGTTTAGCTCAGAGGAAAAGCTTCTTGTTGTGGAGGCATAACAAAGATCAAAGTGAGCAGGTGAGTAGATGGATAATACTGCAGAAGAAAGAGGGTGGCAAAAAAGAAGAACTTCAGGAACAGAAACATTAGAGAGAATCATGTTTAGGGAAAGAAAACCTAAATTAAATGGTGTGCTATTCTGAGGAATAAAAAAGCGAATTCCAAATGAGGAAACAAGAGAGAGCACACACATGAGGGGAGAAGTTTGAATGTCAGCTGCAGTTTCAGAATTATTTACATTTCATTTTGCTTTGTGGCAGCACTGCAACACATTTTATTGCTCGATCCAACAATTTGTCACAGACTCATTTTCTGGTAACAAGCAGAGAACAAACAAAAATATCAGTGTTTATAAGAATGGCAGCAATTCTGCAATGAGGAGCCATCTAGGTGCACAGAAAATCATGTTACAGAAATTACCGTCAGTGTTTGGTTTCTCCAGTAATTTGTATCTTTTGTTCAAGACTGAGACAGCTGTGTCAACCTCTTAATGACTGGCGAGAGAATGCTATGGAAATGTCACAGCTTTGTCCCATGTAAAAAACTTACAGTGTACACAATACTTTTTAAGCCTTACAGCACTGCCAGCAGTTTGGAATGCAATAAGGTTGGATATGGTGTTTAGGGACATGGTTTAGTGGGTGATATTGGTGGTTGGGGGATGGTTGGACTAGATGATCTTGGAGGTCTTTTCTAACCCTTGTGATTCTATGATTCTATATATATTTCCAGTAGAATAAATGACCCCAAACTAGTTTTGGAAGTAAAAAACATTGAAAACAATCATTTTCCCTAGTGCTTTCACACTGTTACATTACGCAATTTATCCCTCTATACAGGCAGTGTACCAGCTCCTGATTTTAATGTTGAGGAAACAGGAATAAATATAAATTGTAACTCACAAAGAATATAAGCAGAGAAACGGAATTTAGATATTGTCCATTAATTTACAGTGCATCAGCATATTCTGATGATAAAGACAGATGTGTTTCCACACACATATGTACTGTTTCTGACGAATGCGGAGAACTGGTAACAACAGATGAGGAGAAGGCAGAGGTACTTAACAACTTCTTTGTCTCAGTCTTCACTGGGGTCAGGCTTCCCACACCTCTTGACTCCTCAAACATCTAGGCAGGGGCTGGGGGAGCAGAGTCCCCCCCACTGTAAATAAAGAGTAAGTTTGTGACCTCCTGACACAACTACAAGTCTATGGGGCCTGATGACATGCATCCCAGGGTCCTGAGGGAATTAGCTGATGTAGTCGCCAAGCCACTCTCCATCGGATTTGAAAAATCATGGCTGTCAGGTGAATTGCCCAGTGACAGGAAGAAGAGAACATCACACCCAGTTTTAAAAAGGGTAGAATGTAAGACTCAGGGAACTACATACCAATGAGACTCACTTCTGTGCCTGGCAAGATCATGGAATGAATCTCCCTGAAGGCAATGGCACATGCAAGACAAAGATGTGATCCAGGACAGCCAGCATGGCTTTGCCAAGGGCTAACTGTGCTTGACCAATCTGCTGGACTTCTATGATGGAGTGACTGTATCAGTCAACAAGAGAAGACCAACCAATTTCATCTACTTGGACTTCTGTAAGGCTTTTGACATGGTCAAACAAAACATCCTAATCATTATTTTGGAAAATCTCAATGGATTTGAAGGGTAGACCATCTGGAAGATAAGGAATAGGCTGGATGGCCGCACCCAGAGAGTTGTGATCAATGGTTCTATGTCCAGGTGGAGGCTGGTGATGATCTGTATTCTGTCTTGGGACTGCTGCTTTTCAATATCTTCATCAATGACATAGGCAATGGGACTGAGTGAACCCTCAACAAGTTTTCAAATGACACCAAGCTGAGTAATACAGCTGACAGCAAAAAAAGATGTGCCATTCAAAGGTCCCTGGACAGGCTGGAGAAGCTGGCCCATGTGAATCTAATGAGTTTCAACAAGTCAAAGTGCAAGGTGTCACAGTGCATCTGGGCTGGGGCAATCCCAGACACGAAGACAGACTAGGAGAACTCACAGAGCACAGCCCCGCAGAATGACTTCTGGTGGATGAAGTCTTGACATGAGCTGGCAGTGCGTGCCTACAGCCCGGAAGGCCAACAGTGTCCTGGGCTGTATCAAAAGTGGAGTGGCCAGCACGTTGAGAGAGGTGATCGTCCCCCTCTGCTCTGCCCCACCTAGAGTACTACACCCAGGTTTTGGTCTCCCATTACAATGAAGATATGGACCTGTTCAAGTGGGTCCAGAGGAGGGCCACAAAGTTGATCAGAGGGCTGGAGCACCTCTCTTATGAAGAAAAGCTGAGAAAAGTGGGGCTGTCCAGCCTAAAGAAAAGAAGGCTCTGGCGAGACCTCATTGCAGCCTTTCAATACTTAAAGGAGTCTTATAAAAAGGATGGCGAGGAACTCTTTGCTTGGGTAGATAATGATTGAACAAGAGGGAATGGTCTTAAACTAAAAGAGCATAGATTTAGATTAGACATTAGGAAGAAATTATTCATCGTAAGGGTAGAAAGGCACTGGAAAGAGGTTCCCCAAAGAACTTGTAGATGTCCCATCCCTGGAGGAGTTCAAGTCCATGTTGGATGGGACCTTGGCCAACCTGATTTAGTGGCATGGGCATTGGAGTTAGATGATCTTTATGGTCCCTTCCAACACAAGCCATATGATTCTGCAATTCCATGAAGGCTTGCAGTACAGGAAGTGGTTGAGAACAACTAGGAAGAGAAATGGCTTGGGGTAACAGGATGATAGGCATCAGCCATTTAGCTATTTAACCCCATCAAACTAGTGTTTACTTGAGAATGTACTCTCCTGACAAACAAACAGGCACCCATGCCATGGACTGAGGAGGTCAGAGTTAACTGAGGAGGTCATAGTTAACAGAGTTAACTATGCCTGTGTGTGTCTGGCCTGCTGAGAGAAACCCATGTGCATTCCATTTGAACTTTACTTTACATTTACAGTCTCATACACCTCAGGTCATCTCATAAGTGTGTGTCCCCATACAAGTCCCTTTAAATCATTCTGGGAAATTAGGAACTGGCAGCAACTCACAGTCTTAGCCAGTGTTACAATTGAATACACATCGCTTTTGGCACTTGCCCTTGGATCTGCAGTGTCTTTGCTCTCCTGCTAAGCTAACAATCTTGGGCAGAGTACTATTTCTGTAAAAACCAGCCAAGAAAGCCAATGTTATTCTAGGCTTTTATTTAGATAATTTAACCTATAACCTTTATCTTGCTCAAGGATACTAACTACTGAAAAACTAAATCAAGTTTCAAAGCAAATTTTAATAAAAAAGATATCAATGAAATAAAAAACTCACCACTGAGATGGATAAACCTAATATTCTCTTATTTTAAGAGATCAAAAGTCCAATTTGTTCATTCTTACTGCTGTATATACTGAAAAATTATGTCTTGCAAACTACTGCCTTAAACAATGCTGTCTGTAGGACTTACACGCTCGGATACATCTTCAAATGTTGATTTTAGAGGGAAGTGTGATGAGTTGATTGGATAACAACAATATTAAGACTGTGGACTCTTGCTTCATTTTAACCCCCCCTTTTTTTTTTCTTCTGTGCAACATCTGTGCAAATAGTCTGACAGAATATGGGTGCCCAGGTTACTTTGTTATAGATGATACAGGTGCATGTCTATTCTGGATTTAGGTTGTCAATAATGTCATGATGACACACAGAAAACAAGCAGCAAAATTAGTCATGAACCTTTAGTTTCATAACTGTCTTGGTACTGATATTAAGCAGGTCATACTTGGAAAAGGCAGCTCAGTTGATCTACATGAGCTTCTGTAGATATTTCTACAGGATGGCAAATTGGCAGATACTGCTGTATCTACACAGAAGTTCCATCTCATACGGTGAGCTCCTCATCAATGAATAAGATATTATAGCATTAATGAATGGGTGTCCATGACTGAGCTGAAGTCATGGAAAGAGAAATTAGATTTTCTAAGAATGGTAAAAAAAATTACAACTTGTCAGACATGACTGGGATGGGTAGTGAGAAAGGTTTCTATTATGTGGAGTGTACACATGACATTAAATCCTTCCAACTTCCTGACTGAAAATATTGGTTTGTATTATACTGTGTATTATATTGTGCATTATATTGTGTATTACATTGTTGTCTGTATTATCTTGCTGGCCACATGCTACAGTTCTGCCTTAATTTTCATTCCTGGGACAATTGACAGGGCTGTATAATGGCTCGGTGTGCATTTTGCATAATTACTTGCTGGGGTAGTTTAACACTGATGAGCAATGTCAGCATCACACAGCTGGTCTCTTACTCCCCTTCCTCAACTGGATGAGGATGTAAAGGGATAGAATGGAGAAAGGGATAGGGGGAGAAAATGAAAAATGAAATGGAGAAAAAATGAAAAAAGGCTTGCACATTTGATATAGGAACAGTTTAAGGAAAGGAAAAAAAAAAAGAAGGCCAAGCAGAAGCAAAAGGAGAAAAAATATTTTCTACTTCCTATCCTCAAGTGATGTTCAACCACTTCCTGGAAAGCAGGACCTGTGTGTATACACAGTAGTTGCTTGGGAAGACCAGTGTTTTCACGAGAGTACCCCCTTCTTCTTCCCATTCTCCAGGTTTTATTGGTGTGTGTGACATCATGTGACACACAATATTCCTTTGGTTTGTTTAGGTCAGCTGCCCTGGCTGTGTTCCCTCCCCACCTCTTGCCACTCCCAGCCCAGTGGCCTTATGGAGTGTTGGAGTGATGGCCTTAGTGCTGTGCCAGCTCTGCTCAGCAATAGACAAGACATTGCTGCAAAACAAATTCTGTTCTAGCTATAAGTGCAGAGCACAGCACTGTGTGGGCTGCTGTGGGGAAAGTGAACTTCATCCCAGCCAGACCAAGTACCCTTGTTAATAGTGTAAATGGTCTAATGTTCCTACAAACATATTTTTAAGGGAAAATAAAAAAATTAAATCTAAATCTGCAAAAAAGATGCAAATTTAATAACGCAATACATAGAAAAAGGAGATATTTGTAGTAAGTATCTAATATGTAACTCCACCTGTGATAATTGTGTATCATAGAATCATAGAATCATAGAATATCCTGAGTTGGAAGGGACCCATAAGGATAAGAGTCTAACTCCTGGCACTGCACAGGTCTACCCAAAAGTTTAGACCATGTGACTAAGTGCACAGTCCAAATGCTTCTTAAACTCCAACAGGCTTGGTGCAGTGACTACTTCACTGGGGAGCCTGTTCCAGTGTGAAGAACCTCTTCCTGATGTCTAGCCTAAACTTCCCCTGCCTCAGCTTAACACCGTTCCCGCAGGTCCTATCACTGATGATTACAGAGAATAGGTCATCTGCCTCTCCACTCCCCCTTGTGAGGAAGTTGTAGACTGTGATGAGCCTCCTCTTTTTCAGGCTGAACAGGCCCAGTGACCTCAGGCACTCCTCATGTCTTCCCCTCTAGGCCTTTCACCATCTTAGTCACCCTCTTCTGGACACTCTCCAACAGTTTAATGTCCTTCTTGTACTGTGGTACCCAGAACTGCACACAGTACTTGAGGTGAGGTCGCACCAGTGCAGAGTAGAGCAGATGTATATGCAAAATGCATCAAATAAACCTAAAATTGTCCACTTACTGACTGTAAGCAACAGATCAGATATTTGCTATAGCGCTCTAGGTGGCTGTTGTCACAAAAGAACATCACCAGACTTGTGCTGAACATGGCATTAGAGTGGTTTAGGATGGACCAAATAACTGACTAAATCACAGAATCACAGAATCATCTAGGTTGGAAGAGATTTCCAAGATCACCTAGCCCAGCCTCTGGCCTAACACTAACAAGTCCTCCACTAAACCATATCACTAAGTTCAACATCTAACCGTCTTTTAAAGACCTCCAGGGATGGTGATTCAACTACTTCCCTGGGCAGCCCATTCCAATGCCTAACAACCCTTTCTGTAAATAAGTTCTTCCTAATATCCAACCTAAAATTCCCCTGGCACAATTTTAGCCCATTCCCCCTTGTCCTATCACCAGATATGTGTGAAAATAGACCAACCCTCACCTCCCTACAGCCTCCTTTAAGGTACCTGTAGAGTGGGATAAGGTCACCCTGAGCCTCCTCTTCTCCTGGCTGAACAACCCCAGCTCCCTCAGCTGCTCCTTGTAAGACTTTTTCTCCAGACCTCTCATTACAAATTGCACAGTTTTGTTTTGACATTTGATCTCACATTTTTGGGCTTTTTGTCAGCAGAAGCCCTTGCAAAGCAGCTGATAGGATCAAAAGCTGTTGAAAGCTTTGGTGTAATACAACTCTTTTTTTTTTTTTTTTTCTTTTTATTAAGTAACTGTTTGGCTTGTTGAACATGTTCACTGGTTTCTGAAATAATAATAATAATAAACAAACAAACAAACAACAAGCAAAAACAACAAGAACAACAAGAAAAAAGCAGACTTCTCCTTGCACAGACTTTGTTCTATGTGGAGTCAATGACAAAGCCCAGCTGACTTCTTGGTGGAGGAAGGAAAAAAAAATGATATTGTCTTAGCAGAAAGGAATCAAATAAAGCTTACAGAATGCAGTACTACTGGGTAGAACCATAAGACTTATTTACAGAGGTAGGGCTTACATACTAGACTAAACCTATTGATCTGCATTGACTGCAAAGGAGGTTTGACCTTCATCAAAATTAGGAGATCTACTACAGTCACTACTGAAGACAACTGGCCCCTCCATTTGGACACAGAGGACTAATTAACATCAGTACACTTTATGCTGGAAATCTCACGGAATGTTTCCATGGGTGAGAGAATTCCAGCTACCAGCAGACCATTAATGACATGATGTTCCCTTGCTACAGAGCTTTACTGCCAAGTTACATGCTGTTCACAGCAATTATACTCCTGCAGGAACCACAGTTTTTACTGTTTGAGAAGTCACCACTCCCTCTTCTGCCTCTATGAAAAATACTCCACTAGCATTACAAAATCTTAGCTGAAATAATTTGTTTATGAAGCAGAATTAATTAAAAAAAAATGGATTAGAATGAAATTTCTAGCCTTTGGGAAGGGCCAAAGAAATAATTAATTAATTAATAGATAATTTGAAAATTCATTGGCAAATTCTTAAAAGTCCATTTGATTTAGCTAATATTTATTTCAAACATGTCTATGTGTACATTAATAAACACATCCAGATGATGGGTAATTAACATATTAATTCTCTGAACCTCTACTTAAAACCACACCGTGTTTTCTGTGTTTTGAAGCTAGAATATAGAATTGTAGAATCATTTAGGCTGGAAAACACCTTCAAGATCATCAAATCCAACCATTTTTATAGCAGGTTTTTTTTTTTTTTTTTTTTTTTTTTTTTTTTTTTCCAAAATACTTAGCAAAGAAATTAAAACATACTACTTGATTTTTACAAATACAGTGTTTGTTTATAAGACCAGGTTAAGCTTTTTTTTTTTTTTTTTTTTTTTTTTTTTTTTTTTTTTTTTTCGGAACTGTTCCAGAAATGTGGACAAACTCACTCCAGCCTTTTCAGTCAGATAGATTAGAAACCACTGGAGATGAATAAGTCTTACTGGTAGTCCAGAGAGAATAGAAACTGCTAAATCACTCAGCAGCTTCTCAGTATTTTGGGTAAATAACCAATATAATGAGTAAAAGCTGGGGTAGTACTGGGGTAAAATGTTATCCTTGCAATACAGGTTGCTTATAAACTGCATCTTTGCATTTCTGGACAATTTGGATTTGTCTCTGAAAGAAAAAAGCAATAAATATTAAGCATCTTCACTATACAGGCTCTCCAGATCTCTTCCCAATGTACCCAGCTACTTCAGAGCGACACCTGAATTATTTAATTGGACAGCACCTGAGTTGCAAGTTAACCATGAAGACAACTGTAATGACCATTTATATGTTCAGGAAAAACAAACAAACAAACAAACCAGAAACAAAACCAAAACAGCTATAAGGTCACGCTTGTCATTAGGCAGCCATTACGTTCATCATAATGACCATGCACCAAGCCACAGGAATAGCTGAGAATAGGAGAGGCAAGGAAAAATATCTATTTTTTGCTGACAGGATTTAGGAATGGGATTTTCTTGTTTCTCCTGTAGCAAGAAACAAATTTTATCTGTGGCATCTATGTGGGAATGAGCTCCAGGGATTGACAGGTGCATAAAAACCTATGCCCACTACCAATATTCTCTTTCCACAGATCCTTCTTGTACAGTCTTTTTAGCAATAAGACAACAAATTCAACCAACAGGCCGTACACAGTTAATATACTATTTTTTGATTACTTAGGTACCAAGACTGGACCTATCCTGATTCATGGCAAAAGCCTCCTCTCTAAAATGGATATAAGATTATGTCTGTTAACTCTCAAAGGGCTATTTGGGAAACAATTTTTTTTAATTTTATGAAAAACCTACCTAGTTGCACTTTTTTTTTTTTTTTTTTTTTTTTTTTTTTTTTTTTTTTTACGGGGACATGTACCTCTCTTGCTTGCCAGAGTGTTTTTTCCCAGACCCTGCCCAAACAAGCTTCCTTCTTTTGCTTCTGTCTGCTCCACTGGTTTAGGAACAAATCACTCCAGCAATATGCCAGTCTAAGCTTAAAAATTATTCAGTACTCCTAAAAGAGTAGACCAGCCTGTTTTTGTCAGATAACTCAAACACCAGAATTATTGTTCTAGGGGCACATAATAAGTACTGACACACAGATGAAACAAGAATTCTGAACTATAACCCAACACAATGCATTTCTAGAGTCTATCTGAAGTGAATTATCTGCTATCCAGTTATTTGAGGGAATCCCTTTGCAACTGTTAGAGCAGAGCTGGGCCACTGCCAGGCCTCGACAGGCTGAGTCCTCAGTCGATGAATTGCAATGACCTACTCTTTGAATTCTGAGAAGAAATTCCACAGTGAAATGAGGGATAAAAACACACCCTTGAAGACTGTTTTTTTCTCACATAATAATAATAATAATAATAATAATAATAATAATAATAATAATAATAATAATAATAATAATAATATTGTGTTAATTTCTGGAATTCCAGTTCCATTTTATTGTGCTTTTGGACTAATCAATATGGGTGCAAATATCCCAAGTGGAAAAATTCTACTTTCATTTCTTAAAAACCTCCTAAAACCTCCTTCTTTCTCCTCCTCCACCCTCCTTCCCCTTTTATTTTTTTTTTAATTTTTTTAATTTTTTTATTTTTTTTTCTGTGTCAGGTAAGATATCAAATGGGCTCTTTTAGCTTCTCATGAGCTTCATGTATGAGATTGGAAAATATATTCAAAGTACTTTTTAAAAAACAGTGTTTGTTGGACTTTACAATACTACTTCTTCTACAGTTAGTTTTTGATGAACCTTCATGCCATTATTCGAGGAAAATTTTTAGGGTAAATATTTTTTTAAGAATTCTAAGAGTAACAGTAGAGAATCTCCATAAATTACATAAGAAAAACATTCTATGCCCTTGTAATCTACAGTCATACATTCATAGTCTTCTTAATTTTAAATAGAATTTTATGCTCTATATTTTATTAATCACCTTGCTCCAAATACGTTTCTGAATGTAAGTGCAGATGCATGCAACATGCTCTATATTTTATTAATCACCTTGCTCCAAATACGTTTCTGAATGTAAGTGCAGATGCATGCAACACTATCACAGCCAAGTTTACAATTGAATCAAATCTACTCATGAAATAGACAAGTAAAATTTGTTCTGTGCTGCAAACCTAACAGACTTAGTTCTCTCATCTGCTATGGCCTCACCTTATTATCTAGCTCACGTACTCAGATTGAATTCATTTAATAAACTTACAGTTCAGCAAACAAAAGGAATATTGCACATGTAATAATGACAATCCCTGTGCATAAAATTTATTCTTTAAGAGTGAAACTCAAAATGTCAGAACTTGAAAAGTCTATCTTATGCAGAGTTATTAAGACTTTTTTTTTTTTTCTGACTACCACATTTAAAAAAAAAAATTATAAATGAGATGACATTTTTTTTTATACATTCTAAGTAGGCAGAGTAGGAAAATTTGCTTTCCAAGTCAGCTTTTTGTTCCTTTCCAGAGATTAAATTGTGTTTTGTTTTCTCTTTTCGCTTTTCCTTTTCGCATCTGTGACTCATCTGTATTTACCATTTTCCTACCTATGCATGTTTGTACTTATCTGTTTAGGATGCATACTGCCAGTCTCTCTCCCACTGTCTTTTTTGCTTTCTATGAGTTCAGCAGCACCAATGTTAGGCAGTCGGGTACACTGTACCCATGAACTCAGGGAAAATAGTCATGATCAGTTTGGCTGATGCTGAGTTCACATAAGAGACAGTTTTCTACATCTTCCTTTTGCTAAGGGAAAAAAGTGCTTTTCCTTTATTTTGTTTATTTCTTTTGAGAGAGAAGAGATTAAGGTGATGACAAAGTCTGTTCATCAAGCAGTATTTTGTATTATGCACAAACCAAATTAGAAGGTCAACACTGAGGAAGGACAGGAGCTGGGACAGACGTAGAAATATGAAACATCTTGCTATGTAGATCCAGTGAAGTCTCCACTCACTCCTGGGAATAATTCACATCTCTAAAGTCATCTGTCTCCTCTGGCAATGATTACGAAATGTTTACTTCATCATTATGAAAATGGGCACCACAGTACAAAAGGTTTGTGAAACTGTTGGAGAGCGTCCAGAGGAGGGCTACGAAGATGGTGAAAGGCCTAGAGGGGAAGATATATGAGGAGCGGCTGAGGTCACTGCGCCTGTTCAGCCTCAAAAAGAGGAGGCTGAGGGGAGGCCTCATCGTGGTCTACAGCTTCCTCATGAAGGGGAGTGGAGGGGCAGGTGCTGATCTATTCTCTTTAGTCACCAGTGATAGGACCTGCAGGAATGGTGTCAGCCTGAGGCAGGGGAGGTTTAGGCTAGACATCAGGAAGAGGTTTCTCACTGAGAGGGTGGTCGCACACTGGAACAGGCTCCCCAGTGAAGTAGACACTGCACCAAGCCTGTTGGAGTTTAAGAAGCATTTGGACTGTGCACTTAGTCACATGGTCTGAACTTTTGGGTAGACCTGTGCAGTGCCAGGAGTTGGACTCTTATCCTTATGGATCCATTCCAACTCAGGATATTCTATGATTTTAAGAAAATTCTTGTTCTTCTACATTCATATAAAATGGTATGAGTCTTAAAGAGACCATTAGGTTAGCAACCACACCTCAGACATAAAATCTTTCTGTCATACTGCTATTAGAAATATCAATGAGTATAAATAAGATACCAGGGAGAAACACTTGTGTTCGTGCATACTTTTTACATATGGTTGGTAAGTGTTATAAATTCAGGTTTGGAACACTTAATTATGGAAAATAATTTCCTGGCTGATGGCTCTTCACAAGACACATAGGTAAAGAATGTAAGTGGTGACAGGTTACATGACTGTAAAGAAACTTGTAACAAAGGCACAGTCTTGCACAGAATAAAAATCCTTGTGTAAACACTGTGGACAAAAGCTTCACAGTTTAACTTTACGGGAGTAAAGGTTGTTCAAAGACTGAAAACATTCTGTTTCAGATGTCTCGAACAATCCAGAATTTCATTCTTTCATTCCTGATAATTCCATCTCTCCTTCCTGCTTTTCTGCCTCCCTTGTTCTTTTACATTCCCTCCATTATTCCTTTCAGCCATCTTCTAAATGGGATTTATATATTTGCATGCAGAACGCTGGTTCTGCATATACATATGCATTTTATTATTATTTTCATTCTTTGTTAGTATTATTAAGATGTTAACAGAAATGCCTAAAAAGTGATATAGAGTGAAGATTTTATTTATTATATATATCTACTGAAGGCACCTCATTTGATACAGTAGCTACATTACTGCATAATGAAATATTTTCAAAAGCTTAGACTTGCATCAAAACAGCATGTTCAGTACTACTAAGGTGTCTAGGCCTTGCAGTGAGACTAAGTGTCTAGGCCATTCAGTGAGAGTACCTCAGAAGTGGACCCTATCTCCAGCACCTTTTTCCATCACATTTCTCCAGTGGACAATATTATATACATGTCCAAATTTTAAAGAATGTCTTTCACTGTGGCTATCTGGTATTTGGAGACAGACTGCATGTGTGGGCATAAAAAGATGGTTAATTTCCTGTGCCTTCTGCAGTAAGGCAGCCTTTTCAGATAAGAGCTATGTTTAGTTTTTACTCTTTTAAGTGGTAGCCATATCTGCTGTCATGATAAGAAAATAAGACCAACTCAACATTAAAAAAAGTCTGGCTTTGATTTGGAGATTAATTTATTAAGGAATTATTTTTATTCACTCAGCTCTTCTACTCTCTGCATATAGCTACTACAAAAATCATTGCATGTGAAGCAAACTTGAACGCCATGGAGGTCATGGTACATCTTGACAGTAACAATTGGACAAGAAAAGAATTTCTGTAGCATGATCACATTTTTTATTTTTTCCTGAGAGTTTTAATGGAAAGAGAATGTTGGTAAAATAATACAAGAAGAAAAATAACTCTATTTTGATGTAGTTCATCTGTGAAAGGGATGACCAGTCTATAGCTTATGGACTGCACAGACTGCTTGTGAATAATTTACAGTCTGTTATACATTATGAATTCTGACAATATGATTAAGAACCCAGCAGAGGCTGCTGATGGTCATGTGCACAGCTCACCTTAGGGTAGAAGGGAGAATCCTCCCTTCACACTAAAAGGGAGATTTTAATTAACACAATGATTAACATCATTTCCCATCATGTTTCAGTGTGGTATTATATTATATACTATATGCCATATTTTCAACTGAAATTAAAAGACATTGCAGAGGATGAAGTCACAGAAAACTCCAATAGTTTCAGAAGACAAAAAATCTGTAAAACATCTGAGTCAATATTTCTACCTGGTTTTTACCCTACACAAAATATTACAGCATGCCTTCAGTCTGGAATTTCAGGAAGCTGCAATATGAACTAAAAACAAAGCTAAGAAGTTATATTACAAAATGGAAGGATGCCTGCTCAGTCATTTTTAAGAAATAAAAGTAAAAATAAAAATAATAAAAGACTCAGTTTAATCCCAAGTGCTTTAAAATGTGATTTTGCTTTTGCTTCTGCAAAAGTACTTTCATAGAGCTCCTAGAAATTATTGAAAGATCTTATTTTGTGCATGAAAGTATGAGTAAAGGATGAGAGATAAACTTTTTTTTTTTTTTTTTTTTTTTTTTGTAGTTGAAAGGAATAGAATTTTAATCACAATATACCTGAGGATGATTGAAAAGTAATGATATCCATACACTATTAGCTATATTTTGACAAGTAAAAGTAAATGTAGAGGAACTTACAAAAGTTGGAATAAATAATTTCAAATAAGAAAACAGATCAAAGCAAACAAAAGTCACCATAATGTAGAATAATATCCTTTTAGAGTGTAGATCATAGTCAACAGTTTTGTGAAATACTTCAATAGATGCCTGAAAAGCTCAATTAAAACAATGCATTGAGCTTTGTCTTTGTCCCTAAGGAATGTGTAAACATACCAGTTCCTTCTTCTTCATGCACTCCATGAGGATAATGAAGAGGTGTTGTGCCTGGGTTCGAGTGTATGTGAAAGTCTTCTGGATGGTAACTAGCAGCTGGTCCCTCAAAGACTCATTGATAAGTCTGAAATTCAAGAAGAAAAAAATAGAGAAATGGTAAATTTCTGTTACTGAAACAGACCTAAGGAAATTTTGTAAAGGTCATACAAGGGTCAAAGAAATAAAAGATGATAAAGCAGGGCTGTCTGTTCTGGACTGGCAAGGAGAAAGGAAAGGAAAGGAAAGGAAAGGAAAGGAAAGGAAAGGAAAGGAAAGGAAAGGAAAGGAAAGGAAAGGAAAGGAAAGGAAAGGAAAGGAAAGGAAAGGAAAGGAAAGGAAAGGAAAGGAAAGGAAAGGAAAGGAAAGGAAAGGAAAGGAAAGGAAAGGAAAGGAAAGGAAAGGAAAGGAATTCTGAGAGCATCAGAAAAAAATTGGAAAACACTGTTCTAGAAAAACACATTGATCATGTTGGGGTCCCTCATCTCCAAAGTTTTTCTTTCAGTTCACATGTACTACATGACAGAAAGTCATTCAAGTGATCAGCTCTGTGCGATTTCCTAACAAAAACAGGTACCAAACTGACAGTCTCGATTTCAGGAAGACCAACAGGTGAACTGAAGACCTCTTTCTATTAATGAGTTAGAAGAATTCAACTCACAGTTCATTTTATGAAATTGGGAACATTTCTGCTGTCGGTGTCTTTGATTTTAGCTTGAGTATCTCAACAACTTCAACCAAATAAGGAATGCATAAAAAACTTACTCTGATCCTGAATCCACCCAAAAGAGCCATTTTGCTTTTACTGATCTTCCAGAATTTTAAACCATTTTTATGTTCCTCCTTGTTACTAATGTTATTACTTGCAAAAAATGGCTCAAGAACAGAAAGAAAAGATAACATGGAATATTAGTACTTGAACCACAGTCCTTTATATCAGAAAGTCTATTCCTCAGGACCATTTTGGGTGAAACACTGAAGTCTGTAATATCTTACAAATTAGTGGGATGTAATTTAGAACATTTTCCTTTTATGTACAAAAGTTCTACACTATAGCAGTTTTTTCACACACAAAAAAAAAAAAAAAAAAGAAACTGAATGTTTAAAATTAACAGAGGCAAGATGTTTAAGAGTCACGTCACAAGTCAATGTTGATCACAGAGTCACAAGTCACTGTTGGTCATCTGAGGCAATGAAAATCAGAGAATCTTCATGACTCATATTTTATGATAGAAGATAAACAAAGATATAGTTCTGCAGCAACCAAAAAGAATTATCAGAAACAACACAATATGTCAGTGTTGGCTTATGGCAACTGTTTTAGGAGAACAAAGACCAAACCTTCTAACCTTTCATTTCATGCTGTTGGTAAATGTCACCTGTACTCTGTACTGCAGGAACTTCACTATACAATTGAATTTCAAAAGTGATTTAAATATCTAGTCTTCCTGTCTACAGCAAACATGTTCTTAGAAGGGACAATAAATGGAAATGGGAATGGGAATAGATATGGGAATGGGAACAAACGGAAATGGGAACAGGAAAGGAAATGGGAACGGGAACGGGAAAGCAGTATAAAGGCACAGAGATGAATATAGAGGGCCTGGCAGATGAAGTGCTTTTGTTCTCTACTCTCTAAATTTGACTGTAAATATCTCTGTTGAGTACGATTCCACTGCATAAAGAGGTCTACAAGACTTATGTTAAATTTCTTGAATTAAAATGAATTAATACGGATTTTTAGACCACACTGTGGATCACTGTCCTCTCAACACCTGGCTCCTCCTACTGTCTTCTGCTTTTTTGTGGATTCCTTTGAAAGAAGAGTATCTGTATGTCCTCCTTGCAACAAACAACAGTGTGGCCTAGAGGTACTTTTCTCTGGGACAGTGGAGAGACAACAACACTGCATTTACTGCTTTGTGTAAACATTTCATTCCCCTGAAAAATGACCTGCTTCCCTCATAAAAGTGGATATACAACAACTTCAGTGGAAACAACAACCTCATGATGAATGGCAATGAGACCTAGCAGCAGAGGACTTCCTGTGCAGGGTTATAAGAAAAAAAACAACCTGAAAAAAACAGCTCCTGTATAGAAGAAGATACAAGCAAGTGGGAACATGAGATGTTGGAGCACAGGCAAAAATATATGTTCCCTTCATGTTAAAGAGAATTAACTGGGAAAGGCTGACACCCTGAAGAATACACTTTAATTACAGTAAGTTAGGTCTCCTTAGTCTAGTGTATTTCAAGCTGCAGATTAGTAGGTCACATGCAAAATAAATTTTAAAGCCCCCTTTTTAGGACTCTTTAAAAAAAATGGAAATTTGTTTTTGTTAAGAATTCTGATCTTAAAGAGATAGTGGAGATAGAAGTTATTCTAAGGATAAGTTATTGGACATATTAAATTTTCCACATTTCAAACTAAGAAAGAAAAAATGGATTAACCAGCAGAACAAATTTCCTGAAAACATGGAGACTAAACAGAAATGTAAATAAAGCTCTAATTTCCATTGGAAATGATGTGAAATGTATGAAAAAAAGAACACACACATATTAAGAAATATATGAAATTGAAACATGAAGGAATTTCACAAAATATTTCTAAAGATTCTGTGATGAAAGATATCCTATTTTCTCACTGAAATTTAATTTTTAAAAAAGTATGGAACTTCAAGTTTGGAATTCTCTTGGGCTAAAGTAGGGGAAATTTTCTTCCTTAAGCGCTGAATAAAAGCACAGTTATTCTCTTTTCCTTTTCCTTTTCCTTTTCCTTTTCCTTTTCCTTTTCCTTTTCCTTTTCCTTTTCCTTTGCCTTTGCCTTTGCCTTTGCCTTTGCCTTTGCCTTTGCCTTTGCCTTTGCCTTTGCCTTTTCCTTTTATTCCTTTTTCTTTTTATATTCCCTCCTTCCCTTTCTCCTTCTCCTTCTCCTTCTCCTTCTCCTTCTCCTTCTCCTTCTCCTTCTCCTTCTCCTTCTCCTTCTCCTTCTCCTTCTCCTTCTCCTTCTCCTTCTCCTTCTCCTTCTCCTTCTCCTTCTCCTTCTCCTTCTCCTTCTCCTTCTCCTTCTCCTTCTCCTTCTCCTTCTCCTTCTCCTTCTCCTTCTCCTTCTCCTTCTCCTTCTCCTTCTCCTTCTCCTTCTCCTTCTCCTTCTTCTCCTTCTCCTTCTCCTTCTCCTTCTCCTTCTCCTTCTCCTTCTCCTTCTCCTTCTCCTTCTCCTTCTCCTTCTCCTTCTCCTTCTCCTTCTCCTTCTCCTTCTCCTTCTCCTTCTCCTTCTCCTTCTCCTTCTCCTTCTCCTTCTCCTTCTCCTTCTCCTTCTCCTTCTCCTTCTCCTTCTCCTTCTCCTTCTCCTTCTTTCTCCTTCTCCTTCTCCTTCTCCTTCTCCTTCTCCTTCTCCTTCTCCTTCTCCTTCTCCTTCTCCTTCTCCTTCTCCTTCTCCTTCTCCTTCTCCTTCTCCTTCTCCTTCTCCTTCTCCTTCTCCTTCTCCTTCTTTCTCCTTCTCCTCCTTCTCCTTCTCCTTCTCCTTCTCCTTCTCCTTCTCCTTCTCCTTCTCCTTCTCCTTCTCCTTCTCCTTCTCCTTCTCCTTCTCCTTCTCCTTCTCCTTCTCCTTCTCCTTCTCCTTCTCCTTCTCCTTCTCCTTCTCCTTCTCCTTCTCCTTCTCCTTCTCCTTCTCCTTCTCCTCCCTTTCTCTTTCCTTTTTCTTTTTCTCTTATACACCTACATTTAATTACAGGAAAAATAAATATGTCTTCTTATAAAGTTTCCTAATAGTGATTTTTTTTTTTCCCACTTTTCCTAAGGAATATCTAATTAATAATAGTTTTTGGTGCAAAGTTGATCTTTATGATCTTACCATGAAAAAAAAGGGAGAAAGATGTCTTGGATCCATTAAAAATGTTGAAGTGGCAAATTTAATAAAGTGACATTCTAGTTTTGTTCAAGACACGCTAGAAGATTAAACAACAAAGCAGAACTTTCTTCATTGCTTTGGCTGATCTTGTAGAGATAGAAGATAGCATTCTGGCATCTTCCCTCTTCATAAATATATTTTTTTGAAGTCTTGCCTAATATGTGAGGAGATAATACACAGTCCCCTCAATAACATCACAGTCTTTCAGCCTCATGGCACATGATTTTATAGTGAACACTGAGAGGATTTGAAAGATCTGGTCCATAGCCAGCTTCTTAAATTATTTAGTCACTTTTCTGCAGAGCTTTTTAGTATTGAAGTTGTACAATGTACTAGAGATTTATAATGATTATGATTTATAATAATAACCCAATTTCGAAATGTAAGTTTGTTATAGGTTTTTTAACTTATTGTTATCAAAATGCTTTGAAGTTCTCTAAATGGTACACTCCCATTCAATGAACTGCACATAATCTATTTTTAACTTTTCCTTCATGAATTCTTATTTCCTTTTATTTATTTATTTATTTATTTTTAGATTACTACACTTTTATTTGAGATAAAGAAAATATATCCATAAAATATCAGTGTAATCTGAAAACAATTCCCTACCATCCTTTATGGGAAGCTTAAGGGATTTTCTGTTTTAATTATGGTTTTCACTATAGACAATCACACCATACATCAGAAATATGACAAGACTCTCTGCTGATTTTTCTTTTTTCCATTAGAATTGCAAGTAAGACACAGTGGTGCAACTCCATGGGACTGAATGAATTTCTACTGCCTTTGAATCCACATATTTTACACAGAATTACAATAAGAAGAGACAGAATATAAATGTAATTCATTCTATTCAAACAATGATAATTTCTCTGTGCTTCATAGAAGGAATCCTTGAAAGGACTGGAAGGGCACTTAAAGATCATCTAATTCCTGCATTCCTGCCTCCTCCCACACAGTTTTTTTTTTTTTTTTTTTTTTTTTTATTAAAACCTTTACTGCTTATCCTATCACTACATCAAGCCCTGGCAAAAGGTCTCTCTCCTGTATGTCCCCTTCAGGTACTGGAAGGCTGCTCTAAGTTCTCCCTAGAGCCTTCTCTTCTCCAGGCTGAACAATCCCATCCATATGCAGTACAGTACACCTGAAGTACCAGATGATCTTGAAGGTCTCTTCCAACCGTAATGATTCTATGATTCTATGTTTCTATGATTCTATAACTCAAAGTGAGGTTTCATGAGAGCTGAGTAAAGGGGGAGAATCACCTCTCTTGTCCTGCTTACCATACTGGTTTTGATACAGATCAGATATGGTTGGCTTTCTGGGCTGCAAACACATATTGCTACCTCAAAATGGGGGTTATGTTTCCCCTCTTCCCATTAGTGTGAACTTAGAATTTCACTGGACTGCCACAAGCTCTCAAATATGATGGGCAGTGTCTTAGCAACTACATCTGCCAGTTCTCTCATGTCCTGCAGATGTATTTCATCAAGTTCCATGGAATCGTGCACCTTTATGATCTTTAGATAGTCTTGAACATGATCTCTTACAGTGGGTTGTTCATCATTCTCCCAGTCACTGCCTTTGCTTGCTGGAGCTTGCACTATGTGGCTGGAGCTCTTGCTGGTGAAGATAGAGGCAAAAAACTTGTTAAGTACCTCAGGCTTATAATCTGGGAGGCCGTGTCTCCTGTTTCCTTCAGAAGAAGGCCCACAATTTCCCTAGTCTTCTTTTTATCATTGATATATCTTTCTTGTGGCTCTTAATGGCCCTGGCCAAATTTAATTCTAAACAGGCTTTAGCTTTCTTAATCTGATCCCCTTCCCTTTGACAGGGACTGATAAAAAAAACAACTACCTGGACTCCTGAGTCCTGTACTGCTGCTCCCAGGGAGCAGCATTACTTGCAGCTCTTCACTGGTGGTTGTTGTTCTACACTATTTTTCCCTGATTATGTTTATTGAATGGCTGTCCCTTGACAAAAGAGGTGGTTGCGTATAACATAGAAATGAGATGCTTCTATCCAGCTTTTAATCTGCAAAGTGCTTTGATGCAAGAGAAAAGTAACAATATAAAAGTATGCAATGTGAAAGCAATCTTGCAATCTTGCAGTCTTGCAAAAGATGCAAAAGAAACACCACAGGGGACAGAGAAGAGCCAAACTGCATGCACACTATCATCCTTTTTGCTCAAAGCAAAATATCCTAATATTTTCCTTATTAGAAACAAAGATACTTAAGTCTCATACGTAGCCTAAAAGCCCTGCCACAGTGTATGCAGAGACAGATCAATCCAAATTTAAAAATTCTCATGTGAGGCTGCTCTGTTAAAGAAGAAAGAATGTTTTATACGTTTCCTTATGAACATTAGACAAGAAATACATTTTTATGGCATTGAACTGAATTCCTTAAGGGTTTCATACTTGCAGGAGTAGATCTGATGGAGTAGTTAATAGACTGTAAACTCAGCTGGGAGACTGCTGTTGAATAGTCATTTTCCATTAAGAAAGGAAATATTTGCCTAAGAAGTGACACAGTTTTAACTTAGTATTTCATTTTTCTCTTAAATTCAGCATTTAATTAAAAAAAGTCTCTGAGGATTAAAAACTACTATTGAATGGTTCTATAAATAGTTGCACTTTCCAGTTTGTGCAAGAAAGTGAAATGAGAAGACATCTTTGATAATACAGTCAAAAATATTTTGGCTTTATGTGGAGAAGAGCTATTAATCACTAGAATATTCACTTCAATAGTTTGGGGGCTACATATACGATAATTTTGGGTGCTTATGATTAATCCTATTTTTTCACCTCTCAAAGCACTTCAACACATTTTCAGCTTTTGAGAAAATGAGAAATTAAGTGTTTCAGAGACTTAGATATTTAAATTAGGGAAAATAGCAATAAGTAGCCAAAAAAATCATCAAAGTCAGAACACAGGGAAGCCTATATTTCAGCCTGCTTCTCATTTAGGTTACTTCCAGTAGATAGCCTGTTTGTTGTTAAGACATCAAAACTACAAGGAGCTCAGTGAGTTTATAATTAAGACTAATTCGTTTGTAGTGAAATGTAGCTATCTTGTACATAAAATGTTGCATTCAACATTTTTCAGACTGAGGCAATATGTAGTCCTTGAAACTATAGCTATGGTAAGCTTTAAAAAAACAAACAACAACAACAACAACAACAAAATACCACAAACAACAGTAACACTGCATTAATACTGTATATCTGATATTCATAATGCTCAAGCCTCAGCTCTGTGGAAACTGCCTGTCTGCCTTGCCTTTCCCCTGAAATTTCAATGGACTTTTTGAGAGACATTTGATAACGAGGCTTCAAAACTAATTTACACCCAAAGACACCTTTGCTTCATGGTGTGCATCACAGTTCTTTTTGATCTGTACTTAGCACATCATTCCATTGCAGAAACACTTCCTGCAAGGAAGGATGTACAGAGCATTCTGTGCTCACAGTCTTGTTCCACTGCAGTACAATAAAGTCTGCTTGTAGTTAGACTAGAGTCATACTTAGGTTAGTGACACGTCCAACTTTTCATGAGGTAGGACTATCATTAGGCTTTAAAACAAGGCAGATCCATCTTCCTACCTTTTGTCTGCTCAAGGATGTGCAAATATTGACATTGCAAAGGGTTACTGCAACATGATTTATATTTTTATATATATATATATATATAAATCTGTTTCTGCTATGTGAAATCAATTAGAAATGATAAACAATGAGGATAGAAAGCAGGCACACTACAACTTTTTGAAGCTCACAAAATACAAAAGGACCTTTGGGGCAGATGAACAATTGCCCAACATGTAAAGACCTCTCTGAGATGATGGATTGGTGCCACACTAATTAAAACTCAAGAAAACAGAGCTATATTTTGCCCTCCTTCACCTCCAGACATAGTTCTGTGACCTCTGGAAATAAGCTTTAAAATAAACTTGAAAACTTACAGCTGTGCTAAGTACACACACACATTTGTATTCTATCCATAGAGAATGAATCCATTCCTTGTTTTCACTGAGTAGGATTTTAAAATATTGGGAAAAAAAAAGTGTGATAATATCAGCATTCAACTGCTGAGTCTGTTTTTGCCATGAATTAGGTATTTTTTGAAAGATTTAGATCAGACATCCAGTGCAAAACAGTGAGAAGATATGTTTTGTCTTGGAGAAGTCCCTAATTAATTAAAATAGACTTTTGACTTTATAGTTTGATTGCAGGGTGGACTGCACAATTAAATTCTGAACACAATTTGCATGTGCTACATTGATTTAGTGTCTAATAGACACAGTTCTATGTAACCTACTTAGATTTGATCTGAAAGAAAAAGCTATTAGCTATACACAATTAATGTCCCAATTATTCAGTATTCTGCTCATATTGCTAATCATTATTCAAAACTAGGTTAATATAATCAGAGGGGAGCGAGTACCCAATTTGCATATGAGCTGAAATATATCTGGGTAAAATTTTTTAAGCATATATATAATATTGGCATTTCACTTTGAGTATTCTTAGGAATATAATTGCATGTTAGACTGATGTTTTCAGACATGAGACAATGACATAGAAATTGTCACTACACAGCTTTACAGATTTCTTATTTTCCTGTGGTTTATTTAGTGCAGGATGAACAGAAACAAACACCACCACAAAAAGACTCATTGTAAAAAAACAAACACTTTCATTAAGAAAGAATTGAACATCTCAGTTGCTCAAATGAGCAACTCTCTAGCAACTAGTGTTTCATTCACTTGCTTTTCTTAAGAGTTTCCGATGATGACATAAATTGCATTTATTCTGTTTTTGCTATACTATTTGCCAAGATGACATCAGAATGCAGACAAGATAGATGGAAACTGTATAGGCAAATAGCATGCAAAGGAATAAGAGATGGTTGAATAGGATTATGTTAAATATATTAACAATAAGACTACTGAGAACAGAGAAAGAAATAACGTCTCACAGATTAAGAGGAAAACTGACGCTGTCAGATCTATTACAGATGCAGCATTGGACTATGTGAACCTGAATATAAATCTGATTCTAGTATTTGTGGAAAACTACCTCACTTTCATTAGGAGCTCTAGGTTGAAGAAGTTCATGATCATGTTTATTTTTAAACAATACAATACTGTTTGGTCTAGAGTTCAGAGTTTATGTATTCTTGTTTTATTATTTGCATAACTACTGTGGGTGTGAATACATACCTTTAAGTATTCTAAAGTACCCCTTCCCACTAAATCCTGATCGGATTACTGCAGCTAATCAGAGAAAAAGTATGAAATAGTTTTTAGTAATTAGAATCTCAGTTGGCCTTGATGCCCCTTTCATGCTTTGATCTAAAATTCTAAATGATCTAAATCATCCTTTATTTGCTGTTCCTTACTGTAAAAAGCAATCTCTGTGTTCTGCTTTGGAGACTTCTCGGTACAAGGTCCATGCTCTTAGGTGACTGGCTGGAAACCCTCTGAGGGTGTCTACTGGCACCAGGTAAAGACCAGTCAGTGAGATCTACAAGGGTGTGGGCCTGAGGAAGCTCTAGAAGCTTCTAACCAGTGTGATTAGCTGCCCTTGACCCAAGGTGCCTGAAGCTTTTGATGCAGCTACCTCTTATTTAGGGAGGGTCTAGCACTCTTTGGGCTAGTGCCCTTCAGAAGCCTATATTACAGCAAGGACAAAAGCACAGCTCCAAGAATACAACCAACAGACACAGCAGTGTGTGCAGGAGGATGAAAATAAGGGATCTTAGCTGAACTTGTACCAGCACAGTCTTTGGTATGGTGGTGGCAAACCACAGGGCAGTTTCCCCAGCAGGTGTTGAAGCAACTGTCCCTGCTAGGGTAGAGGCTTTGATGCAGATAGAGCTTAAGAGAGTTGTTGCAGCCTTCTTCATGTTGGTGATATCGTTTTGGGTTCTATGACCATAGGACCTTGTTTGCAGGTCAATGTCTATCTGAGGAAGAAGGCTTAAAGTGGCAGATGTGTTAATGTGGGCTTTAAAGTACAAATGATGGGAGCAGAAGAGAGTAACCTGCAGGCAGGTGAGGCAGTGATGGATGACATTGATGGACAAAGGGCCTGGAGTCATTTGACAGGAAAGGATCATAAAATTATCAAAACAATGCTTAAAGAGGGTCATCTCTAACAGTTCTATTTAAGCAAGGAAGTTTCTTCAGGGCATCAATGAAGAAATCCCCTAAGTACTTATTGGGAAATCAGCATGCCAGGATGCCTCTCTGAAATGCCTGTACACTAATGCATGTTGCATATGGAATAAACATAATGAGCTAGATCTGTGTGCAGTTGCAAGCCTACGATGTTGGGATCATGGAGAAGTGATGGGGTGGCTCCCATGACTGGAATGCTGCAGTGAAGGGATACAGTCTCTTTAGGGAAGACAGGCTGGGAAGATGAGGAGGTGATTCTGCTGTTTCTGTTAGAGTGTAGCTGGAACACATGGAACTTTACCTGCAAGTGGATGATGAGCCAGACCAGAGCTGAAGAGAGCACAGGTAAGGGTGAAATTGTAGTGGGTATCCATTACAGGCTGTGTGACCTGGAGAAACAAACAGATGAGGCCGTCTACAGACGGCTAGGAGCAAACTCATATTTGCAGACCCTGGACCACATGGAGATCTTCAATCACCCTGATATCTGCTGGACGGACAACACAGAAGAGCATAAGTAATCCAGGGGTTCCTGGAGATAATTGACAACTTTCTGAGAGAAGAACTAATGAGAAAAGGTGCTCTGGCAGACCTCATGCTCACCAGCAAGGTGGTACTTGTTGAGAAGGTGAAGGTCAAAGGCAGCCTTAGCTCCAGTGACTATGGCATGGTGAAATTCAGGACTCTGAGAAGATGGAGCAAGGCAAGAAAAACAAGATCAAAACCCTGACTTAAGACTAGCTGATTCTTTTCAGGAATCTGCCTAAATGAGTCCCATAGGGTAAGGCCTGGAGGGAAGAGAAAACTGGTTAACATTCAAAGATCATCTCCTCCAAGCTCAAGAGTGGTCCATCTTAATGATCAGGAAATGGCCATTGGGAATGGTTAGGGAAAAATGCTAGGAGACCTGCATGGATAACAAGGATCTACTGGCAAAACTCAAACATGAAAAGAAGTATAAAGAAGATAGAGGTAGACAGAAATGCAGACACACTCCCAAAGTGTATGTAGATGAAGTTAAGAAGGCCAAAGCCCAGCAGAAATTGAACGTGGCAAAAGGTGTCAAAGTCAACAAGAAGGGTTCTGCAACTACCCTGCTGACAGAAAGAAGGCTAGAAAAATGTGGGCCCATTGTTGAATTGGTAGAGGCCCTGGTGGCACAGGATCTGGAAAAGTCTGAGGTACTGACTGTCTTCTCTGCTTCAGTATTTATTAGCAAAACTAGCCTTGAAGAATCCCAGGGGCAACAGACCCGTGGGTAAAAACCTGGATGAAGAAAGATATATCCATGGTGGGATACTTAAGCAAATTGAATTAGTCCATGGACACTAATGGGGTGTACCCATGAGTACTGTAGGAGTTGGCTGATGTCATTATGAGGGCACTCTTAATAATCTTTGGATGATATGGTGACTGAGAATAGTGCCTGAGTACTGGCAGAAGGCAAATGTCATTCCTATCTCCAAACAATACAAGAAGGAGGACCCAGGGACCTACAGCCCTGTCAGCCTCACTTCAATCCCTGAGAAAATTACAGAACATCTCATCTTGAAAACAATTTCCAGGCACTTGACGGATAAAAAAGTCCTTAGAAATAGTCAGCATGGATTTAGTAAGGGGAAGTCATGTTTGACCAACTTGATAAGTTAAATAAACAGCCTGATGAATGAGAGAAAGAAGATGATATTGTCTACCTAGACTTCAGCAAGGCCTTTGAAACTGTTTCCCTGAAGGTTCTCATAGACCAGTTGATGTATGGACTGGGTACTCATTCAGTGAGGTGGATTGAAAACTGAATGGCCAGGCTCAGTGGATAGAAACAGTGTCTCAAAGTCCAGCAAGAGTCCAGTAACTAGTGGTGTACCCCAGAAGTCTGTACTGTTTCTGGTCCTGTTTAATGTCTTAACTAATTATCTGGATGATGAGGCTCAGCAAGTTTGCTGATGACACAATACTGAGAGAAGTAGCTGATATGCCAGGTAGTTGCGCTGCCATCCTGAGGGACCTGGACAGGCTGGAGAAATTGGCTGATAGGAACCCCTCTCTGCAAGGATAAGTGAAAGGTCCCATAGATGAAGAGAAACAGCCCCAGGTACATGTTAAGGGTCCCCCAGCTGGAAAGCAGTCTGGCAGAAAATGTTCTGGGAGCTCTGGTTGTCACCAAACTGATCATGAGCCAGAAATGTGTCTTTGCAGCAAGTAAGATCAATGCTATTCCTGGCTGCATTAGGAGGGATGTTTCCAGCATGGCAAGGGAAGTGATCCTTCCCCTCTACTCAGCACTGGTGAGACCACACCCAGAGTACTGTGTCCATCTCTGGGATCCCCAGGACAAATAAGACATGGATGTACTAGAGAGAGTCCAGGAAAGGACCACAAAGATGATGAAGGGACTGGAGTATCTCTCCTATGAGAAAAGGCTAAGAGAGCTGGGACTGGTTAGCCTACAGAAGAGAAGGCCGCTCGGGGGGGGATCTTATGAATGCATATAAATACGTGGAAAGAGGGTGTTAAGAACATGGAGTTAGGCTCTTTCAAGTGGTGCCCAGTGACAGAACAAGAAGCAATGGACATAAACTTAAATACTGGAGGCTCCATTTGAATATCACAAAGAAGCTTTGAGGGTCATGGAACACTGACACATATTGCTCAGACAGTTGTGGAGCCATCATCCTTGGCGATGCTCTAAGGCTGTCTGGACATGGTCAGGGGCAGCATGCTGTAGCCAACTGCCTGAGCAGGGCAGTTGGACCACATGACCTCCAAAGATTGCTTTCAACCTCAATCATTCCATGATTCCATGGTTGCATACATATTTTTGTGGTAGAGGGAAAAAAAAAACACAAACAACTAACCAAACAAAAAACATGTTTTAGGCATGCAGTATTAACATGCACTTTAGAAGTTGGAAAGAATACTTACAGCCTGATTCAACAAAAACACACTTGAATTTTCTATAATAAAAGCTAAATATTATCCTTGCTGCACCTTGAGTCTGCAAAGAAAGGCAGGACAGCACAAATGCAGATCAGTGCACAAGCAGTTGTGTAAATATAGGCAGGTGTGCAGAGTCATGCCTAAAGTGCAAGGCAAATCCCACTGAGATTATGAACATTTGGGATTCATGTGGTGATTTATGTAGGAATGAAACCAGAGGATGGCAGTACACTGTTACAATGACATAACTTGTCAGAGACAGTTTTGAATACAATGAAAATAATTTTGCATGTCTTTTGAGTGAATCCTTTGAGTTGTGATTTCAAGAAACATACGTTTTACCTGTCCACATGCTGCATTTCACGGCACTATAATATTCTAACCATATGATAGAGTCTCTAAATCTCTGATTATTTTATTCTGTAGATTTTCCTTAGTGTTACTTTAGCTTTTTTTGGACTGGGTACATTCAATGCTTTACTCATGTCAATGACAGAAAAAGCCATGTGAGGACTGGATTAGTTTCAGAACTATTTTTCCAATAGTGTTTTGGGCTCTATGTTATCACCAAATTGGTAGAAAAAATGCTCTCATGAGGAAATGACTCACCCTCCTTCTTCAGAATATTTGTGACCAAAGGCAAGGATGTCAGATGCCCGACCGCTGCCATCACAAATCACAACAGGAACAGGAGGCGTGTCTCGCAGGTACTCCAGAACGATAGAGATAACATTGGGACCTCCTTCTACAATGAGGGCCACCACTGGAACCCCCTGACCAATTCCTGGAGTAAAAGAAAGAAAGAAACAAAACCAACCAAACAAACAAAAGGAACAACAAGAACCAATAAAAACAACAACAACAACAACAATAACAACAAACAAAGTCAGAAAAGCAAACAAAATGTAACAGAAGACAGAAAAAAAATATCAAACTTAAATTACTGGACTGTGACTCTACAGTGTCATGTTAGAGAAAATGCCATTCAGAAAATCATAGCTTTTAAGGACAGGAGAGACCGGTGTAGTCACCTGGTCTGTTTCATCACATAAATAAATAAAAAATAAAAATTTAAAAAAAAAAAGAGAAAAGAAAAGGATTTTATAAATTTATTTTCTGTTTTAAGTGCCATATGCATGGCTGAAATAGACCATAATTTTCTTTATTTATTTTTTAAAAGATCAAATCTTTTTTTGAAAGAATAGAGAAGCTACCACAATTATTTCTAACATGTTCTGATTCAGAACACAGTAGTTTTCTTGTGATCTAGATTTTGCATGGTGTCAGTTTTCAGTCATTGGTTCTTCCAGTAGCTTTGCTTGGAGATTCAAAATAATCCCTACCATGGTAATTTTGTTTTCTTACTGCATATTTTAAGGGTGCAGCTGGATGGTCCTATAACCTTCTCCTTGACAAAATAATAATACACGTTACAAGCCAATGAAACACTTATTTTCTAATTCTAGTTGGTCTCACAGTCCTCCAAAATCACTTCAAATTTTCTGGCATGTTACTTGTGCTGCAGACCTCACACTGGACAGTGCAACTGAGAGAGCTGAACTTGTGCTGAACCAGAGGAGTGATTTTTTTTTTTTTTTTTTTTCCAAATTTTGTTATATAGTTAGATGGGAGAGCTCTACAAAATTGACAGAATAGACTTTGACATGAAAGCCTTGTGAATTTAGAGAAAAACATTTTGACACTAGGCTTGTGTTTTATTTGACTGAAAAAACTTTTATGCTTGTCACTTTTTTCTTGACAAAGACTTTTTTTTTTTTTTTTAAGTTACGTAGTGTGTTTTTACAGTACGAAGACTGTAAGCAGAGTTATAAAATCCCGGCTAATAAAAGAGAGGTAAAAGGGTAGAACATAACAAGACATTTAACAGAATGATTTCCACAGAACTCACTGTTTTTATTTTATTATTTTTTTATTTTTTATCAACATTAAGACTTACCATGATAGCTGCTCTACCTAATCATTTATAGGTTGTTGAATTATTTTCAAAGACATTAGTGAAAAAATAGCTTATAAGAGTGGAATTAAATGAGAAATAGAAGTTAGGAATGTTGATTCAAAGGAGTAAATTATAACTGTGAGGGGTTAAACTACCTTTGTGTACTTCCTTTAACTTTAAAGTATTTAAGTTAAGGATGACTTTAGATGGGCAAATTTGGGTTACTTATTTATTTGACTTACTCATTAATTTTTATCATTTATAAAATCATACCTCTTAAGACAACATTCTAAATATTAAATATAATAAAAATAATTCCCGAGAGTCTTACAGATAATATGGTTTTATTCCACATCATATCAATAATATAATAAATCTGTTTGCACTTGAGTTTTCATCAGAGAACCTCAATTCACAAATCTGCCTAGGTTTTCCTTTGCCACTAGATGACAAAAGAAATGCTGTTTATATTTATGTCTAGTATAAGAAAACTTTGTAGTATGGAAATTGCTAACAGATGATGAGTAAAAATTAAATTAACTGACTTGAATGCTTTTATTTAAGGAATATCCCAGTGTAATCACATAGTGGCTGATGAGTCACTCTTCGGTTAAGATTTTAATGTAAAATAAGGAATTGTTTTATTTCTAGTGGTCTGGCTAGAATGTCAAAGTCACCAAGTTTTATGAAATTTCTACCAATACTTATGAAGCTTTTCTTTATATAAAATGTATCATATAGCAGATGCTTTTAGTATTTTTTCTTCTGTTGATTTTTTTTTTATTTTATAAAAATGAAATAAAAAAAATATTTTATTTTATTTTATTTAAAAAAAAATCTTATTTTTTTTTTAAGATTTGTGGTAGTAGAATAAAGATCTCCCTTCACTGTTCTTGGTTCATCGACCCTTTCTCTAAAGACTGATCTACTGTGATAACTGTCTAGGAGGCACACAATTCACTGAAATTTTACATCAATGTTCTCTTCAGAAGTGTAGTATTTTTCTATGGAATATAACTAGAATGATCCATTTTATTTCATT
This sequence comes from Aythya marila, assembly GCF_965140915.1. Lineage (NCBI taxonomy): Eukaryota > Metazoa > Chordata > Aves > Anseriformes > Anatidae > Aythya > Aythya marila. The sequence continues at coordinate 39,971,184 of NC_139080.1, read as the reverse complement.
ACTGATAAATAAAAAAACAGTTTTTTTTTTTTTTTTTTTTTTTTTTTAAAGCCTAACTCTAACAAAGGTTGCATTTTGTAAAGTATTTGCTATTATGCCTATATATATATATATATATATATATATATATATATATATATAGGCATAATATATATATGTAAATATATATATATATATGTAAACAAACTGAATAAAAATGAAAAAATTGTGAAAGTATATAATTTACTAAGGAGTAGCATTGTATAAGAAAGTCTAGTACCAAGAGTTTCATAAAAAATTTGCAATCATCCTATCATCATTATTGATGACTTTAGAACAGGAAGTAGAAGTGATTTGATAAGACAAAAAGGCTCTGATAAGACAAAATTAAGAAGTAACCTTTGCAAAAAGGGTGGCTGAATGACATAATGGATTGAGTAATAGAAATGTAGGAAGTTCATAGTGCAAGATGCAAAGTACCTATTATCTGGGGATTAATAAAATCTACTGTAAACTGGGAAGTCTTTAGGAGGGAATACTGGAAAATAGAAAGGTGTGATAAAGCTGATCACAGGATATATCATTGGTGTTGCATGTCTTTGAAGAAGGTAGCTTAGGTCCTGAAATATAAGAATACAGAAGGAAATTTGGATACATCATTGCCAGCATGTAAGCCACTGTACTGGGTCTGGCTGGGATATTAACTTTCCCTGCAGCAGCCCATACAGTGCTGTGAAATGTGTTCATCTGATTCGTGTCAATATGGAACAATTCTAGGGCTGCATGATATGATGAAATGTGACCTTCTATCTTACATACCCTTGTACAACCACAATTCTAAGAAAAACAGAGTGGTTAATGTATATAGTTCTTGTATCTTGCAAACGTATGGTCCAGCAGTTCATGTCAATAGGGGATTTGAAGGGTTAACATTGAGGCCTGGGGCTAGGGGATAAGAGAACAAAGGGGTTTCAGAATAGCTGCTAACTATTATGACTATTGCATGGGACACTATGCAAGTCTCTTGATATGTGGCCAAGAGATTAAGGAGAAGGGAAAAGCTGAAGGATGGCTAAAAGACAAAGCTTGCATGGGACGCTGTGCAAGTCTCTGACATCTGGCCAAGGTGGACAAAGGAGACGGACAATGAAAAAGCCTGGGAGGAAGACTACAAGCCTTCAGCACGAGAGACCCCCAGAGGGACCACCAGAGACTGATACGCATTAGCCAGTGGGAGGGTTTGGATTCTGGGAACTAATTATAATAACCCTGCCTTTTCTAGAAGTAGTAATGAATATGTATTAGCCTAGGAGCATAAAAACTAGCCACCTGATGTAACTTGTGTGTGTCTTCGTGGAGCAGAGACTAAGTGCAGCCAGCACTGTTTGCTTACCTCTATTCATTTAATAAATTGTAAACTTTGATTGTAATTCTATTTGGGACTTAGCCATTAATTACAGTGCTGTGCTCTGCATGTGTAGCTAGAACAGCAGTGGTATCACACCAGTGTTGTGTCTGCTGCTGAGCAGTGCTAGCACAGCATCAGGACTCTCTCTAACCCTCCATGGCTGAAATATCACTCTGTCTGGATGAGGAGAGATGTGCTCATTCTATGAGGTCGTGAAGCCTTTGGGACAGTTTCTCCACAGCCAAGATGCAGGCCCGTAGCAGGGGTGGGCAAAAAGTGAGAAAGGCATGTCTCCAGGGCAGCTGACCTAAACCAACTAAAGGGATATTTCATACCATATCATGTCACACTCAGCAATAAAAGGTGGAAAAATGAAGAAGAAGGGAGGGGTGGCTACATACATTGAGGTTCGGCTTCAAGAACGTAGTCAAGCATCACTCATTTGTGGGAAGCAGAGAGTAAATTCTTTCCTCTGCACTTCCACACAACCTTTTTTTTTTTTTTTTTCCCCTTTTCCCTCCCTTTTCCCCTTTAACTTTTTTTCCCTTTAGTTAAATTGTTTAATTAATCACAGAATCACAGAATCACAGAATTTCTAGGTTGGAAGAGACCTCAAGATCATCGAGTCCAACCTCTGACCTAACGCTAGCAGTCCCCACTAAACCACATCCCTAAGCTCTACATCTAAATATCTAATAATCTTTCTTTAATAATAAATTTTCCCTTTAATTAAATTATCCGTACCTCAGCCCATGAGTTGTTCTTTCCTTTACTTCTTCCTTCTTCCCCTCCTCTTCTTAGGAGGGGGAGTGAGAGAGTGGTTGTGGAGTTCAGCTCTCTAGCATGGTAAAATTACCACAGCCACTCACGTAATTTCATGCAGAACTATGTGTGTAGCTAAGACCTACCCATCTTAAGACAACTTTATAAGTGAGCTTGGCTCATTTTCTTTAGTGTGCTGAAGAGTGAAAGAATATGTCTGAATATCACCATGACATCAAGCTCATTAGGAAAGGATAAAAAATATTAAAAAAAAACAAAAAACAAACACAACAATTTATTCACAAGAATAGATAGATATTGGCCATTGTTTTAGATTGAGCTCAGAATGAGATTTCTGGCTGTCAAAGAAGTGTCATTTACTAAGGTCCTCATGTAACATACTGATGTCCTAGCCTCCCTGCTCTAAATACAAAAAGAAAGGTAGATTCTCATGACCTAACTAACAGAAAACAGACAAAACACTATTTTTATTTCCATTTTGTGTATCCATTCTACCAAAAATAAGAAATAGTACAGAAGACCTGTGAGTACTCTGAAGTACATCCCTGTCTTAATTTCTAAAATAAAAACTTTTATTTAGTGCACTTAAGTCTGTAAGCATAGCTTAGAGACAAGACAAGAAAAGACAAGACTGGTAAGTTTCACAGAGTCAGTTATTGTGGATAAGGTTGGTGTAATATTGTAAAGCAGACTGCAATATAATGCAGAATTTTTATGCAACCAACCTGAAGCTTTATTACTGTGTTATTACTTTTGCGGCCAGCAACAGAGCCACTGAGAGACTTTTTGGCAACTGTGATTCCACATGGGTATGTACATACCAGAACATTCATTCTGTAATGCGCGAGTGGCAACTTGTAGGACTTAATGTTATTATACAGAAAAATAATTCCATTTTCCCCTTGGCAGAGGAGTACTGCATAAATATATAGGTTAAAACAATAACCAAGGAGAAATGAATGAATATGGAAAAGCAAGCAAAGAAATACTTTGCCTAATACTCAATGCAGTGTGAAAAGAGATTTAATAAATCATGTTTTACAGAAGCCTTACTTTTTTTCTCATTTCTCAAAAAAGCATTAATATTTTAGACTGTGAACATATCTATAAATAATCTATAGCAGCCCTATGAATGATTACTAATTCTTTTAACGAAGAGCTGAACATGGGTTATCCATTGCTTTGTAGACCAACAAATGAATAAAATGACTTATTTACTGCTAAATAAATTTATTTCTCATGTACATAAGTGTGTTTATAAAAATAACTGGAACATACCAGTAGGTTATATACAACTTCTAAGTTCACCCCTGAGATCAGTGAAGAAAAAAACACACAAAACCAACACAAAACCACCACCACCACCACAAAAACCAAAAACAAAACCACCATCCTGAGATGTTTTTTCTCTTCAATATCCCTGAGAGAAATGTGTCTAATTTCTGCTTCTTAACATTGGGTAGTGGCAGATATAGGTCACACTTTCTCTACTATTAGGCAAGAAATGCTGGTCTAGGCTTCCCATAGACCTACTTGCTTTTTCTACTTGTAAATTTTAGCTGGAGAATTTAGTAATTATTTGGGTTTGCCTGGGGTATTGGGGCCCGTGACTATGTTGGGGCCTGTGACTAAAGGTGTAGATGGTCATTAAGGTCCCTTCTAAGCCATGACATTCTATGATTCAATTATTCTATAGTGTATTAGTCACTCTCTCTCCAGTCATTTTCTGGATGCCTACAGCTACAGTGTCTCGGTTACTAAAGAGCAACCTCAAGATTAGACTGACAGCTGAATGGAAATAATAAAGGTTTGCCTACTATTCCCATTACAGTTACACACAAGTCAGCAAAACATCCTGTAGATGCACCTACTCCAAAATGAAGATTTTTTTTCTAGGGACAAATATTTGCAGAAAATATGTTATTGTGTAACATGTTGCAGGTTTTTGTGCAACCAAACTGGATTTCAGAAAACTATATGATAGAACATCTGTAGGTCTCCTCCTCTTAATTTTTAGAGTTCACAAATTGTGGGGAACATGTTCTTCATGCTATATAAGACATTTGGGAGTGGTAAACCTGGTGTGGAGCAAAACTGATGGTCACTGACATCTATACACCTACCAGATGTGGCATTGACAGACAAGTTTATGCATCCAGCACCTGGAACATATCTTCATTTAATATGGACTTGATCTTAAAAACTGGCAATAAGAAAAAACGATGGAAAAATGAATGAAACCCTCTTTCACTTTTCATTCTTGTCTTTGGAAAAGGACAGAAAACTTAGAAAGCTAAGAGTCTCAAAAGAGGCAAGACACTAAAAAACACCTAAATCTCAGAAACTAAAAAACTAAATCTGAAACTAAACCTTGGGATTTCTGAGTCTCACAACCCAGTAATAACCCATTTGGTTGCTTTCTGCAGGATGGCAATATTTAGTTCAAAGCTTGTGCTAAGTTCAAAGTAGAAGAACCTTAACAGATTTCAGTTAAAATGTACCCTATGTTTTCAAATTCTACACATTTAGTTTTCAAATTCTACACATTTAGTATATTTAGTAGGCCAGTACAACAGAACTTAACTTGTTTTGCTTTTACCAGAGTTCACCAGCTGTAGTTAATGACCTAAGAGATTCAGGAACAATTACAGTTTAGGAATTTTCACAGTCTTCTCTTCCTTCACACCTTCTCTGGTTCCTTTGGATATGAGCACCACCATATATTATAGTCATCACTTTATAAAAGGTATCACAGTAACATAACCAAATTTTACACTGCCTCAGATTACAGATTGAGGGGTTTTTCCTTGTTATATTTTGCATATTTGTCAACATATGGATGCTATGTCTGAAAATCATCTCTCCTTTCACACCTAGTCTGGAAAATGAAGAGCAGAAATATTTCTCGAGAGTATTCACCCCACAAAATTTCTGCTACTTAGATTTATGTCTTTATTCTGATCTTTGCAGTGAATTCAGTAAATCTAAAATTTCTGACAATAGACTTAAAGTGACCAATTTGTTTTTGCCTGTATATCAATTATATGAGAACAAATATGTTTTCAACAAACACATCTGATGAAAATCAGGTTTATTAGAGGAATACATAGATCCTTTTCTGCCCTATTAATTATTTATCTGTTCCTCAAGAACAATTTTTAACCTGTATGTGCTTTCTCAGAATTTTCTGAGATATTTTTGGCTCCAGTGCCTGATCTACCAGCATCACAAAGCTTTCAATGAAAAAGGCCCATGTTTCTGATCTCTAACAAACCTTGATACCAGTCAAGCTTCAAACAGTTCTGAAGTTTCCTCAGGTTTCACTGAAGTCCAATTTACAGCAGATTCCCAGCCCTAGAAGGAAATCTGTACCCACATCTCCCTAGCTATGTAGTTATGAAAATGCACCTAGGGCTGCACAGAATATGAAGGAAAAATCTGAAGCAAATGAGAATTCCAATGCATTTGATGATGGTGCAATGGTCAGAGAAGATGCCAGTGATGACAGTTGAACGTCCCTTTGCCTTCCCAGCCCCCTTCATATATTTTCAGGCATAGGATGACAAAGGGAAGTCCACGGGTCACATGAACAGACATTGTCGACATATTACCCTGTCCAAATTACCTCATTTATCCAATCAAATCACCCAACTTTTCCATCTATTCTTTAATCAAGAATAAATTATTTTCACAGGCCTACCAGAACACATCTACATTCACCAACATTATAAAGAATGGTAGACCAAATACAAGGACACAGATACCAATGCCTGTCTGTTTTTGAAAAGTATACTGTAAAGGCAGGCCAGATTTTCAGCACTTAACAGCATGTTTAAAATGAGAACAACTGCAGATTAATAATTAGTAATAATATTCAACATGAAGCCTTATATGGTCTAGGACACCATTCTTCCAGAAATGTACAAATTAAAAGAATAATAACATCACAGGGTGGACCTGCATAACCTAAGGATTTTTGTGTGTGTGTGTGTGTGTGTGTGTGTATGTGTGTGTGATAATCTTTCTAAAAAATGCAAAGTGCATTGAATGTTTCAGTGCCTGGAATTGATTCAGAAGTGCAGAATAGTTCTAGGTCAAACTGCACAGAGGTTTGCGCTTACTTTCATTGAGGGAAATGAAGCCAAAACACTGAGAACTTTAGTGTTTGTAGGAAAGACACCAGACCTAAAACCAATGCAGTAAAGAATGTATATTTTTTTCTGTTATTTTTACGTGGTTCAGAGAAGATGAAGCATAGTGAAGGTAACACTTAAGGTGTTAATATTACAACATAAGGGTGGGATATGAAAAGTATTATTGAAGATAGGTATATATATTTATTGTGGCAATTTTAATGTGGACATCTGGCTTTAACATAAATATACATCTTGTTACTCAAAATCTTCTGTTACAGTTCACCTCTTCCAGAAGGCTGACACACAGATAAAATTTTTCTGATGTATAAACCATGATGGTTTGAAGACTATACACCAGTAGTCTACTTTTTGTTTCTGAACGTGTCATACATGCTAAGAGTGTTCCAATTAAAGGAATTTATGAAAGATATAGAATAAACTAGTCTACTTAAAATATTCTGACTTTAGAAGCAGTCTGCTTACAATTAAACACACTTCACCTTTATTCCACTGACTTAACATTCTTGTTTCAAATGCACCTTTGGCATACATTTTAATATTTACCTTACTTTGGGGTCTCAAGGAAAAGAGAACTCCTCCCCCCAATTCTTCCTTTAAAGAAAGCTAGAAGGTTACTAATTTTAAGAAGAATAAAGAATTTCCATAGTGAAAATGCCATCTTCTCTACCACTCCCCGAACCCTCCAAACTAAAGGCTAGTCTAGACTATACTATCTATCCTTGTTATCTTAATTCCTCATAATGGTAAAGTCTTTTTGCCTTTTCACTTCTCTGCCCTTCCCAAGGTTGTGTTTTATTCAGTAAAATGTCATAAATCTAAGTAGTCCAACCTGACAAGTAAATGACCCTCTTTTATATTATTAGAGGAATCATTAAATCTTTTTACATTTTAATCTCTGCGGGTAGCTGTTAACCCTAATTTGAACATAGTTGAGTCAGCAATGTGCCATTGTGGCCAAGAAGGCCAATGGTATCCTGGGGTGCATTTGGAAGTGTTGCCATAAGGTCAAGGGAGGTGGTCATCCCTCTCTCCTGGTGATGCCACAGTTGGAGTATTTTGTCCAGTTCTGGGCTCCCCAGTACAAGAGGGACATAGAGCTACTGTAGTAAGTTCAGAGGAGGGCTACTGAGATGATGAGGGGACTGGAGCACCTGTTGTATGAGGACAGACTGAGAGAGCTGGGCCTATTTAGCCTGGAAAAGAGAAGACTGAGGGGAGACCACATCATTGCACATAAATATCCGGGGGGAGGGTGTCTAGATGATGGAGCTGGTCTCTTTTCAATTGTTCCAAGTGACAGAACGAGAGGCAATGGGCACAAACAGAAGCACAGGAGGTTCTGGCTGAGTATGAGGGTGAAAGAGCACTGGAACATGTTGCCCAGAGAGGTTGTGGGGTCTCCTTCTCTGGAGTTATTCAAAACCCGCCTGGATGCCATCCTGGACAATATCTTCTAGGTGATCCTGCTTGACAAAGGGGTTAGACTAAACGATCTTCAGAAGTCACTTCCAACCTTGGCAGTTCTGTGATTCTGTGATTGCTTCACTGGATGGACTTCAAGAATTTCCAAAGTAAATTTAAAAATGTAAAACCTCTGTTGCATAAGAACAGAAAACAGAAAATTCTGGCCAAGATTTATATCTTTTGATACATTAAGCTTGCAGCATAAGAAAGATATTTGGATATAAAAAAAATGTAACTAATACATGATGAATATACATTCAGGACTGTTTGTCAGCTCTGCAGACATCACACAAACCTCTTATTCTGCCCTCTGAATCACTACTCCGAGCACATTACGGCCTCATAACACATGCCAAACACAAATTTTATTATTGGCATGTCGGTACTGATATGTCCTAGACAAAGATTCTTAGACTGCTGAAAGTTATATATTCTTCTTAAGAAAAAATGAAAACATTGCTAGCTAATTTACATTCTCTTTCATTCCAATTCAAATTATTATTATTATTAATTTTGCATAGACTATATGTGATCATCTTTTTTTTTCTTTCTCTCTCTCTCTTTTTTTTTTTTTTTTTTTTTTTTTTTTTTTAAATAAATCACTTGTGTCCTTTCTCTACAGCTCCAGGAATTTCACTCACATGAAGGAAAGTAGTGCATTTATGTTAGAAGTGCTTGGTAACCATGCTGAAAGCACTCCAAAAATTTGAGAATATTTCATTTACTAGTAACTGACTGAGTATTCAGTTAATAGTAGAAATTATACTACAAGAACTGATGGTCTTAATGCAAAAAACAGGAATGAATGGTGAATATGCAAACTTTAATGTTTTTCAATGAATGGAAATGTGCAAACAGGAGTGCAAAGCCAAGAGAGAAACTTTTGGTAGGATTTTGAAAGAGAGAATCTTTAAGCATTGGTAAACATCTTCTTATGTAATATGAAGTATTTCTAGACCCCACTTGATAAGGAAAAAGCATTATTCTACATATTTACAAAATATATAGAAACCATGGCACATCAACCTACTGTAGTGACTTTTTGCCTGAAATATATATATATATATATATATATATTTCCAAATCAGAAAACTAAATCCTTATGAAAGAAACCTGGGGTTACAACAGATGGCAATCTGAACGTGATCCAACTGCATGCTCTCAGTTCATACAAAACAAACTGTGCACTCTGCTATATTAGAGAAGTCTGTCAAGTGTAAGAGATTTTAACCTCCTTATCATGTTCACTGTTAGGTCTGTATTTGGAAAAGAGAATTTAAATTTGGGCCATCTACTTCAAGAGGCATGAGACACTGCAGAGTATACAGAGAAAAAGTGTTAAACTATATAGTGGCCTAGAAAACATATCTGGCAGAGAGAATTTAAGACAGCAAGGATCATTTAACTTTTTGAAAATATTTTTGAAAAGGTATCCAGTATCTGCCTACAATTAGCTGAAGGGGTATTAAAAAAAGTGGTAGCACCAGACTTAGATCACTATTAAGATTTACTTTTGAACTTGAAACAGTGTTAGACAAGTTCATCTTACTTTTAACATTTTTTAATGAAAAATGACGCATTTGAAAACATTATAATTTTGAGAAAACTAGAGGCTTACCTCAAGGAACTGATGCTGAACTGTGTTAAAATCCTCTTTACTTGTGACAGTATGAAGGACCTGCCCTGAGCACTGAAGTGTCAAACTGACTTTTTTTTTTGTTTTCCTTTTTTTAAAAAAATGCTTGTGGACAAAACAAAGGCTAGGGAAGTGGTAAAAGTTGCAAAAAGTACAAGGGGAACAGTATTCAATAAAATCTTTATTTTTCTCTAGTTGTTATATTCTATTATTGTTTAACAGTGACATTCACTCAGGAAATTAGATATTGCTGTATGACTTGGAGTGATGTCATATTAGGAAGAAAAAGGGTTTTAGAACTATGTTGCATACTTACTGGCCTGATTTAATCTTAAGTTTTATAAGAAGAGAGACTGCTACTTTCTTAATGTATTTGAAAGGAATACAGTTTTCTGTGTCTTTAATAGGTGAGCAGAAGCTTGAAGTTTCTCTTTGTGAATAGAATATGATCCCAAACATCTAGAAGAGCTATAACTGCCCTGAAAAAAGATACCGTTAAAGCAAAGCAAAGAAAATAAGAATAAGTGACAAGCCTGGTTTGTAAAAGTCAGATAGGCTTAAAAATAAGAATAAAATCTGATTTCAATACTATTGTCCAGGGACAGGCTGTGAAATGAGAAGTTACAATCTGTTTATTTGGTCCTGTACCTGTCCTGGTTTTCAGTGCCCTATTTTTTTTGTTTGTTTGTTTTATTTTGTTTTCCCATGATTAACTAAAAATTGCATTTTCACAGATCTCCACTGAACAGAATTTTAACTCTGTCATCGTTTTTTCCCCCCAGTCCACATGTTTACTACTGGAAAATGGTAAATAAGGACACACATGCACAACCCCATTCCTGTTCAGATAAAGATCTCTTTGCAGCAGTTCCCCTGTGCACAGAGGGCCAAGGACTCTGCTAGGACTGAGGCATCAAAAAAGGGCATCAAAAAGTGGTCATCTGTTTGGCTGACCCAGAAGAGCAGGTGGTCCTTCTGTCACCCATATGGTCACCTTCCTATTAACTAGAGGCAGGGCAGGACTAAGTCACCTTCTTTTAAAGCATAAGAAAGCAAAACAAGTCATAAAGAAAAAATAATAATAATAATAAAAATCTATATCCTTACGGCATTAGGTATTTTGTTTGCTGAAGTTATAATGTTACTCAGATCTGGAAACCATGGAAATTATGGATGTCACTGGACCAAGCTGTAGAAATCTCACCCGCAACCTTCCTTCTTTATCACATTTCTGCCTTTGAAAGTGTTGTGAGAACCAAGTATTTTTGTATTTGTCAGAGACACTGAGTTGGGAGAAAGAAGTTAAATGATAGAGTGATTCTGTCACATGAGAAAAGGGGAAAGAAAATGACGATACATACTTCTGGCCACAGAAAAGTTGCAGAGAGAAACTAGAGAAGAGATTTTTTTTTTTTTGGTAGTTTTTTGATAAGGTCAGGCAATCATATGACTTGAACTGCCAAACTTCAAAGTTTCTTCCGTCAGTCGCATTTCAGCAGATAAATATATAAATTTATCTTTATATAAGTCTTAATTAAGTGAAAATATATAACTCTTAATTAAGTGAAAGCCTTAAAGAGATATAATTTTCTAATGTAAGGTTTTTCCTAACACAATATTTTGCTGTAAACTGCACGTGCTGACATTTTTCTTTTGAGCATCCTCAAAATAATTACTATTTATGGCACAGTTTTCTACAGCTTGCTCATATTATATATGCTATTTCATATATGATAGTCCAATTTCAAATATGGCTTTGTTCTGGTCAGCCTAGGCTTAGAACACACTATCTGCATCTGCTAAGGATACACATACACTTAGAAGACACTTGTGTGTACAATACACATGATCTGAGAAAAAACAATGTATACACTGATATCATAAAATATAAAAGCCTGGATTGCTCTCATTTTGAGAACAACTTGCAATCAACTGATTCACACAGTGGTGTTGAAAGATCTAAGTATCAAAATATTTCAGTTTAAGCACAGACTATACTCATGATTCAGAAAGCTTTATCAAGTATTGCCAAAATGCTCCTTTTTGTTCATCAGACTGGGTCTGCCGGTAATTCATTATCATCCGATATCTGGATGGGTAGATGCATTTCCTAATCTTATCCCAATTTCAAATTCCCAAATCACAAAAATATCACCCTTTCTGGACTCAAAATTACGTGTTTACAGAGCATCAGAAAGACCGTCTATGATTACTTTGTAAAACAAGTTCTGTTTTTATTCTTAAAGGTAGCTTATGGAAGTACAACGCTGAGGTTTGCTCAGTCAGGTTGGTGGTTGGACTTGATGATCTCGAAGGTCTTTACCAAACCATATGGTCCCATGATTCTAAGACTGAAAAAAATACTGCCTGGCAACTTTCCAGTGGAAGATTTTTTCCCTGAGTAGGTCTTAGGCTAAATTTACAGAACAGATCTTTTTCTCTTTTGATAGCACTAAGTTTCTAAAAACTAAATGATTGTAAATAGAAGCAAATACTACTACTAAAAAAAAAAAAAATAACCCAAAATATCAAAAAAGGTAATAAACTCCCCACCTAGATTAATTATCTGTAATACTACAGAAATAATAATACTAATATTGAAATTTAATCTTTTATGCAAATGATATATTTTTTTCTCATTTTATGTAGAAAAGTGGGATATGCTTGTAAAAGAAAAGATACAACCTTGAGAGAAGACCTGATGCTTCAGTCTGATCATGTTATGGAAAGTGATATCTCAAAATAGTCATAAAAGAAGAGAGCAAAGGACCATCTGGCCTTATATTCTGTTTCTAACTGTGGTTAATGACAGCTGCCTAGGACTAAGAAACATAGTGCAAACATAGAGTATCACTTATATGGAAACAATCTCAGCCTCTAAATATTGTTGGCTCTGGGACTGCTTGAGTTGTGCAGTCATTTCTCCTGCAACTTTTCAATGTCGTACACATTTGTCATTTCATATCCCTCTGTACATCCACAAATATTAGCACTTGCAAAGGCCTTTTCATGAAAAGCTCTCCCTTTTTGTCACCCTTTTCTCTGTCCTTATTGATTCTATTGTCTTCATTATGAAATGAAGGGGACTGGAACTATATACAGTTTTAAGGAGATGGGGTACCAAAGATCTAAGTTGAACCACAAGAGACATATATATATATTGTCATATATATTGACAAATATACCCTGAACTTGTTTCAGGCAAGTTTCAAGATATATGAACAAATTCATACATCTTTTAGTGCTTCGTTCTCACCCACGGTACTCTGAAATCAAAATTTATTCACTTGATTCACTATTATTTGCCTCTATTATCTCATACTCATCACTTTAGATAGTAGAATTACTCCCCAGAATATACAGACCTTATTGCCTATTTAAAATTAGTTACTTTGATAGAATTGTAATTATTAAAAAAAGAAAAAAGAAAAAAAAAAAAAAAGAAAATGTTACTCACTTGTATTTATCTTCTGAAGTGAAATGTGCTTTTCCAGTTGTCTACGGAGTTTCACTTCTGCTCCATATTTGCCAGTAGTGCCATTGTCAGCCAAAATGAAATGAGAATGCATACTGTTGAGCACTGTCAACTTACTCATGGGATTGGACATCGTCTGGTATGGTCGGACCACCTGCATTTTAGAGACAGAAGAAATAGTACTAAAAAAAAAGACCATTTGAACTAAATCAGTTAAAGATAACATTTGACAAGACAATTAAAAGACGATAGTTTGTAAATGACTATTGAAATATTGCATTTGAGCACTGCTTGCTTCCTTTGCAAAATAGAAAATAACGTTGGCACTTAAAGCAGTGTGGCTACCTTTTACAAACACTGACTCTTTAAATGCAGACATTTCTTGAAGATTCTTCCAGAGTTACCTGTTTCAGTTACATCAATGGCCACTGTTTCAATGACAAGTCCAGCTAATAATCTCCAAAGGTCTATAACACTACACACATGCAGTCTGTCTGTTGCTGTCTTTCAACAATGTTGTCCTAACCCCTATTCTCTTCCAATTTAACTCTTTGATTCTTTGATAGCCTCCACAAGGACCAGGCCCCTGTTTTATCTCACTGAGAGCCACCAGTTCAGGAGACCCCCTACAGACACCCCAGCACAGGTGAATGCCACTCTTGGAGAGGTATAAACATGATATTACACCATATTTTCAATTTTATTGGAAAAAAAATAATATTGAGTTATTTTTATCATAGTACAAAGACAGTTACTTACATTGACAATAGCTTCAGAAAGTTTCCATTCACTGAGGAGCCTGCTACACTTCTTTTGATTTGTTTTCATCAAGAGAAACTCTTTTGTAGACAAACAGATTAAATTACTGCAGAGCTGTTCCATTCATAGCCTCCACTCAGACCAAGCAAAGCACTGTGTCATATTTGGCTGTCAGCTACTTCAGTGGGTCTACATAAATAAGGCTGCACTGATGTGACAAAAGAATTGGTGTTGTGTTGAGGGATTCTGGCTGATAGTTCAAATACGTTTGATAGAAGTATAGTTCCCTGTATTTTTTACACATACATTTTCTTTTTGGAAAGACAAAACTGTCAGTTTGTAAGATGAAGTCCTGGCTGAAGAAATGCTGAAGTGACTTGTCACAAAACAGCTGTGTTATGCTTCCTCTGCAAGGAATTTTCTTCACAGCTCTGGCATTGTACTTTTTGGAAATCTAACAAAAACTTGTCCTTTTTAATGCACAAAAATGTTTACTCTTACATTTTGGCAGGACTACTTGCACACAGAAATATGGTTACTAATTTGTTTCTAAAATTCTGCCCCTTTCTGTTATTCAAAAGAGTTCTCTAATTGATAAACAATTCTTTATAAATATTATGTTATTTTTTATTATTGTTATTATTTTTGGCCAGAGATCCCTAACTATTTATTTCACTTGTTAATTCTTGCAGCACTTTGGTCAACTCATCAATGGCAAGGAGAAACCCATGGGCATCTGCTGCTGTTCTAAACTGTCCCACAGAGAGTACTTTGCAAGCTCTCTGTCCTGGAAAAGCAAGGAAATAGTTCTGAGAACATGAGGGGGCAGCTGGCCAAAAGCAAGGGCATGCATGACACTGCAGGAACAGGTGATAGCTTTGGCTCATGTTTCTTTTTATACTATTTCTTTTGGAGTCCCATTCATAAAGCATTTCTTCTACAAGGGGAGTATAGCTTAAGAGCTATCAGCATGCTGCTGGAACACGCTCATTAACTAGCTTCTACAGACACAGAACCATGTGTCTCTTGCTACTGTCAGAAAGAGAAAGAAGGTTCTTTCTCACACAAATAAATTCAAGCTAAAACAGTTACAAGCCTGGCAACTGCTACCTGTCTTCTCAGTATGGAAGGCACAGGACAGCAAGATCTTCAAGAGGAGGAATGACTTGATTCACCTATTCATTGTGCAATTACAAGAAAGAAAATCTGTTGCTGTGAATGCAGTTTTACTGAAGGGCTGTGGTTTGTCCCCAAGAGCCATATCTCCGGATTTTCTAAGGGTCATGGGTTGACCCACATTTCTAATAAGATGCAGCACAAAAGACTCCACATATTGACATAGTAATTGGCATAGTAATGCTGCTTAAGAGCAGATTAGAAGGCTATGCTTTAGTTCCATGCCTGATGACTAACTACAAGGTGAATTATGTTAATAAAATTTATAGATGTAAAAACAAGGCTGCAATTATTTTCAATCAAACTGCTCACAACATGCACACTTCAAAAAGAGAAAATCATTTTTTTGTAATGAAGATCACAAATTTCTATTGTGATTAAAAGATAAAAAAATCTTCAGGAACACAACAAAATCTTAGGCTTTGAGGCTATTTCCTTGAGGGATATTGGTTTACAACATCACTCAGCAGATTTCAGTTTCTCACTCTTGCAGTTCCCATTCCTTTGTCCTTTTCAATTCTTTACATTTTACAGGCAAGTTAAAAGGTTAGAAAAAGTTTGACTTTTTAATTTCTTCCCATCCTCTTTCTGCACTGAGAAGAGGGAATAATTTTGATCCACTTTCTGCATTGAGAGGAGGAAATAATGTCCCCTGACAGCTTCCTTTACAGAGTTGAAAGGAAGTATTTATACACAATATAACCCTTCTAAATAAGGGTTAATTAATATGAAAGTAGAATGCTGTAGGGCAATATCCATGCTCCGCAGGGTGAGGGCTGGGTCCCTTGGGCTGTCAACAGGTGAGGAACTAGGCCAACTGCAATGGTTGCCCTTGAATTAAAAACACTGCTATGCTTGGTTTTCATTCCCCATTGTCACATGAGACTCAGAACAGGGACAATATCTGAAAAATCACTTGGGATATCTCAACATAGGAAATAAGCAAAACGTAATGAGACAGGTGACAGAAGACAAACCAGGTGCTGGATGCCCCAGGGCAGGGGACAAGGCATATCATTCATTGGCATTGACTGTCAAACTGATGCAGTGAGAGAAAGCCCAGATTGGGTGCTGTCCAGTAACACGCCAACTAGCACATGCCTCCATCTGTCCCTATGCATGCTATCCAACATAAATTTGTGCAGTCTAGAAGAAGGCAAGGCATTTACAACTAACAACTAACTTAGTGCATTCACTGTTATGGTGCAAAGAAAAAGAAAAATGTGTGTTTTGCTTCAAAAAGACCTAGCAGCTGTTGTTCAAATTATACCTTATCTGAAGCCCCACTGTTCTGGGGCACCCCAGGGAATAGAGTAGTTCTTGGTTTAACTTAAAGGATCCTGGAAGCATCACTGTTTAAAGCCTCTGTAACATGTCTGTGCCCAGCTTTGCCTCAGGCATGGTTCTCACATTGTAGTTTACAATTCGAGCTAAATCCCTCTTCCTTACAATTTTTCTTAGAGTAATTATTTCCTGGCCCAGACTAGGCATGGAAAGGGAGCTCCATTGCTTTGACACTGAAAAAAAAGCCATACTGAAATTAACTTGTGAATCATTTACAGCTATCTGTAATCTTCTTCTTTTTCAGCAATTCAATTTAACTTCAATCCATAATATATTTCTTTAAAGATAATTGCAAAATGTCTACCAACTGTAATTCAAAACTTGTAACTGCAAATCCTATGGCATAATGAATAATTGGTTGCATCAGATTTGTAACTTTTATTTATATTCTGAAACTTTCAGAAAGCAGATAAAGGAAAACATAATACTTCTCACAATGTTAAACAAAGAGATATGAAGGAGAAAACAAAGTTGTCTCATACTGTAAGCTAACATTCTTATTCAGATGAACTAAGAAACAATGAAAAGAAAATATTGAGCCAATTTTGACAGTCTGAGGTATGTGTTGTTTTGTATGCTGTCCTGGTTTCAGTTAGGACAGAGTTAATTTTCCTCCTCAGGACAGATCTCTGGATGAGATTCCTAAGTAGTTGTTTTAACCTCAAACGAAACCTGAAGCGCATTCAGGAGACATAACAACAAGAACATGCTGGTCTGAGTATCTGAAGGATATTCAACATCTTGGAGAGCTATCATAACAAGCTCGGAGGATAAGAGGGTGGTGAAGAATAAAGGGAGATTGAACAAGTAGGAAGAAATATCTCCCCATTTCCCCTCCACAGGTTGGCTCCCTGATGAAAGAAGGCAATAGGTGTAATTGTTAACAGTTTCCGAGATATGGTTTCCAAAGTATAGAGTTGACAAGAGTGCTGAGTACAAATACGAGGTTAGAGTCATGACCAGAAATTTCATCATATCATAAGCCACTGTTACACTGCACAGTACCATAACAATCTTAAACCAGGGCCCAGAAAGGATAAACAGCACAACAGGGAGCACATACAGAAAGTAACATGCTGTAAAACTCAATTTGGAAAACAGAAACAGCAGACTTGAGGTTAAAGCAATCAGCATTGTGACTAGCAGGTCTAATTGTGATTAAGCAGGTCTAATACTTACACCAATTTTAGTTTAACATACTCTGGTCTGATCTGTCGTTATCTCAACCCTTCGAGCCCCACGTTGGGTGCCAAAAAGGACTGTTGTGGTTTAACCTGAGTGGCAGCTAAACACCACACAGCCGTTCGCTCACCCTCCCATCTCCCTCTCTGGGATGGGGGAGAGAAATGGGAAAGTGAAGCCTGAAAGTTGAGATAAAGACGGTTTATTAAGACATAATAATAATAATAATAATAATAATAATAATAACAACAGTAATAATGGTAATACTACTACTAATAATAATGTGGACGAAACAAGTGATGCTCAATGTAATTGCTCACCACCCGCTGACCGATGCCCAGACTAACCCAGAGCAGTCTGGCCCTCCCACCCCAGCTAGCCACCCCTATATATTGTTCAGCATGATGTCAGATGGTATGCAATACCCCTTTGGCTAGTTTGGGCCAGCTGTTCTGGGTCTGTCCCCTCTCAGCCCTTGCTGCACCCCCAGCCTGCCCATTGGCAGGACAGAGTGAGAAGCTGAAATGTCCTTGGCTTGGTGTAAGCATTCCTCTGCAGCAACTAAAACATCACCCTGTTATCAGCACTCTGAGCTGAAAAGTCCTTGGCTTTGTGTAAGCACTGCTCTGCAACAATTAAAACATCACCATGTTATCAGCACTCTTCTCATCCTAATCCAAAACATAGCACCCTACCAGCTACTAGGAGGACAATTAACTCTGTCCTAACTGAAACCAGGACATATGAACATACAAACCAGGCAATATGAATGCTATACTTATGCTAAGACTCACTGGCATATATTTTAAAGAGTGTGGTTTAAAATGGTGAGCTCTGGCTACACGTCTATTATGCTTGACAGCTGTGTGATTTATTTTTTTTTTCACATATGTAAGGAAATAATAATTCTTAAGGAGACAGCAATTCTTAAATTAAATTTTTTTTTTCTTTTTTTTTTTTTTTTCTGGTTTAGATGATAACCTTCGGTGATCTCAGGGATGTTGGTGGTATTCTGAAAACAAAGGGCAGTTAGTTCTGACGGAGTGGTACTTGGATGAAGTTATTTATAATGAAGGATTTACAGATAAGATCATTGAGAAAGGAGTAGAACTTGCTGTGTTGGTGAAAAAAAGCCTCAGTCAATCTGACTGTAATAAATAGTAAACAATCCCAGGACTGTAAGCTTTCCTCATTAGACATGTTTTCTATACCTCCAGTTTACTTGTTCTATAAGTAGAGATGTGTCTGACCCATGACCAATATTATAGAAATAAATTACTCCCTATGTTGTATATCAGGTCTGACACTAAATTTCAGCACAATGTTCATCTTCCTGAAAAAGTATTGTGTTATAAAGTAATCAAGTTGTTAATTATTAAAAAAATACATTGTACTACAATATGGAAGGATCCAACCTTCCCTGAATAAGTTGGCTAGTCAGTTATTGTCCCAGTGGCTTTGAGAGGTTCATTCTAGAAGTGCCTGTTCCATGAAAGCCTGACTTGAAACAACGTCACTTGTGACCTTGACATCCCAGGTGTATACAACCTTCCAGCTTCTAAATATTCTCCATCTTCCACTATACAAATCAATATTGAAAAAATGGAAGATAAAACAAAGCACATAGAACAGGTCTGCAGTGTTCTGCTTTGAGTACTATTTGAACATCCTAGACAAAACTTTGGTGATGACGTACTTTAACATCCAATTACAGTTATGAAATCCAGCAACTGCACTGAGATAAAAAATAATTACTCTGAAACTGCAGCCTTTAATAAATCAAAAATATTTTTCTAGACACAGAATATGAAAGCTAGTTTTTTGTTTGTTGTTGTTTTCAACAAAACAAATATTTAAATTTTTATTCAACTTTTATTTAATCTAATGTAAATCCAGGTTTTATATTAAAAGAAACAGATTTTTCTCCTTTTTTTTTTTTTTTTTTTTTTTTTGATTTCAGCTCTATGGGAGAGTAGGGGAGAGTAGGCTTCAAGTAGCAGTATACTCACCACTCAGGTATTATTATTATTAATTATTATTATTATTATTTCTTTTTCTGAATGTTCTGAACAGTACAAAAGAGAAAGAGAAACAGAGCAGGCATCTGTTCTTTAACATAAGTGAAGTCTGTAAAAAACATTTACAATTGGAAATGGCTTTGTCTCAAGTATTTGAATGCTAAAGAGTAAAAAAGATAATTTATTCTGGAACATGGAGGACATGCAAAGGGTTAGTGTATACTATATACATACACAGTAGTAAATATTAGGTTGATATATGTAGCAGTTTACTGTTAGAAAGTATTTTTCTTTCTGATAGTACTTTTTGCTTAGATGCAGAATGTGTGTTATGTTACAAGTCTGCTGAGAACACACAATATTCTTTGTGTGTTCTGCTGTACTAAGTGATTTAAGTTGACCTCTGTGGCTTCCCCTTTACAGGCTAGCGCTTCTGATAAAATCGTAAGTATTCCACTTTCTCCAAGATTTCTGTTGAGCTTCATTTTTTTCTATACGCTAGTTGTTGAGTGTAAATCTGAGATTGATGAAGAGGTATGGGGAAACACTGTAACCCATGTAATCATACTCTAAGTAAGATAAATAAAAAACAATAAATTATTAGAGAATTTATGAATTTCTTCCTATGTCTATATGCTGGATCCACATTTTATTTTTATAGTGGGCATGGAAGAGAGGGTGACATGTTTTGGAGTGGACAGGATTTTTGGAGTGTGACAACACAGAAGGTCACTTTTATTTTCAATGAATTTAGTAAGCAAAACATGTTTTAGCTATTGTTTTTAAAACTTTATTTACTAAATCAATGCTTTCTACTTAAGTTAGTAGGTCATGTACTACAGCATTGCCACTGATCAGTGATATCATGCTGAAGGTGTCCATTTCTTCATTATGTCACACAATAAAAGGATATCCTGATTTAAGTCTAAAATACTCACTTCTGTGGACTAAAAATGAGACGTCTGGATGATTTCACTGAGTATATGCAAAGTACTAAAATCAATGCTCTACTTCTAATCCAGACACTCTCTCTACTGAGGTGACTAGGAATTAATGGACACTGAAAGGGTGCAATCACATGCTTGCTACAAAGACTGAGCTCTTTTAAATGGAAAGATGGCTCTGTGTGTAAGGAGAAACATGGCTGTGATATACATTTTCTACAAGACTAAGAGAGCCACCTTTCTCAGTTTTTCTAACAGAAAACTGGAAATAAGACAACTGACTACTTTCCCCTCACGTGCTTTGGTTTGAAAATAGAATTTAAGTTTGTTAAGATAGGCACTATTTTCTACTGTATTGCTTTTACCATACTGGAGTAAGACTAGTCTCCTCAGGGACCATCACAATAACAAATAGCAAACAACAGTAATATGTTGCTTGATTTACTTGGGCACTTCTCTTCAAGAGTCTGAAGAAAGCCCTTGGGCTTCACAAGCTGATTTGGATGGTAGATGTAACAAAACTTCTCATCTATGACTTCAAAGATGACAAGGGCTGGAATGTTAGCAGAGGCATGGCTCTGCTGAGCAAGCCCAGTGTGCCATGAAGCAAAGAGCAAAAGCATGCACTGGGTGATGTGAAATAATGTCCTCCCCACCCCCGCAAATATTCCATGACTAAGAAAGTTTTCTATATCTGATTCCGCTCTAAGCTGTGAGGGGATGTTTTGACAACTCTTTAGTTTTGATCATAATTTAACTAGACTTAGTGAACATAAACATAAAACCATGTTGATGCTAGAGTTCAACAGGTCTTTTACTATTCATTGACATTTCTTTCCCTACATAATCCTTTGTGCCTTGTGTTTCTTGCTTAATGGCAGTACATTTTACATTCCTATGGTATTATTTATATTTCCTCTTCTTGGTTCATTTCACAGCATTCACCTCTAATGAGCCAGTCAATATAGTGCACTCAGATGTTCACAGAATCATAGAATCATTCAAGTTGGAAAAGACCTCTAAGATCATCTAGTTCAACTTTTAACATAACACTAAACTCTAGCACTAAACCATCTACCAAGTTCTAAATTTACATGTTTCTTGAAGACTTCCAGTGATGGTGACTTGACCACTTCCCTGGGCAGCCAATTCCAATGCCACACAACTCTTTCTGTAAAGAAATTTCTCCTAATATCCAACATAAGATTTCAAAAAGCTTCCCCACCAAATGTTTCAAAAGAAACTGCATGCACTGGACAAAAAGTCCTTTTATGGTAAGAAGATTATTTTCTACAACAATCAGAGTACTGTTCCACTTGGCTGGAACAGCTGGGAAGTCATCTTCTTTCTTCAATACTTTCATAAGGAAGGCTACAGAATCCCCTTAAAAGTGGATACTTTTGTGAACTGTGGTATGTAGCTTCCAAAAAGTGGAAATACCTAATGGAGGAATAAAAATGTCCCAGAATTCAGGACCAATTTGATGTTCTTATTTGACTGATTTCTTCTTACAATGCTACCAGAAGAACTCCATGCATAATCAGTAAATATTGCTTACTTGAAATTGATGTGTACGTTAACCTTATAGTTCTTTAACAAGATGCAGCTTATCTTTTTGATTAACAATTTCTGCCTTTTGCATTATATCTCAGAAAAATTCATATTTATATATAGACTCTCTATTACTTCTGCAGTACCATATCCTGTTTGCTTTTTGTATATATTGGTAGCCTTATTATACAAGCACTTGTGGTACTGGAGAATATCAACCTATGTTAATAAGCATTGTCCCTAATAACTGAGCTTTAATAGTGAACTGCAACAAATCCCAACTGGATCAATTTCTTCACATTCACTGTAGTTCCTCTGGACTTAACTGGTAATTGAATCTTCTTCCCCTCCCCAACTTATTAATGGACAAATATACCAAGAAGAATGAGTTATATTGATTTAGAAAACAAAATGATCATTATGAAAAATGTGCACATACACTGTATTACTTCTTCACTCATACTTATTTCCAGGTAGAATGTTTTAGAGTGAAACAGAGGTGAGGCAGAAAGAAACTCAAAAAATCTCCAACTAGCCAGTGTAATATAAAATAAAATAAAATAAAATAATCCATTTCAAATCAAGGGGGTTAAAGTTTCTGACTGACAGTATAGATTTAAAAGAGAAGGATGATGTGAAGGAGTGTAAGAAATACCAGCTGTGCCTATTCTAGAATCACAGAATCGAAGATGTTGAAAAGGACCTTGAAAGACCATCGGGTCCAACCCCCCTGCCAAAGCAGGTTCCTTAGAGCAGGCTGCTCAGGCAGGTGTCTAGACAGGCCTTGAATATCTCCAGGCTGAACAGACCCAGCTTTCTCAGTCTTTCCTCATAAGGAAGATGTTTCAGGCCCTGTAGCATCTTTGTTGTCCTCCACTGGACTCTTTCTAGGAGATCCCTGTCTTTTTTGTACCAGGGAGCCCAGAATTGGACAAAATACTCCAGGTGAGGCCTGACCAGGGCAGATCACCTCCCTTGACATGCTGACCACAATCCTTTTAACGCACACCAGGATCCCCTTGGCCCTCTTGGCCACGAGGGCACACTGCTGGCTCATGGTCAACCTGTCATCCACCAGGACCCCCAGGTCCTTCTCTACAGCTCCTCTCCAGCAGGTCATCCCCCAGCCTGTACTGATGCGTGCGGTTGTTCCTTCCCAGGTGCAGGACTCTACACTTGCTCTTACTAAACCTAATTTGGTTTCTTCCTGCCCATCTCTCCAGCCGGGCCAGGTCTCGCTGAATGGCAGCACAGCCTTCTGGCGTGTCAGTCACTCCTCCCAGCTTTGTGTCATCAGTGTACTTGCTGAGGGCAGACACTATTCCCTCATCAAGGTCATCGATGAAGATGTTGAACAAGACCAGACCCAGCACCAACCCCTGGGGAACAACGCTAGTCACAGGTCTCCAGCCAGACTCTGCACCACCGATCACCACCCTCGGAGCTCAGCTAGTCAGCCAGTTCTCAACCCACCTTACTGTCCACTCCTCTATCCCACACTTTCTCAGCTTTGCTAGCAGGATGTCATGAGAGACAGTATCAAAAGCCTTGCTAAAGTCAAGGTAGATGACATCCACTGCTCTCCCCTCATCTACCCAGTTGGTGATGCCATCATAGAAGACAATGAGGTTGGTCGAGCATGACTTCCTCTTGCTGAATCCATACTGACTACTCCTCATAATCTTCTTCTCTTCCAATTGCTTGGAGATGGTATCCAGAACAAGCTGTTCCAATACCTTTCCAGGGACAGAGGTGAGACTGACTGGCCTGTAGTTTCCCGGATTCTCCTTCTTGCCCTTCTTGAAGACTCTAGTGACATTGGCTATTGTCCAATCTTCAGGCACCTCTCCTGTTATCCAGGACCTTTCAAAGATGATAGAGAGTGGTTTGGTGATCACCTCTGCCAACTCCCTTAGCACACGTGGAGGCATCCCATCGGGACCCATGGATTTTTGTGCGTTGAGCCCACTCAGACGCTCCCGAACCACTCCCGTGTCAACTAGGGGGGAGATCTCTACTTCCCAGACTCTTTCTCCTCCCTCCAGGATTGAGGAGTCCCAGGGGAGAGGTAGTCCTTGAAGCAAAGACTGAAGCAAAGAAAGCATTCAGTATCTTCACCTTCTCAGTGTCTCCCATTACTAGGACACCCCCTTCATTCAGCAAGGGACCCACATTATCCCTAATCTTTCTTTTACTGTTAACGTACTTAAAAACAACAACAACAACAACAACAACCCTTCTTATTTTCTTTTATCTCTTTTGCAAGCCTCATCTCTAGGTGGGCTTTAGCCTTCCTTGTCACATCCCTGCAGGCCCTGACAACACTTCTATACTCCTCCCAAGAGGACAGGCCCTTTCTCCACATTTCATAAACCTTCCTCTTCCTTTTGATCTTATCAATGAGCTCCTCGCTCATCCATGCAGGTTTTCTGCCCCCCTTCCCTGATTTCCTACTCTTAGGGATGCACCAATCCTGAGCTTGGAAGAAGTAGCCCAGCTCTCACAAACACCCTTACCTTCTAGCATCCTATCCCATGAGATACTCCCAAGCAGGTCCTGGAAGAGGTCGAAGTTGGTTCTTTGAATGTCCGGGGTTGCAATTCTGCTTTTAGCCTTTCTTCTTCCACCAAGTTCCATCTTGAACTCCACCATTTCATGGTCACTGCATCCCAAGCTGCCCCCAACCTTCACAATCCCTAACAAGCCCACCCCTGTTGGTAAGGACAAGGTCCAGGAGCACCCCCTGCCTCATTGGCTCCTCCACAACCTGCATCAGAAAATTGTCTTCAACACATTGTAGGAACCATTTGGACTGCACATGCCTGGCCGAGTTGCTTACCCAACAGATGTCTGGAAAATTGAAGTCCCCCATAAGAACCAGCACCTGTGATCGTGAGATTACTAGCAGCTGCTTGTAGGAGGCCTCATTGACCTCCTCCTCCTCCTGATTTGGTGACCTGTAGTAGACCCCCACAACAGTGTCCCCCATACCAGCCCACCCCTTAATTCTCACCCACAAGCTCTCCACTTGACCATCACCCTCCCCCAGGTGGAGCTGGGTACATTCTAATTGCTCCCTCACATAAAGGACAACCCCACCCGCTCACTTCCCCAGCCTGTCTTTCCTAAAAAGGACATAGCCCTCCATGACAATGTTCTAGCTGTGCGAGCTGTCCCACCACATCTCTGTGATTGCAACGAGATCATGGCCCTGTGACCGAACACAGATATCAAGCTCATCCTGTTTATTTCCCATGCTCCACACATTGGTATACAGGCACTTTAGGGAAGCAGCAGGCACAGTTACCCCTGGAGGAATGCAAGAAGAGAAAAATTCTGGACAGGGTATTGGGATCATTACCTTCTCTGAGGAGCCCTCAGACAATCCTATGGGACAACCCAGACGTTTTTCCCTACTATCTTCAACAGTGACAGCAGTGACAACTTCACCCAGCCCTTCTCTGTCACTTTTAGCTCCCTTCCCTCATCAAACCTAGTTCAAAGGCCTGGTAATTAGCCCAGAGAGCTTGCTGCCCAACACACTTGTGCCCCACTTGCTGAGTTGAAGTCGGTAAGCAGCCCACATACCTGGCTTCTCAAAGGGCTGCCCAAGATCAAAATACCCAAATCCTTGGTATTGTTTTGGAAGAACCAATGGAAGGTGACTGGCATAATTACTCTGTGAGGTCTGATCTCATGGCCGATATTTACAAGTCTTTTCCCAGTTGCAGTAATAAAAAAGAATAGGATGGAATATGTTGTACAGAGAACTGTCTATAGTTATGAACTTAATCGATCCATCATAGTGTTGCAAAGTGCATCTGAATTCAAGGTTTCCAATCAGATTTTGCTTCGGCAATCTTCAAAGTTCATATTGATGTAAGGATGATGCATTAGTATATTTGTTAGAATAACATTTAATGAAATTAC
The DNA here is from genome assembly GCF_965140915.1 of Aythya marila. Lineage (NCBI taxonomy): Eukaryota > Metazoa > Chordata > Aves > Anseriformes > Anatidae > Aythya > Aythya marila. The sequence goes on along the minus strand of NC_139080.1, from coordinate 39,945,378 downwards.
TTTATATATATATATATATATATATATATATATATATATATATTAGAAGATAATGCAAATTCCTGTTTCTTGACTTGCTGCTGTTCTTGTTGCTATATCAAAACTGTTATCAACTGTAATGGCAACTCTATGTATGCATTGTTTTTTTTGCTACAGACAATAATTCTGTAAGGAATTGTTAAATGCAGGATGGAGAGAAAAACAAAATAACTGGAATATTTATATACATTGGAGGTAACCTATGTCCACATAGGGCTTACATCTTTGCCAATCAGGTCCTCCTGATTTTCAACAATCCCCCAGGGAGCTATACCAATGGTGCATATCTTCCCTCTAGATTTTGAGGCATGATCTTTCAGTGCATCTCCAACATGGCGAATGACCCCTGGAGAAAAAAAGAAAAAAAGAAAAAAAAAGAAAAAAAAGCATAAAATAGACATTTTTTTTTTTTTTTTTGGGAACGTGTGGATGCAGTATAGAATCCCTTTTTAGGGAACTCCTATACAATTAATGCAAGCTACTTGCAACTTAACACTTGCAATTAAGTAAAGATATGAATACTTTTGTGATCTACAAAATTATTAAATGAAGTAGCAGGGAAAAAAAAAAAAGCACAGGCCATAATAATAATAATCAAATAAATATTGATAGCTTACTGTAACATGTTTATCTGCGCTTGTGTTCACACATCCACACAAACAGATATATGGTATATGTATCCTTCCCAAGCATAGGAACAAGTACAGGAATGAGAAAAATATGTAAAGTTTCTTTGTATCTGAATGTCTGAAAAAAATAATTTCACTACTCTATGTTGAACTATTCAGTCATTCTTTCCAACAAACTGTCACCTAAGGATCAGCATGAAAATAGAAATTAGTATAGAGAGAATGAATGCTTCCCAGCTCTCTTCCCTGTGCTTTCTGGTACTGCTGCTTATATGCTTTAGACCAGTTTTGTTAGCATTTCAGAGGTGCAGAGGATATGTGTCATTCCTCTTTCCTTTACAGTAAATAATTTTTGACCTGGGCATCAATAATATTTTATAAATAATATTATTTATGTAGCTGTATTGAGGCAGACCTGTGGATTTGCTGTGGACATTTTCTGTTATTTGGTTTCTCTGTTTGCCTCTTGTTCTGATTCTAGGAATTTCAAAATGACTGGATAGGCATTATAAGAGTTATACAACAGGTACAATTTTAGCCATATATTACCATCGTTTTAAATGAGCCATGTAAGAAAGAAACAAAGTTCTTGTGTCAAATTTCCTTCCTGTAGCATGAAAGGAAAAATAAACAACCTATACCCAGGTATTATTTTTAAAATTATAACCCAACAATCCACATGATTTGGAGCAGAATATTTGGCTAGATTACCACCCCCTCCCCCTGAAAAAAAAAGTAAAAATCCTGCTAAGTAGGATAATCCAATTTCAGTATAGCATGAATATTCGGGAAAAAAAAAAAAAAAACAAACAAACAAAACACAACACTTGTTTATTTAACAGTTATGCTTATAATTAAGTATGTACCATTCTTGTCACATCACTGCATCACAATGCAACAGCAGTATCTCAGGATTTTTCAATTATACATTTTGTTAAGAGAAATATGATGTAAAAATTCATCATGAACTGAACTGACTAGATACAGAAATTCTAAGTTCTCACAAGTTCATGTTAAACACTGAATTTTCACCTAAACAATTTGAAAACCTAGCTTTGAGTCAATGAGATGTTTTGTTACACAATTCAAAAGGAGCAACGAAAGGTAGCTGATAATGCACAACGGCTTCTGAAGTTACGTCTATTTATAACTCACAGCAATATGAATTCAATTGGTTTGACTAGATCACTTTTGATTACAGGAAAAGAAGATATCATTTTCAACAGTAATTATATTCATTTTTTCTGTTTTGTTCATTTTGTTTTGGCATTCACAACTATGATGTTTTGAAAAATGGTATGATGCAGTCATCCTTTTCCCAAACGCAAATATTATATATTTCGTTGTCATCTACAAAATTTCTGCAGTCTTATTTCCAGAGCTGGTGTGCACACTGCAGTGAATGTACAACATCTACAGTTTTCTAATATGTTTTAACATTTCTTTTTAAAATCTGCCTTTACCTTTATCATTACAACAGTACCTGCCAACAAGTCAACTTATTATCACCACAAAAGAGAGGTCAATATTTAACCTGATTTTTTTCCTTATGACACATGTGTGTATCTGTTTATCTATCTAACAGTCAATAAATTATTCCTCTTTGCTATTTATATTGCTTCTGTGAATATTGTTTAAAATTTGATATGTTTTGGAAACTAAAAAGCCCAACACTCCTTCGTATTTAAATACATATGAGTTGATCCACAGCACACTAAAATCAATGCATGATTAATTAAGAGTGATTACAATATTTTCCACAGAGAGTAAGAGGATACACTTTGTGAAATTACTAAAGCAATAAATTATAGTGTTGTTACTGCCATAAATGAGAATGACAAGAATTGACAAGTGTGTCCTGTCTCAAAACTTCTTACATTTATTTTTAGCAGAACTCTTTGATTTTCCCTTGACTCTTTCCTCCTTTCTGCCTCCTTCAGGGAGGGTAATTGGGAAGCTTATTCCAAGTTTTTTTTCATCTAGGGAATTATGTTTTATAGTTTATTCCCAAAACCTACATGCTGTCTCCCAGCAGAGCAGGGCAGCTGCTGTATTGAATTCATAGAAGGCCCATATGGTATGTTACAGATGTTCTTAACTTTGAATACAAATGGCAATATTATCTCTCTTGCTCCAGGGGTAATAGGAAAAAGTGGGTCAAGCTGTCTGCCAGAAAGGAAAAAGTGATACTTATTCACCATAATGTTTTCTATCACATCCATAAAACAGAACTTTTTTCCTTTCACACTTCAGACGGTCTTATAAGAGAAAATAAGTTTTTTTTTTGTTTTTTTTTGTTTTTTTTTTTTGGTTTTTTTTTTTTTTTTTCTGGATGAAATTGTTTTCCATTTTATGCAATAAGTGTTTGGCTTCTTGGGTTTCTGTTTAGTAGCCTTTCCCGGTAGCTGATTGTTTATTTCATAAAGTCTTCACTGGCAATGTACTAGTATAATTGCCTCACAGGAAGCCTTATTTTCAGTTTCCCAGTGTACTTTTCATGCTTTAGTGAACCTTTTATTCCCTGGTAGCTGCCAGACTGGTATGAACTTGCCATTTTCTTGTTTACACATAGTATAGCTAGCTATAAAATAAAACATGCAATATTATCCTGATCTGATCAGACCTTTTTTTTTTTTTTTGGTCAAACTGATGAAATCTCCTAGATGACACTGTGCTTTCATTTCAATATTGCTGTTACCTGTGTTTACGCCTCCAGTGAATATCCATGCTCCAGTTGTCATAGCAGCCTTAATGAGGCCTTTCCCAAAGACTTGCTTGAGCTTTGGCTGAAGTTCAAAATTCTGAAGGCCCCCATGCACAGAGATGAGAAGTTTAGGGAGCTCAAGCTGCCACTCTTTGGTCATCAGGTGCAGAAGAAGGTCAGGCTTTGTGTCAAAAGACACACGTACATACTGCAGAAATAGCGGCAACAGTAAAGAGAACAGGATTGTTTATACTCAGAGGTGTGTGATGCATATCACCTATGCCCAATAGATTAAAGAAAAAAGGCAACCTTCATAACAAAAACATTAATTAATTGGTAAGTTGGTGATTTCTAAAAATGTAGAAAACTAGGCAGCTATGCTTAATGGAACACTTGCAGTTCAGAGACTGAATGATTTTCCCATGCAAATACAAAATTAAGAAATTAATTAAGAAATTAAATATTCACAACGATGTTTGATAGGTAGTTGTCTTTAATTTAAGGATGCAGAAGCTTGAGTAAAAGTTTAAATGGTCCACCAAAAACAACCCAGGTAATCAGAGTCACAATTGTGCATTTGCTTGTGTCTTATATTAAAATTAACAAAACCAAGCACTCCAAAGGTAGCCAAGAACAGAAACATGTTTGGTTCTTCAAACATACATGTGTTTAAACTGAGCAAGACCACTAAAGAGGTACTTTTCAAATGAATGAATGAATGAATGAATGAATGAATGAATGAATGAATGAATGAGACTTACAGACTAATTTGTACAGATTCATTAATTTGCATAACAAAGTGCAGGCACCTAAAATGACTTTGAAATACATTTATACATTTCAGGTTCTCAGCTCTTCTATGCTATGTCTGCAGCATTTTGTCCAAAGGGAGAATGTGTTGAACCTGTATGAATTGTCTTACATAGGAACTGCCTTCAAATTTTCTATAGCCCCACTATATCACACACATGCCTGTCTCTTCCTGATAAGCCCTTCTATATGGGGCTCTTCTCCTCAGTCTTTCTATTGATGGTATTTGAATAGTTTCACAGTAACAGTACCAGGGCAGATGCCTGTTTTGAATTCTAGCTGCACAATATAAAAGGGTCAAAAAGAGGATAAAAATCTTCTCTATAACTTGTCAAATATGTAAGGACCACTGTAATCAAATAAAATGGGTTATTGAAAGCTACCTATCTACCAAATTTATGACTGAACCAATGCATATAGTGTTATTTCAAGTTGTCAGCATAACCTTCAGTTATATAACACCGGTACCTTTGCTTTCAGCTAGAAGAATGTCCAGTTCTACCTTATTCATTGCAACATGCCAGGCAATATAATATCCACATACATCATGTAATCATTTTTTTCCCTTTTTAACATATCTAATCAGTATTTATCACCGTAAGATTGTTCTGCTTTTGTAAACAATATGACTGTTAGGTGGACTCCTTTATAGTTGACTAAGAAATAAGGCATTGAATTTTTCCAGAAAAAGTTGCTAATAGTTAGGTTTCTTTGCAGGAATGAATTGTCAAAAATAGGACAACCATTCTCAGCATTTCTGGAAGTAGAAGACCATTCTGGCAAACCATCAGAGGAAAGCAAGAGGAACATAGACAAATAGAGATGAGCAAGAACTTGTGAATCTTCCTTTGCTCCAATACATCAGTAATGTTCCCTTCAGCTGCCATGCAAATTCTTAACAGCTAATGGATGAAGAGCATACAATACTTATATTTGGCAAGAGTGTATGGTACCTTTGAGTTTCTATATGTAAACTATATTGTCAACAGCTACACATTCAATTACTTGCATGAGAGTTAAGAAAAACCTTTCATGGTACCCGATCCCACTGACCAGATGGTGAAGTTAATAATTTTTATTAAGATTCAAGGGCTGTTGAATTTTTAACAGACCAATGTTATGAGAATAATTCTTATTCCCTTTGCTCTGGACCTAGGGAGAACTGAGGCTACAAAATGCTACTGCTCATTACACTTCATTAATATAGAGACATCATCCTTCAGGGAGCTATACAAATGCTGTACTGGTCTAAGTATGGAGGTTATGTTTTAGTATCCTTGCCACCTTACATTGTTTGTAGCAAAGATAGACTGTGAGTTTTAAGCAGATTAGAAAAAGTGAATTCATATCAGTAATGGCCATACAAATTTTTCTAAAGCAGGGGACACAACATCATTCTGGCTTGCACTAAATGAAGGCACAAATAGCTTCAGATATGTATTGTGTAATCTTTAGTATCTTTTTATCCTCCAGAATATGTGACTCTGCTGTCTCTACCTTCTTAAGTCTATGTATTAATTGGTAAAAATCTCTTTCATTCTTTCCATTCATTTCCATATTGAAACCTCCGAGTTTCAATAAACACAAACCTTAAATCATATGTTAGGAATATTTTCCTGTATTTATTTGAAATTTAGATATATTATATTACAAATGGCTGCTTGTTCTTTATAATTCAGGTGAAATTCAATATTGGAGATAATAATTTATTTATTTATGAGAAAATCTAAGCAAAAGTGAATCAGAATGTTTTTTCATGTAAATTTAAATTTACATCATCATTGATGAACTTCACTGTTTTAGAATCTTTTGAGAAGAGTAATGGCACCTAAAATGATGATTTTACATCTGTGCAGCGACCTTAGTTTTAGCTTTTACAGAGGGCATTTTAATTGTGGTATGCTTTGGATGGATCTTTTACTATTTACATAACATGTTAACAAGTAAGAAAAAACCATTTATTTATTTGTTTGTTTGTTTATTTATTTTTGTAGTCATTTTCAAAGCATTGATTAAATTATTAATGAACACTTTAAAAGTAATTTTTGTCCAAATTAAAAATTCGGTCATGTAGCAGAATATTCAAATTTTGCAGTTTGTGTTTAGAAACTTAATAAGTATTTCTGCCATTCCTTAATTCTTTTGCTATAGCCTCTGGAGGCAGATTTAAAACTTAAATGTAAACATAAGCTAAGCCTGATATAACCATCTGTCAGATGTAGAAATGACCACTTCTAATGGCAAATAATTTAATCCTTCCTTTGTGGGAATGGTGTAGAGATAGGATGCAATAATTCAGTTGCAGCCAGCAAGATAGGAAAGAAAAGTACAGTTTTGAACCAGAAAACATGATGGAAAATTTGACTGATTCAGCATAAGACCATAAGATCATCAAATTTATCATGCCCACTTGATCCCTTAACTAGTACAGAGGCTATCAGCAAGGGTGCCATTTGATACTAATACTTGTTTCATTTTTTTATCAAATAGTTTCCTAAAACATAACTGTGTTCATAACCAGTCAAACAGCTGGATGTTTCCAAGTTGAACTCCCATGCTCTATGGTAGAAATCAAAGTTACTGAGTGGTAAAAATAGTTCTCTGTTGGTCAAGCACAGCTATCTTATGAAATATATGGTGTATGACAGCAGATGACAGCATAAATGTATAAATGAGAAAGATTCAGAATAGAGGTCCACTTTGTTGTATTTCTTCAAATAAAATCTCTTTGGATGATATTTTGTGATCTGGAAGGCATTTTAACATCGCTCCTTCAGTTCTCTTTGATGCAAACAAAGACTGGTTGAATATTTCACCTACCTCAAAAAAAAAAAAAAAAAAAAAAAAAAAATCAGAGCTGCAGATAGTCCTTCAAGCTAAAGATTCATCCCTCAAAGTGTGGATGTTTTCACACTTTTTCATATAAAACAGGCTTGATCTAATTCCCACTATACTCAAGAGTAAAATTGTAACTTAGACTGAAACCAGACTGGTTCCTTAAAAGTTAATACTCTCAACAGCTGAAGGCTCCATCTAAGTCCTGCTTAAGTGGCTGGTGGAAAGGTTGTCATTGACTTACAGGTTCTTTAACTAGATGTCTTTCTGTGTTACTTTCCCTTTTTCTTCATGTAGGACTCCACCTTTTGAACACTTTAAAAATCCTTTGAATATTAATTTACCATAACAAAAACAATGCTTGCTGCCATTTTCATGATTTATGTGAGTTAAAGTATTATCTCTACATTTTCTCTCTAAAAACAGACAGATTTAAAAAAGTTTTTAACACAGTTTTGACAGAAATTAATAAATTTTAAAAGCAAAAATATACATTTGTGTGCTTGACTTCAATATCATTAGTAATGATAATATATAAAAAACCCAGATATTAGGAAGTCTATGTAAGAAACAAAATATGTACTTTGGACAGTCTATTGATGTGTTTTTATGATTCCATGTCATATAAGAAACATTAAGCCAAAAATACTGTAATAAATTTTATTTCTTCTACATCTGCAAAGGTATGCTAGCTTCTTATTGTGCACATTAAATGTACTGTTAAAATGTATTTGATTAGGAGGAATTTATTAAAAATAGAATGAAAGTGTTTAATTCATTAAAGTTCCTAAAAAAGACATTTTTTGGCTAACCTTGAGAAACCATGATCAAAATATTTTTCAGTTCAGTGAAAAGTGGTCCTTAAAAAGAGATTGAGATGGAATCTAAACATACCAGTTAATGAAACAATATTATGTCTTTTTTTTTTTTTTTCCTTCCACCATCTGTTATGTAGAAGCAGATGTTAAAATTTTAAAAATTGGTTTAGTTTGGTCATAAATTTGGTGCAAAACACATCACAGCAAGATTGCCTTAACTAGTGCACTAATTTTTTGGTTTTGAAATCATTCAGATTATTGCTTTTAATTAGAATGAAATCAGTCACATTAGTTTAGTAATTGCTCTCAGATTCAAGGTAATATATCACCAGTAGATAGTTAGATGAATTATAGTTAGATGAATTCATGCATATCATTTCTGCAATGCTAAACACAAAATGATATAATGATATAAGTAGATTAAGTTTTATTAATCCTTTTTTTTTTTTTTTTTTTTAATTCACTGATTGCAAAAATGATTGAAAATGATTCTGTATCTCCACATCTTTCTCTGTTCTCAGCTGTAAATGAAGAGAACCAACTTTCAGATGCCAAAATTGACAATCCATCATAAAAACAAAAACAAAAGCAAAAAACAAAAACAAAGAAACAAACAAAAAACAAACAAAAAAAAAACCAACAATGTAAACATGAGAAGCAAAATTGTAAAATGTGTTTCTTACACAGGAGATGACAAAATGGGATGAGCCACTTGGAAAGAAAATATGAAATTATTAGAGATCTAAAAAAAACCCACAAAATTATTGCAGGACCAACTGTGGTTTCACAAAGACTGAAAGAAAGGCCTCTTTAGCAACTGACACCATATATTCTTCTTCTTTACTCATCTTCTCTGTTATATGTTTTTGCATAATCTATTGTACAATCTGTTCAAATTATTGATGTAAGTACCTTAGACCATAGACCAGTCTCATTGAAGAAAAATTAACAACTCAATTTATCGGCAAAATTCATCCCACTTGAGAAATTTTATTCTATTTGACTGCAGAATTCAAATTAATGGTACATAGAATTCTACCAACATTACATATACCTAAATGTTCTTTACTTGACTGTTTTGTTCCAATCCATGTTAACTTTTAAATTTCTTTCTTTCTCTCTCCCCCCGTCCTCCTCCCCCCCCCCCCCAACTAAAGATACCATTTTTAATATTATGGTGGCAACAGATGTAATATATCACTGCATTTATAACTTGCAAGTAATGCAAAGTATATGTATATTTACCATCAAATTAATATATGTATTAATAAAATCCAATTCTGTTACTTTCAGTGGACAAAATCATTATCTGTCAGTCTTATACATACTAATCTGTTTTGTGAATTTACAGGTACTAGTTTCCCCATTGTAAATCTGAGGTTTAAGTTGTTTCTGTTAATAAATATCATCTCTTGACATGTAAATTCATGAAGTATTCCATATTATTTTGAGTAGCCCTGCAGAGAGAGAGTTTTGCTTGATAGCAGGCTGAATATGAGCCTGTAGTGTGCCCTGGCAGCCAGGAGGGCCAACTGTAGCCTGGAGTGCATCAAGCACGACATTGGCTGAGGAAGTGATTGTCCTGCTCTACTCTGTGTTAGTGTGGCCTCACCTCAACTACTGTGTACAGTTATGGGCACCACAATACAAAAAGGATGTGAAACTGTTGGAGAGTGTCCAGAGGAGGACTATGAAGATGGTGAAGGGCCTAGAGGGGAATGAGGAGGTCACTTAGCCTGTTCAGCCTGGAAAAGAGGAGGCTGAGGGGATATGTTGTTGTGGTCTACAGCTTCCTAATGAAGAGGAGTGGAGGGAATCAGTCACACTAGCTTAGTAATTGCTCTCAGGATCAGGGTAATCTGACAGAGTCAGAAAGGGGCAGGCACTGATCTATTCTCGTTAATGACCAGTGATAGGACTGTGTCAGGCTGTGACAGGGGAGGTTCAGGATGGGTATCAGGAAGATTCTTCACCAAGAGAGTTGTCATGCACTGGAACAGGCTCCCCAGGGATGTAGTCATGGCATCAAGCCTGTCAGAGTTTAAGAAGAATTGGGACTGTGCTCTTAGTTATATGGTCTGAATTTTTGGGTAGACCTGTGTGGAGTCAGGAGCTAGACTCTAAGATCCTTATGGGTCCCTTCCAACTCGGGATATTCTATGATTCTCATTCCTTGTAGCCTTGATTCAGAAAAAAAAAATACCAAATTTGCTGTTCACATATAACAAGATAATGTTCCTGTGTTTACCATGCTTAAAAAATTTCAAGTATAGGCATCCATTTCAGGAAACAGGGTAAAATATTGGTGATAAATTTTATACCAAATTCTTCCCCCTAGTCTTTGCTTTATCTTTGTTATCTTGCCAAATTTTACACATTTATAAAATTATTCTTTTAGGCAATAGGAATAACATTAATTTACCACAAGTGTCAGGAAAAAGTCAGGTGGTATGCTATAGTTGTATTTGATATCTCGTATTTAGAAAATAAATATGTACTTTATTTTGAGAAAAGAACAAACATTTATCTATAGTATTGCCCCCTGCAGTCCATTTTTATGTTCCAGTTTCACTTTTAGTTTTGATTAGGTGGTATCCAGGTATTAATTAAATAAGACTGTTGTCCAGAGTTTTTATGCACTTATTCCTTTTTCCAAGCCTTATATTTCAATATACTATAACTGTTCTTTATTCCCCTTGTCTCCTGGAAAAAAATGGTTCATTGTTTTCAGTGAGTAAGGGCTAAGTTTTCACAGAAAAATTTAGATTTGGTAAGGTTAGTTGTTTATTATGGGAAAGACCTTGTATCTAGTAAATTCAGAGACAAGAGTTTAATTTTCTTTTAATAAAACTGCAACGACTAGTTAGTCCCCTAACCTCCTTGACTGTTTGGTATTGGAAATAAGACCATTAAGAAACCTTCATACTCTTTTCAGTGACAAACACATAACAGTATAGCAAATTTTTTTATTATTATTATTATTTTTGTTAAAAAATGTGTCATTAAGGTTTTGAAAACCTCCTTATTTGGGCCTTGATCATATAGAAGGTGTTTTTCTCACTGATGGTAACCAAGTGGAACACCCTTTCAGAGATTTTTAGTGAGTAGCTTATTTTGAAACACTTTTCTCACTAGCAAGATGATTGAATTTCTGAAGGTTTTATAGACTTATCTAATTCATTAAGAATTTTTTGTTTCCATGTTTCAGGTGAGATTTAATGACTATGACTAGACGACAGATGCAGCTATCTTCCTGTTTCTAGTATTGTCAAAATAAATCCAGAGTTTTTCTAGAAATAAATGTTTCTTCTATATTTGTCCTTGACTTGTCACTTATTTAGATATCTGAGATTCTTAACCTTTTTTTGTCTTCTACTTTTTAAATTATTCAGGGCTTAGTTTTGTTTGTTTCAAGTCCTGACTGTGCTCTGTGACAAGATTTTTCTATTCATGTCGACTTTGACTTTTGTCTCTACAGTTTCACTTTTACTATACTACTTTCAACACATGGCATACACTCTGGAAAATCTATTCTCTTATGGCATTGTTCCCAAGACACCAGAATCCCAAAGGAGGCCAGAAATCCTGTAGCACAATTAATATCATCTGCTTCTTTAAACTCTTAAACAGTTCAGAACTCTCCAAGATGACTTTTGCCTAGGCAGGACAGTTTATTGTTTTAAAGAACTCTCCACGGACGTCACTCAAACAGCTCTAGTAATTATTGTATATCATAAAGGCAGATTTAAATCAAAGTAACCATATATAGGTAATAACATGATGGTTACTACATCTCTGAGTCTTAATTTTTGTGAAAATTATTCTGTTTTGTTCCCACTCCTTGGGAAGTTATCAACAGCATGGTTTACTTCTCTTGGATTCTGAGGGAGGTGTCAATTTATTCACACTAAACAAACTTTATTTACTGAATCAGATTCTCTCACTAGCAATGGCCTTGCAGATTTTTAGGTGATTGGTTATTAACTGAACATAAGGCATCTGTGATGTTTGGAGAGAGATGACCTATTTTGAATGACACTCTTTCTGGGGGCAATGGTGTTTTCTAGTTTGTACCATCAGAATACATCTACCAGGGTGAACAGTACCATCCACTCAAGTAATATTTCCATCTCCACCCCCCCAACATATGCATCTGAGGAAACTATCTGGCTCTTGGTAGAGCAGTATTGAGCTCTTCATCATCACTAATCCATCTAGTGCTGCAATAACTCTGAGAATCTTGCATGGAAGTACTTAGGAAGATTGCCCTGGGCTGCTGGGCAGGTTATTCTGCAGAGCATCTGGGGGTTCTGTGTTTGCCCTCACTCACAGCTGTGCACAGCAATCTCTTGGCCACAGTATACTAGGTATATACTCATCTTTCATTTTCCTACTGCCAGGTTTTGCAGTTTAGATATAGCCAGAGAGATTCTTCCTTTCCTACAATGCTATGTAGAAACCCACAGGTTAACGTGGACACTGGAAACATCTGAGTTAGTGGAGAAATATATTCAGATTAGTATACTTTGGTATCTCTCCATAACACTGCATTATGACTAAATGACTTGCTCAAGGAAATCCACGGCAGAATAGGGATTTCCCAGTTCTTAACTTAAACACTTAGTGTGCTTCTTATTTCAGTAAAATATAAACAAGTAAGTCTAACTGGTCTATCCTCCAACATATATCTAAAGGAATATTAAAAAAAAAATAAAAATTGGTCTATTTCAAATTTGTCTGCCTAACAGACATATGCCAGCAATGGGAAACCATAGATGAATTCTAAAGTTGTTCAGAAAAAGATAGATGGATCGTCATTGGTAGAAAATCATGATAGTGGTAGATTGGCATATTTTTGGTTATAACGGTTGCCTCTTTCATGCTCTCTAGCTCTTAAAATTCCCTCTCTTCACTGCCATTATTGGCACATAATACATAAAAACAGACAGCATGGCTTTATGCTAAATAATACTTAAAAATGATATTAAAAATTCTTTTATTTATGAATGTCTTTTTTTTTTTTTTTTTTTTTTTTTTTTTTTTTTGAGATAGCAGCGTTATTTATCTAAGAGAAAAACGTGGTTACCATGGCTTTATTGGAGTGGCCTCCTCCTTGGAACTCAATAGTTCCAAAAGCATCTGTCGGGCTGAGCTGTGTGTGCTTGCTGATGGACCACTTCTCTGACTGGATGTCATTGCGAGTAAGCCTGCTTTCATTTTTCTCATTCTGGATAACGGAGATACTTGGAGTCAGTCCAACATGTTGACCTATTAGACGCCCACAGCAACACCTATGACATTAAACAAGCAGAAAAATTGTGTAACATGTACAAAAATTGTGTAACTTACAAAACTAATAGGAAAACAAGCTATAATAAATTGCCTACAAGTCTTCCCCATTCCCTTCCCTCTCTTCCCTCACTGCCAAAACCTTTCAATTCTGCTGAGCATGTAACCAAAGCCTCTATTTTTGGAAGAAACATAATACAGATATTACCTTTTCATTCTATGATTTTGTTTTCTTTGGGCTATCTATATTTCAATAAAATCATTGCTTTGCTTTAAATATGTACAAAATGAAATTAAAAATAGTTTTCTACATTCTCAGATAACATCAGATCAATAATCAGCTATTGAACTGACCACAAGACATTCTAAATTGGTAGTTTACTGCAATTTTTTTTTTTTTTTTTTTTGTGTGTTTTGGTTTTGAGAGTATTGTGTATCATGCATCTAATTAATTTAGGTAAATATTTGAAGATCCAAAACTTTCACTAAGATGAGAAAATTAAAGATAGACACTAGAGACCTTTAATACTTCTTTTTTGATGGAATATGTTTTGAAATGTAGATGAATGGTACTCATGGGCATCCAGCTCTCCGTATGTAATTCGACCACCTTCTTCTGTACAGCTTTACAAATTATTTTGATCTCTATAAGTACATATAAACACACATATATAAGATATTTACTTGTAATTGATTTCATTTTCATACAAGTTACATGCAATTACCTATGGGGGTCTTTGGTGCTGGGTATGATATGAACACATTCTCTCTTGTAAAAAGCTCTTTCTATCCATGATTTCTGTGCCTAAAAAAAAAAAAAAAAAAAAAAAAAAAAAGAGAGAGAGAGAAAATACCTTAAGCTCTGTTTGCTTCTTCTTAAATACAACTTACAGTACATCTGAAGGCAAACTTCAAATGCAAACGAAAACTTCACTGACTCTACGGATATGCAGTGCCCATGCTGTATAGAGTAAACATTTTCCATTGGAACTGTTAGGGCTAAGCATCCAAGAGAAGGTCTTAAATTTGTTTTCATATTCACTAGTCAGTTGACTTTGATGCTGTGAACTATGTTCTCATAACAGCACATTGGAGAAAAACTTTCAAACTTTAAATTACCATAGTTCTCTTACACAGCAGAGGAGAAACTCACTTGTTAAAAATACTTAAAAAAAAAATAATAATCATACAATTAAATCGGTTCAAATTAAACAACAAGACAGAAACAAAAAACAACCAACCAAACAATAAAACCTCAAGAACTAGAGAAAATATAGAAGGAAGATTCATAACACCATGATTCCACTGAATTTTTTTGTATAGGCACTGATAATTATGTTTAACATGGAGCTAGAAAATACTTCTGTACAAGAAAATAATAATGAAAAAAAAAATCTTGGATACATTAAGAACTAGATGACTAGTTGATGTAAACTCTGAAACTGAGTTCCATGAAATTATGTCATTTGTCATGATCTTGTCCCAGATAGTCTCAGGAAATCATGTAATTTCTCAATTTCCCTTGGCAAACTCTATATTACTGGGCAAAAAGGAGATTTATTTTTTTTATTTTTTATGTAGTTTGGGAAAAAACAAATTTACAAAAGAAACAAACTAAACCAGCCAAAGTATAACAACCACAACCCCCCCCCCAAAAAAAAAAAACAAAAAACAAAAAACAAACAAACAAACAAACAAACAAACAAAAAAACACAAAACAACAACAACAACAAAAGAGAAAACTTCAGAATCCATGTTTTAAATCCATGTTTTAAATAATCTAGCCAGTGCGATATGAATTCTGGGAAAGTATCTAAAACATTCCCCCAAACAGAATTAAATTGTTCCATTTACTAAGGAGTTGAGTTGAAATTTTCCTTTAAAAATGTATTACAAATGGATAAAAAATATATATATCTGTTTGATTCCACAGCATAAATGGAACTATAAGAACTATGAAAAGCTACTGTTAAGTAATGTGAAATGGACTTTAGGTAGTTTAAATGAAATCTGAGCACCTTGTATTCACAGAAAGATAAAACATGAAATTATCTTTGTATAATTCCCTATCTGCTATCTAATGTCACCTTTTGTCAGCTAAATCAACATCATCTTATTTTTAAAGACAGAAGCATGTATTTCTGGGACTTTTGGAAATCATTGTGAACTTTGAAAATTTATTGAGTCAGCATCACTAGAATAAAGTACCAAAATAACAATTTCCAACTACATTCCTTACACCTTACTCACAAATCGAAAAGCTGATCTTTCACCTTCTTCACAGAACATAATTCCTTTTGGGAATTAATGGTCACTGATGTTTCATAACAATATTTTATCTTTGCTTATTTTATGCTTTGCTTGTATTTTTAATTGTAAAAGTGTGCCAGAGTTCATGTTCTGCAGACACCCTGACAAGACTCTTACAGTCAGGGAAACAAGCTTATTAAAAGTATTAAATAGATCTGTATTTGAAAGTTGTTCCTTACTATGTAGAAAATAGAAAGTTAATCTAATACAGAATGTGGGACATTTTATTTATTTATTTATTTATTTATTCATGTTTACGCTAAGGAAATTTATATTGGGATTCTGAAAAAAGCTAAATAAGGTGTAATATGCACAGAGGGGATAACCTTGAACTTCTAACTTATTATAACTTTTTAATGTTTATAAGCCAGGCATTTATATACAGGCATTAATAATCACAATCATCATCACAACATTACATAATATAGAATGAAATCAGCTTAAAAGACCAGTGTACCATTGAGCAGTTTCTCAATTTGTCAAAGAAAGCCTTTTAAAAATCTGTCTAGATTTCTCAAGTCATTCAGCATGGGCATTATGAACTTCACTTGACCCTCTTATCGCAGACATTTGAAGCAAAAATACGTGGGAAAGTTAGGGCAACACTTGTGGAGTGTTGCAGAGAAAGAAAAGGAGTTACAACTATTATTCAAGTACTGCAATACTAACTTTTGAAATTACATACTTTACAGTATAGACTATACATTCTAGAAATTTCATGTACTTTGAGTTCCAAGAGTACAAAAGTTTCCTATATTGCCTTAAGAGGTACATTGAATAAGAACCTGCATCTTTATGAATACCTGTTATTGTATATATAAAATAACTTTTTGAAACCACACGTCCCCCCCAAAAAACAGACAAATTTCAGGTTTTTTTCTTTGTTGTTTGTTTTCGAAATAACTACTATGTTTATAACATCTTCTGTTTTCTGTAAAAGAGTGAAAAACTTTTTGATGCTAACTTTTCTTATTTGGCATCAAAAATCAACTCTTAGTGCAGAAATTCCATATGATATGAGTCTCATTCCTTTTGTGATAGATCACTAAAGAGTATCTATTATTAAATATATACCTTTCAAATACTTATCTGCAAACAATTTACCTTGTTAAATTTACTAGCTAGATAGATCTAATGTGTCTTTTCTAAAGTTAGCCAGTAACTCAATTTCTAAACAACCAAATCCAGTATTAACATTTTTTTTTCAGTGAATATATACAAACATGCTATTGAAAAAAAAAAAAACACACCTAAAATTTGTTATTGTACTCTTTTTCATACTCTCTTCTCTCGTAGAAAAGGAATCCAGCTATGCTAGAAGTGATAATAAATTACAACAGAATCTTCATCATACTTCTTCAAATACAAAATTGAAAAGTAACAACCTGTTTTAAAAAGTTTTTTATTCAAATTACTAAAAATAAAAAAAAAAAATAAATTCTGGATTGTAGGTCTTAAACAATATGCCATCCTACCTGACCCATAAATAACACCAATGATTTATAGCACTATGATTTAGTCATTTCATAGTTCTTACAGAGAAAAAAGAAAACATCTGTTTTCACTGCCTCATGCTGGTTATAGAGATCATTTGTAATAAAATGCAAGGTTCAGAGGTAAAATAATTATAATTACGTTACTTGCAGTAGTGTCTTCATAGCAGAATTAGAATAACTTGTTGAAATTATCACTATTAAACTCTTACTTAACATATGAATTTATAAAGTAGTAAATAGTTTGGAAAAATATTTTCAAAAATAGCAGAGCAAGAAGCTTATCTTCTCTTTTTGTTGTTTCACAAATTCTCCTTCAACGTTAATTCATAAAAGAATTTAACATCCATAGTGAGCTCTTAAAGTACATGCCATTATTGATGCTTGAATATAGTTTAGTCTTAGCTTGGATCTCTCAATTAAATACCTCTGTTAGCTGCATGCAAAATCCCGCCAAGACCATTTTGCCCCCTCTTCTTTACCTGATCATTAAACTTGGTGTTTAAGTCTACCCTGGAGCAAACTCTGCTGTCCACATTACGCTGCTGCTGGTCATTGCTAACAACACATTTATGACCACTCCCTGAACAGGGCAGTCAGCCCATCTGTAGTGCAGGGATGGGAGCATGAGCAGAGTCCTTGTTGCTTGGAATGTGCTGCCACAGGATTAGCCTCATTAAGGGTCCAGTGGACATGCTTCCATAGCCCCTGAATGCCCCTTGATGTGAGCATCTGATCTGACGCCAAAAGAAAAACAAATCCCCTGAGAGCTTGGTTTTGACTGGCACAAGCAGTGACAGGCTTTTTTCCCCCTCCTCATTCCCTCTCAGAAAGCAAGCTTGTGAAAGTGTGATAAGGTGCTCTGAATCCTTAAAGTTCAATCCATGAAAACAAATCCTTCAAAAGAAACAGTGTATTAAGCTAGAAAGAACCTGAGCACACTAGAGAGATTGCTAATCTCCGAAGAATAAAACCAGTGTGTTTATTGGGTAACTGTGAGAAATCTATACACAGCTGAAATATGTTACAATTAATCAACAATGACATTTTTCCAGAGAAGCTGCGGTTTATCACTGTTTCTCACCACAGTTGCCGAATTGTAATGAAAGTTTTTGTAATTGTAATTGTAAGTTTTCAGAAAATTATAAGCATATTTTTTTTTGTCTTACGGAGAAAAGTAACTGCATTATTTTCAGCTTAATTAAAAGTTAGTAATTTGAAATACACCTAGAATGTTTACAAAGTCAGAGATTAATTCTTTACCATATGCATGTGATATCAACTCCAAGAATGATTTTCATATGAACAACAGTTAGTTTTTTAGTACATACCAATTATATGTTTTGAATGAATGAGTTATTTCAGGCTTAAAAAAAAAAAAAAAAAAAAAAAAAGTCAACATTTTTTACTCTCTTTTCCACCCTAAATTTGGATTAATTCCTCTCTAATCCTATATATGCATACATACCCTCCTTTTCTTTTCAATGAGGTTGCCATCTAACACCTGAAAAATATGCTGTCTTCCTATTACATTGATAGATACAAGCATTAAACAATCCTACATGTCCAGATCTGCTGGACATCTACCAGACTGAGCACATGCATCAAATTCTAAACTTCTTGTATTGTCATGCATGTTGAGAAGCTTCTGCAAGGCTGACTAATCTTTGAGATTTTTGTATATATATACATGGATATTTGTACACATTCTGTTCCAACAAAACTATCATCTGTGAGATCTGTTAATCACACAGTTTAAACCAACAGAGAATTAAGTGTTTCCAAGCACATCCTGGAAGATTAGCACAGATTCAGATGGTTTGTGCAGGATGCAAAGGCAGACAAAGTTGCAGTGTCAAGAAGAGAGCTAGTAAGCAGCTCAGAAAGGTAAAGAATGCATCTAGGAATTTGGCAGAAAAAGATTGCTTTCATTTTTATACGAGAGATTTTGGTTTGATTGGGATGGTAGACAAAACATGAGGGAAGGAAAGAAAAAAAATGAATAAAATTGAATAAAAACAAAAATCTGACTTTGAAGTGAAATGTCTGTACATTTGACAAGATTCTGTAAGTCATTCCAGGATTTAGGTTTCAGCTTGCAGTGTAGCTGGGGCAAAAGCCACATCTTTATTCCTTTTTAGAAATCAACACAAGCAACAATGGCTATACTCATTTGCATATGTCACCCAATGGTTGTTTTAGAGTTGTGGTTTTGGGACTTAGTATAAACAATTGAAGCTATGGGAAACTACAGCTGTCTTTGCTGTAGTATATTTGAACATACTTTAAATTTGTAATCCTCTTTGGAGATGAAAATACCCATAGCATAGATAAACATATATTGAGTGGTAAAGATAAAATCAATAAGCAAAGATTTTTAGAAAATCTAATTCTAATTTTTAAATTTTAATTTTTTTAATTTTTAATTTTTTTTAATTTTAAATTCTAATAAATCTAATTTTAGTTTTATGTTTATATGTTAATAAGTGTTTATATAAATTTTATTTTATGTTTATATGTTATGTTTATATGTTAATATATGTTTTGGATCTTTTTTTTTTTCTCTCTACAGCACAATCTGCAGGTGCTTTTAGAGAGGTGGATGCTGTACATTCGATCCTACAAACTTACACGTTATTAACATTTTCAACCCAGATCACTATTAATGAAACAAACTCTGAGGCAGTAGATAGCAATGAAATAAGTACTGATGCAGGAGAAGAACAAATATTAAAAATGAACGAAGAAAAAAAATCAATAAAATAAATTCTGGTAGATTTTAACATGTAATATAGCTGAAAGGCTTAACAGCTGACCTCAACATTAAAGACATTTTAAAAAAGAGCACCAAGAATGACAAATTTAGAATCCTTCAATTTTTGTGGTAGACCAGAGATGAAGGAAGTTCTAATCTTCTGATTCTCAGCTTTCTTAAATTTCAACAAGCAACCAGATTATAAAACAGGTTCATCACAAGAGACGTGTGATGGAGACGTGAAAAGGTAGCTTTTCTCTACCTTTCTGTGGCGTAGAGCAACTGGTCAGGCAATGGAATATTACTGAAGAAAATTACAGATAGGATTTGCAGGAACATCTGGTGACTGAACAACATCAGTGCTATTGCAATTTGAGTGGATTAGTTTACTTTAATCAAAAGGGCACTTTTGGAAATCCAACCGCCTCTAAGTGAGGACCTTATTATCAGTAAACTTTTGTAGTTAGATTAGTACAAAGGATGACAATGCTTCAATATAATGTTGTTACTTGCTGTGCTTGAGGCAAATTTCTATCCCCCATTTCAGTGTTGTCCAGTTATAAACATTATAAGAAGTTTTACACCTAGCTTGAAGCATTAGGATTTTACCTTAAGGACATTAAGCTAATTAGATCATTACAGCATCCAAAAATGTTTCAGTTTCTAACAGGTTTTTATCACCAGTGGCATCTTAGAGGCTGTCCATCAGGTCTTTACCCACTATAGTTTAGTTTTTTTTTAATTTTTACTATATACTTATTTTTACTTCTGATTCCATAAACATTTTATCACTAGAGCTGTTTTAAGAACATTGTTGAATAGTCTTGAAAATCAAACTGTCTTAAGGACAGATTAGGAAGTCACAGAATGCAGCCATTCATTAATACAAGACATTATAGAATTTCTCTACTGTCGTTATTTACCAGATGTAAATTCAAATACTGTACGTAGGTGAAACAGAGTAATTCTAAAACAATCAGAAATTACTTTTTTTTTTATCAATAATATATAATTTTAAACATTCCATCTGACATTCTTCTTAAAATAAATTAACGGAAAAGAAAATTGTACATCTATGCAAGGGCAACTATGCCAATACGTATCTGTGCTTTATATATTTTCAAAATATTTTATATACTAAGTATAAATGGCTACCATTATTATCATGGTATTGCTAAATAATTGGAAAGATTAATGGATGTTTCAAAAAGAATCAGGGAGAATGATTAGGTCCAAGAATTGGTATAAACATACTGGCTCCAACAAACTTCCTCAAAATCAGTAGGAATTCAAGGGGAAGATTTTAGAGATAAAAGCTGATTAAAATGAAAGGTATGTTGTAAAGAATACTTTTAAAAAGTCCCTTTATTTCCTTCTTATGGGTCCTGGCACATGGCAGAAGAATTAAGCCTAATGACTTCATTTATGATGTTTCTTTGGTAAACTATTGTTGTGGTTTAACCCAGCCAGCAGCTCAGCAACACACAGAAGTTTGTTCACCCTCCCCCCTACCTCTCTGGGATGGGGCAGAGAATCAGAAGAAGCCTGTTTGTTGAGATAGAGACAGTTTATTAGGACAGAAAAGAAAAGAAGAAAAATAAATACTACTACTACTACTACTAACAATGTGTACAAACTAGTGATGCACAATGCAATTGCTCACTGCTGACTAATGCCCAGCCTATCCCCAAGCAGATGATCTCCCCACTCCACCCAGCCACTCCTATATATTGTTCAGCATGATGTCAGATGGTATGGAATACTCCTTTGGACAGTTTGAATCAGCTGTCCTGGGTCTGTCCCCTCCCAGCTCCTGCTGCACTCCCAGCCTGTCTGCTTGCAGGACAGCATGAGAAACTGAAAAGTCTTTGGCACTGCTCTGCAGCAATTAAAATATCAGCATATTATCAACTTTATTTTCATCCTAAATACCAAACACAGCACCCTACCAGCTACTAGGAGGAAAATTAACTCTATCCTAGCTGAAACCAGGACAGCTATTTAAGTTTTTACTAAATTTATCATCAGGTTATAATTATTTAAAGAAGAAAATAATTTTTTTGAGCATTAACAGCCCTACTTGATCAAATGATAGGTTCATCTGTTGTGTCACTTGTCAGTGCCATAAACAGGTACTAGGGAAAAGGAAAAACAAGGCAAAGATACATAATACTTTTTTTTGTAATAATCTTTCAGCTTGCAACTATTTTTTTTTTGCTTATGGACTTCCTGCATTGTTGTGATTTCTGTGTTCTGTATTGCTTTGTGGGCTTTTCTCCACAAAATAATATTCTGATTTCATGTAGGTTTTCAACGTTCATAACATCCTTCTCCCTGCTGCAGGTGGAACCATTTCCTTCTTTTTGCTTTGAATGTGACTCATGGTTCCTCACACTGTTTCTATGTTGAGAATGGTATTGCAGAGTCAATGTCCATGCAGACTGATGATGGAGTTCAGGATCTTACAAGGAGGAAGCAAGGCAAAAAATAGTCCTAATAGTACAAAAAATAGTACACAGTCCTGTACTTCAGGAGAGCAAATTTTGGCCTCTTCTTGGACCTGCTTGGAGTAATCGCATGGATTAAGGTCCCAGAAGGAAGAGGGGTCCAGGAGAGCTGGTCAGTATTCAAGCATCACTTCCTCCTAGCTCAAGATCAGTGTAATCCCTTATAGTAAGAAGACAAGCAAAAGAGGAAGGGCACTTGCATGGATGAGCAAGGAGTTTCTGGCAAAACTTAAACAGAATGAAGAAGTACACAGAATGTGGACAAAGAGACGGGCCACTTGGGTGGAATAGAGGGACATTAACAGAGTATTCAGAGATGTGACAAGGGAGATCAAAACCCATTTGGAATTCAATCTGCCGAGGGATGTCAAGGACAAGAAGAAGGTCTTCTTCAAATATATCAATGATAAAAGGAACACAAGGGGAAATTTGGGCCTGCTCTTGAGTGGGGTGGGTGCCCTGGTAACAAAGGATACAGAGAAGACAGCATTACTGAATGCCTTCTTTGCTTCAGTCTTCACCACTAAGACCAGTCCTCAGGAATCTCAGACCCTAGAGACAAGAGAAGATGTCTGAAGAAAGAAGGACTTTTTTTTTCGTTGAAGAGGATCAGGTTAGAGATCATTTAGGCAAACCTGACACCCACAAATCATAGAATTATGGAATCATTAAGGTTGGAAAAGGCCTTCAGGATCATCTGGTCCAACCATACCCCTACCACCAATATCATCCACTAGACAATGTCCCTAAGCATTATGTCCAACATTTCCTCAAACACTCCCAGGGATGGCAATGCCACCACTTCTAGGCAACCCTTTCCAATGCCTGACTACTGTATTTGAGAAGAAATGTCTTCTAATTTCTAACCTAAACCTCCCCTAGTTCAACTTGAGATCATTCCCTCTAGTCCTATTATTGGTTTTCTGTGAGAAGAGGCCAACACACAGCTCCCCACAACTTCCTTTCAGGTAGAGAGCAACAAGGTCTCCCCTGAGCCTTCTCTTCTCCAGACTAAACAACCCCAGTTCCTTCAGCTGCTCCTCATAAGACTTGTGTTCCAGGCCTTTCACCAGTTTCATAGATGGGATGCACCCATGAGTACTGAGGGACCTGGTGAATTATTATTGCTTGGCCACTCTTCATCATCTTTGAAAGGTCATGGAGAACAGGAGAGGTGCCTGAGGACTGGAAGAAAGCCAATATCATGCCAATCTTCAAAAAAGGCAAGAAGGAGGACCCAGGCAACTACAGGCCAGTCAGCCTCACCTCCATCCCTGGAAAGGTGATGGAACAGCTCATCCTGGAGGTCATCTCCAAATACGTGGAGAATAAGAAGGTTGTCAGGAGTAGTCAGCATAGATTCACCAAGGTGAAACCATATTTAAGAAATCTTATAGCCTTCCATGATGACTGGCTAGGTAGA
Source organism: Aythya marila (assembly GCF_965140915.1). Lineage (NCBI taxonomy): Eukaryota > Metazoa > Chordata > Aves > Anseriformes > Anatidae > Aythya > Aythya marila. The sequence goes on along the minus strand of NC_139080.1, from coordinate 39,921,766 downwards.
TGAGGGTGGAGCTGAATGGATGAGTGAATGTTGTCTACCTTGACTTCAGCAAGGCTTCTACATCCACAGTCTTCCATAACATTCCATAACTTTCTCATAGGCAAGCTCAGGAAGTACAGGGTAGATGAGTGGACAGTGGTGTCGACTTAAAGCTGGATGGGTGGCAGAGGTCAGAGAGTTGTGCTTAGTGGCACTGTCTAGTTGGAGGCCTCTAACTAGAGGTGTTCCCCAAGGGTCAGTGCTGTGTCAAGTCTTGTTCAACTTATTCATCAATGACCTGGAGGCTAGAATAGAGTGCACCCTCAGCAAGTTTGCTGATGACAAAACTGGGATGAGATGAGTGGCTAATATGCCACAGGACTGTGCTGCCTTTTAGAGGGACCTGGACAGGCTGGAGAGCTGGGCAGTGAGGAACCTCATGAAGTTCAACAAAGGCAAATGCAGACTGCTGCACCTGGAGAGGAACAACCCCATGCACAAGTAGAGGCTTGGGGCTGACCTGCTGGAAAGCACCTCTGTGGAGAAGGACCTGTGAGTCCTGGCAGCCAACAGGTTAACCATGAGTCAGCAATGTGCCCTTGTGGGAAGTGAAAAACACCAGTGGTATCCTGGGTTGCATTTGGAAGAGTGCCAATGAGGAGAAGCTAATAGAGCCAGGCCTGTTAAGCTTGGAGAAGTCTGAGAGAGGATCTTATCAATATCTATAAAATCTGAAGGGAGAGTGTCAAGAGAACTGGGCCAGACTCTTTTCAGTGGTGCCCAATACAAGAGGCAATGGGCACAAACTGAAATATAGGAAGCTCCATCTGAATATAAGAGACGATTCTTTACCATGAGGGTGACAGAGCTGGAAAAAAATGCCCAGAGAGGCTGTGAAGTCTCCTTCTCTGGAAATATTTAAAACCCATCTGGATGCAGTCCTGTGCAATGTGCTGTAAGTGTCCCTGACTGGCAGGGGATCTGGAACAAATGATCTCCATCAGTTCCTCCGAAGCTCAACCATTCTGTGATTCTGTGATCTTCACATCTACATGTCAGTCATGATTTTCAAGATAACTTATTATTATTATTAATATATATATATATATATTTCCCAGATGAAGTATTTGCCAAATTTTCCTTTCACTGAAACTATTTGTTTCAGTCCTTTTTGTTTATTGTCCTTGCTGCCATTTTCCAACCTTTTTACTCTTCACTTTTTTCTTCTGAGAGGAACCAGACTTGTGCAATGCTGAACTACAGACCGGTAATGTTGCAATCACTGTTTTGTTATCCACTCCTTTCCAAATAATTTAAATAATTCCTATTAAAAATTATGTTTTTATTGACCACTACTGTAAGCATTGAGTTAACGCTTTCACAAAAGTATCTAAGATACTGAAAGTATCTACTAAAAGTATCTACTATAATAACTACTATAAAAATCAAGTGAATCAAATGAAACTTTATATCACAGATGTGTGTAGGTATACATACATAACTAGAAAGTGAGCAGAAAATGCAGAAAATATTTTTCTGCCATTCAACACTGCCAGACTATTTATCTTTTAAATCACTAAGCTTGATTTTATCTTCTAAAAAAAGTGTAACACTATTCCTTCTCAAATTAAGGAAAGAAAATAACTACACTAAGAGAGATCTCATTGCTTTCTAATGAAAAATCAGATTAAAATGTAGGTGTAGGAGTTTTGTGCTGAATTTTTGTGCTGGGACCCTTCTAATTTTCATCTGAACTATTTGATTTCTGAACTGCTCATTCTACATCACAAATGCCTGAAAGCTATAGCATTGTTAGTTCTTTCAGATTTAAAGATTGATGTGGTTTTGGTAGCCACTGTGTGGGTGTTGACTTAAAGAAACAGTTAAAATTAAATTACACATAATTGTATAAAACAACCTGACAGAATGGGGATTCCAGATGTTCTACAAGCCTAAATATTTAAATGGACTAATGATATGCTACTGTTCACAATTCATCTCATTTTCCATCCCTAGAGCTATTTGAAAATCCCTCCTGAGTTCCTGCATAATTTGGTCCTACAGAAACCCTTTGCTAAGAGCATCTTGGTGCAGATACTGGTTTCACCACACTCCAGCCTTCCTTCAGACACCATTTTTGAGAAATGGAATAGGAGAAGAGCAAATTAACAAGAGCAAGTTAACAAGGGGAATTCTTCACCTCTTGAACTAAAGGTTCAAGAGGTGAAGAATTCAGTCCGAAACACCCTGAAGGCAAAACATCCAGAAAGCAAAACAACCTTCCAGGCTGGGCAACATCCTTTTCTCCCTCTATGGATTTCTGTGCTTCCTCACCGGCTTCCCTTCTCTTCTGGAGACTACATACAGATATCCCCTACAGCTCATCATTTTTGAAAACACCTTCATTCACCAAAACAAGGGCAAATGTGTTACTGCCTCCCCTGTTGATTAATTTTCCTTTGCACATCATGAATGGATAGAGAGAATCCCCATGTAGAGAGACTTGGGACTACTAGTGAATGAAAATCATAGAATCGTGGAATCACAGAATCATAGAATATCCTGAGTTGGAAGGGACCCATAAGGATCATCAAGTCAAAATCCTGGCACCACATAGGTCTACCCAAAAGTTTAGACCATGTGATTAAGTGCACAGTCCAATCACTTTTTAAATTCCGAAAGGCTTGGTAAAGTGACTACTTCACTGGGGAGCCTGTTCCAGTGTGTGACCACCCTCTTGGTGAAGAACCTCTTCCTAAAGTTCAGCCTACACCAGCTTAACACCATTCCTGTGAGTCCTATCACTGGTGTTTACAGAGAATAGGTCACCTGCCTCTCCACTCCCCCTAGCGAGGAAGTTGTAGACCACGATGAGGTCCCCCCTCAGCCTCCTCTTCTCCAGGCTGAACAGGTCCAGTGACCTCAGCTGCTTCTCAGATGTCTTTCCATCTAGGCTCTTCACCATCTTCGTCGCAGCTCAACATGAGTCAGCAATGTGCATTTGCAGCCCAGAAAACCAACTATATCCTGGACAACGTTAAAATGTGTGGCCAGCAGGTTGAGAGAAGTGATTGTCCCCCCTACTCTGCTCTCGTGAGAGAACAACCTGGCCTAGAAGAAGGTGTCCCTGTCCATGACGGAGGGGTTGGAATTAGATGACCTTTAAGTTTCCTTCCAACCCAAACCATTCTATGATTCTATGATGTTGGACTAAGTAGGATCCTGGCAGAAGGAACAGACACCTTGCCCAAGGTTTGTCAGAAAAAAAGAGGACACACATGAAAAGTTCAAGTAGTGACTCTCACCCTGGCAGCACAGACTAGTGTAGCAGTAATGTTTCTTAATCTTTCTAAGTAATATGTGGTAGTTCTTAATTCTATTTTTAATTGGCATTTTGGATCTCTGTAAAACTTCAGGCTGATTTTTAATTATATGTGCACCTACTATTCAGATATTAGAATATCAATTGTCAGATACAGAATAAACTGTATTGTGCTTTCTTCTCCTGACAATTATACAGCCCAAGCTGCAATTACTGGAATGAAACACGTTATGATTTCTGGTTATTACTAAGCAAATGGAGTGAAGCAGAATTTTTATTATTAACTTAGAAAAAATTGAACCAGTTTTAAATCATATAGGAAGATTTAGCAACACTATCTAAATCCTATTATCTCTTTGCACTAATGTGGACTTTAACAGCAACTAAGATATGGAAGCAGGCATTCTTCCTGTTGAATTCCTACCTGCAGCTCTTCACAGACACAGAAAAATACAGTCACATACTCTTTGTATGTAGCTGATATATTTATGTAATCGGATATACAAACATCTCATATGAAGGAGGGATAAAATATTATGGAAATATTTCTGGTTGATACTTTTGGATTTATTTATTTAATTAATTAATTATTTATTTCAGTTTCCAGTGGAAATTTAATTCTATGATCTTCATTTTTAAAGAGAAGTCAAGCAAGTTTGTTCTGTAAGTTTGCTCTGAGGCCTACTAGATTAATATGTCATTTTCTGAACAATTCTAGCTTCTTATATTTAGACTAGGACTGTCTGCCTGGGTTGATAATTTTTGTACATTTTTTGTACATCTATGCACAGTAGTGGACCTTCACTGTAAATGTAGCAGGACAGATTTCTGTGAGAAAATAAACTAGAAAAGATACATTTCAGAAAATGCAGGGGCAGATCAAATGGATGAATATTTAACATATTAAGAAATAATTAGAAATTTCTGAAATACAAAATTACACCAGAATTACAAAGCATAAAATGAAAGAAACATGCTCATAGTAAATTACTCCCGCAAGCAAGCATGTTTTTTATCTTTCCTTTTAGGTTTTCCTTACAATGAAAGACCCATGCTTATTTCTCCAAATCTCTTCATTAATAGCTTTATAAAGAGACCATTTATGAAGATTTTCTTAATTCACTATGTAAAATTTTAAATGCTGTTGAATTGAATGAATGCTGTTGAGAAAGAGGGGAGAAGAATTATGTGGGAGAAATAATTATAGATGACTGATTTACAAAATAGGGTATGGTAACTGTCCAATGGTAGCACAGAGCCTTGCATCAATCACCTTCACGATAGGAGGAAAAAGAGCCAAAATTTCCATAAACTAAAAGGCTAATTAGGCTAATTAATGTGCCTTCTTTTTTATGGGAAATCTGGTATGATGAACTTGCCAAAGTGAAAACAATTTTTTCCATCAGGAGCCTCGAGATTTTTGACAACTGTTTTTTTTTTTCTGAAAAATATTACTCAAATTTCAAATGTCAACCTAGTGTAGTATTTCATACCAAAATTAAATATGTAAGATAGAAAAAAAATGCAGACAAAGTATAATTTAATAATTAAATTCATGAATTCCTCAGGAATGTTCTAATATCTTATAGGCACACTTTCCTTATAAAAATACCTATAGAATATTTGAATAACTGAATGAAATAGTTGAAACTATTCTGAGAATATAAGCATTTATGTAGACATGGAGTGAATGATGAATTTGAAACATTGTCAGATAAACTCTGATTTAGATTCTGAGAACAGTACAAGAAACTGCGCTTTTATGCGCTTTCCCTATGCTTTGAACACGTAATTTTGTCACGGTTGAAGCATGTGTTGTAATGTAGGCAGCGTATTTAAAATATCATATCTGAAACAGTTAGATGGTTCCTCATAGAGCTTCAATTTTGCTTTTTTTTTTTTAGGTATATTTCTACTCCAGATGTTTATAGCATTATGTAATTTTTTTTTTTTTTTTTTTCCAAAAATATTCAGATCAGATATTTTGCAAACTATATTGCTTCAATAATGCATAAATAAGTCATACGAGTATCTGTGGCATATTTATAGTTTCTGACATTATTTAGACAATAAGATTTCCATGCCATACACGTATGCGTAAAGGTCAACAGACAAGCCACTATTATTTATATGCCAAAGAATTGTCATTATTTTTCTAATACTTTTGATTCAGAATCATAACTACACATGGTTTAGTGGGTGATATTAGAAGGGTGATGGTTTGACCAGATTATCTTGAAGGTCTTTTTCAACCTTTATGATTCTATACACATCAGAACTCAAAGTTCATTGCTGTACTAAAATATTTTTCATCTGGGTTGTATGCTCCAGTTGATGCTCAATGCTCATTTACTTCTTCTGCAATGAAGCATCATTTTATTTATTTTATCTAAAATCATTTTATTTATTTATTTTTTCTTCTGTTAACATTTTATACTGACTTACCTTCAAGTAAAAAATAAAAATGATTGTGACTAGTGCTATCAGCTCTTCCTTCCTTCCAGATGAAAGGAATCATCCTACTTGAACCAAGAACACTGCAGTGTTCCAAAAAAGGGAAAATTTCACACAAATAAAATATAGAAGTGGAACTCTATATCACTTTTCATCACTTTTAAATTTTGAAATTTTAAACCCCTTTGTATATAAATACATTATGCAGGATATCTTTTTTTTTTATTATTTTTAATTTTTTATTTTTTTTTTATCATACAGCTCTATGCATACCACAAGTACCTGTCTGTCTTCTTTGTGGCCTCTAAAATTTCACATTGGCCTGTAAAATTTCAACATGCATTTTCTAAATTTAGCAAAGGAAATAAAATATATTCAGTATATGAAAATATATACAGTATATGAATATATTCAATATATTCATATCCAGATGTCAATGCAATCATCTCATCTGTTCTGTGACTCGAGTATGACTAAAAACACACACCTTTTTTTTTCAAAGAGGTGTGTGTAATGAAGATCTCAGCACCATTTTATTTTTTTTTTATTTATTTTTTTTTTTTCCTTTTGGTGAACAGGATTGCATTACTCCTTTTTCTTCCTGAAGTTTGGTCCTGAATATGCATTTATAGTAAACACATAACATTCTCTAATAACAAAAACCAATCACCAAGTATGAAGTTATAAGTAAAATTTCATGATATTCAGTGTCAAACCAGAAGGCAAATAATACCCTTGAGAAAAAATTTCTTATTAAAACACAGAGCAGAAAAAGAAAATCACTGAAAATATAAATAGGTGCTTTCATTATTTCCTGTTTGATCTGAACAGTGTCTCAGTTCAAAGGTTTGTTGAAGAAATGACATGACAATATAAAAACTTGGGCAGGATTTTATTTTTTATATCTTGTGTAATAAACATCTTTAAATATGATCTATATCAGAATTTAATTGTACTAACCAAGATGTGTATTAACACACGGTTATTACCTACAATATATAAAAAAGCAAATATTTCACCAGCTTTTCCTGTTTTAATTTATGTTTAAATTATGTTTATGTTTAATTTATTTAATCCTGTTTTAATTTATGGATTTAGCTTTGCTTAATGATTGAAAGCTTTACTGAAAGGTGTTCTTTCAGCTTATTCTGACTTTGATTTAAAAAGATTATTAAACCAGTTCTACAATTCCATTTCTAATCCTTGAATTGCTATTAGGCTTTTACAGTGAACATGGGTGGGCCTCATTAAATCCCAAATCCTTGCAAATTTCTCTATCTGGGCAACCCACTGTGCTATGACTTTGGAAAATCTGAAGGACTGGAGCCTAACAGAGAGGAAAACAAGCTCCATGCTTTCACATTTCTACCATAATTGAGTGCTTCCTTATACACCATAATCCTTGCAAAGGTATACACCCTACCATATAAAACAAAAATATGGTAGGGGGGTCTGCTTTACATCAATCAGGAAGTAAACTGCAAAGATGAATAAACTAAGTAAAACATTGGAAACAAATTTTGTCCCCTGGGCAGTGTTGGAAACCTTCATTGCAATATAACCCCACCATTTGGGATTGAACCTTCTCTCTTTCCCCCACAAATTTGAAAACAGTTGTGGTAAAGGCAGCTGACAAATGATATCCATTTGAAGAGGTCTGAGAAATATTTTAGTAAGCTTACAGTTATTGCACCATTACAAGAAGTGGCCTTTTTTTTTTTTTTCTCCCCTGCAGTACCAAGTAAAATATTTTTATGTGAACAATGTGAACAGACACACACATTCTGGGGAACAACTTCTGGGGAAAAGCGTTGAAACTTTTTCTAATGGTTTGAGACCATTAGACCAATCCTTCCTTCTCCCTCTGAAAGCCTGGATGACTTTCTTAAAGTGGACCTGACCTCAGCTGTAAGCTACTGGTTCAAGGACATAAGTGTTGCTATGGCCTGTCTTATGCAGCTGGTCAGACTGGGTATTCAGAGCTGAATCTTTTCACCTGAAAAGATATATGAGAGAAAGCAAAGCTGTGATGTAGGATATAGTTTAGACTATGTAGTATACCACATCAATACTGCTGGTATGGGAATTATAATTTCAGCCTTATCAAAGGCTAAGGTAGAGCTCAGTGTCATTGAAGGGTAAGACAGATTTGGTAAAATAGATAATTTGTTTATCCACTGATTGAAGTGCAACTTTGAGTCTACAGACACAGTGATATGGACTTTCCTAAGAAGTAGTTTAATGTGTTTTATTCTTAATTTTAGCCTATTATAAGACCTATGCAAAGGTCTGGAATGACAGAAATCAGATCATATCCATGTATGAAGTTCCTTATATTTCATGATGAAAGTACTTGAGAAAACAAGGTGGCACAGGCCATTTATTAAATATAAACAAACCAAACATCATCTGTTAAATGACAACTTAGTGCTAATATTAATCATTCTGAACTTTACAAGGTTCTACATACAGTCAAATGTACATATAGGATATGGACTTAGGGTAAAAAACACTACCATGCTCCAGCACTTTGAGTACAGCTTGTGGTGTTACAGAGGGTTCTGGAAAAAATTAAAAAAATACAAATTAAGGCTAATTAGAAATCTTTAACTTAGTGAATACTCATAGTACAGAGACAGAAAACACCCAGTCCAGGAACTTAGTCTTTTTTTGCAAAGATCTATAATGAAGGTCATTCACAGGGTGGGCAAGTAAGTAGAAGTAAGTAGCTTTAAATTACTTTCTTGTTTTGACTTGTCATAGTAATAAGAATTTTAATGCTTTCATTTAGTTCTGTTTCTTTAGAATATGCAGTTCTGCATATGCTGGATATTAAAATCTAGTGATGGAAAAAATCCACAACTTAAAAACATGGTCAATTTCCTTCTGTCTGTCTCTCTCCTTGTCTCTCTCCTTTTTTTTTTTTTCTTTTTTTTTTTTTTCCTTTTTTTTTTTTTTTTTCCTAAGGTCCTAAGGTGTAAATCTCCTGAATCTCCTGGAATTTGATTACACAGCACATTCCAGCTATCTATCTGAGCAAGTCCCCCAGTCAGGACTTTCTGATTACTACCTACTCTTTGTTTCAGTTTGAGCCCTTGAAGGACTTCATTTAATACAGATTAGTACCTTTATTAAACTGTGGCTAATTGAAACTTCCAAGCACTGCTAACTATTGTTCAGTGAAGTGGATTAATTATTTTAATTTGTTGCTATCTCTCTCTCTACCCCTCCAAAACCAAAATAAATTAATAAAATAAAATAAAAGAAAACAAAAAAGCAACAACAACAAAAGCCCACCCAAAACACTGAATGAAATAATTACCTATTCACATTGGGCTACTGTGACAGTATGACAGGGCTTGTGGTTTAAATATTTTTAGAGAAGTAATTTTCTTATTTACAGAGAAGCTTATGGTTCAACAAAATTAGAAACTAACTTAACCCCAATGTCAGTCTCTTGAACTGGTTTAATTTTAAAACAGAATAAAATAATGCCAGCATCAAAAACATCTTACCAAATGCCTAGATAAAATGTGTCACTTCTTCTTTTGATCTCACACCCAGAAAACAAACAAACAAACAAAAAAAAATACAAGCTGCAACATTTAAAGTTGTTATTTTATATGTAATTAATTTTCCTGGTAGTTTTTTTTTTTTATTATTTTTTTTTTTTTTTATTAGACAGCTACTATCTATTGAAACACTATATTGGGAAAGATTATGAAAACTTAATGTTGTAAATCTTATACTCAATACAGTCAGTGACTCATTAAATAGTAATTTGTTAAAAGTTTATTTTAAAAAGTTTTGGTTTCTAAAATATCTGTCTTGTTACTTTTGAATGTTGACTTGTTAGTCAATGATAATTCAAGATTTAATTGAAAGTAATAGATCATGTAAATGCTAATATACTGTATTAGCATATGTACCTTAGTATACCACCTGTTTTAGGAGAAAAAAACTCATTCTTAGCAAGTCTTGGATATGAAGCTTTAAAGGGAAAAAAAATAACTGAAAAGTTACTTTTTTTTTTTTTTTTTAACTAAAAGTTACTACAAAAGCAATTGTCTAAATCACCTTGAAAAATTTCTCTGCTTATATGATAGTGAAGATGTGACAACAAAATGGCTCTTGATTTTAGCCAGAAGTTCTGGCTATACTAGGGGGAATTGTGAAGAAAGGCACAATGCAGAGTAATACAGAGACAGCTCTGATTACTCATTTAATGCATGACTCTGGCTAGGTTTTCATACTGGTAGCTGTGGAAAAAGGTTGCTGTAGTAGCTGCACACAACAGACAGGGTCTATACAACTATATTCGCACTAGTTCTGCATTATTGTAGAGTGAAACCTCTTTATTACCAACTTGGTGAAAGAATGAATAGGTACACTTTATTAACTGCTATTACTGTTGATAAACTTTACTACCTTTCCTATAAACAAAATTATTCAAAATGGCTTGCCTTATTATATAAAGGTAAGTTTACCAGCATAAAGGTTTGTTACTTATGCTAGGAACAGTTTAGTCTACATTCTGTAAATAAGATATGTCACACCTAGTATAATAAAAATAGTTAAAAAGATGTATTAAAAATTCCTGATATTTTCTGCTATTTTTAGGCAGATTGTAGAATAGAAAAAAAAATAATAATAAATTAGTGGAGATGAATTAAGTGAATTTCAGAGATAAAATAAGGAGAGTATCCAAAATTTACTTTTGTCTTCTGAAACAACGTAAGGTGAGGACTATATTTGGCCCAACTTTTCTCAATGACACAGAAGTTAATTCCACCCTGAATATGTCTGCTTTTGTTTTTGTTTCATCTTGTTTTGTTTTGTTTTTGTTTTTGTTTTTGCTTTCAGTGTTGGAAATACTTGTATGTATTGAGCTTTAGTGATTGAATTTAGTGATGTGTAATGGACTTAGTTTTCTTCAGGTAACATGAATCTGCAACAAAGTGAAGCTAACAGCGTTAATATTTCCACTACTTCATCTCCAGGGAGAGATGCAATAGGACATATTACAACTAGAAATAAGTGAACTGGTTCAACTTATGCGATCCAATGAAAATCAGAGATTCACAGCATGAATGAAGGTCAAGTCTGCAACATCTGCTTGAAAAGTCTGCAGGCAGGAATGACAGCTCAAGGTAGAGTGGCTGCTGTTATGTAGGGAAGTCTGATTTCTTGGCAACCCAAAGGTTGCCACTGTAACACAATTGGGAATATTCCTCTTTTCCTTTTCGTTTTTATGTTTTCCCAGTAAATTTACACATTTTAAAATAAAATTAAAAGAGAAGAAAATGGAAAAGAAAAAGATAAAGAAACACTCCATCTCTGAGGTTTTAAAGTGCTCTTGGCACTTCTTAATCATGCATGGAGAAAACACAAGTACCCAATTAGAGTTCAGGAAGGTCACTGCTCCAAAAGCACACTTTTGCACTAGACTGATACCTCAGCAGCCCCAAAGGAATAATGGTAGAAAAGGAAAAGAGATGTGAGGGAGGAGGATAACTGCATCTTCTTTTCTGTGCTCCTGTGGTATTGGAGATGTCGGAAACTGGCCACAGAGACAATGCTGATTACAGCAGCCCATGCTTCTCTGGCAGACTTGCCCCCAGGCTATTACTTGGGTGCAGGTGAAGTATTTTTTTTTAAGTGAACATTTCAAATTAACCTATGATGGTTAGATTCTTCATCAAAAAGAGGAAGTCTAAATGCTTCCTTCAAAAGAGTTCCTTCCATGAGTGTCACAAGTACCAGTATTTTATCTCAGTCCATGCCTGCAAGAGTCTCAGTTGAGAATCAGAAAATTACATCTATGAAAATTAGACTCTAGACCTCAGAAGTTTAAACCTGTTTATGAAAAATGTTTATGTCTGGGTTACCCTCTTGTGAAGTCACTTCACAAGACTGTGGAATTTTATGTGCCTCTTTTCATTAAATTGTGATTTTAAAGAATACGAATACGGTATACTTTGCTTGTCAATGTGAAGAGCATGTAAAACAGCAACAATGATGCTCTGAAAAAAAAAATTCTAAATATTCTTCATTTTAGACTTTCTGCATAGATGGATGGATTCTATGATATAAACTTGGACTTCCCAACTGTACATTATAGAAACTAAAATGTTAAGATACCTCTAAGAACTTGATATCCATAGGACTTCAGTAAATTTAAAACGCATAAGCTACAGGCTCAGAGCAGAGCTGTTCTTTGCTTTAAATGTGTTTATTCTCAGAATAATGTGGAGAAGATTTGGAGAAGAAAGTCACTACCTATACATGTTTAGCTTTGTCAGGACTGAATGGCATGATGTAGTTATTTTGACACAGGGATATTTATTCTCTTAGGAAAGAAAAATCTTGTTATTTAAAAGGGGGGAGGGGGAGTATTAGAAGAAAAGTCAACTGTTGTTAAAAGATTTTGAATCTGATGTAAATTTCAAAACCTATGTTGTGACTAGCTGAGCTTGCTAATAGCAATTATGTTTCACCCAGAAATGTTTTGTAATATTCAAAATCAGAACACACATTTGTATAAGTCTTTAAGGGCTGTGACCATTTACTAAAATCCTAAAGCACTAAGCTTGAAACTAGAAACGAAATTTGTATTTTAGTAAATAATTCAGCATCAGTCTATCATTTCACCTATTTTAATGAGTTACCCATTTCACTGCATTTTAAATGTTTCATAGAGTGACTTGAATCTAAGCTGTGTAAGAAAAAAAAAATGCACAAAACCCCCTTAGATATCAATACAGTGGTAATTAGAAAACATGGAGGGGCTGCATATTGCTAATTCATTTCAAAAATGAATACGATTTTGAAATTAGAATCACTCAAAAGACTGAAAAAACTATCCTCCACCTTTAAATATAGTTTTTCCTTTGTGACTAGATATATAAATGACTGACATTTAAATTTAAATATAGTGAGTAAAATTCAGTTTCAATCTCTGTTGACTGAAGTGAGAAGTGTGTGTTTACACTGGAGGAGAATTTGATCCAAAATACACAGGAGACAACAGTTTTCCCAGACAGGTTTAATGTCTTGCAAAATTTAATTTAATTTTCATTATAACCAAATCTAGAGTGTTCTTGCAATATTAAACCTCTTGGGCCCTGGCTACAACATGAATGCTTTAGGCAGACTTTATGCAGGGCTTTTCAGGTAATCAGCTTGGAAAAAAAAAAATGTCGTACTTCTTTATTCTAACTGCAGTCAGAAATTAATGATCTTGTGTTCATGACAAGGGAGAAAAAGGAAGGCTATTTTTGAAACCTTTATTTTTTACTTAACAGTGGAGTAGATTTCTCTTTCCCCATGGACTCTACTAGTGTCAAGGCTGTCCCTATGTTCCAGAATCACTAGGATCTCACTTCCATAATGTGCAATAAACACATTAGCACCCATCCACAAAGTGCTTCATGGTGCTTCATTGCCACAAAGATTCAAGGAGAGTAGCAGAAAACCCTGCAAGAGAGCGACTTGAACACCATATGTCTGTAACATTTTTAGACCAGACTTTGATTTTATTGATTTAGGGTGATGAAAAATAAAAGTGAATCCTCAACTGAACATGGTTAAATGTTTCAAGCAGCCAAATATTTGGGATGTTTTAGCTCTGAAGTTTTAGTAAATTATTTTATATATGTGTGTGTGTGTGTAGGTTGGCTATGCATACATGCATACACATACACACATGTTTCTGTTCCAATTCTGAAACTTAAATCTAATTCCAGAATTTTCTGGAAATCACAGTTTCCTTTCAGTTAATATTTTAAAAGCAACATATTAAAATGCACCCAGATCAAATAAAAGCTATTCAATGCCTTTCTTACATGGTGGTCCTTCAAAAAGCCACAGATTTCAGGTAGAAAATCATGTGTAATTTGTGGAGGACCAGGATGTTACAGCAGAGATTCTGCAGCCATTATAACTAATTCAATGTGCTGCTAGGAGAGAAAAGTTTTTTTTTTTTTTTTCAGTTATTCAGGGTGTTTTGCATCCTATTTCTCACTTCTCAATTCTGTCCAACATATAGGAGCATGTCAGACCTGTGCACTCCTGACCTATTGTGCTGTACTCCGCAGCGAACACAGGAGGCTTGGAGTTCTCTCATCCCTCAAGACACCAAGTGAGGAGGAGGGAAAGCTGAGTATTTTGCTCTATCACCTCCCATGCCCCAACTCCCTCTCCAAAACAAAAACAAACAAACAAACAACAACAAGAACAAAAACACCACAGGTGAACAGGGTTAGATGCTGAATTTTTGACAGGCTGAAGTGCTTTTTGTGAAGGGAGGATATCTTATGCCTTTGTGAAAACAGAGTAGTATATTCTGACCTCATAGAGTATAACTCTGTCTATCTGATATAGTGAAAACATGATGTTTTGACCATAACTGAAATTTCTGCTCAGGGATACATAGGCAAATGGATCAGTTGTCTTATTCTGTGCATTAAGATTAATTTAATACAATGTAAGACTTTATTAGATACCAAGTTCTTTCCACTTATATTTGTCTCACCAGTGTCCTCCATCCTACAGTAATCACAGAACCACAGAATCACAGAAATGTCTAGGTTGGAAGAGACCTCAGGATCATCGAGTCCAACCTCTGACCTAACGAGTCATCCACTAAACCATATCAATAAGTTCAACATCTAAACATCTTTTAAAGACCTCCAGGGATGGTGACTCAACCACTTCCCTGGGCAGCCTGTTACAATGCCTAACAACCTTTTTGGTAAAGAAGTTTTTCCTAGTATCCAACCTAAACTTCCCCTGGCGCAACTTTAGCCTATTCCCCCTTGTCCTGTCACCAGGCACATGGGAGAATAGACCAACACCCACCTTGCCTCCTTTAGGGTACCTATAGGGAGTGATAAGATCGCCCCTGAGCCTTCTTTTCTCCAGGCTGAACAAGCCCAGCTCCCTCAGCCGCTCCTTGTAAGACTTGTTCTCTAGACCCCTCACCAGCTTTGTTGCGCTTCTCTGTACGTGCTCGAGCACCTTCACATCCTTCTTGTAGCGAGGGGCCCAAAACTGAACACAGTACTCAAGGTGCGCCTTACCAGAGCTGAGTACAGGGGGACGATCACTTCCCTAGACCTGCTGGCTACACTGCTTCTTATACAAGCCAGGATGCTGTTGGCCTTCTTGGCCACCTGAGCACACTGCTGGCTCATATTCAGCTGACTATCCACCAATACTCCCAGGTCCTTCTCCTCCTTGCAGCTTTCCAACCACTCCTCTCCCAGCCTGTAGTGCTGCTTGGGGTTACAGCACCCCAGGTGCAGGACCCGGCAGTTGGCCTTGTTGAACTTCTTACAGTTGGGCTCAGCCCATCGGTCCAGCCTATGCAGATCCTCCTGCAGAGCCTTCCTACCCTCGAGCAGATCAACACATGCACCTAACTTGGTGTCATCTGCAAGCTTACTGAAGGTGCACTCAATCCCCTCATCCAGATCATCGATAAAGATATTAAGGAGGACCGGCCCTAGTACTGGACCCTGGGAATGCCACTAGTGACTGGCCTCCAACTGGATTTGACTCCATTCACCACAACTCTTTGGGCCCAGCTACCCAGCCAGTTTTTAACCCAACAAAGCGCATGCCAGTCCAAGCCATGAGAAGACAGTTTCTTGAGGAGAATGTTGTGGGAAACAGTGTCAAAAGCCTTACTGAAGTCAAGGTAGACCACATCCACAGCCTTTCCCTCATCCACCCAGCGCGTCACTTTGTCATAGAAGGAGATCAGGTTCGTCAAGCAGGACTTGCTTGTCATAAACCCATGCTGATTGGGCCTGACCACCTGGTTGCCCAGTAAGTGCTGCATGATGACACTCAAGGTAATCTGCTCCATGAGTTTCCCTGGCACTGAGGTCAAACTAACAGTTCCCCAGGTCTACCCTCCGGCCCTTCTTGTAGATGGGTGTCACGTTTGCTAGCCGCCAGTCGACTGGGACCTCCCCAGATAGCCAGGACTGCTGATAAATGATGGAAAAGTGCTTGGCCAGCTCCTCTGCCAGTTCTCTCAGTATCCTCGGGTGGATCCCATCCAGCCCCATCGACTTGCGTACATCGAAGTGCCATAGCAGGTCGATAACCATTTCCTTATGGATAGTGAGGACCACATTCTGCTCCCCATCCCCTTCCACCAGCTCAGGGTACTGGTGGTACCATATATCCACAGCCCACAACAATTTATTTTACTGCAAATGAAATGTACTGCAAATCATTTTTTGTCCTTTTTTTTTTTTTTTTTTTTTTTTTTTTGTTTCTCCTGAAAACACTAATGCAATAACAGTGACATGATCTACTACTTTAAGGTTTCATGTGAAATCATAACAAAAACCTCTCTTACAGGAATAGTCTTTTTAGTGATGTTTTTAGAGTTATGTAGAAAACAAAACAAACAAAACAAAAACAAGAAAAAAACAGTAATGTATTGTAATTAACTCTCCTCTGTTTTCATCATCAGTTCCTCATAGACTCACTGCATGTTGTAAAACAGTCCTGCTATTTATTGTATTTTAGCAATCTCACAAAACTGCAAGGAAGTAGTATGATTCTTCTCAGATCACTCTACTTATAGGTGAAATTGCTTGAAAGCTTGAAAACTTATTATAAATGGGAATATAATTTTTGAGAAAAGGAAGTGAGTTAGAATATAAACTGAGAGATTAAAATTCATTCTCAGTAGGATTCTATACATGTATGTAATGTATTTATTCCCAACTTCAGTCTTGTGAAATGGCCAAGAGAGCAAAACCTCATGTTTGCTGTTTTTCTGGCTTCAGTGAAGATGTGGATTACAATTTACCGTTGCCAAACTGTGAACATTATCCTCCAGTTTGAACTCCATCAGAAAAAAAAACACTAGCTAACTTAGGCAAATAGTGGCAATTATGTTGTAACCACTTCTATCTTACACAGTCCTCTCCCTATATCACAAGATTATTTTAAATTAACTCTGCCATAAATTGAGCAAATTATGGTGAGGCATTGAAATTATGTTAGAGTTCAAGAAAAATTAAGAGGAAGTGAAAAGATCAGATAGCAACTGAAAGAGTCTAGTGCAGATATGAGATTTTCTTTCTGAAAGCTGCAAAATACAAGAAACACTGGATGCTACAGTGTTTTTTTATTTTAGAAAATCTAAATGGATTATGAAAAATATAGTGTCAACAAATTAATTAACTAGTCTGTAAGTACTGGATTGCTAAGCCTTGGAAAGATAGTGTTGCTACTGAGCATGCAGATATAGGATGCCAGAAGCTTTAATTTTTTTTAAACCAAAACTATGACAGCTAAAAATAAGTGTCCAGAAGTTTTGAGCATGGGTCTATTTTAAATGTTTAAATATTTTAGCAGACCATCAACATGCCTTAAAACTTTCAGCTAAGAGAAGGAAAAGCCCTTAATCAGGAAAATGCGAATTAACAGTCACTGCAGAAGATTTTAGACATCTAAGTAACACTCGTTAAGGCAAACTGAAATCAAGACCACTAGAAACCAGTGGTTTTGTTTTTCTTGCTAATCTCTTTTCCACCAGCTGCAATTTTTCCCTTAACTTGATTGCACTAAACAGAATGTGGCAATTATTATTATTATTATTATTATTATTATTATTATTATTATTATTATTATTATTATTTCAAATAGTTGGTCAAAAAACATCCCTTAGCTTATTCTTCTCACTCTGAAGTCAGCCTCTCTTTTCAGAGGCTTTTTCCTTGTGAAACACAGATATTAAAATATTCACATGACATTATAGGTCTTTCCACGAAGATACTGTAAGAGGAGAAGTGATGATAACAACGATGCAATCATGGGTTACAAAACATGAATGTCTCAATTGGTCTTCTGAAGCAGAAAGGTGAGCCTGTTTTAAGTAATGTCACTTCAGATACATTATGGAAGTGAAGAACAACTGAACAGCTTATTTCCCACAGATATTTTCAAAGCTTTAGACACTACCATTTGAACCATTCTTTAATTATTCCTGGCACAGACTTCAGAAAGCTCTGTGCAGACAAAAGTGAGAATTTTAACTGAATTTTGACTTAGTCCTATAGTAGTAAATATAATGCTCATAAAATATAAGGGTCAACTTTATGCCATATATAATGAATATGCAGATACGAAATATTACTAGAGGCCACTGCTTTTGCCATTGTGAAGATCTTGCACAGTGAAGTGTTGAATGATCTCTCCTCCCATTGAAATAGATGGGTGTTGTATCTACTCCATGCCTTGTGAAATCAGGATTTCAGCTCTGTCTTGGTCTGGTATGACAGAGCTAGGCCAGCCCACAAATGCTAGGTTGGGGTCTCCCTTTTGAGACAAATTTTTATCTCTAGTGAAAATCCAGAGAACATGTATGGGGGCTGCTATACAAGATGTACAAATTAGTTTTTCATCTCATCTTCTGCAGAACATAAAGCCTTACAGTTTTTCCTTTGAAGAGTAAAAAAAAAAAAGACAACTTTCTGGTGAGTAAAAGACAACTTTCAAAAAGCATTTCTTCGGCTTTGAGTTGGCAAAGCATTTATACATACAAAAGTCACATCTTATTTAATCTAAACCTCAATGATTTAATGAATTTAATTTAAATACTTTTCTAAATAGAGATGTTTTCTTGAATCAACATCTCAATTGGCCAAAGTAATTAAACAATACTGTAAATACAGTCTTGGATTCTAAAAATTCTTTCAGCTTTAATGCACTAATTACAACAAGAAATATATGTATCATTCTAAAAGAGGGAAATGAGTGTTTTTTCTAGACAACAGAATAATGTAATAGAAAATAACCTTTTATTTTGCCAAACATATAAATCATAATAAAAAGTAAAATGTAAGCAACATAAGGAAACAAACAAGCATCTTTACTTGGCATAATCCCTAGCTTTTCTAGAACAGCTCTAGCAAAGCATTGCATAGAATCTAAACCTGACCCCAAATCAGCTTGCCTGTCAACAAGCTTGAAAAACACCAGTGATATGGGAAATCACTGGAGGAGCTGTAGTGTGATGCTTCTTAAAAATAAAGTAACGTTCTCAAGTTAGCCTTCTCTTTAATGCATTTATTGTTGACATTTTTCCCTCCTCATGGTTTTCATTCATTCCCTTCCTTATAATAGATCATGTTTCACCTTTACATGGACAATTTTCAGCATCTCTCTCAAATCCCCTTTATTTGCCTTTGTTGGGTTCTACTACCTATATCCTCCATTGACCCTTGTCTCACTGGACCAATTCTGCTCTTTTCTAATGTGCTCCGTCAGCCTCTAAGTTGACAGCACAGGTAGCCCACAACTTCCTGAACACTACCTCCAGCCAGTGGTCCTTAGTTATAACTTGCATCAGCTGCTGGCAGGTTAGAAGGCTTCATTACATACCTAATGAGCCAGAAAATGAAGCTTTAGCTAAAGCTAAGTCCAGCATTCTTAGCTGGCACTAAGAATAGCAGTAAGGTGTGACCAGTGAGAAAGACTACTGCTTGATCAGTAAGGAAACTATGCCTCATCCCTAAATCACAAGGATTACATTGTCTCCAAGCTTCCTGTCAGGATTCTCAATTTTCATATCAACCTCTTTGCTCTTCCACATTGAAATTATGAGGCCACAGATATTTATTTATACAGACTGTGATTCTGTTGTGCATGAAGGGCTGTGGAGAATGAGCATTACATGCCACAAATGTTGCCTTAACTGTCAACAGCTTCCAGTGCATCCCATAGAAAACAAGCATAAACAGAAGCAGAGCTGTGCTGGCCTGGGTTGGAAGCCCATAATAATGTCAGACCAGTACTGGCAATACAAAATGAAAGGACAGACAAACTAGAAGAAAGGACAGTATTCATATATGACAGTAATAGAGTTTTACTCTGGAAAGCAGGGTAGACATCTATAACTGTATCTATCTGTCTAGATATATTTGCATGGAGAAGACACCTTCCTTAAAACAGACTGGTGATGGTGTGATATTAGTAACTACAAGTTTTTTTAGTAACAGATATATTTATTCTTTCAAATGATAAGATTTAGGCATTGGTAGCTTTAAGCCCAGCCTGACACAGGCAAAACTCTTACTAGAGACTGTGGGAATGTGTAACTAAAATACAAACCAGGATTTCAGGATAAGCAAACAAAATCAATCATACAACACATATGCAGACTGTCTCTTGTAACAGGTATATGAAAATGAGTAAGTACATTGCATTACCAGTGCTGAATCATCTGCCTTAAACAACAGTCTAATTGCCTTGCTTGGCCTCAGATGGCTACATGGCAGTTTTTATTCTTTACACAGAGGAAAATGAATAGCACAACAGAGGTCTGTTTTCCTCAGGAAAAAGCTAAAGGACTAAACATAGCTTGTGCTCTAGTTAGCATTGTTTCTCTTTTACATTCTATTGGTGAGAGATTAGTATGTCAAATTAATTTAAAATCCGTGGCCAGAGTAGCTTGGTGCATGAGGGCTTTTGCTTAGTGTTTCAGTCAGAAGCCAAGATTCATGAACAATCTTTAAAGGCTCTTATTAGGTCAGTCTAGTTCTCCTGTATGAAAGGACTATCTCTTCAGGCAAGGGCATTTCTAAATAGGATAAAGCATTCTCTGAAGAATGTTGGATGTTGGATGTGCTGATTATTTTCTCCAAGGCTGTTTCAGGCTTCCAGGTTATTTGGAAAGAGGACAAGCTGAAAACTATTTTGATAGTTAGATTTATTTGATGCAATCATCTAATACTACTTATTCATCTTGGTTTGTCTTTAATTGATGCCAGGTTTATAATTTGACAAACAGTAGGTTTGTTCTGCTTCTGTTGACAAGTTAACCTTTTTTCTTCTGCAGTATTTGACTGTTCCATTGTGCAGATAGAAACTGAATAGTATATTTCCATGGCAAAAGTACTGTGATACATTGGTCTATCTCCCCCCCACCCCCCCCAAGGGATGGTGTTTCAGTTAGACTAAGGGGGGGAGGGGGGGGACGGGGGCAGCATTTATTTTATTAATCCATTTTAGGAAAATAGAGAAAAAAAGTATTTTCTTTTGATTATTACAATTTTTAACAATAATTAACAAACAATTAACAATTAATTAACAATAACAAACAATAATTGGATCTAAACTCAGTACTCATATAAGGCATAATGCTAGATCACTGTAAGCAAGTGAACTGAATACATCCCTCAAAGCATACATATGACCCACATAAACGAAACACCCACAGCTACTGGTCCTACATTTGAGGACAGAAACCAATCATTTGGTATCCAACCCAAGCAACTGATTAGAATGTAAAATGAACTGCTCCAAACAAATTGAGGATTGTAAGCATGAAGATGACTAGAAAGGAGGGATTAAATAAGAAGTAAATGAAATCTTTACAGAACACCAATCCAAATTGATTATAATTGCTCTGTGGCTCTACTTCATGAACTGCAATATGTTCTCCTACTAAGTGAACATGGTAGATGTAGAATGGTAGACACATAGATGTAGAATGGTAGATAAACTTTCCTGGCAGCACACTGATAATGAGAACAGCTCTGTTGTTCCTTCTAGCTCATGTTTGTTAAGAGAACAACTACCGGTCTTTCTGATATTCAGAGGACAGTGAGGAATCCATTCCTGATATTTTCTCTCCAGCCTTTCTACAGTGGTGCAGCTGTGTTCAGAATCTTACATGCCCACCTAACTTCAGGGCAGTTTTGTATGCATGATGGTTTATGTTGCAATGCAGAAGAATAGTGCTGTATTAACAAAGATCAATTAAAAAAAAGTCTTCAGATAAAAGGTAACTGTCCCTTGTTTGTGACACAGATAAGCAGACTTTTGTGCATGTATCTTAAGGGGCATGCACAAAGATAACTATCACATGTAATGCAATCCAGCAAATATACCACACCACGAAGTAGGTACACTGCATAAATGAAGATGGACTGGGACTGTGAAGGCATCTTACTTTTGAGAATATCTTGTAGAATGCATCATTTGAAGAATAAAACAACAGGTTAACTTTAAAGTAGTTTGGAAACACTTTGTAAAGACAAAAAGTGTAGCATCACCACCTGTATTATGCTGTGCTGAATTCTTAACATATGCTGTGATTATTAGACTGCATACATCACTCAAACTTTAGAATTTCCTCCTTGGTCCAGGCTATTTATAGTGTTGATACAATTAGTCTGATATACAGCTATGCTTTAGGCAGGTTAGTTCCATCTGAGAAATTAGATGATGAAAATAACCCCCAAGCAGCTCTGCTCCCACTGTGTCTTATCTGGGGAGTCTAACTTCCCTGCTCAGCTCAGCACAACACCAGCTCCCTTTCCTGCTTGGGCAGGTGCTGGTCTCAATGGCTGTTTACCTATTTCACTGAGGCAGAGACTGTCTTGCCCCAGTCTCCAGACTTGGTCTGTACTGGTCTGCCAGAACTGCAGACAGAAGCTTCACAAGGAAAGTCTGGTCCCCTGTCTAGACTGATTGAAAACTGATCTGTCCTCATCATGTTATGTTTTGTAGTAGGTTCTTGATCTAAAGAATGTAAAAGATTCTGCATGCTCTTTCAATAGCAAAAAGTGATTTCTTAGTTTTTAAGAACCACTTGAGAAATTTTCATCAGCAAGAATCCTTGCATGTTCAGCAATCTGACTATTTAAATGGTTAGAATTTTGATTCTTCTGGAAATTCTTCAGCTTGATGCCTCAAACCCTGTAATTTCTAACTCCCTGTTAGCTTGAAACACGGGTTTCAACAGTGGCAAATACAAACACTGAATAGTGTTGTTTTTATCCATTTGGTAAGTCCTACTCTACATATATGTTTAATAGTAACTTGTATTTCTTACCTTACGATGACCTAGTTATTACCCACAGATAAGTACACGTAGCTAGAACAATATAAATGTCATGTTTTACAGATAATAGGATCAACTATGGTCAACCCTTTCTCCAATTTCAATTAATTTTTGGAAGGTGTCAAGAGCTATCTGGAGGATATATTTGACATAAGGTGATGATGGTAGTTTAGTGGACTATCTTCAAACAAAAGCTTTCTCTCTGGATTGCTGTAAACAAAGAGAAAAAGAACCAAGAACCCAGGATATTGAAAAAGGAATCAAGAATTATTTATAAGATATATTAAATAAAAATGCTAAGAAAGTCTAGTAGCTTTCTGCAAGAGTTTTCATGTCTGTTCAGTGACAATTTCACTACCTGCCTCACAGGTATTTTGCTTTACAGCATTAACATTACAACATTAACTCTTCTGCAAAGCATTCCTGATCTGACAGTTCAGGAATGATGTCAGGTCTGTAAACACTTTCACCCTTACAACTAGCCTCTCTTAATTCATCATCAGCAAAGTGTCCTCCTTTGAACTTCTGATTCAGACATATCACAGTGAATTAAAGAGAGTGGAAACTGAATGACTTCTATCAACAAAAAGTAATTAAACTAAGAGAAGGAAGAAAAAAAAAAAAACAAGTAAGTGTGTCTTCCTGTCCCCTCTGGTCCCTGAGTTTTCTGTACAATTTTGGTGCAATGGCAGAAATCTCTCTCAAGACTAATATTTTATTATAACTGAAAAAATAAAATGATGAAAACCCTTATTTAATCTGCAGATGGCTAAAATATCACAGAATCACAGAATTTCTAGGTTGGAAGAGACCTCAAGATCATCGAGTCCAACCTCTGACCTAACACTAACAGTCCCCACTAAACCATATCCCTAAGCTCTACATCTAAACATCTTTTAAAGACTTCCAGGGATGGTGACTCCACCACTTTCCTGGGCAGCCTGTTCCAATGTCTAACAACCCTTTCAGTAAAGAAGTTCTTCCTAACATCCAACCTAAAACTCCCCTGGCTCAACTTAAGCCCATTCCCCCTCGTCCTGTCACCAGGCACGTGGGAGAACAGACCAACCCCCACCTCGCTACAGCCTCCCTTGAGGTACCTGTAGAGAGCAATAAGGTCGCCCCTGAGTCTCCTTTTCTCCAGGCTGAACAAGCCCAGCTCCCTCAGCCGCTCCTCGTAGTACTTGTTCTCCAGGCCCCTCACCAGCTTTGTCGCCCTTCTCTGGACCCGCTCAAGCACCTCGATGTCCTTCTTGTAGCAAGGGGCCCAAAACTGAACACAGTACTCGAGGTGCGGCCTCACCAGAGCCGAGTACAGGGGGATGATCACCTCCCTAGCCCTAAGACATAAGCTGTAAATTGTTCTTATGAGCATCTTACTACTGGCTGACAGGCTGCGTAGCACAGAAACATTGCCCATCTTCTTCTCTGTGTATATTTTATTTGTTTGCCCTATAAATCTTTTATTGTGGAAAAAAAATAATCTTTCATTTCTTTATTATGCTTATTGACCAAAATCTATCATTAGTTTCTATTGAAGCACTGCTGCTCATGTTGAATACATCCATAATTTTTTTGCTTTTGAATTGGAAAATTGTGAATAATTCCTGCCTCAATAATTTGCAGCATTCTAAAGACTGTAGTCATGGCACTGGAAAAATATAAGATCTCCCTCTTCTCACTGTATATAAAATAGCACTGCCTTTGCTGACTGGTCAACAACCACAACAATACCAGGGGAAAAAAAAAAAAAAAAAAAAAGAAAACACTGAAAATTTAATAGGAAAATTTCATATGTACTTGACTGTTACTCCTCTTCTGCCCTTCCAGTGGCCTTAGTGAGCCATGAGAATGCTTCAGTTTTCTACCTTTTCATTTTGCATTTGCAAATTCTATTCATACACAGATCTATAGATGACAGAAAACTTACATGCAGCATAAATCTTTAAAAAAAAATCTAGTAGAAATTAGTGGTTAGAAAATATGCACTCTCTTGCTTACTTGTTCTTTACAATTATTAAAAGACAAACAGACATGACAGTTTACAAGTAACACTTGGAACTTGGGTTGATAAAAATAACAACAATATCTTGTAGCATTCATAACTTTTTTTTTTTTAGTTCTGAAAGTGATGCAGAAAATATAGGAGATTCTGAAGGAGAAACATCCTAAGACCCGTTCTAGTTCCCTGTGTTTCTGTCCCTCATATTTTTTATTTATACATTTTTTAAAACTACAACCTTTTTCTTTTAGAAGGATACTTTAAATTATATAACACTCTAGTCAATGTCATTATTGGAATCGAGTCGAAAAAGTGGAATACAGTTTATGATAATATATGATACTCAGACATACTCCCACTTGAATGCAATGACTGATTTAAGAATTAAAGAAAGCAGAAGTGTAGAAAAAATGAGAAGAAACTTTTCTAACACTTTCTACTCTATATCAAAATTGAAACTGTATTGTCAAGGAAAGAACACATAAAAAGCAGTACCTTCTGAAAAACACATCTGTGCCATTTGCCAAGCGGCCGAGTGGCACATAATTGTGTAGGGAACCAGTTTCCATGACTGTTTTCTTATGCTTCAGTGAACAAACCAGCTGGTCTCTCTGCTTCCTTTTGTTTCTCCATAAGCTAGGGATACTATTACTTGAAACCCTTATAGACAGGAAGTGTGATGTTTAAAGTGTATGAATTGAGTGATACAACATTAATAGAATTATTAATAATTTATACTACACTCCTCAGACCACCATCTGAAATCAGAACCTAGTGGTTCCTGCTGCTTCACATAAAAATAAAGGGAGTCAGAGCTCAGAGTCTAAAGAGTATAGACAATGTGTAAGCAAAAGTGCAAACAGGAAAAGATAGACAGTGGGAAAACAATGTTGTACTTACAGCACCAAAACAAATATCAGAACTGCATTTCAATCTATCCTCACTGATGCTCTAATTAAAAATATCTTGTAATTTTATTTCTTGGCTAACAGCCAACACCTGTTATGAGCCACAAACCTGTCCCCTAACTCTCTCTTGGATTTATCTTGGGTTCCTAAATTTCTTTTGATTGCCCCTTGCTTTCATCTTGCCAGTCCCTGTATATCTGACAGCTGTTTGTTGTTACAGACATTCACCACCTTAACAGTCACACAGTTTAATGCTAACTAGCTCTCATTTAACCTGTGGCTTGGCTGTGGATATTAGCTCAGCTTTCTTACTCCAAAGAAGATCTTAAGTTAGTCAGAGTCCTGGGGTTACAGTCAATTAATGTGACTTCTAATGTGATCCTTATGCTTCTTTAACATTTATGCCCTGGGCACACATAAACATTGCTAACATACTCTTTTTTCATTTGTTGCTTTATTAGAGCTCTGAAAAGCAAGAGGTCATTATAAAATGGGAATCCCACAGGTAGTAGCAAATTTTTCATATAAATACTTCAGACGCTCCAGAGTCCCACATTATGAGATATATATTGTGGAATATGCCCACATTAAATACAAGAAATATTCACTAATATGTATGGCTTTTCTGTAATTTTATTATTATTTTTATTTATTTATTTATTTATTTATTTATTTATTTATTTATTTATTTTAAATTCTTGAATGCTATGTAACTTGCTCATACAGAAGATTCTTCTTAGATCTTGAATTGCCCACAACAGCTCCTGTGAGGGAGGAAAACCTGCCTTGAAATGGCAAGAAATGAATGGATGGATCTCATATGATATGCTAGCATCAAGTAGTCTAATGTGGGTCAAAGGAATAGGCACTGTACTTGGCTCACTAATTCTTTAACCATCAGTGATCTCAGTCAGAAGCAATCTGTTTTTTCACCTGTTAGTTACTGTCTCCTGATTAGTAGGACTCAGGTGCTTTTAAAAATTCATGCTACAGCAGATTGTCACTGAAAATTGGATCCTTCAAAATTTCAGTTAACCATAAATGCCAATTCAGTGTTCTTTTTAGTCTTCTTTCTTACAAGGATGAGTACAGGATATATTCAATATTTTCCTTCAATGGTCAGAAACTTATCTCCATGCATATACCATCTACATCAACTAATACATCTGAAACCCCAGTGTTGCCAGAATTTGTATACAAACACTGTACATGTAGCATAACTGATATAAGCAGGGACTTCACACTAAAGAGCACTCAAACTCTTTTGGGCTAGTATGAGTGGTTTTGCCCCATAGTCTTTTCCTTCCCCTATTTGGTAAAAGGGCATAAAGTGTCTTAGTTTTAGTCAGCTGACTTGTGCCTCAATTGCCTAATGTAAAATAACACTAATTGCTCTTCATATGGTGACTCACTTTTTCACAGAATCACAGAACTGTAGGGGTTGGAAGAGACCTCAAGAGATCATGGGGTTCAACCCCCCTGTCAAAGTAAGTTCCCTAGAGCAGATTGCCCAGGTGAGCATCCAGATGGGCCTTAAATATCTCCAGAGAAGGAGACTCCACAACCTCCCTGCACAGCTTGTTCTAGTACTCTGTCACACTCACCGTGAAGAAGTTCTTTCACATATTGGTGCAGAATTTCCTGTGATCCATTTTTTGGCCATTGCCCCTTGTCCCATCCCCACAAACCACTGAGAAGAGGTGGGTCAGATCCCTTTGTCTCTCACGCTTAAGATACTTGCAAACATTATTAAGATCCCATCAGTCTTCTCTTCTCAAGGCTGAACAGACCCAGGTCTCTCAGCCTTTCCTCATAGGGAAGATGCTCCAGGCCCTGTATCATTCTTTTTGTCCTCTGCTGGAGTCTTTCCAGAAGACCCCTGTCTTCACAGAATCACAGAATCACAGAATTGTCTAGGTTGGAAGAGACCTCAAGATCATCGAGTCCAACCTCTGACCTAACAGTAACAAGTCCTCCACTAAACCATATCGCTAAGTTCAACATCTAAACGTCTTTTAAAGACCTTCAGGGATGATGACTCCACCATTTCCCTGGGAAGCCATTTCCAATGCCTCACAACCCTTTCAGTAAAGAAGCTCTTCCTAATATCCAACCTAAAATGCCCTGGGCTCAACTTAAGCCTATTCCCCCTTGTCCTGTCACCAGGCACATCGGAGAATAGACCAACGCCCCCCTCACTATAGACTGCTTTAATGTACCTGCAGAGAGCGATAAGGTCACCCCTGAGCATCCTCATCTCCAGGCTGATCAATCCCAGCTCCCTCAGCTGCTCCTCATAAGACTTGTTCTTTAGACCCCTCACCAAGTTCATTGCCCTTCTCTGGACACTCTTATGAGCACCTTCATGTCCTTCTTGTAGCAAGGGGCCCAAAACTGAACCCAGTACTTGAGCAATACTCCCAGGTCCATCACCACCTGGTAGCTTTCCAACCACTCCTCTCCCAGCCTGTAGTGCTGCTTGGGGTTACAGCACCCCAGGTGCAGGACCCGGCACTTGGCCTTGTTGAACTTCTTACAGCTGGCCTCAGCCCATCGGTCCAGCCTATGCAGATCCTCCTGCAGAGCCTTCCTATCCTCGAGCAGATCAACACATGCACCTAACTTGGTGTCATCTGCAAACTTACTGAAGGTGCACTCAATCCCCTCATCCAGATCATCGATAAAGATATTAAAGAGGACTGGCCCTAGTACCGGACCCTGGGAATGCCACTAGTGACTGGCCTCCAACTGGATTTGACTCCATTCACCACAACTCTTTGGGCCCAGCTACCCAGCCAGTTTTTAACCCAACAAAGTGCATGCCAGTCCAAGCCATGAGAAGACAGTTTCTTGAGGAGAATGTTGTGGGAAACAGTGTCAAAAGCCTTACTGAAGTCAAGGTAGACCACATCCACAGCCTTTCCCTCATCCACCCAGCGCGTCACTTTGTCATAGAAGGAGATCAGGTTCGTCAAGCAGGATCTGCCTTTCATAAACCCATGCTGACTGGGCCTGACCACCTGGTTGCCCTGTAAGTGCTGCATGATGACACTCAAGGTAATCTGCTCCATGAGTTTCCCTGGCACTGAGGTCAAACTAACAGGACTATAGTTCCCCAGGTCTACCCTCCGGCCCTTCTTGTAGATGGGTGTCACGTTTGCTAGCCGCCAGTTGACTGGGACCTGTCTCCATTCCTCCTCAACTCCTCGGTCCCCTGCCTCTGCCCGACAGCAACAGCACAGGGGGTCCACCCCTATTTGGGGTGTCTCACCCTGGTACCTGTCCTTCAGGCCCTGCAGGGAGTCTCTCCACAAGTCTATCTCCCGCTCACACTCCCTGATATCCCTCAACCTCTCCACCTCCTCCTTGAGTTCTGCCACCAGACGGACCAGGTCATCCACCTGCTTGCACCTTATGCACACAGTCTCTTTGCTCCCCGCATGTGGTAGCAACAGGCTCAGGCACTCCCTGCACCTGGAGACCTGAACTTCTGCAGTTTTGAGAGGGCAGTCAGTCTGGGTGTGTACAGACTTCCTGGAGAGCGTGCTGTGCCTGGTGTACACTGTTGCAGCTGAGCTAGTGGTAGACCACCATTAGAGGATGTGTTTGTATGGGTGGGGGGGAATGCTCTGCCCTTTCTGCTCTTGTTTTTATTGGGCAACCCTGAACTGGACACAATACTCTAGGTGAAGTCTGACCAGGGCAGAGTAGAAGGGGAGGATCACCTCCCTTGACCTTCTGGCCATGCTCCTTTTCATGCATGTCAGGTAGCATCAACCTATAAAAAACCTAGGTCATCTTTAGGTAGCATTAATCTATACCCAACATCTGAAATGCAACAGAAGGACTGTAAATGGGCAAAAAGGAGGGGAATGGGTCAGTTCTTTTCTTCAGAGAAAGTGAAAAACAAATATTTAATGGTCATGCCCATCACCTTATACATAATCTTTAATAACTAGTGAGTTCTGTAACTATTTTAGTGAGACATCTATGGATAATGCTGTAAAATATGAACCAAAATTTCAGCAGCTTCAGAAAGAGCAGATCCAAAAATAACCCACAAAGTCTTAGAATCCAAGCATGACATGCAGACTTTTTAAAGGATGAATGATAATCTTTCAACAAATCTTGTCTATGAAAAAAATGTTACTGATTAAACATCTGAAAATCTTAATGGAGTTAATCACTTAATAGAAACTTGAAGTTAACAAGAAAGGAAGATGAGGGTGACTTCAAGTTCAGTTGAGTAAATACTGCCACCAATACCGTTAATCTTAATTAATCTTCTGGATGATTGGACACCCTCAGCAACTTTGTCAACAACAGAAAATTAAGAGGAATTGTTGATATATCAAATAGGTGTATTGACATTGAGAGGGACCTCAGTAGGCTGGAGAAATGGGCAGACAGGAATCTCAGGAAGTTCAGCAAAGGGAAGTGTGAAGTTCTGCACTGGGGGAAGCACAATGCCAGACAGTAAACATTCTGGGAGCTACCAGAAGCAGAGCAGCTTGCCAGGAAAGGCCCTGGAGGTCTAGGGGTACATCAAGCTGATCATGAGTCAGTAATCACCTTTTGCAGCAAAAAAGGCCAACAGCTTCTTGGGCTTCTGTAGGAGGAAAGCAGTCAGCAGGTCAAGGGAAGTGATCCTTCCCTCAGCTCAGCACTGGTGAGGCCTTATCTGGGGTGCTGGGTCCAGCTGTGGGCTTCCCACTACAAAAGAGAGATGGAAATACTGGGGAAACCACTGAAGAGACATGAAGATAATTAAGAGACTGGAGCACCTCTCCTATGAGGAAACACTGAGGTTGGAACAGTTCAGCCTGGAGAAGAGAAGTTTTTAGGAAGATTTTATCAATGTACATAGATACCTGAATGAAAGGCATACATAAGAAGAAACGTGTCTCTTTTCCAGTGTTGCTCAGTGACAGGACAAGAGGCAGAATCCATTGAAATACAGGATATTTTATTTAAACTTAGGAAAAAACATTGGCTTAGAAGTGGAATAGGTTGCCTAAAGAAGTTGTGGAGTCTCCATCCTCAGAAGTATTTGAAACCTAACTACATATGGACCCGAGAAACCTGCTACAGCTCACCCTACTTGAGCAGAAGAGTTGGACTAGCTGATTTTCAGAGATCCCTTATGACTTAGCTATTATGTAAAAAGCAAAAGGTTTTCCTGAATTTCTAACTGTTGGTGCTTACTCTCTGAAATATCTCCATTTCATCAACCTGATTGGGTTGCAGAGGGTGTGGGGAACAGTCAGGCTCTGAAGCAGCTGCCACAGATCTGCATAGATGTAAATCATGTTGTGATAAAGGTATGATGTGGTTTGCAGTGTGATAAAAACTCTTCTGTGTCATTGCAGTGAATGTTTTCTGTAGTTAACCACAGGGATCATCTGTTATTGATATGAAAACTGTCTAGCATAGTAAGAGCAGTTTCAACACAACATTTAAAGACTTCTGAAAAACTTCAGGCCATGTAGCTTCCTCCCCTTCCCCTTTTTCTTTCCTATCTTTGAGTCCATGTTAACTTTGGGAACATGCTGACTATGCAAAATTTAGCTTGCTGTATCCTTTTCCAGAGCTCATTTATTGTACGTCATCATCTCACAGCATAAGGTAACAAAACATCCTGAAATAACAGAGAAAGCTCTGCAAGACAAAATGTCTTAGAATAAAGAACGGCCTATAAGGCTGTGGAAAAACCTCAGAGGTTTATCCATGGTGATTTTTTACAAGGAAGAAATGTTCTCTGATAGGCCACGGTGGAAAGACCAGTGCAGGACCAATGCTTTGACTGAGGTACAGGCAGTAGATGTCTAAAGGGTAAGGTTGCCTCACAAGGAATTAGTCTGGTTGCATGTTGCTACCAATGCAAAATGCTTGACAGTAGATATAGGTACAAATCAAGATTCATGTTTGCAGACTCAGGTATTAAATGTCACAAAATCACTAAAACCAAATCAAGATGTGAGCTGAAAAATCCATTCTGAACGCACATTGGCACATTACAACATGTTAGCGTCTGTAATGGTTTGACTTCAGGACTCATATTAGTTAGCAGAAAGCTAGCTTGGATGCATCAAAATGAGCTGAATCAGCTTTTTATTATAGCAGGAAATGTTTAGCAGGAATAATGGCCAGCTGTAAGTCTTTGAAACAGGGAAATGGATGGCATCACAAAAGAAAACTAAAAAATGACCACTTGCTGCACTTTAGTATATTCTTTCAGCTTGCCATTCCCAAATTGTTCATTAACAGCTGATCATGCTTAAAGAAAATTAAAAGCAAACAAAAAAGTATTTTTCTGGAGATGCCTTAAAGAAAGTAAAACATAGGTGTCAAGCTACTTGTGAAAAGCTCTATGCCATTACTCCTTTGCATTTCCTGTACTGAAACTCCTGACATTTCAAGTCTGTCAGTTAGTACCAGAGTTCTTGTTTGTTGGTCACTGAACCTGAACGAGGAGGACTTGGATATATCAGAGTTTTTTCTTTTTTTCTTTTTATTTTTTCTTTCTCAGATGAGTTCCTACTCTTCACCAGACCTTTTAAAATCTCAACACATTATTGTGGGAGAGGATGACTGACAAGTTTGGTTGTGGGGATTACAGCCATTATATGTACAAGACAAATCAAACCTACTTAAATAACTAACTAAATAAATAAACAAATCCAAGAGTCTAAATGAAAGCTGGACTCTAATTACCATTCTCCTCTGCAATAGTCTCTCCCTTTTCTCTCAATTTAAAAGATCTCATCTTACCCTCAGTTATTTAAAATAGTAAGTCCTGAATTTTCATAAGGGAGCCATGAGTAGAACTGTGGTATTTATTTTTCCAAAGTGCAAGGACAATATAGAGACAACATCAGATAGAAATTTATAATAATAATAATAATAAAAAAATCAATAGTTCTGCAGAAAGCTTAAAGGGGTTCAACTGTGGATTTTATGTTACTTACACTTATAAGTTTTTCTCTCACTGTCAAAGAGATGTTAGGAATTTGTAATGTTCATTTTTGAAGAAATTAAAGTCATTAATAAATATGTATTTTTAAGCAAACAAGAAAAAATCTGGTGAAGCAGGATTTTAGTTCTGTTTTCCTTTTTTTTTTTTTTTTTTTTTTTTCACCAAGAACCTTTTATACCATGAAATGGTGGCATTATTATTCGTATAAAAATACACTGTGATTGTGTGATGCAGACCCACTATGCTAAGTACTGCACATTTTCACATATTTACTCTGATGAATTTAATTGTGGGTCAATTCAGAGCCATAGCATCTCTGATCTTCTTTTGTCTGAGTATTAAAAATGAAGCATCACTCAGGGCCTAAAAAAGGGGAAATGCACTTTCTTCTTCACAATAGCTCTCTTCTTCTTCACTAAGACTGTAAAACACAGACTCTTTCTGGAGATGAAAAGCAGGACACAAATATTAAATAACATGATTTTGGTGTGTCACCAATGGATGAAAACAATACCGAGTATTTCAGTTTATAAGCAAGAAAACTAGACTGTGACAGCTGCAAAAGTACCTTTCCTCCCATTATATTAGTAATATAAAAAGAGATAACTTTTGAGGTTTCATGATACCGATGGAACAGCAGCCTCAAAAATTAATTTGAAATCCTACCAAAGTCACATTTGATTGTCACTTTCGTTGACAAACAGAAAGCCTCTAGATTGAGTTAGTGTGGGCTATAAAACATTATGTGATTATTAAATTTAAAAACACATTTCTGGTTTGTCTAGAAATGAGCATTATTCAAGGTTAGCTTTACAAACAAAACCCCAATAAAACGTTCCCTTCTTATCTAAAGTCATGAATCAAATACAAAAGCCAGCTGAACGTCCTTATTTTGAGGCATACACTTTGACAACTTTTCACAACAAACATTTAGACTGGTAGTGAATTTCTAGTAAATTTCCATGTTATTTCACTCACTAGACTGGTTCATGAACCAGCTCGGAATGTATGAGCTAGATTCCTTTTGGAAAACATTAAATAGGAAGACCTTTTCCCTGTAGTTTCCAAATGAGTTCCAATCCCAAATAGGGATGCAAAACTGATGACCTGCATGAAGTTCTCCAGGACATAATATACAATGCACGTACTAACAGAAGGCCTTTACACCTTCCCCAAGCAGCACAAATATCTGGAAGTGCTTCGTATATGGTACAAACCAAGCTACAGCAATTAATTCATGTTTCGTATTTCAACTACACAGTCTCAAGCTCTTTGTAAGGTCGCGAACTCACAAACATAGACATGAAAACCCCACTTTGCCTTCCTGCTCTACTTTCTCTTGCCAGCCCCAAAACTCTTCTATTGCATTTCTACCATTTTCCTTTTCCTTTTCCTTTTCCTTTTCCTTTTCCTTTTCCTTTTCCTTTTCCTTTTCCTTTTCCTTTTCCTTTTCCTTTTCCTTTTCCTAATGCATTCCTGATAGCAATATCTGTCCCTTTGGTCTTCTGTAAGATACAGCTTGCACTCTATGGTACAGCTTGCACACTAAGAAAAACAATGTTTATAAACGTCAAAACAAGGTTTAAGGCTTCTCTGACAACAGGTAAGCTTGTGGTAATACCAGACTACCAGAAGAAAAATGAGTAACAAAATTCAGGAAAAGGCACATTACTGAACTGAAGTTGTTGGATAATAGCCACACTCTGAAGATATGTGGCTTGCTGTGGCTATCTTGAATAGACCTTTGGGTAGGAGCACATCACCAATCCTGCTTCCTGCCTGGCTTCCCATGTCCCCAAACTCAGCCTTATTACATGAGAGTTCTCTAGGGTCTGCATTTTTTGATCCTGAACCACTTCTATGTGGTGTGTCAACCATGACCAGAACTGTGGAGTGCTCCTGGCCACAGCTAATGCCAACAACATCCTGTGTCAGAAAACATAATCATCCACCACATGTTGAGTGGTGCAAAGGCTCCACGGGGTGACAGCAACCTTCCTGAACACAGGTACAGGGAACCTCCTAAAATTTAATGAAAGAGTAGTAAAGACAAGGCCCAACTCTTGGCCAAAGACTTCAGCTGTGTTGCTCTACATCTGAAAGCTTTGAACACACTTCAGGATCACAGGCCCAAAGTGGTTTCACCTGAGAAAACTCATTTGTCAGGCTCTAAGGCTCCTTTTTCTGATCAATAGCAAAACAGATGCAGGAGCAAAAGCTCCCAGACCTTGTTCAAGTTTTCTTTCCTTCACAAAAGGATGCCCCTGTGTGATAAGGTCTATTTATTCAGTGTGTGCTCCTGGAACTTTTGCCATAGTTGCAAGTTAAGATACTGCATGCCTCACCCCCCTTTTTCTGAGCATTCTTTGGCTGAGTAAGAAGGAAGTTAAAGCCACAGGCACTGTGGTGGCACTTGGAGGTAAGCAGAGACAACCGGAAATAATGGGAGAAAATAAACAGGAACAAAAATAAGTGACATTACCATGTTGCAGAGACATGCTGCCATCATCATCTGCAGGGGAAAAGGTGGAGTGACGCTTCTTGGACCTCTTAGGATATATGGTCAGGAGAGCAACATTTCTTTGGACAGTTTCAACCACATTCACAAAAGATATATTTGATCCATGGGACTAGTCTAAAGTCTGACTTAACTAAAATGTCCAAACTGATATGCATGTCATATAAATCCACAGCCTTAGCAGCAACTGCTTTTGCAAGCGGTTCAAAAGTAATACTTTTTTTTTTTTTTTTTTTTTTTTTTTTTTAATGTAAACATAGCTCTAGAGGAGACAGATCTCAGGACATAATCTCTGCTCTGTAGCCCGTGATTATTTTGAAACAACATTTGCTTTAGTTATTTTAAATTGCCTATATGTGCAGGCAGAAAAGACAAAAGCTAAATACAAAAATAACTTTGAAAACTTGCACATTTTTTTTCAATGTCCCAAATATAATTACATATGGTTTTAATCACAGGATGTATACTATGTATACACATTCGTATATGTACATTGCTTCCATCTTAAAAAGCTTAAGTTAATTTTAATTTTAATACTCACAAATTATTTTTGAATACTGGGTGAAAAAGCAACAATCAGTAAATTAATAAAATTTCATTACAGAATCACAGAATCACAGAATTTCTAGGTTGGAAGAGACCTCAAGATCATCGAGTCCAACCTCTGACCTAACTCTAACAGTCCCCACTAAACCATATCCCTAAGCTCTACATCTAAACGTCTTTTGAAGACTTCCAGGGATGGTGACTCCACCACTTCCCTGGGCAGCCTGTTCCAATGCCTAACAACCCTTTCAGTGAAGTTCTTCCTAACATCTAACCTAAAACTCCCCTGGCTCAACTTAAGCCCATTCCCCCTCGTCCTGTCACCAGGCACGTGGGAGAACAGACCAACCCCCACCTCGCTACAGCCTCCCTTGAGGTACCTGTAGAGAGCGATAAGGTCGCCCCTGAGCCTCCTCTTCTCCAGGCTGAACAAGCCCAGCTCCCTCAGCCGCTCCTCGTAGTACTTGTTCTCCAGGCCCCTCACCAGCTTCGTTGCCCTTCTCTGTACCTGCTCAAGCACCTCCATGTCCTTCTTGTAGCGAGGGGCCCAAAACTGAACACAGTACTCGAGGTGTGGCCTCACCAGAGCTGAGTACAGGGGGACGATCACCTCCCTAGCCCTGCTGGTCACACTGTTCCTGATACAAGCCAGGATGCCGTTGGCCTTCTTGTCCACCTGAGCACACTGCTGGCTCATATTCAGCTGACTATCCACCATCACTCCCAGGTCCTTCTCTGCCTGGCAGCTCTCCAACCATTCCTCTCCCAGCCTGTAGTGCTGCTTGGGGTTATTGCGCCCCAGGTGCAGGACCCGGCACTTGGCCTTGTTGAACTTCACGCAGTTGACCTCAGTCCACCTGTCCAGCCTATCCAGATCCTCCTGCAGAGCTTTCCTACCCTCAAGCAGATCGACACATGCACCTAACTTGGTGTCGTCTGCAAACTTACTGAGGGTGCACTCAATGCCCTCGTCCAGATCATCGATGAAAATATTAAAGAGGACCCGCCCCAGCACCGAGCCCTGGGGGACACCACTAGTGACTGGCCTCCAACTGGACTTGACTCCATTCACCACGACTCTTTGGGCCCGGCTATCCAGCCAGTTTCTAACCCAACGAAGCGTGCGCCAGTCCAAGCCAAGAGCAGTCAGTTTCTTGAGGAGAATGTTGTGGGAGACAGTGTCAAAAGCCTTACTGAAGTCAAGGTAGACCACATCCACAGCCTTTCCCTCATCCACCCAGCGCGTCACTTTGTCATAGAAGGAGATCAGGTTCGTCAAGCAGGATCTGCCTTTCATAAACCCATGCTGACTAGGCCTGACCACCTGGTTGCCCAGTAAGTGCTGCATGATGACACTCAAGGTAATCTGCTCCATGAGCTTCCCTGGCACTGAGGTCAAACTAACAGGCCTGTAGTTTCCCGGGTCTGCCCTCCGGCCCTTCTTGTAGATGGGCGTCACATTTGCTAGCCACCAGTCAACTGGGACCTCCCCCGATAGCAAGAACTGATGATAAATGATGGAAAAGGGCTTGGCCAGCTCCTCTGCCTGTTCTCTCAGTACCCTTGGGTGGATCCCATCCGGCCCCATCGACTTGTGCACATCCAAGTGCCGTAGCAGGTCACCAAACAGATCTTCATGGATAATGAGGACCACATCCTGCTACCCATCCCCTTCCACCAGCTCAGGGTACTGGGTATCCAGAGAACAGCCAGTATTGCCGCTAAAGACTGAGGCAAAGAAGGCATTAAGCACCTCCGCCTTTTCCTCATCTCTTGTAACTAAGTTTCCCCCCGCATCCAGTAGAGGATGGAGATTCTCCTTAGTCCTCCTTTTTGTGTTGATGTATTTATAGAAACGTTTTTTGTTATCTTTAACGGCAGTAGCCAGATTGAGCTCCAGATGAGCTTTGGCCTTCCTAATTTTATCCCTGCACAGCCTCATTACATCCTTAAAGTCCTCCCTAGTGGCCTGCCCACTTTTCCAAAGATTATAAACCCTCTTTTTTCTCCTAAGCTCAAGCCACAATTCTCTGTTGAGCCAGGCTGGTCTTCTTCCCCGCCAGCTCGTCTTTGGGCACGTGGGGACAGACCGTTCCTGCGCCATTAAGATTTCCCTCTTGAAGAGCGCCCAGCCTTCCTGGACCCCTCTGCCCTTCAGAACCGCCTCCCAAGGGACTCCACCAATTAGTGTCCTCAGCAGCTCAAAGTCAGCCCTCCGAAAGCCCAATACAGCGGTTTTACTGATCCCCTTCCTGGCCTCGCCAAGAATAGTGAACTCCACCATTTCGTGGTCACTCTGCCCAAGACAGCTCCCGACAATCACATCCTCCACCAGTCCTTCTCTGTTTGTGAAGAGAAGGTCTAGCGGGGCACCACCCCTGGTAGGTTCACTAACCAGCTGCATCAGGAAGCTATCTTCCATGCTGTCCAGAAACCTCCTAGACTGCTTTCTCAGGGCTGTGTTGTGTTTCCAGGATATGTCAGGGAAGTTGAAGTCCCCCACGAGTACAAGAGCTGACGATTTCGCGACTTCTGTCAGCTGCCTGTAGAATTCCTCATCCGTCTCCTCATCCTGGTTCGGCGGTCTATAGCAGACCCCGACCAGGACACTAGCCTTGTTGTCCCTGCCGATCCTAACCCAAAGGGA
The DNA here is from genome assembly GCF_965140915.1 of Aythya marila. NCBI lineage: Eukaryota > Metazoa > Chordata > Aves > Anseriformes > Anatidae > Aythya > Aythya marila. The sequence continues at coordinate 39,883,538 of NC_139080.1, read as the reverse complement.
CTTGATCTTGTCATTCCCAGCCTCGAGTTCTACAACCTCAAAAGACTCTCTAATATAGAGAGCCACACCACCACCCCTTCTGTGCTGCCTGTCTCTTCTAAAGAGCTTATAGCCAGGCATTGCAGCACTCCAGTCATGAGACTGGTCCCACCACGTCTCTGTGATGGCAACCAAGTCGTAGCCTGCCTGCCGCACGATGGCTTCCAGCTCTTCCTGTTTGTTACCCATGCTGCGTGCATTGGTGTAGATGCACTTCAGCTGGGCCATTGCCTTATCCCCCGGCCTTGCCATTGTTCCCCCTGGCACAGCCCCAACAATCCTAGCTTCAGCCCCATCCCCCTTCCTACCTAGTTTAAAGCCCTCTCAATGAGCCCTGCCAGCTCCTGGCCCAGGATCCTTTTACCCCTAAAAGATAGGGACCCGTCTGTGGCCATCAGGCCAGGTGCTGAGTAAAGTGCCCCATGATTGAAAAAGCCAAGATTTCTGCGTTGGCACCAGCCCCGGAGCCACGTGTTTAACAGGTGGGCTTTCCGTGTCCTCTCTGTACCCCTCCCTGCCACTGTAGGGATGGATGAAAACACCACCTGCACTCCCGCTCCATCCAGTAACTGACCCAGCTCCCTAAAGTCTCTTTTGATAGCCTTCAGGCTTCTCTCCTCAATGTTGTCACTGCCCGCCTGGACTATCAAAAGAGGGTAATAGTCAGAGGGGTGTACCAGGTTGGGAAGCTTCCTGGCAACGTCCCTGACCCTGGCCCCAGGGAGGCAGCAGACTTCCCTACGGGTAGGGTCAGGCCGACAAATAGGGCCCTCTGTTCCCCTAAGAATAGAGTCTCCAACAACAATAACCCTCCTTTCTTTCTTGGTTGACATTTTAAGTAACATCACAAAAATACTAAGCTCTGAAATCAAAACAAATGACAGTGACCATCTGCTGACATAGCAATTAAAATTAGCCATTTCATTCCAACAAAATGTTTTATGACAATGATATGATGGTTCATTGATATATTTCAGTAACTTCTTTTGGCAAAGTTTGAGAATAAATTTCTAGTTCTGCAGGTGATGGTAGGAAAAGATGACCTGGAGTCTAATGCAAATTCCTCAATGTACATGAATGGAGTAGGTCCAGAGCTTTCACTGCCATCATTTCCTTCTGTCTCTCAAATCAAAGAGGGAAAGAATGTGAATGTTCTTTGCCTGCCACAGGAACCAACACCCTTGTGACTAGTGTTTGTGAAAGCATGCACTCACTACATTTATGGAAATAAAATATTCACATATTTTTTCTGTTCCAAAACAGATTAAAACCAAGTTCTGAAACTTCCAAATGACCATGAGATCACAACTGGCCCTAGTACTGAGCCGTGGGGGGATGCCACTAGTGACTGGCCTCCAACTGGATTTGATTCCCTTCACCACAACTCTTTGGGCCCAGCTATCCAGCCCATTTTTAACCCAATGAAGCATACGCCAGTCCACGCCACGAGGACAGTTTCTTGAGGAGAATGTTGTGGGAAACAGTGTCAAAAGCCTTACTGAAGTCAAGGTAGACCACATCCACAGCCTTTCCCTCATCCACCAAGCGTGTCACTTTGTCATAGAAGGAGATTAGGTTTGTCAAGCAGGACCTGCTTTTCATAAACCCATGCTGACTGGGCCTGACCACCTGGTTGCCCTGTAAGTGCCGTGTGATGACATTCAAGGTAATCTGCTCCATTCCCCCTGGCACACCTCTAACAAGCCTTATTTCAACTCTGTCCCCCTTCTTACCTATTTTAAAGCCCTCTCAATGAGCCCTGCCAGCTCCTGGGCTAGGATACGTTTCCTCTTGGGGATAGGTTGGACCCATCTGCAGCCATCAGGCCAGGTGTCGAGTAAAGTGCCCCATGGTCAAAACCAACAAAATTTCTGTGTTGGTACCAGCCTCTGAGCCATGTGTTTATTGGGTGGGCTTTCGTCCATCCCTGCCACTGTAGGGATGGACAAAAACACCGCCTGTACTCCTGCTCCATCCACTACCCATCCCAGTCCCCTAAAGTCCCATTTGATAGCCTTCAGGCTTCTCTCCTCAATATTATCACTGCCAGTCTGGACTATCAAAAGAGGATAGTAATCAGAGGGGCAAACCAGGTTGGGAAGCTTTCTGGCAATGTCCCTGACCCTGGCCCCAGGTAGGCAGCAGACTTCCCAACGGGTAGGGTCAGGCTGACAAATAGGGTCCTCTGTTCCCCTGAGAAGGGAGTCACCTACAATGATTACCCTTCTATCTTTCTTGGTGGAGGCAGTCTTGAGGAGTGGAGTCAACTTCCTCACCCTAGGCATTCTCCTGGCTACACTTTCTACCTCAACCTCACCCAACGGTCTCTCAAGCTCCAGGGTCTCAAATCTGTTATGTTCCACTGGGAAGATGGGGCCAGTAGGGCTGGTAGGGGGGGGCATTGCTTGTGAGGTCGTGCAGGGACCTGTCTCCATTCCCCCTCAACTTCCAGGTCCCCTCTCTCTGCCTGACTGTGACAGGGCAGGGGGTCTACCCCCATTTGGGGTGTCACCCCAATACCTGTCTTTCAGGCCGTGCAGGGAGTCTCTCCACAAGTTTATCTCCTGCTCACATTCCCTGATGACCCTCAACCTCTCCACCTCCTCCTTGAGTTCTGCCACCAGGCTGACCAGGTCATCCACCTGCTTGCACCTCACACACACGGTGTCTCTGCTGCCCTCAGAGAGCAGCAGCAGGCTCAGGCACTCCCTGCATCTGGAGACCTGAACTGCCACATACTGTATTGTTTTCAATACTAATGCTCTTACTATGACACATCCTCTACTTTGACACTATAAAAATTCATCATAGAAGTTCACTGATATATAAGTCTGGAAAATCTTTTGGTTTAATTTTTGTTATTGTAGACCTGTATAGCCATTTTTCCCAGTAAAGTGAAACTTCTATCCTTATGTTCTTCTTTGACCATAATATTCAGAACTATTTTTCTTACCTATATATTCATCTAAAGTGATACATACAAAAACAAATCATTATAACTAACCAATTATTGTGTCAAATATTAAGAAGCAAATGCACTGTTTCAAATTTGTAAGACATTCCTTTCCTTCATTAGGGTTTAAATATATCATCCAGCATTTTGTTATGAGCATATCTTTCCACTCTTGTTCTTTGCAGCCATTAGCAACATTGTTCACTAACATAAAGCCTACTTTCAACACTTTTCTAGCTACTGATAATGAAAAAAAAAATAACTTGTTGAAAGAAATATCATGACAGATACCGTGATGAGTGAGAACAATGTTTAGCAATCCCCTTGCTAAACGAACTTTCTAAGATGTATCCAAGTAAATGAATTCCAGAGTACCACATGACTGAAGCTATCATTACCTTCAGGTTTTGGAAATCCACAAAAAATCTGCCCTGGGCATTTTTAGAGTTGTGCCACCCATCATCTCCTAGGATGTTATTGTCACCTTTCTAACAAAGGGGCAATTCAAAAGGAATAGCCTCTATTCTGTCAGAAGTGCCCACACATGGACTTGCTCTACCATTCATGATGTTGCACGCCTTGCTCTCCTTTTCGGGTAGATAGACCTTAGCACAACCGTTATGGAAAATGGAAAACCTGGACACAGTGTACTTATTTGAGGTACAATAGTGCTTTAATCTAAGCTTGACAAAACCAAACAAGCAAAGAAAACCCATAAAGTAAAAACAAAAATAAATCAAACAAACCAGTCCATGACAGAAAACACACTAGTGGTATAGACAACAAACCCAGGCATCCAGAACACCAGAGACCACTTCTTCATTTACATTGTCCATTTTCTTCTAAATCTACATTTGGAATCTCAGATCAAAATGAAATTACAAACAAACAAACAAAACAAAACAACCACCAACAACATCAAATAACTTTTCCAGATGATTAATAAAAAATACTGTTAGTCTGTCTAAACTTTACTTTACTTATGGTTTTTGCTACATAAAGGCCACTGAAGAGACAACACTACTACAGAAGTGTTTTTGTGATTGAGAGCCCTAATGAAATTCAGTATAAAAATAAAATAAAAGAAAAGAAAAAAAAATACAAAATGGTAGCAATAAATGTATACAGGCAGAAAAGTATATGGGAAGTTAGAATTTGTGATTCAGGATAGAAAGGGGCATTTTTAAATCTCTGGTCACATACCAGTGGGTCATCACCACTTTTCAGCAGATGGCAGTGCAGTGCTAGTATTGGACTTCATAATAAAACTGTGTACAAATCATTTGGACTTCCAGAACAGAATTTCCTCCTTGTTTATGCACCCTGCTTCACAAAGGGATTTCACACTTCACAATTGTTGGAGAAACAATAGCTCAAAGTTGCCAGACAGAAATTCCCCTGTGCATGCAGATAGTTCTTGAAGTATAGAAGTCAGCAGATATTTACTGTCATAAACAAATTACCAAATATTCTGAAAATGTAATCTGACTATGCTATATTTAAGAAATACATAATGAAAACAATGGTGTCAGATATCACTAGGCATTTATTGGAACACTGTGAGCTGTCAAATACTAAAAAAACATTGCAGAAAGAATAAAATCATTTTGGCATATACATCTGTCTAGACAAAAAGCAAATGCAAATTGCATAGATTCTATCAGGATCTCACAGTAAAGACACAGTTTTAAAGAAATAACACAGACTCACTGAACAATAAGAAAGTGCAAAGAAGCATTTTTTCTTGCTGAGAACAATAGGAATTATAATGGAAGGAGATTCACCACTATCCAAGGCAAGGAATTGTTACAACTTTCTACAATGAGGGCAGGAAATCTCAAAAAATTCCTGTCGATTGCAAGCAAGTTCTCCTAGCAAACCATACATATATTTTGTCTTAAAAAACAAGAACAGCAGCAAAACCACCAAAACCAAAACACCATCAACAAAAAATGACAACAAAACAAAACAAAACAACAACAACAAAATCTTCCTGAGCTAAACAAAACAGATTTAAGAAAATATGAGAGATTGAGATCTTGGATTGAGATCCCAGTCTTCAAAACCAACTCCAGGGTTTTTAGTACAGCTGAAAGAAAAAGTTCTGAATTCTAATTGCCCAAGAGCATTTGACATTATAAAGAATATGTGCTCTGTGATTCACAGTAGGCCATTCTCCTCACTTCCTGACTAGTTCTTCAACCATTTGAGGTTACACTGGATATATGTATATACTTCAGTTGTACCAAAGTTGACACCTGGAAGAAACAAAATCCTATTTGAATTTAGTCCCAGAAAGTTAGGATGTGTCAATTTTAGAAACCATGTCTGCTTCAATTTTTCTATATTTCTCATGAATTTTAAATCAGACTTTTGACCCTCTTTGCCTCCTGAGACTTGCCTGTTTTTCCTGCTACTTTGGAGACTATAGACTCTCCAAAATGTTAAAATATTGAAGCTTTTGTGGAATGCAAATTCCAAATTTTTCCCAGCTCCCATGATGAATTTATAATTTATGTAGAGCAATTTACCTCAGCTGAGGAAACAAAAATTGCTAGAGGAAAGATAAAAAAAGCAAAAACAAAAACAAGCAGTGGCACACTAGGGTGGCTTCCAAAATGCTGCAGATGATCAAAGAAAATGTATTATGACTATGTATGTCAGAATCTATTGAAAGTCCTAATAATAGCAGCATGCAATAAGCCCTACATCTAAGCCTGTTATTGCAGATGCTGATAAAAGACTAACTTGACTGAAACACAGCAGATGTTTTTCATGTAAAATAACCAAGGTAGACTCAAGGCAGAGGTGTTATGATATTATTCCTCAGAAAAGAATCTTTCCCATCATTCTTTTAAAAGCTCTATTAAAAGTACAGCAAGAAGATGATATATTCTTTAAAATAATCTCATCAGGATCCCTGTGGAAAATGATGGAAATAAATAAAGAAGAATCCTTTTAAATAAAACTCTAATTAAAGAGCTTTGTGATGAAAGGGTGCTCAAGTTAAATTAAAATTAATTTATTAAAAATTTTAATTAATTCTGTAGCTTCTGAAAAAGCATTAGCACAGTGCTCTTTACAGTGCTACCCTGGAATGCTCACAAAAACTGGCTAACTCAGAAAAAAACACCATGGACAGGGGAGGAAAAATGGCAGTCTGGTGAACCCCTGTGTAAGCAATAGTGTAGTTCAAACTGCCTGAGGAAAATGTTGACACTACAAAGCTCCTTTACAACAAACAGTATAGTTTTACATCTTAAGTCTCCGCAATGGAGAATTATTGCCTGTTCTTACTACTGCTTCAGTTTGTACCCATTGTATCTTGTCCTGTCAGTGGGCACCACTGGCAAGAGCCTGACTGTGTTCTCTTTGCACCTTCCCCTTTTTTTTGTTGGCACTGGTGAGATCCCCCTGAGCCTCTTCTCCAGGCTGAACAGTCCCAGCTACTTCAGCTTTTTCTCATAGGAGAGATGCTCTAGCCTCTTTATAATCTCTGTGGCCCAACTTTGGACTCTGTCCAGTGTATCCACATCTCTCTTGTACCAGGGGTCACAGATCTGAATACAGAACTCCAGCTGTGGCCTCACCAGCACTGAATAAAAGGGAAAGATCACCTCCCTCAGCATCCTGGTAGCACTCCTCTTAATGCAGCCTAGGATATTGCTGGCCTTTGCTGCAATGTCACATTGCTGACTCATCTTCATCATGGTGTCCACAAGGACTTTTTCTGCAAAGCTGTTTCCCAGTGTGTACTGGTGTCTTGGGTTGTTCCTACTCAGTTGTGGGACTTTGTGCTTCCCCTTGCTGAACTGCAGAGGTTCCTGTCAGCACATTCCTCCAGCCTGTCCAGGTTCCTCTGGACGACAGTACAACCCTATGGTGAATCAGACAATTCTCCATCCCAGTTTTGTGTCATCAGCCGACTTGGTGATAGTACACTCTGCCCCATCATTCAGAACATTATTGAAGATGTGAAACAGGACTGGACCCAGTATTGTCCCCTGGAGTAAAGCAGCAGTTACTGGCCTCCAAATGGACTTCAAGCCACTGATCACTACACCGTGCCCCTGTCATTCAGACAGTTTTCAATCTACCTTCTTTGTCTGCGCACCCAGCCTTCAACAGCTTTTCTGTAAGGATCTTATAGAAGAAAATAATGAAAGACTTACTGAAGTCTTTCAGTAGACAGGTAGACAATATCCACCACTTTCCTCTTACCTTCTAAACCAGTCATTTCATCACACAAGTTTATCAAATTGGTCAAAATGACCCTGGTGAATCCATGATGACTAATTTACTTCACTTTCGTATTTTTGGAGCCACTTTCAGATTGAAAATAGAATCACAGAATCACAGAATTTTCTAGGTTGGAAGAGACCTCAAGGTCATCGAGTCCAACCTCCAACCTAACGCTAACAGCCCTCCACTAAACCATATCCCTAAGCTCTACATCTAAACGTCTTTTGAAGACTTCCAGGGATGGTGACTCCACCACTTCCCTGGGCAGCCTGTTCCAATGCCTCACAACCCTTTCAGTGAAGAAGTTCTTCCTAACATCTAACCTAAAACTCCCCTGGCTCAACTTAAGCCCATTCCCCCTCGTCCCGTCACCAGGCACGTGGGAGAACAGGCCAACCCCCACCTCGCTACAGCCTCCCTTGAGGTACCTAAAAAGAGTGATAAGGTCACCCCTGAGCCTCCTCTTCTCCAGGCTGAACAAGCCCAGCTCCCTCAGCCGCTCCTCGTAGGACTTGTTCTCCAGGCCCCTCACCAGCTTTGTTATTTTTATTTACCCTATGTAGAAAGCAGGACAAGTATATCTCCTATATTCATTTAATTTGTAAATAGTTTTACTCATTTCACCAAGCAGTTATTATAAGGTCATGGTTTACCCATATGAGCCATTCAACACTAGTATTATTTAAATACTTCTTTAAACTCTCAGAGTGTTCTTTACCATATTTCACAGTCCAGCATCCTCTGTTACGTTATATTAAGTCCAGACCTATTGTTAAAACCTCTCCATCATCACAGCAAGAGTTCTAAGGATGGTTTTCTATGGAGAGATAGCTCAAAATCCAGGATAATTGCTGTTTCTTATAATCCAGGCTAAGTGCATATTTTTCTATATGTACCGGACCACCAGAACATCAGAGGAAAGAATTAAAGCAACGGAAGCAAATGTAATTTTTCTTAGTATTTCATAAGTCTTCTTAGACTTCACAAAAAGCTTGAGGAGGAAAACCAGTTTAAGCTCTTTAAAATATTTCCAAAAACATTTCCTTTGCTGACATGTTGCTTGTCACAGAGCAAATATGTATTTTTAGACAGTAGACAGTATTTCTTAAGTTTCAGTCTGGACACTGTTTTTGCTCACTGAAGTAGCACAGCAGAAGATAAGGCCAGATAAAAGAAATATCTTGTCTTCTATACAGAGCCACCTTTCTTGGATTACTTCAAAATTGCATCTTGTTTCCTTTAAATATGGTCATCTTGTTTTGACTGGTTTCCAACTCACAGCTAGATCAATAAAATTTCTATTAACTCAGTTTTAGCTAAAAGGAAAGCTGAGACCCATTCAGTGGCATAATTTGCCTGGTGAGATGTCATTCTGAAACATCTATTTTATATTATGTTCTATATTTAATTCCTATCCATTCTCATACAATAAATTTTTTTTTTTTTTTTCCTGTTTTTAAATGTTTAGTGATTTTCTTCCTGTTATTCTGTAAAGTCAGAAAGTAACAGCATTTACTCATTTATATCTGTTTACATCACAGCTCAGATATGTTACACATGGCCTGAGAAAACATTCAGTTCTTTACTAACGGAATCACTACCTACATTGCATATCGTGCAATGAATGGATTCAATGCTTTAAGACATGTAGTGCATAAAGTTCTCACTTCAGTGATGTATACTGAACTGCAAGATTATGCCCAGAAACTGTAGCTTTTAGATGAGATAATATATATGTGTGTGTATATATATATATATATATATATATACACACATGTATATATACACATATACATAGTACATTTTCTTTGGGGACCTTCCGATAAACATATTCCAGTTTTAGGGCCTATTTTACCTGAAAAGAAACTCACTTCTGCCTTAGCAAAACATAGCAGTTATAAAAAGTATTCTCAAACATCACTTTCAGATGCTAACAATAGAAAAAGGGGACTCTCCACAAATCAGTAGAAAGAGGGAAATATTGGGTCACAAGTGAATGTATTTCAAATAACAATGCAACCATCTGCAAACAAAATAAAGTCTTCTGGGTTATATAAGCTCTGCCATGTCTATTTTGTGAGGTACCTGGACAATTATGTAACTTGTAAACTTTCTTTTGCATCTGCCTTGTTCTCAGTACATTTTCCTAAATAATCAAAAGGCTGCTTCCAGTTGAATCAACCTGTCAGTACTGATTTCAATGGCAACAGAGATCTCAGCAAAAAAAAAAAAAAAAAATCTGGCCAAATCTCAAATGCCTTATTGAAGGTATTTACTGATCAATGTATTAACCTTCTAGTATTTACCAATAAAGAATCTGTAGGTTGATGTTATGAATGGGGTATAAGACGTGTTAATATTATTTTCCAGAAAAAAAATATGCATTTGCAAAAGAAAATAGATGGCAAAATGGGAAATGCCATTGAAACTATATGGTACATTCAAAGGCCATTCAAAGGATTCTTTATACTTTACATTCATATATTTATTGTAATTTTCTGGTAATTACAGACAGAAGCTAGTACACCAGAAAAAAAAAAAAAAAAAAGAAAAAAAAAAAAAGATTTTAAGCAGTGAAGTCAAGCAACACGTTTGATAAGTAGAAATGAACTTATGTATTACTCAGAGTAACTTCTGTATTAGGAACTGTAGCTTGTCCTTGCTACACATGGCTGTGGTCGAATAAAAACTCTGTTGGACAGCTTACTCTAATTAAAGGATAAACTGTAATTGTTAGGCACTTCTTTGATCTCACAGCAGGAAGAATTTCTCTTGCTTCTTGCTTAAAAAAAAAAAAAAAAAAAAAAAAAAGAACAGAGTCAAAGCTAAGCATAGTCAAAATTTCTGGGAAAAGCAGACAAAATACAGCAGCCATTCTGCAATTCTTTGCACCCAAAAGAATATTTCTCCAAGTCATGTGTGAGAAACTCCCAAGAACATTTGCCGAATACTTATTGTTTCCTTGTTCCCATGATGTTCTATGACAGACTACACACTGGATTTTGCTCAAAAAGTATCAAACTACTGTGCATTAAAGGTATGATAGTAAGTCAAAACATTATTTTACTACTGAAGGATGTTGCATGGCCCTGCTTATAGTAGCTATACTTGACTTAGCTTGTTTCTAGGGTAATTCTATCCTCCAAGTTGGTGATTTTTTTTATTATTATTATTTTTATTTTTTTTTATGATGTATCACTTTCAACATATGTGCCTTGCAATCTCAGATTTAATGTTTTACAAAGCTGATATTTCCTGGAGATGGGGGGAAGGACGACACAGCATAGAAATAATTAGACAGTACAACAACTTAAGTAGAGATAATACATCTACTAAAATCTAGAGAGTTTTTTTTTTTTTTTTTTTTAATGGTTATTCTTAATTTACACTGAAACACTGAAATTATTTGTACTCTATTTCTAAAACTAATTTTCCAAACATTTCCTATCTCGCTTTTTAAACCACATTCTTTGTTCTTTTGTTCCCTAGTGAAGTTTTCTTCTGTGTCTACCTCCTGAGAACTGATGCGGCTCTCCCTTTCTTTTCTTTCAGTGTTTTCCCCTTGCAATCTAACCAATAGAAAATTTAGCTATTTTTTCTTCACCCCTTTTTATACATCACCACCTAAGACCTGTTTCTCTGTTGAAATATTTGGTGTAATATTCTTCTACAGAATAAGATTTCTACAAGAACTGCAGTGAAATATGGCAAAGGCTTTCATGCTTCACATCGATTCTGAGCTTTCCTATACTGACTATACACAGAGAAGTTCCAACTGCATCCAAGAAGCAAACTCCTAAGGAAGATGCAGTACCAAAACTTGATACAACAGTTCTGAGTTACATACTTTCAATTTTGGTTCAGTAAGATATATAAGATTATACCAGGGACAAACATAAACTAAGCACCATGCTAGGAACCAATATCTGAATTGTACTTGAGAAACTCACTAATGCATTTTTTGAAACCAACTAATTCAGCAGTATGCTTGTAACACTTATATATATATATATATATATATATATATATATATATATGTTTACTGGAAAAGTTTTTCAGAAATTACTCAGTCTTATGGAACTGTAATAGAAATTAGGATATGAATAAAAATAAGTGTATGGAAATAGGAAGGAAGATTCCTCCTGACCAAGCAGAAATTCTTTGCCAACGCACTCTCCATGCAACCAACCCGTTAAGAATGAGAGGTGCTCCACCACATTTATTCCAGATCTGTGCTTTGGAATTTCAGGGAACTTGAGCAGGGAACATCATTAGATCAGTTAACAATTATTTTTACTACTAGTAGGGGATAACGAAAGAAGCTTCCACTGAAAGTGTAATAAAACAATTGTTCCATTGTACTTGCCACATTACAGTTACCATTACCTGTACTGCAGATGGAGTTGTACAGAAATAGAAAAATACATGTAGAATTTCGCAGTGAGAAAGTGAACACGCATGAGAAGCTTGTATCATGGAAGCTCCTCCACATGGAGATAAAAGCTATAAAAAATTATTTGGTCAATATTTCTGAGAAAGAAGTAGACTGTTATAATAGTGAGATGCCAGAAAGTATGTATATGTGTGAATGTGTGAGACCACTTCAACAAAATTGAAAGAAAATTTTTTTTCAGTACTAACAAGATTAAAAAAGTAAAATTTTCTAAAGAATGCCCTTTACAAACTTTTTTAAAAAAAAAAAAGAGAGAGAGAAATTAATTTTTTCTGAGAAAGGCTTCTAAATACAAAGTGGAAACTGTTCCTACAAAGCAGAATTATCTTATCAAATAGAATTTTGTCAAAAATAAATAAATAAATAAATATTACATTTGAATCAATACTACATAACTAACACAATGTGAACCAACACTACTCTTGCATATCTTTAAAATGACATGCAATATATCATATCATTGCTACTGTGGCTGGACAACTAAAATATAGGATTTAGAATATAAAACACTGCTATACTATAAAACACCGCTAATGTGAATCTGATGAGAATTGCAACACCAATTGCAGTAGACAGGTTGATTGGTTTATAAATTACAAAATATAAAGTATTTACATTTAAAATATAATAACAGATTAACAATAAATTCATGTTTATAAACTTTTTCTTTGAATCTTCACTGGAGTGAATTCTAAGGAACCGAGTAAATAGAACACATTCTGGTAAAAGTAAGATCTGCTTAGTCTTTTATGTAAATAAAACACACAGAACAGTATTTTATACTGATCCTCTAATTATCTGTGATCTTCATTTTTAGTTAATAATTAATGATTTAGATAATTCCTTGGATAATTTATGGCTACAATAATTTTGAATTAGTATATTATAAGCTACTTCTGTAACTCTGAAAACATTCAGTTCACTGTGTATTTCCCATCTATTTTTGTATATGTCAAGAAAAATTGTCTACTTTTTATATGTCAAGAAAAATTAAAATACATGTTTTAAAAAAATTGGTAAAATAATAATAATAAAAAAAGTTTATTAAATATTTAGTATGATCAACTTCATAGAACTAAGGGGTAATACACTGAGAAGAAACTGAAGAAAAATGAAGAAAAAGCAAAAGCTGGTGGTAGAGTTGACAAGAATATATATTGAGGAGTTATAAACACTATTTTAAGCATTGCTATGAAAGTTTTTCTGTTTGTTTGATTGATTTTTTTCCAGTATCCTGTAAGCCTGATCATAATATTTATTCCAAAAATAAACATAGGATGCAGGTAAATTTGGTGAATCACATTTCCAGCCTTCCATAGAAGGAATGTTAATCACCAGACTGTTTAGGAGAAGAGTTTTCCCATTCTGTCCAGCTGACAGAATTTGTCTCTGCAATATGCATATGCTAAATGTCACTGCCTTAAAGGATGGAAATCCAGTGCTGCTGGGTTTCCAGCAACTGCTTTCACCAGGATTTTTCCTCTTTCTCTCACTATTTAGTACTTTGTTAGTCACAGATGTAGAGTGGGACTTAAGTTCTGAAAAAATGTCCCTTACCTCTACCCCTCAAATAAAAAGTGTTGAAGGGCAAACGTTAAAATGTTAAAATACATGTGTATGTAAAATTTCCCAGTGAGCATATGTGAGAAGCTTGTACGATTTTGTCTGATTTAAAATTTAACCTGCTGAAGCAGATAATAGAATCAGAATCTCTTTCTTTGGTTAATAATCAAGGGACATAATAACAGAACACCAGAATTACACTTCCAACTCCAAACATTTAGCTATTTAGAAAACTAAAACAACATTGACTTCTGTTTCCTATGTATTGGAACCTAAGCTGCACACAGGCAAAAAGGATGGTCTCAACTCTCATTTGACAAATCTAACCTTTAATTTCCTTTACATTTTTATTGCCATCAGTTACATATTTCATATCAAGTCTAATGGAATAATTTCCTTGACACAAAGATAATTCTTTTCTTCTGTTCAGAAAAATTGGGGGAAAAAATAAATAAAGTGATGTTCAGTGGAAACACTTAAGAGTGTGAAATTTATACTTTTATTTTTGAGTCAATTAATTCTCCTCAACTTAATGCAATATATGAAGCATAACTGCAATATTAAAAAAAAATTAAATGCAGTAAACTTTTAAATATTGCTTTTTTGATGTTTGCTTATTCAGAACCAAATAGTAATTTTGGAGGGAAATTACTGCATTTGGTAAAGCTTTTCTTTGCATTGGTCAGTTTGACTTTTCTACAGAAAAAAAAAAAAAAAAAGAGAGATTCATAACTTTCCTATTTTCCTAAAAGGCAGCCTATTTTTAGATCATGGTACTTTCTTCATTTTTTCTTAAAAGTGCATTATGACCATGAAAGCTAAATCCTAAATGTTCATATTTGTTTAATATTATACGTATTACATCCTTTGTATTGTATTTGTGGATGTGATAAAAAGTGTTTAATTTCTATACATGAAAGACTTTATTTAGAATTAAATATTAAATACACTTAACCACAGCCTTTCTCAAGTGCTCGATATAAAAGCCATTTGAAATATGATTAGGGCCTTGCAGCAAAAGCACTAACAATTTCTTACCTTCAGTGTAGGTACTATCTATTCTATTTATTTCTAAGTGTATCCCACTTACATATCTACTATATCAATAAAAACCTGTGGTGACAGTTGTCTTTTAAACCTCTATTGCATTGATTTTTCCTAGGTTTATTCTCAATAGAATTGTTACATATGTTCAACAAATAATGCAAAAAATACTAAATAATGTATACTAAATATTTGTCATATAAATCAACATACTTATTGGTTCTTTGGAGACTCTGATAATCTCCATCTCTAACAATTTATAGTCCACAAACTGATTGAACTCAATAATTGAAAATATTTTCTATATCATATATTACAAATGTTCCATAGTGCTCTTCTACAGTAACTATTCTAGTAAATTTATTTTTAACTCCATACTTGGATCCTTATTTATAAATTTATATTATTTGGGATAGTTTCTTTTTGTAAAAAAAAAATCAGATCTCTGCTTCTTTTGGTACAAACATTGTTTAAGACAATATACTGCAGTTTTGCCTGTTAATTTGTCTGCAGTTTCAATGGGTGAAGTTAATGAAAAGCAAATTAGGGATACATTATGTGCTATAAAGAATGCTTAGAAAGACAAAAAGTTAGATACAGTATAATAAGTTAACTTGAGGGGACATCAGGGAAGACCCAAAGATGTCAAACTGCGAGAAATAAGGAATCAGAGAAGTGTGTGTATGGCATGGTCCATCTCTTACTGGGCAACAAGAAGAACCTGCCAGTACAGACATAGTAATCTAAAAATACTAGAAGCAATACAAACTCTGCTGAAGAACTGGAATAGTATTTTCTGTTCTCCTCTTTCCCAGACCAACTTCTAGGTTTTGGTTTGTCTGTTTCTTCTGTTTTCCTCTTTGAAACACCTTGAGACTTTATAGATTCTTATTCATATAACAAGTATCTAGGGGGCTTATTTTAAATTGGATGAACACTATTAATTATATGCTATAGAAGGTTATTTCCAACAGGAGTTTCTATTCTTTCACATTCTTTTTCAATTTATTCAGCCTGCCTGTTCTTTTTCAAATCACCTTTCAGATGTCACAGTAGAGAAAAAACACAAAACCTTTTTTGTTTGTATTATTTAGGTGCACTAGTTAGCATCACAAAGACTTAGTTTAAGTTAGGTTTCACATCATATCAAGATGCTAATGAGAGGTTCATTACCCTAATGAATTATAGTTGTTCATTCATTTGGAATTGTAAGTGCAGAGGAATGCAAGAGAAATTCATCAAAAAAGAATTCAAAATAATGTTTAACAGGAACAGAGAAATGTTGCCAAGTAACTCAAGAACAGATACTGAAATAATACATGAACTCTGTGTATTTTATCTAAAAAATCCTGTGAGCAAATGATGATGATAAGGGCAAAAAGCAGAATGTCTAGATAAGTGGGATAAAAGTCTGTAAAATATTCACCAGGATTTTATTCTCTGTACTTGAAGGCTTTATGTCACTTAGGGCTGGTAAGAAAAACAACCCTTGTAAAATTTGGAAATTTGGTTATTCTAGACAAAAATACTTTGGGAAATAGTTACCAGATATATGTCTGGTCTTTCACATAATGATTTCTCATCTTATATAATCAGTACTGGCCTGATTTTTCATCAAAACCTCAATGCAGCTGCCAGCAGAGGAGGTAGAGGACCACTTTGCTCTCTCTGATACACACCTGCTCTCTACAGCCTCTGACTTCTGATTTCAGCTCTGACATTATCCAGAAACGTTCTGGCAATACCTACCTGTTAACAATGTGACCACCCAGAAGAAAGAAGGAGCCATCACAGCAGTTACTTCCTATTTAAAGATTTGCTTATATAACATTAGCTGCAGCTAATTTCCTTTGGGTATGAGCCAGCTGCCTGTAGATACAAGAGCTCCCAGCTCACCAAGTACAGTTTGTACAGCATGGCTCTCGTGCAGGCTCTGTGCATATGTTTTTTCCTGTAGGCTCCTTGCGAATGTACAGAGATGCCAAGAACCAGCTGATTTTCAAAACATTCTCCAACTTTTCTGCCATCTAGAAATTCCCTGTGAACTTCATGTGCGGATCCCCAATGTCTTCTTGACTTCCAAGAAGTTGATGACCAGTTAGGACTTATGCTTCAGCAGAGCTGAGATGTAATTCAGGTGTTACAAGGTGTCTTTGAGCTATGCAGCACACCCTACATTTAACCATGAACTTGTATAATATAAAATGGTTAGGAAGCAGAATGTGTACTATATGCTGTAAGCTGAGATACTAGAATATTTTTCCATGTTTAGTGTAGATTGCTTAAAAATAATGAAAGAAATTTACTTTATCACACTACATTATTTTCCAAAATAAAAAACATTGCTCTTTCATGTGTTAACAGAACACTGATGAACATGTTTGATTAAAAATAGAATCATTTGAACAAAGTATTTGTCAAAAATAAACTGTAAAAGACTTTGGTTAAAATTTAATATAATGAAATGTGAACTCTTCAAACTACTTTAAATTACAGTTTTACCAGGTGTACCATAGGTAGCACAATTGGAAAAACAAAACAAAACAAAACAAAAAACAAAAAAACAACCACCACCACCAACAAAACTGCATAAATGTTTTATATCTTTATATCTTTCCTGTCAAATATTCAATTGTATCTAACTAATTATCATTATTCTCATAGAAATTTTAGAAACAGAGGATGAAACAGAATCTGACCAGTTAATGTATTCTGTGAAAAATTATTCAACAAAATTAAAGTTTTGGATATTAGATTCGACACAATGAAAATTTGGCCTTTGAAACAATTCAAAATGTAATCTTTCTTCCTACTTCTGATAAAAGAATTACCAGAAAGCAATGGATTGTGATATTATATGATACTAAGAAGTAGCCAATTTTGCAATATTCAAGTAAATATATTAACATAATCATCTGACAGGAAATCAACATATTTATTTATTGAAACCTATTTTATTGGTGTAAACCACCATCAGAAAGATTTATTTATATATTTGTTTGTCTAATTTAAGAACACTCCATTCTTAAAAACTGTATTTGGACTAGATGTGCATATCCATATTTTACTTTGGAAAGGGTATGGCTGTAAGTGAAGAAAAAGAAGACCATGCAATTGGTATTGTACTGCGCTGGGAATGTGTGTAGGTCATCATTGTCTACAGATGTGATAATTTATTATTATTATTTTTTTCCTTTTGCAAAAGCTATGTTTTGATTTGTACACCATCTCCCTCCTGTTTCTGAGTTCTCGCTATGATGGCTGTACTTATACATTATTAGTGCAAGTAAATTATTCATCTGCTTTTAATGGAAGATCAATCTACTTTCATCAGTAAAACAGGATATCAGTGAGACCTGCAGCTAAAGAGACTGCAAAAGAATTTTTCTTGAGCACTGGTGAAGAGTACTGTACCAGTAAAAAAAAACAAAGTGCAAAAGTGTGCATGCTTTAGGAAGGAGATCATTTGAATGCATGAGATAGACCTGTTGTAAGATATGTTATATTTCAAATAACAATGTTATGTTTATGTTAGGAGGAGAAAGTGTGCATAATACAAAGATGCTCAAATGGGGACACGATTTGGGGGCCATATTGCGTGATCATAAATGAAGTATTTTGATAAAAAGCACTAGAAGGATGTATGATGAAGTTTGACAATGAACTTGCTCTGAGTATTTTAAATCTTTCATTGAAGAGCAGGGGAACTAGGGGAATGAAAAACATCTGAAGTTGCAGAAAGTTTTTTTTTATTATTATTATTTTTTTCTACACGTTAGTACTATGCTGGTTCACATAGCATCAGCAAAATACAAGGAGTCTTATAAGCAGAGCTTTCCTGCTCTAAAAATGTAGTTTAAATAGCCCACGCCTACACAGAACAAGCAGAAGAGGACAGGAATGAGGAGTAAAAACAGCAACAAGGTTAGACATAATCATGCAAACATATTAATGTCACATTTATATTTCAACTGTTTGTTTTGATGCCATTTTCTAAAGGAAGAATGGTGAAGGAAAGACCTTAAAAAAGATGCAACTTTAGAAAAGCCAAGAAAAAAAAAGAAAAAAAAAAAAAGACAAGAAATATTGTTTCTACAGGCTGTGAGAGACTTCAAGGATCTCTTATTTTAGAATATCTTCAAAAATAGTGCCAGAAAGAATACATGTAAATGAAAGGCTAATGCTTAAAAGCAAAGGTTTTTTATTAAATCTGTGCAGGTGTGATTTTCTTTTTTTTCTCACTCCAGAGTATTATAATGAAAGGAGTCTTTCTCTGAAAGAAGACTACAACATTTTTTTGATACACACGATTTTGATACACATGAATGGAAAACCATATTCTTACTCTTTTCAGTCCAAATTTCTGTGTTTTGCATGAGAAATACTTACATTTTAAAGGAAGGGAAACAAACAAACAAACAAACAACAGTTTATGGAGTACCATCTTCATGGCTACAGATGCCTCAGTCTCTTAAGATGGAGATTTAATTAATCAGAATGCTCTAGATTGTGTAGATAAGTTGATGATCTGCCATGAACACATACAAATGAACTACAAATCTGCAAGAGAAATTCCAAACAAACCAACCAACCAAACAAACAACAATAAACAAAAACAAACGAACAAAAAAACAAACAACACAGGAATGAGAGGAGGTAGATGTGTGGTGTATACGAGAAGGAGAATTAACATAATATGAATGTAAAAGCACATCATTGGGTAATAAGGACTCTCAGCTACAGCATGGAAAGAGCTGCAGGCGTCTTAAATCCAATTTAACAAAATTATTCCCAAGGGTTTGCAGAGCACTGGTCCAAAGACAATCTATTTAAGAAGCCTGAATTCTCACAATTTCCACAAAATACAGTGATCACAAGGTAAAAACAAATAAACAACTAAACAAAATTCACTCACATGTCCCCCTTCCCCATCCTTCCTCATCCTCCTCCTCCACCCCCCCCCCAAAAAAAAAAAAAAAAGTAAAAAAAAAAAAGTAACAATAACTTCTCTGACTACCTCAGAAAATAACATTTTAGAACACTGATGTCTGGCTTTGCAGATGAGGTAGTGATTGAAGATGGTGCAGCCTAAGGGATTTGAAGGGAGTCCCTTCAAATCTGCATATCTGCTCTGCACTGATTTTCACTATGAAGAGGTCTTGGAAAAGTCTCAGCACCCAACTTTAAACAAGCTTACCAGTAGCATGTGGCAATCTTTTACTGGCCATTTGAGCATAAACATGTGAATATCTCAAGTAACATTGTGATGCATCTGTGTTTTTGACACATCAAGGAACAGGATGCAGTGTTCAGTTGTGTGTGGTCACACTCCCATTCACAGACACTGCACCACACCTTAGTGTGTAAAGGGATGGATCCTGAGAGGAGCATAGTTTTTCATACCTACTATACTCATTAGAAGTTTATTTTTGAATATTATTGCAGGGAACTTTTTCCCTCCAATGTACATTCATTAATGGCCTATTGTTTGTTTTTGTTTGTTTGGTATTTTTTTCTCTATAAATATATATATTTCTCTATAAATATATATATTTTCTGTATAAATATATATATTTTTCTCTATATAAATGCACATAAATGTTGTAAGATGAATGAGTACTTTCTCTCCCTTGTTATTCTTTTCACTATATTTACAAATACTTTCCCTGGCATTTGTTTTTTAAGGTAAAGAAAGCAGACAATTCATGCCTCTACATTTAAAATATTTTCTAGTCATTCACCAATGCTACTTCTGTGTGACTTCCAAATTTAGTGATGTCACCTGCTGAGCCACTTCATAAAAACAAAACAAAAATACAAAGCATCACCACCACCAACAAACAACAACAACAACAAAAACATAAAACAACAACAAGATAAACACCCCACAACCAAGTATCTTAATTGTCTTTCCCTAGAGGCTACAATCCTGCATTTGTTCTGCATTTGTTGTTGTTGTTGTTGTTGTTATTATTAATTGATGGGATCCAGTCCTGGCATCTCTCCTACTAACACTGCGGTATAAAAGTATTTTGAGATAGAAGCCAATAAACAACCCCAATATTATCAGGGAGAAAAATTTCACCTTCTTATAACTAGACATATAAATATATTTGTTATATATTTTAAATGTATTTGTTATATATAACAATATATATATTATATATAACAAATAAATATATTTGTTATATATTTTAAATATATTTGTTATATATTTATATGTCTAGTTATATATTCCAAAAGAGACTGGACTTTTGTCCCTCCAAATATACCCATCTATCCCTTTAATATTATATTCTATATAAAGAGTACTGAAGTATGTATTGATTACAAGAATCTTCAGATGCTGAAGGCAGAAAAATGAAAGTTTTACCTATCAAGCTTCAGTAAAAGGTAGTTCATGCTAATCTCAGGGTTTTTGCACTCTGGGACATTCTGATCTCTCACTTAATTGCCCCTGACTCATTGCCAGAAAAAACAGAAGCTAAAAAAGCCATTAAATGCTCTTTTGTATTGTGTTCTCTCTGTTCCATTATTTCTTTGCTTATGCAAAAAAAGCTTATGAAGACCTGCTACTCAATAGGAGATTTAGCTACACATTTAAACACATGTAAAATGTGAAGGGGGATTGGAGAGTAAAGGTTAAGATAAGCTTAAGATAGAATAAATAAATAAACAGACAGAAGTAGGGGTATTTCAAAACATCAATGGATGAACTGTTTGAGTGACAGAGCTAGTTCTACCCTCTCATCTAAAGCAGGAAAAAACAAGATAATCCATCACTGAGAAAGTAGGGCATAAAACCACCAGTTTGTTGCAAATATTGTGGTGGTGTTTTGTTGTTGTATGTTTGTTTGTTTTTCCTGTTAGTGCGTCTTAGGACTTAAAATATGCAATATGCTAATGACATCAGCAGCACAGAAGGGTCAATGAATCTAGCTGACCATTCATGTGCTGAGTGTTGCAGAAATTGAAGCTTTCTTCACATACTTCCTCTAAAAGCACATCTCACAGCTGAAATACTTGTAGATATTACCAGAGCATAACAGGAAAAAAAAAATAGAGTAACTCTCAAATGTAAAAAAGACCTAAAGATGTTTCAACAGTTTGTAAAGTGATAAAGCAAAAAAGACCTCAAAAAACAGCCTTTAGTTTAGATCAAGAACTCAGCGCATCATAAAATTTAGCAGAAATGCAGAAAGTCCATAATGCTCTGAGATATTTAGGCTGCAATAATGCCCAGAGAGCTATCTACAGTGATCTTTATGAAATTGTAAAAAAGGCAGTTCTGAGTCCAGTGTACCTGAGAAAGCAAATTAGCATAACTGAGATTTCAGCAAGTTAATTCAGTCCTTTTAATCTAGAATATGAGCAATATAGAACAATGCAGAATTCTCTCTTTTTCCTAAATAGAGCAGGAGATGCCACCAAAGAAGAAAAGGTACCTCAACCACAGTCATGTATGGAAAAGGACAACTAAAGAAGCAGGCAGCAACACATATCAGCACTGAAAATACTCAAGTAAACATTTGAAAATATGAAGTTACTGGTTTACTGTTATCTGCTCACTAATTTTTGCAGAACAGTCAGTCATCAGCCAGTCCTTCTAAGAGTCTTTTCTGGGCAATTACATCTAGTGTGTGGCATCCCTTCCCATGGAAGTTGTTGGAACTAGATGATCCTTAAGCTCCCTTCCAAGCTGTTTTATGATTCTATGATATATAGCCAGGAGTACATAAAATCAGACTTCATTTCATGCCATCTCATCTCTTTAGTGGTAGTTATCTGTCTGCATCACTCTTTGAATGTAAACACTTTTTCCTGGCAGAGCCTGAAACCTGCACTCCGCCTGAGACTTTGATGATGCTGCTGTTTTCCACCAATATAACCACTAACCATTATGTTTTCCAACATAACCACTTCTTGTTCAGAGTCAACAATATGCATGTTCACAGCACTGCAAACCTCCCTGAAAATGACACCTCAGGCAAGATGGTGGAAAAGGGCAAGCAGCAGAAACAGCAGTTTAAGTCCTACTAGAATTCCGGTGCAGCACAAAGGGCAAGTTTCAGTCTCATTTCACTGTATCCTTACATGTGATACTTCATTGTAAACAGAATTCATATATGATAAATACAATATACATGTGAAAGAAAAGAAGCAGAACAAGAGATGATAGTTTCATAGATGAAACAAACAAACAACAGCAAAAATTAGTCAGTTAAAACTAAGGTATTATTAATACCTATGAGTTCATAAAAGCCCTACTTATCCTCTTGCAAACTGATGGGAAACAAACAAACAAACAACAACAACAACAAAAACATACACCTAAGCCTATAAAAATACTTATCTCTAACACCTGTTTTCTGCAGCTTCTGTCACAGTAAAGCACTCTCTTCTCCCTGGAGAAGGCCACCCCCTGTAGAGTCAGTCCAAAAGAACAATGACTTTCACAGGCCAGAAGTGTTTGCTAATAAATGAGCCTTGAAAAGTAGGACATGGAAAGAATCAGTAAAGAGGGTGCCAAATATTCATTTTAACTTTACAAGTAAATGGGGATCACCTGTCAGGGTCAGTGAATCTAAGATCTGGTTTAAGTAGTATGCAGTCCTCTAATACAACTGCATATTATAAGTACCCCTGTAAAAAGGTTTCTAATAGGCAAGGAGTGGCTCTCCAGAACTGTGACAGGACACAGTGAATTACATTAATGGAAGTTGCTTCAGTAAAACCTACTTGTTAAACCATCTAGAATGACTCCCGTCTTTCTGTAAAAGATTTCCTAAGCAATTATGACCAGATCCCTGAACTGAGGGACGCATGTGATCCCAGCATATAGTTTTTAAATTAAGAATAAAAACCTTCTGCTGCCAGACCTCTCTGATTATTAAACAAATTGAGCAAAACCACTGTGAAAATTATAGACTTCTTACCACAGCATAATTTGTCATTTAAAGAACATTTACTAATACTATTTTATCCCTTGGGGTAGAGCCTTCTGATATCGTGTTTTCCTCATAAACTCAGTATACATTCCTGCCCACACACCACAGTGAGTTTCTTTTCAGATCAGTTCCTGATATGGTCGAGCCCTTTCTTCATGCTTCAGGCTAGCGTATCAAATAATAAAATAGTTTACAGTGCTGATAGTCACATGGAAGAGAAAAACACTGAGACTTCATGAAAACAATTAGAAGACCAGAGATAAATGGAATATCTGTAATCTCAAAGTAAACCTATGACCTACAATAAGATGACTAATGAGCAGACCATCACTTAAAATAAGTAGACCATGATATGCAAAAATGTTGATGGAGAGCATCATATCAACCCCTTCAGAAAACCAACAGCAATTATTTCTGAGAGAAACAGAAATGGCAGAATAGATGATCTAACATGTTCTCCTAATGTTACAACGCTGTGAAATAGTCTTTCACAAATGAAATCTTTAAGCTCAAATCCATACTAAAATCACTTTCTGTTCTCTTGGATATCTATATGTAATATACCATAATACTGATAGTATATACATAGCATATATTTAATACATAATATTGATAGGAACCAGTTATCCATTTTTTAATATATACAATCAATAATAATTTACTTTTGAGGGTTATTGCATTCTTCAAGAGCAGGTAAATATACTTTAATTGCTATCCGTGTATTTCATATGACAGAAACCCTACCATCCCATGAAGTGGTTGTTCATTTCAATTCTGAGTCAGTATTCATAATACAGAGAGACTAATTGTGTTTTAGACTCAGTTGAGTTACTCCTGATAGTCTCCATACAGAAAAATGTAGATTAGGAATGGGAAAATGGAAATAACAGTTTAAAATTGGTGGATACATTCTGAAAGAAATATAGACATTGATCATACATGCAAGGATGCTAGCTTTCTTTGGCTCCTCTTCCCCTCAGGGCTTTGTCCAATGGTCTACTACCAAACAGGTCCCTGAAGAGGGAAAAGTCAGCTCTCAAAGTCCAGGGTAGTGAGGTAGTGATGTGTTCACTCTTTCCTGCCTTCTGAATGCAAAACTCCACCATTTCATGACCCCTGCAACCAAGGCTGCCCTTATGTTTCACCTTCTCTGCCACCCCTCTTTGCTGGTGACAAAGTAGTCCAGCATAGCACCTTTCCTCATTGACTCCTCTATCACTTGGAGAAGAAAGTTGTCATCAATGCATTCTAGGAACCTCATGGATTGCCTATGCCTTGCTGTGCTGTTTCTCCAACAGATATTAAGGTGTTTGAAGACCCCTATGAGAACTAGGGCTTGCAAATGTGAGGCTGTTTATGTCTATAGAGGGCCTCATCTGCTTGATCTTCTTGATTGGGTGGCCTGTAGCACACTCCCATGATAATGTCCTCATCTCTGGCTTGCCTTTAAACCTGACCCCTAAGCCCTCTGTCAGCTCCTCTCCTATTCCTAGGCAGAGCTCCATGCACTCCAGTTCCTTGTTGACATAGAGGTTGACACCCCCACATTACTTCTCCCGCCTGTCCTTCCTAAACAGTCTGTATCATAGACTCAGAGACTCAATCATAGAACCATAGAATACATGTAGCTCAGGTTGGAAGGCATCTTGAGGATTACCTAGCTCCAAATCCCCCGCCAAAGTCAGGGATGCCACCTCCCACTAGATCAGGTTGCTCAGGGCCCCATGCAACCTGGTTTTGAACACTCCAAATTACTCCTCTTTAAGTTTAAAACCATTCCCCCTTGTCCTATCATTATCTTCCTGAACAAAAAGTTTATCTCCATCTTTTTTATGAGACTCCTTTAAGTATTGAAAAGCTGCAGTAGGGTCACCCTGGAGCCTTCTCTTCTTTGGGCTGAACAGACCCAGCTTTCTCAGCCTTTCTTCATAGGAAAGGTGCTCTAGCCCTCTGATTAGCTTTATGGCCCTCCTCTGGACCTGCTCTAACAGACCCACATCTTTCTTGTGCTGGGGACCCCAGATTTGGATTCAGCACTCCAAGAGGGGCCCCACAAGGGCAAAGTAGTGGGGGACAATCACCTCACTCAGCCTGCTGGCCACTCCTCTGTTGATGCAGCCAAGGATGCAGTTGGCCTTCTGGGCTGCAAGTGTGCACTGCTGGTTTATGTCAAGCCTTTTGTCCACCAGAACCCCCAAGTCCTTTTCTGCAGGGCTGCTCTCAGTGAGTTCTTATCTCAGTCTATCATCCTGTCTGGGATTGCCTCAACCCAGATGCAGAACCTTGAACTTGGACTTATTGAAACTCATTAATTTCACATAGACCCATTTCTCAAGCTTGTCTAGGTCCCTTTAGATGGCATCTCTTCCTTCTGTTTTATCAACTTCTCAGCTTAGTGTTACCTGCAAACTTGCTGAGGGCACAGTCTATCTTACTGTCTATGTCAATGATAAAGAAATTAAACAGCACCAGTCCCAGAACAGACCCCTGAAGTATACCACTCATCACTGGACTCCACCTGGACATAGAAACATTGACCACTACTCTCTGGGGGTGACCTTCAAGCCAACTCCTTATCCATTGAATGGTCCACCAATCAAAACCATATCTCTCCAATTTGGAGATTAGGATGTCATGTGTCAAAGGCCTTACAGAAGTCCAGGTAGATGTCATCGGTAGGTCTTCCTTTATGAATAGATGCAGTCAGTCCATCATAGAAAGCCACCAGATTGGTGAGGCACAATTTACCTTTGGTAGAGCCCTGCTGGCTGTCTTGGATGATTCTCTTTGTCTTTTATGTGCCTTGAAATTGCCTCCAGAAGGATCTTTTCCATGATCTTGCCAGACACAGAGGTAGCTCATCACTCTGTAGTTCCCTAGAACATCCTTTCAAACCTTTTTAAAAATGGGAGTGATGTTTCATTTTTTTTAGTCACCAGGGACTCTGCTTGACTTCCAGTACATTTCAAATATGATGGAGATCTCCCTCCCTCAGGACCTCAGAATGCATGTCATCAAGCCTCATAGACTTGTACCAGTTCAGTTTCATCAGGTGGTCTCAAACCTGCTCTTCACTTACAGTGGGTGGGACTTTGCTGCCCCACCCTCCATCTACAGATTCAGGGAAATGAAAGACTTGGAAAGCCTGACTGACAGTGAGGACTGAGGCAAAGAAGTTGTTGAGTACCTCAGACTTCTCCATGCCTGTCATTAATAGTTCACCCGTCTCATCCATTAGAGGGAGGATTTTGTGCCAGGGTAGATTTAGGTTGGATTTTAGGAAGAATCTCTTTACTGAAATTGTGTTAGGCATTGGAATGGGCTGCCGAGAGAAGTAGTTAAGTCACCAACCCTGGAGGTCTTTAAAAGATGTTTAGACGTAGTGCTTAGTGATATGGTTTAGTGGAGTACGTGTTAGTATTAGGTCAGAGGTTGGACTAGATGATCTTGGAGGTCTCTTCCAGCCTAGATTATTCTGTGGTTCTGTGATTCTGAGGGAGGACATTCTTCTTGGCTTTTCTTTTCTGAGCAGCGTACCTATAGAATCCCTTGCCAAGCTCAGTTCTATCTATGTCTTGGCTTTCCTGATCCTATCCCTACACATCCAAACATCATCCATGTACTCTTCCCAGGCCACATATCCTTGTTTCCACTGCCTGTGCATTTCCTTTAAAATTGACCAACAGGTCTATCCCAGTTTTCTGCCCTCCCCACTTGCTCTCTTACACAGGGAGATGGAGAGTTTTTGCGCTCTAAGGAAAATGTCCTTAAAGAGTTGCCAGCTTTGTTCAGCTCCTTTGTCCCTAAAAACAGTGTTCCAGGGATTTTCTTGTACTCAGTTTTTATATAGCTTGAAGCTTGCTCTTCAGAAGTTCAAGGTCCCGACTTTGCTCTTTGTCAGGCCAATATTCCTTGAGATCACAAACTCAACCAGAGCATGGTCACTGCAACCCAATCTGTCTGCAGTCTTCACCTCTTTAATGAGTTCATCCACCCTGGTGAACACCGGGTCAAGTAAAAGTTCTCTTCTAGTTGGTTGGTCTAATAACTTGACCAGTAATTTATCCTCAATCTGCTCTAGGAATCTTCTGGATTGCTTACAGACTACTGTGTAGCTTTTCCAAAAGACATCTGGGTGGTTGAAGTCCCCCAACAGGATGAGAGCATGCGAACGCAATGCTTCTTGTAGTTGAAGCAAGAAGGCCTCATCGACAGTCTCTCTTTGATCAGGTGGCCTGCAGTAGATCCCAACCACAAGATGTCCTTTAGTAGTGTGGTCCTTAACTCTCACCTACAAGCCCTCAACCTCTTCATGGCTGTTTTTCATAGGCATCTCTCTGTGATCAAGCCCCTCCATAATGTAGAGGGCAAAAACCCCTCCCCTCCTTCCCTGTCTATCTCTTCCCCTCCTTCCCTGTCTCTCTCTTCTGAAGTCTCGTAGTCCTCTATTCGATTGTTGTAGTTGTGTGATCCATTCCACCACATTTCTGTGATAGCAATCAGGTGATATTTTTATAGTTGCACCATGTTTCCAACTCCTCTTGCTTATTTCCCATGTTATTTGCTTCTGTCTAGAGACACTTCAGCTGGGTTACCAGTCATGTTACTTTTCCAGAGGAACCCTTCCTGATTGCATTAGGAGAGTTCAACACTATTTCCCTGTTGTTTCTTAGAGTGACAATGTTTTCAGGTTTGTTTTCTTCACTCAGATGTACATCCTTTTCCCCCACCAAAACTAGTTTAAAGCCCTCCTGATAAGCCCAGCCAACTTTTTGCCCAAAACACTCTTGCCCTACCTGGTCAGCCATGCCCTATGCGGTGTCAGCATGCCCAATTTCTCAGAAGTGCATCCAAGATCGTAGAACCCAAAACCTTGGGCATGGCAACAGCATCACAGCTATTCATTTATGAAGCTAACATTTTCATAAACGATTTGGATGTAGGACTAAAACGTGTTCTGATCAAATTTGCTGATAATACTAAACTTGGGGGAGTTGTTGACTCTGCTGAGTGATGTGCAGAGAGATCTTGACAGACTGGAGAACTGGACAATCACCAAACACATGAAGTTTAACAAAAGAAAGTGCCAGGTCCTGCACCTGGGAAGTGGCAACACTCATTATAAGCTATACATACAGACTGGGGAACAAGATGCTGGAGAGAAGCCCTGCAGAGAGGGATCTGGAGGTTGTGGTTGATAGCAAGTTGTTTATGAGCCAGCAGTGTGCCCTGGCAGCCAGGAGGGCCAACCATATCCTACGGTACATCAAACATGGCATTGCTAGTCAGTCGAGTAATGTGATTGTCCCACTCTTCTCTGTGTGGGTGTGGCCTCACGTCAAGTACTGTGTGTCAATTCTAGGCACCACAGAACAAAAATGATGTGAAACTTTTGGAGAGTGGCTACAAAGATGGTGAAGGGCCTAGAGGGGAAGTTGTACAAGGAGCAGATGAGGTCACTTGGCCTGTTCAGCCTGGAAAAGAGGAGGCTGAGGGGACACCTCATCACGGTCTACAGTTTCGTCATGAGGGAGAGTGGAGGGGCAGGTGTCGATCTATTCTCTTTAGTGAACAATGATAGGACCTGAGGGAAAGAGGTCAAGCTGTGACAGGGGAGGTTCAGGCTGGATATCAGGAAGAGGTTCTTCACTGAGCAGGTGGTTGCTCACTGGAACAGGTTTCCCAGGGACCTAGTCACAGCACCAAGCCTGTCGGAGTTTAAGAAGTGTTTGGACTGTGCTCTTAGTCATATGGTCTGAATTTTTTGGGTAGACCTGTGTGGTGCCAGGACTTGGACTTGATCCACATGGGTCCCTTCCAACTTGGGATATTCTATGATTCGATGATTCTATGATAATCATTCACTTGTTTTGTTCTTCTCCTTTGTTTTGGGTCCCAGTCACCAACTGGGAGAACAGAGTACTTGCACTCTCAATCCCTTCAACATCTTTCTGAGGGACATGAAGTCCCTTTTGATATTTGGAGTCTCCTTGTTGCAGCCTTATTTGATCCTGTGTGAAAAAGTAGGAGGGGGTGCTAGTCTTGGGAACCCATCAGGCTTGGTAGCTTCATTGTGATATCACAAATGCAGGCTCCATGTAGGCAGCAAACTTCTCTGAAGAGGTTATCTGGATGACAAATGTGTGCTTTAGTGACTCTTAGAGAGAAGCCTTCAATGACTAACACCCTTTGTGCTTTTTTTGTGGCATTAGTTCTCATGCAGGTGGGAAACTGAGCCAACTTTGTATGGTTAGCGTGTCTGAGGTCCTTACTATTACTCTTGGAATCTCCTTCCTCCTTCCCTAGAACACTGGATCTATTTTGCAGGGTCACTGCGGGGACATGGGGGAGACTCCTCCACTGGCTCTGATCACAGACAAGGGTCCACTCTCCATTGTCCTGTGAATTGTTCAAATGTGTTCATTCAGGGCTGGAAGCTTGTTTAACATTCCCTTCCCAGGACTTAAGGCAGGGCTGTTGCTGTGCCTGTGTCAGCACATGACACTATTTGTCAATCTCCTGCTAGGATTACTGGATGGTATGTCATCTGATGAGCTCCTCTTGTAACAGAACCACCTGTTTGAAAAGTTCATCCAGCTGGCCATACTTGCACCCATGACACCTACCTCTCCCTTCTGCTTATGAGAACTTCCAGAAATTGTAATTCTCTGGAACTGTGGGTCTGGGCCACTCTTTCAATCCTTGGAAGGTCTGTTTGGGTGTAGGTATCATCCCCAGAAGGTTGTGGCCCCTTTGTCTGGGTTTCATCTTCAGACTGTCAGGCTCAGTAGGTGGACACCATTTCTGTTGCAGTAGAAGGCCCTTCCTCTGTTGTTCCCAGAATACAAAGTGACTGACCTTGCGCCCTCTGTGCTTGCCCTGCCTATGTGCACTACCGTACCACTCCCTGACTGTCTGCCCAGTTTGCTGAGCTCCTGGGCACTTTCACTCCGCTAGGGACTGTCTTGGTACAAAGGGAGGAGGGGGATGAGGGAGAGAACACTACTGGCTCTGCCCAAGTCTCCTCAGCAACTCCCATGAGGGCTGCTGGATCTTGGAGGTTCCCTCAGCTGCTTCAATGCATGAAACTGCAGGCCATGATCTCCCTCTCCACTGCAGAATGCATCTGCTCCGGAGCTAATTGCCTCGGTGAGTGACTTGAATATCATTGTATTCCAACACTCCAGTCATGGGGCCATCTGACCCACCATATATCCATAATGTCAATGAGGTCATAGCTCCGTAGGCATACATATATCTCTAACTTTTATTGTTTATTCCACATACTACTTGTGTTAACACAGAGACATTTAATTTGGGCACCTGATGAAGCTGACGCAGTATCCAGAGTGGCTGGAATTCCCTTGTGTTGATATTCAGGTGGTCTCCTGCTGACCCATGACTCCTCTCCATGTTCAGGACATCTGCCACTGACATCAATCTGGGAGGAGCAGGATGGGTTGAGGTTCCTCTCCTCTGGCAACTTAAGAATACTTAAGCAAATTGGACATAGATGGGATGCAACCATAAGCACTGAGGGAGCTAGCAGATGTTATTGTGAGGACACTTGATAATGGTGACTGAGAGAAGTGCCTGAGGACAGGAGGAGAGCAAATATCACTCCTATCTGCAAGCAGGGCAAGGAGATCCAATTGAAATACAGGTCAGTCAATTTCCCAACTGAGATACACCCTGAGAAGGTGACGGAAATAATCCTTGGAGCCATTTCAAGGAATATGATGAACAAGAAAGACAGAAAGATTAGTCAACAAGGATTCACTAGTGCAAAGACATGTTGGACCAGCCTGATAAGCTTCTACAATGAAAAGACTGGCATGGTAGAGAAGAGCAGTACATGCTTATAGATTTCCTAGAAATTTCAGGAAGACTTTCAATGTTGTCTCTCACAAGATCCTTACAGAGAAGCAGTTCAAGTATGAGCTGAATGAGCAGACAGGGAGGTGGACTGAAAACTGTCTGAATAGCCAGGCCCATGGTGTGGTGATCAGTGACTCAAAGTTGGAGCTTATGCTAGTAACTAGCACTGTACCCAAGGGCCCAATCCTGGGCCCAATCCTATTTAACATCTACATTAAAGATCTGGATAATAGGGCAGAGTTTATCCTCAGCAAGTTTGCTGATGACACAATACAGGGAGGAGCGGCTGATATGCCAGAGAGTCATGCTGTCATCCAGTGACCTGAATGACAGCCTGGCTGGTGAGAGACTGAAGAAATTGGCTGACAGGAAAAAAAAAAAAAAAGACTAAAGACATCCTGAGCTTCCTGAGTTGGCAAAGTATTTCCAGCAGGTTAAAGGAAGGGATCATTCCCCTTTACTGAGTGCTGGTGAGGTCACTTTGGAGTACTGGGTCCAGTCCTGGGCTCTCTGGAGAGAAAGTCCAATGAAAAGCCACAAAGATAATTAAGAGATGAGCACCTTTCTTCTGAGGAAAGCCTGAGAGAGCTGATACAGAGAGTGGATCAGTTCTTATGAAAACAATAACATACTATGTAGTTGTGTTATAAAGCGTTTAAGCAATTCAGTGGATACTGGGAGAATCTGCTTGGTAAGGAAGAGCAGAAAGATGGGCAAACATAGAGGAAATGAAGAGTTCATCCATACAGACATTATTACAACTAAATACAAACAATAACAATCCTCCGTTAAGAAAAACAAAACAAAACAAAACAACAACAACAACAAAAAACACAAAATGTATCAGTAAGAGATTTTATTCCTCAGATTTAGAAAAACATAAATTTAATTTAATTATTTTATTTATTTATAGCTACCCATATTCTCTTGTTGATTTTCCTCCTTAAATGAGAAGACAAGAAAGATGAAAAAAAATGGGACAGTATTAAAGGTCTTCTTCTGGGATTCAAAATTCATTAATTATTTGCAAAGATAGCCATTTATGGCTTCCACTTTCAATCGATTTTAATAGTCTACTCATCAAACTTTAGTTATGAATAAGCATTATGCAGTTGCATTCTTCTTTTATTTGTGCCTGTGAAGCTCATTTTATATCAATCAAGTCATTGCTAATTTACCTTGTTGCCAGGGAAAGGAAACTGAGACTCAAGAAAACAACCAAAAGGAGAAATTAAATATAACATTTTCTCAAAAGTTCTTCTTCTATTGAAATGCTTTTTGCCTGAAGCTAAATTAATTCATTTCTTGTACTGACATTCACTGTTCTTTCTCTCCTATGGTTATTGTCTGTTTTCTAGAATTACAAATGTAAGCATAGCACACTAACTTTTCAAGGTATGACTGTAGAAAAAAGTGTTCTACTTCAGTTGTTTCAATCAAGAAGCAGATGTGTGAAATTTCCAATATGGGGCTCTAAGTTTTTATACAACAAAGTAAAGATTTGTTATCTTTTTACTGAGTTTGCAATACTGATCTTTTATTTTATGCACATAATCAATTATTTCTGTTTAACTTCATAAAGACTGTTGACACCAGTAGGACTGCTTTGACCCATCTTGTACCCAGAGCACATATGCAAAACACAATTATAAGCCCTTTAAAACTAAAATTTATCCTGTCACAAGCAAACCTCTATAACATACTTCACTCAGTAGAATAAGGAAAGGGAAAGGGAAAGGGAAAGGGAAAGGGAAAGGGAAAGGGAAAGGGAAAGGGAAGGGGAAAGGGAAAGGGAAAGGGAAAGGGAAAGGGAAAGGGAAAGGGAAAGGGAAAGGGAAAGGGAAAGGGAAAGGGAAAGGGAAAGGGAAAGGGAAAGGGAAAGGGAAAGGGAAAGGGAAAGGGAAGGGGAAAGGGAAAGGGAAAGGGAAAGGGAAAGGGAAAGGGAAAGGGAAAGGGAAAGGGAAAGGGAAAGGGAAAGGGAAAGGGAAGGGGTAAGGGAAAGGGAAAGGGAAAGGGAAAGGGAAAGGGAAAGGGAAACGGAAACGGAAAGGGAAAGGGAAAGGGAAAGGGAGAGGGAGAGGGAGAGGGAGAGGGAGAGGGAGAGGGAAAGGGAAAGGGAAAGGGAAAGGGAAAGGGAAAGGGAAAGGGAAAGGGAAAGGGAAAGGGAAAGGGAAAGGGAAAGGGAAAGGGAAAGGGAAAGGGAAAGGGAAAGGGAAAGGGAAAGGGAAAGGGAAAGGGAAAGGGAAAGAAAGCTGCCTTCTGCTAAGCTGCCTTAAGCATCCACCTGCAGTTTCAATTCCTCTTGAAATTTTATTTAAATGGGTTCATAAAAGTTGACCTAAAGGAAACAATTGTCCTTCTAATTACAGAGTTCTCTGTGGTGTATAGTGTTGTAATTAGCAGGTACAGTACTGACAGAACAGACTTGGTTTGATTTTCACCAACACTGGTTTACACCATTAATTTTACCAGAACCTTTTTATTTAGTAATTTACTTCAGGGAACCAACTCTGAATATTACTGAAGTTTCTAGGCAATTATCATAATTTCATAGCAAATATGTGAAACAAACCCAATGCAGTCCTTCCCAAGTTATTTCTTGAAAATAATTCACCAGATACATTAGTATACCAAATGAATACAAAAAAAGTCTACAAATGGAGTAAGGAAAAGTAAGTGCCAGGAAGGTATTAACCCATTTTATGACTGTGAATGTTGCTTTTTAAGCACAGATAACATGAAATTTTGTGCATGTAAGGACCATAAGTAAAATGTTAATCTAATCAAGCAACAATTAAAACCTCTTTTCATAAGTATGTAAGCAGAACTGACAGATTCAATTTCATTCCTTCTGCAAGAGATTACCGTGCTGAGAATGTCTCCAGGGTGTTCCCAGAGCAATTGCTAAACCAGCGCATACAGTTTCTATTCTCATTATACTTGATTCAGCACAATGAACATCCAGCTGCTGCTCTGAAGGCAATGACCCTTGGGAGCATGCATGGAGCTAGAAAGAAAAATGGGAATTTTTGCTCCTTTTCTCTGTTTGATCCAAGTCTACATGGAGTCTGTAATTGAAACTGGAGAGAAAGAGATGACAGATGTCAAAGGAAGCAGTTGATTCAGCTGGAAATGATGAATCCCAGGAAGACATGATAATTTTTAAGGCCTTTTCTAAAGTGAAGATATAGGTCTGGAATCACACTATATTAAAAATTAAAAATATACAAAATAGTAACCACATGAAAACAATTTATTTTTCTTCTTGTCTTTATAATAATTCTTCATGTCTCATAATTTCATTTGTATTTGCACATGATTCTATGCTATATTTTTTCTTGAACTATGCCAACTTGTTTAATCATCTTGATTAATACAAGAAAAGTAGGCAATTGCTAAGAGAAAATGTATTATGATTGCCATGGTTTGCTGCTCGATTGTTTCTACCTTCACTTACAAACCAAAAGTTTCCCATAAAAACAAACAAGCCAACACTTGTAAGATATTTTCTTTAGTTTTCCTTATTTATGTCACTTTTTAATACCTCTCCATAGCATTCCCCTTCATCAGATTATTTCTTTCATCTAGTTTTTTCTTTTAGCATTCCCTTTTCTCAGTTGTCTCATTTCTTTTCTGTTCCAACCTTTTCCTTTCCATTTGCCTTTCTGAACTTAGGATATTTGGAGATGGAAGTATAAAGCAACCAAACTCTATGGGTCTTTGATTTGCGGATCTACTTTGTAAATCTATACATCTACACAAAAGTTCAGTATCTGATGTTGGAATTCATCACAAATTGTCTTTCATGCTCTGATATTTGTTCAGATTACCTGAAAATAGAATGGAGCTCAACCCCCAAGAAAAAGCATCCTCATTAAGACACCTTTATTTCCAAATCAAAACTGCACATATATTTTCAAGAAGGGTATTCGGGTTTTTTTATTGTTTTTTTTTTTTTTTTTTCCAGGTAATTAAAGAAAGAACTGAAATACATTATGCATTAATATCCAATCTTACAGTATGGCAAATAATTTAGTCATAAATATCAAACAGGAACAATGTCAATAAAATGCTAGCTATTCCCAAATGATTAAGAAATTCATCAAATGCTATCAGATGTAAAAAATATCCACAAAGAACTATGGTTGCAAAGACACTTCTCCATCCACAATTCCCTCTTCAACATAAGAAGATTTCACTCTAAATTTTTTATTGATTAACCCTAGGATAATATTGGGTCAGGGATTCTAGGTTCTTATAAACATTATATTCTCAAAAACAGATGTTCACAGCAGTTAAACACACATCTCCCAGGTGAATACATTCTAACCACTGAATCTTGTTTGTCTTGCTCACTCTCTAGAATATACATATAAGAATAGTTGCAAACAGGATAAACTGCTAATAGAGATACTGAAAAAAGCAGAGTACCCCTGTATGTCTTACTGTCACCTGAGCAAGACATTCAGACTGAAGGTGATAGAGAAAACCTCATTCAAATCTATCACCAGTGACCAAACATAATTCAATGTCTTTCATCCTTCTTCTGCCTTGCAGACAGCAATTTCTCTTTTACAGGAGGCTGACAGATACATTAAGTACTGGAGTTTATTCTGCAGTTTAGTTTCTCAGCTGCTAATATATTGCCCGAACTTGTCACAGTCATGCAGAACACCAGCATTAATGACATCCCATTTCCACAGGCTTTTAGAATGTGTCTTAATTTTCAATTTTATTTTTACATGACCCCAATATTTACATGATCCCATTCTTAATATGACCCCAAATATCTAGCTATGTGTCAACTTGTTTGAGGCGATGTTTTCATTTGACTACATGGCAACTTTTTAATCTAATTTTGTTACAAGAGCCCACAGTCCCATAATCTGACATCACAGTGAATTTCCCCCATCCTTATCTGATCCCCCTTCTTATCAGGTCCTCAGATTCTCTTGATTCTGAAATCAGTTTCAAAGATCAGCATAAGACAGTGTTAAATATAATAAACTTGGTAAAACTCAAAAGCAGAATATGTGAAGTCAATAATGATTAATTGCACAATGGTCTCCAGTCTGGGTATGAAGCCAAAGTAAATTTTGCTTAAACCTGGTCACACAGATATACATGTTTCCACAGTTCTGCTGGAACAGTATTTCCTAGTGTAGTGGGTTTACGTGGCAAGGTTTTGGTAGCAGGGGGCCGTAGGGGTGGTTTCTGTGAGAAGGATCTAGAAGCTGCCCAGCATCTTTTTTTGTCTGCAGGAGCTCTGACACCAAAATATGCTGAAGTTTCTAGTGGAAAAGCAGAAAAAAGAACCCTGATAGAGCTGGAACTGGTATGTAAATTTTTGTGGGGTGGGTTTTGTTAAAAACTCACAAACTTTCACATTATAAAATTTACAGTAGTTTCAGACCTAGGCTTGCCAGAGACTTGCAAGGAAGTCAAGTCAGGAAAGTGTTCTTCCTATTTTTATCTTGGCTTCATGTAGTCATGTTTTCCATCCCCTAAGACTTTATTGCAACGAATGAGTTTATCCAAACTGGCCAGGATAAAAGAGGTCATAGAGAAGAAGGGTCTTGAAAGAGACTGAAAAGAAGGAAGGGACCCATAGGTGTTGGCAACAGTAGGAGATCTGGAGAAGCAACACACATGTTACCTGACACAATGGGTCCATGTGGAAGAAAAAGGACAATGAGGTGAATGTCCTCAAAACAGGAAAAGATTGAATTACTTTTTGACTCATTGAAAACACTCAACTCAGTCATGAAAGACAAATATGGGAAACTGGTTTTAATGCTTGCAGAGACACTTGTTTAAATGATACTCTTCCAATAACAGAACAAAAGTCCACAGGGAGAGGAAGCATAAGAAATGTTAAAGAAAATGGGTTTACCTCTAAATAGAGATATCACGGTCTCACAGCAAATCAGTTATCTAATAACAAAACATTTTTAAGCACTCTCTAGACTTACATTTGAACAGAATAGAGAATATTCTGAAAATGCTACAATTTTATGTCAAAATAGTTTGAACCTTCATTACATATACAATGCCGCTTTCCTTCTATCAGACTGACAGCTCTTTTAACAGAAGTACACCATTCCCCTCCCTGAAGAAATGCAGTGTGGTGGGAAGTGCTCCAGAGGAGATTCCAAAAAGCTTCCAAGTATTAGAGATTTGAAAATCAGTCATGGAGAAGCAAAATGGTCCATTTATTTTTTAGCACTAGTAGCTATCTTCACATTGTCATTCTCTTTTCAATCTGATGTCTCTAGTGCCATAGTTAAGTGGATAAAGCTAAAAATAGACTGACACCATCTACTACAACACAGAATGGAAGAAGGGACATAGAGTTTGAATAAAGTTTGTTGTTGTTGTTGTTGCTGTTGCTGTTTTGTTTTTCCCCCCCCCCATGGAAAAATCTAGCTTGGCAACTTTGAAGAATGATCTCTAACCCCAGCTGTCAGAAGTGTAACAAAGACAATACAAACATAAAAGTATATATACTGTCTTACTGAGGCCTGGAGGGTGATTTATCAACCCCCTTGTCAGTCTTGGCTTCTGCTAAAATATAGGATAGTGTGGTTGGACTTTTGCCATCAGATGTACACTTATCTGATTTTCAGAAATGGCAAGCAACAGTACTTTCCATGGAAGATGACTGCAGAGTGTGCTGGGATTCATCTTAAAAAAGAAAGAAAATCACTTCCGCAACTATTAGAATATGTCAACATCACTAATTTCATACTAGCTGGGTCAAGACATTCAAACTTGCAGTTTGAATGCAATGAACGGCAATGACTTGCAGTTACATTTAGCTGGGCTTGTTTTGATGTTGTGACAGAGCTGACAATTTCCTTTTCTTCCTGATAACTCAATGTATCCAGAACACTACATTGCTTTCATGTATGGACCAAAAGTCAAAACATTCTGTATCCCAGAAGAATTTACAGAGAACTGTGAATGAACAGACTTAGAGAGAAGGAAAGAATAGAATGGGCCTTTTTAAAAAAGCATATATAAAGAAAGTTATTTGTTTTAGTATTAGTTTTATGATTAGGAATGGTTGAGTCACCATCCCTGGGGGTATATAAATGATGTGTACATGTGTTTTTTAGGGACATGGTTTAGAGGCAGACTTGGTAATACTAGGTTAATGGTTGAACTTGATGATCTTAAAAGTCTTTCCCAACCTAAATAATTCTACCATTCTATGATTTCTTGTTCTATTATGTTTGTTTAAGAAATGTTATTAAGGATATTCTTCTTTTATTAATATTTATTAATTTTATTACTATTAATATTTTTATTTATGTTAATTTCTAAGTAACACATTTTAGTATGAGTCTTGAAATTCAAGCTGTTCATAAATCTAGGCAATATTTAAAATAAGAAGCAGTATTGGCCTGTAGTGAAAGACAGAGTGAAATAGCTGGTGCAGGGAGTCCGACATCCACGATGTTTGCTCTTATGAGGGTTTTACTTTGGAATTTCCTACTCTGCTGCCAAGGAGTGAATGTGCATTAGAAGGTAAAGTGCAACATGCGTTCTTCTGACATACACTTTCCTGTTCAGTTTCATCTGAAAGATGTGGTAAATGGGGATCAACAGGAGCTTCTCTTCAAATGTTTCAAATCTACTTCTGGAGAGACATCACTAAAGAAATTCATGCCATTTCGACAACCTTTTTGTTTTTCTTAAGGAATATGCAAAACAAAGATGTAACTGTAACTACATAAAGTTTTTAGGAACACTTCCCAGGTGTTATTTCCAACTTTCAGCAAGGAAAAGTGAAAATAAGCACACTTTTTAAAAGAACATTTACCATAAATCTTGGAATCAACAGCCAGCAAGTCACTCCTAAGAAATCCGTTTTTGTTTCCCCCCTTTTTCAAAAAAGCCTCATTCTTTGGATAAAAGCAACTGCGTGCTCTTCCAGAATAAGTCCTGAAGCAACACAGCAACCATCTCCCAACTTTTCCCACAGCCAGAGCAGAGAATAAATGAGCACTGAAAGTTATCTGATTAACTCCAACAGGTTGTCCTGGCTATCTCCAAACCTCTTATTTCAAATAGGTGTTAATTAATACAACTTGACCTATTCAATTTACAATTACCTTGTGTGAGCTTGGTTTGCAGTGAGTCAGAGCACACACATACCAACACACTGAAGCAAACTCAGAATGCAAGGCTTTTTCAACTATTCATAATAAGATCAAACTTAGCAAGAAAATGTCAGATTTTCAGAGAATGCCCTAAAAGCTACAAAGGGAAACGGAAGTAACAGTGGTCACTGGTGTCATTTAGATTCACATTTGGGCAAACACTGCTCTAGGTATAGAGGGAGGATTAGCTGAGTAGTGACAGGAAAAGATTTCTGTCGATATAAGTTCCCCAATTATCAGAGAATTTGCACAAATATTAATTGTATTCATACTTATTAATATAGGCATTATTTTATATGAAAATCTCTCATTATTATAGTCTTATAATTTTTCCTTTTAAATGCCTAGAGCTTACAGAACATCAGCTCTATCATGGATAGAGAAGAGTTATTCACAGAGTCACAAAATCATTGAATGTTCCAAGTTGGAAGGAACACACAAGGATCATTAAACCAACTCCTGGCTCCACACAGGACTGCCTAAAAATCAGACCACTTGTCTGAGAATATTGTCTAAACTCTTGAACTCTGGCAGGCTTGGTGCTGTGACTTGGTAAAGAACCTTTTTCTAGCATCTAGCCTGAACCTGCCCAACACAGCTCCATGACATTTCCTTGGGTCGTTTTGCTGGTCACCAATGAGAAGAGATCAGTGCCTGGCTCTCCATCCCCTTTATGGAGCTGTAGGAAAGCTTAAGACTTCTTAGTCTCCTTTTCTCTGGCCTGAACAGACCAAGCCACCTCAGCCACTCCTCAAATGTTTTCCCCTGTATCCTTCATCATCTTTGTAGCCCTCCTTTGGACATTTTCTAATAATTTTATATCCTTCTCGCATTGTGGTGCCCAAAACTGCACACAGCACTCAAAATGAGGCTGAACCAGTGCAAAGCAGAGGGGGACAATCCCTTCCCTCGACCAGCTAGCAGTGCTATGCTTGATGCTATGCCCCAGGGTACTGCTGGCACTTTTGGCCATCAGGGAACACTGCTGGGTTATGTTCAACTTGCTGTCAATGAGAACACCCAGAACCCTCAGCCAGAGAGGCTGCTCTCCAGCCTCTGCTCCCCCAGTCTGTACATAGATCCAGGGCTGCCATGTACCAAATGGACTCTACACAAGATATGCAACTTCTAGTAGTTCGTTATGAATATCTTGCAGACATTCTTGTCCAAAATAAAACAAAACAAACAAACAAACTAACAAAAAACAGTAAGTTCTAGAATACAAAACCTGTGTTTGTAATATAACCAATGTACCTAAAAACTGAGTCTGCAAAGGACCTTTATTCATCACTGCTGCTAGGGAGAAAAGTTATAAATATTGTAAGAAACCTGACTTTTCAATTTGTCAGTCCTACTCTGTGTAGATAGAGCACCATCAAAATCTGTCTCTTAAACGGCAGGTCATACAAGACCAGCAAGCTGACTGGCTCTACCTACAATGTGTGAAATTAGTTTGGAGGTGTGAGTTTAGTTGTCAGACATGTTTTACGGTGGAAGAAACTGAGACTGATGCTGGAGTTAACTCCAAATTGACAAAAAATATAATCTTTTGAGAGGATAGAACAAAATGGACAAAATCTTCACCTTACCATGGTTTTCAAAGCACTTTAACAGATAGCAAGCATCATAATAAGAAATACACTTAAAAACACATATTCTCATAGATAAGGCATTTAAACCTTAATCTAGAAAGAGACCTCAATGGGTATCAGTACTTATAGGTATCAGTACCTATAGTAGTAGGAATATAGAGTTCGTGCAGTCCTTCTGGAAAACTCTTATCTTCTTAGGTCTGTCAAATTCAGATAGAAAACTTGAAATTCTGTCCTACCAACCACCTTTGAAAATGAATGTGCCAGATAGACACTCTGAGATTAAAACTGGAAGAGCAGTTAGCCAGAATTTCTGGCAAACAAAATGACATGAATCTCATCAGCTCAGGAGCTGTCTTCACAGGACAGAATCATTTATTTTTTGA
This sequence comes from Aythya marila, assembly GCF_965140915.1. Taxonomy (NCBI): domain Eukaryota; kingdom Metazoa; phylum Chordata; class Aves; order Anseriformes; family Anatidae; genus Aythya; species Aythya marila. The sequence goes on along the minus strand of NC_139080.1, from coordinate 39,842,275 downwards.
TTGAGACTTGACATTTATCATACTGTTTTGACAGATCCTGGTGACAATTACGAAAGACATTTACCGGGCTTTCTGTCAGTATTTCATGTTAGCATAGAAGACCCCATTAACACAGAACCAGAAAAACCATCCACTGAATGTGAAAGAGAGAAAAAATAAGTTCTTTTTAATTAACTCTGTCAATTCCTCAAAATGTTTCTAAGTCAAAGCACAAGACATGAAAGTCTAAAGCAAGGGTGAATATGTTTACCAATGCTGACTTTAGAAGAAACTTGAACAAGTCAGCTCATTTTATGTTGCAGCAGTTACAAGTCATTGCATACACTCAAAACAAACAAATAAACAAACAAATAAAACCACCTTTAATCTTCTTCTGGTTTCTTTGATTTTTTAATTTCATTCCAACAACAGGAGCAAAACATAAGTGAAGCACAGTAAATATAGGGCCAATGCTTGTATAAATTGTCTTCATACAAGCAGAATATGACTGTTGTAAGAAGAAATCAGCAAAAGTACTAAATTTGTTAGAAAGAATACAACAGACATCTATTTTTTGGATGAAAAATATTATGTATTAGTATTATATTATTATACATTGATAACTGTAAAGTTATCAGCTCTGCCCAACTACTTGTCATAGCTGTTTCAATTCTAACTAGCAAGTAGGTGACACCCAAGATTCAAATAAACCTCAGGATAGTTAGTGGGCTCAAACATAAATGTTGAGAAAGTAAGAAAAAAATCTCATGCTGTATGAAATTTTAATGTGTAATTATTTTAATGTGTAACAATTTTAAGATTAGATCTTTTTTGGGAGTCAGTAATTTTCACTACTCAAGGAAGGATTTGCTTTGATAAAGTGTGAATGTCTTCCAGATATTTGAAGGAGATAGATTCTTTTTACTTTGAAAGCACTGTCAGAAATATTACCTTAAATTGTACAGCATTATGACACTCTTTTCCTATATTGGAACATGTATTCCTACAGGATTCATGTCATATATGCATCAACATGAGTGATTACATATGTAGGTGTATTATTTTGAAGAACCATAGTATATCAAGACATATACATTTTTTGATTCTGTGCAATTACACATTGTCAGAACACCCACAACACAATTTAGATTTTTTAAAAAAAGATTTAGCACAATGTGAGGAGTAGATACTACAGTCCTTGTTCACATCATTAGATTTTAATGGAACTTCTGAAATACAAGAAGGATACAACACTAAATTTTGATGGTATAGATCTATAAAGATTTAAACATAAGATTAAGATTTAGATTTAAGCCTAAATTTAAGATTTAAGATTAAAAAAATGTAAAGAACCAAGGTTCTCTGCTTTACCAGAAATTAATATTCTGCATACTCTGATTATGTCTTGTACATAATATTCTTCCTATTTCTACCTGTATGCATTTTATTTAATTAAAAACAAAACAAAAAAAACACCCTACCTTTTTGAACTTTATTTTTATCTTCTTTGAAGATATATTTAAGATGCATTGATCTTGAGAATATTGTTATTAGATTAACGTTTTTTAACTCTGTTAATTCCCAGTGAAATACTGAAGCAGTGTCTCTGTCTTTAGACAGACCTTTATATTTGACTCTCTCCTCTTCCACTAGTAATTGAAGCAACTGAAGAATTGCTTTCAAACTATTGAAGAACATACAAAGGAAAGCAGTTCTTCCTATTTTACAGGTCCACAAAGTTCTTCCCAGGGTTTGGCTATAATATTTAATTGCCTTTGAAGAGCTCCATAGCTTTTTTTTTTTTTTTTTTTTTTTTTTTTTAAATTTCATTTTTCTAAAACATTTTCTAAAATATTTCATCCACGTTTCCTGGAATCTTCTGATCTTGCCTATATACAGCACACTGATTTCACAGCAAGAAATTTTAGTTTAATGTTTGCTTCTCTTCCAATAAAAATTTATTGTCAAAAACCAAAACAAAGGAGTGTGATGATATTTTCTGAAGCTAATATCCACACAGTGGATACTTTTAAGTATTCTAAATTAGGCCAGTGAATCCATATACATTATCAAAGTTCAAGATATGATTAATATATTTACAGTTCAAAATATGATCTTATTTGGAGCAGAGATATGAGAACAGCTCAGCTATTCCCTGTAGCAGGGAATTCTGGGTATTCATTCATTTATTTACTTATTTATTTACCACCAATTCATTTGTTGATAACAGATTCAATACTGTCCCTGGCAACATACATAATCTGTGCTATTCATTTGTGATTAGACTGATAATTAGCAATGTCAATTTGCTACTGCCATTTTCTTTTACAAATGACTTCAAAATAATTATTAAAAATACATTATTAATTATGGAGAAATTATCAACAGTGCTATTACAGCTGCACTGGGAAAAGCTTGTCACAGCTAGAGATCAAACAATAATAACTCAAACTATAAATTAAATGTGATGATTAAGTAACATTATCCTCTATCAGCAAAAAGAAATGTAAATCAACTTGTGTGTATACAAACTGTGTTTCATTCCATCCACCAAAGACTAAAGAGAATTGAAGAGATGAACAATTCTATATCAGACCTGAATTTCAAAAATTTCAATGTAGGACTGGAGAAAAACAAAACATTAATTGCAAAATTAAGTTAGTCTTGACTAGGTAAAAATGCATGCATACCAACAGGATTCAATAAAATCTAGTTTGAACAATTAAATTGATACTATTTAGTATAGTTTTAAATTTCAATATACTTTATTAAAATGAAGTATATGAGACATCATTACTGATATCTCATTTTCTGTAACACAGATATTATTTCAATATTTATATAAGTATATAACAGGGTGTATAAAACCATTAGAATACTCTTGCTACTTGCATCATGTTATGCAACACGTGATCCTTGATATAATCCCTTAGGAAAGAAAAAAAAAAAAAAAAAAAAAAAAAAAAGATTTGGTTTTATATCTGTAAAGCCTTTATCTCCAAATAAATGGCGTTCCTGGTTTCACATCTTGCAATATATTTCATAAATCTTCTAGTACATATTCCGTAATTATATTTGGATAAAATCTAAAATTTACTTGTGTGTAGAACTCTCTGCTCTCTGCTCTCTGCTCTCTACTTTGTGACTTGAATGGGCTTTGAAAAGACAATCTTCTGTCACTGTGCTCTCAACTCTTGTGAGAAAGCTTATTATATAAATAACTAAAGCTGCTATGAGCACATATGTTTAATCTTGAAACACCCTTGTAATACTATGTAGCACTCAAATCTTGCAACTGACTTAAGATAATTAGAGCACTCCCTAAATTCATTTTCATCAGTGGTCTGAGCAAGTAGCTTTAATCTTCTCAGATTAAATGATGAAGTGCTAACATGTTATATCACTATATGCTGTACTCCTATTAAAAATTTATTCACCAAAAGGTAAGGTGCTGTTATTACTTCCATCCTGAAAAACATCTTCAGAGTTTTTAGCTTAATATGTTTTGCTGAGAAAGGTTTTGTGAACAGTAGGGTTGAAAGCATGCTTGCAATCCGGATAAACCGTTACAAAATACCCAAATGAATTTCCTTTACATAACCACTCATTTACATACTTCAAGGGAATGATGTGCATCTCAACAGCCTATAGTAGGATTTGAAGAATCCTACCAAGCTGGAAGCATGTCGATGGATCAGAAGAGAAAGATTGAATGGTAACTATTCTTCACTGCTGGAAAGGGTTGCCTCATATGGCTCAAAGGGAAGACTCAAATGGTTGAGTGTATGTATGTGTGTAAGGTTGGCATCAGCAAGACAGATTGCTGTGTTTACAAAGGAAAACGAGAGAAAGATAAATGTGTACATGAAACAGCAGAGAGCAAAGACACAGTAGTGAGAAAAATGTGTCATGATAGATTCTTAGTGGTGTTTAGAGGATGGGGAAAGAGAAGGAAAAACAAAGTTAAAAAAAATGTAAATTAAAACATTTAATTTTTAATTTAATTTAAATTTTAAAAATTTAATTTTTAATTTACATTAAAAAATGTAAATTAAACTATATTGGGTAACTCTTGAGAAGGAGTATGCAAGAGGAAAACAGCATCCAAAGAAAGGAGTACTATATTTAGAGTTAGATATAAGAACAAGGTCTATTAAAAATCATTATAGAAACATAAAACTACAACAAGCCTGAGGTCTGAAAGCTGGGAAAGCATCTGATCATAGAATCATAGAATCATAGAATATCCTGAGTTGGAAGGGACCCTTAAGGATCATCAAGTCCAACTCTTGACACCGCACAGGTCTACCCAAAAGTTCAGACCATGTGACTAAGTGCACAGTCCAATCTCTTCTTAAATTCAGACAGGCTCGGTGCAGTGACCACTTCCCTGGGGAGCCTGTTCCAGTGTGCAACCACCCTCTCTGTGAAGAACCCCCTCCTGATGTCAAGCCTAAATTTCCCCTGCCTCAGCTTAACCCCGTTCCCGCGGGTCCTGTCACTGCTGTTAATGGAGAAAAGGTCTCCTGCCTCTCGACACCCCCTTACGAGGAAGTTGTAGACTGTGATGAGGTCTCCCCTCAGCCTCCTCTTCTCCAGGCTGAACAGGCCCAGTGACCTCAGCCGTTCTTTGTACGTCTTCCCCTCCAGGCCTTTCACCATCTTCGTAGTCCTCCTCTGGACACTTTCCAACAGTTTCACGTCCTTTTTATACTGTGGTGCCCAGAACTGCACACAGTACTCGAGGTGAGGCCGCACCAGTGCAGAGTAGAGCGGGACAATCACCTCCCTTGACCTACTAGCGATGCCGTGCTTGATGCACCCCAGGACACGGTTGGCCCTCCTGGCTGCCAGGGCACACTGCTGGCTCATATTCAATTTGCTGTCTACCATGACCCCCAGATCTCCTCCTTATGATGAAATAAATAAATAAATAAACAACAGATACATAATTGGTTTCTGTTTTTAAGAACTAATGCTATTCTAGTCTCGTGTAAAACTCTATTTGCTATGTAGAAATCTATGCAGATTATGCAAGAAGAAGGCATAATAGGATTTACTTCCAAGGAACAGGACAACCATTTAACAGCCCTCTCTTAGGATATTCTCTTTTTTTGATCTGTATAAATCCTCCTATTACCTCAAAGAAAATCAGTCTCCAAAATTAGTGGTCAGGAATCATGTAGACAACTCAAAATCCCATATAAATCATTTAAATTGAGAGATGCTACAGTATATTTTGTAAATATTGACTGCAGAAGTTTACAAAATTAATAAAGCTAATCTAAGAAAAGCCTGGGTCCTTGCACAGAAGATTATAGAACAGAGAAGCATTTATTTATTTTTTTTTGTATGTTTATTTTTTTCCAGACTCTATCCCATAAATTCCAAGGAACAAAATTATCAAGTTTTGCCTAAAATCAGAGATGGTGTCTTGCAGTTTCAGGACCTGGCTTTGTTCCTGCTAGAATTAGTTGAAGCAGATGCAGCCACTCACTTTGTATATTTTCTACTGGTAAGAGCCAAAATAAACAAATGTAGTCAAATGCCATGAAAACAAAATATTATTAAATGTATCTATAAAAAGAAATGTGTTCGAGAACTTCTCTGTCTGTAAATAACATCTGCAGTACCTACAGCTGAAAAGTCAGTTGTGCATTTACAGTAAGAATTTGACATACTGTAGGTGGTATTATCAAAAATCTAGAACTGCAAAGCTATTTAAGTAAGGTTAACTAAATCTCTGCAAAGCATTTGCAAACTTAGCTTTGTTATGGTAATATTTGAAGACAATCCTACATAACTTTCATGCTGCTGCTTCCTTCATTAACAAGTTGCATTCTAACCTTCTGGGGATGTTCCTATCTTTATGCTATGTTGCCTGTTCTTAAGCCAAGTGTTTCAATACAAAGTATTACTGATATTAAAATAAGAGGGAACATTCTATTTTGACTAAACAACCATGTGACAAACAACCATGGGACAATTTGAGAAGCAGGTGCAGGGTGTGTGGTGTTGGTTACAGTGGCATTTGGCATAACAATAAATCATGAAACTGAAATGACAGCTAAGACAGCCAAAGGAAACAAATCATCAAGCATTAATCCACTGAAACAAACATTTCACACATATAATATTTGAATGCATTTCTGAAATGTTATTAATTAGTACCTTCAGTCACTCTGACATATCTGCAACTGAGTGAAATCCTACCTCAGTGTAGACAGCAAAATTTTAACAACAAAACAGGATGCTGATTTTTTAAATCATATCCAGAAATGATATGAAGAAGTCACAGGCTGATGTATTGGTGATCTATAACAAAGCAACTGGTTGAAATTTAATGATGAAATACAAGTGGAAGGTTAAAAAAAAAAAAAAAAAAAAAAAAAAAAAAAGATAAAAGATATTGGAGAGAAATCTATACAATTTTGTAGAAAAAATGTCTCAAAAATATGTTTCATGAGTTTCATGACAGATTCAATGAGCAGGTGGGTGAGCTGATAGTGTCTAGGAGTATTGTGGGAAGTTATAACAAGCCATATCTTGTAACAAGCAAAGTCTCCTAAAGATACAAAGTCATCATGGGATCAGAGGGAGTCTCTCTATTAACCAGAATTGAGACATAAGGCAGACATCACAATGCTGGAAAGGTTGCAGTCACTGTGAACAGTTTAACATATTGGTAAATGACCTGAAAAGGGGAACACTACACAACAGAGAATTATTCAAAACATACAATGCTAAAGCCAACTTCAGGAAATACAGACATCTCATAACACTGAATAATTTGGCAATAGAATGTTAAATGCAATTGAAAAAAAAAAAAAAGTACACAGTAACACGAAGTGGAAAAGCACATGTGTGACGTGTGGCTTCTGACTCAGCAATCCCCTTTTGGAAAACATCTTGAAATTACCATGGGTAATTCTTTGAAATCATCTCCGCAGCAGGTGTTATCAGAATATCAAGCAGAACCTTAAAAATATTGGGAAAGGATTTGAGGACAAAACATGAAGAACTATACAGTTCTACTTAATTTATTTTAAGAAAGATGCAGTTTAGTTAGGATGAAACTAAGAATGACAACAATGATTACAGGTATGAAATACTTTCATAGTATTATATAGTGCAAGAGACAAAGCATTTCCACCTGAGATAAATAAAGTGAGGACAAGAGGGAAAAATAAAATAGAAATCTTAAAGCATTATGAATACCATTGATAGGGACCAGGGAATGGTTGTTCTCTCTTATAACAGCAGGTTGAGATTAAGAACTTTTCTGCAGGGGTAAACACACAAAAAAAAAACACTATTTCAGCTACAGTAGAAACTGTGGAACACAGTGATATTCTGTGCTAACAGAATTAATTAAAGATGGATGACTTCAAAGATGAGTAAAAAAGATAATTTAATGAAAGAGATCATCAGTGTCTTTAAGTGAATTATCTAAAATACAATGATCTGAATGATTCTGAAGTATTGCAGCTTTTCACTACTTCAAGGGGACTTACAAAAAAGATGGAGAGAAACTTTCTCTGCTCAGACAAGTAATGACCCTCTGAGATAATGACTCAGAGGGTGGTGAGGCACTGGAATAGGTTGCCCAGCGAGGTTGTGGATGCCCCACCACTGCAGGTGTCTGAGACCTGATCTAGTGGGTGGCACCTCCATATTAGTGGGGTTGGAAGCAAATTATCTCTAAGATGCCTTCTGACCCAAGCCATTCTGTTATTCTATGATTCTCCCTACCAATCATTAAACCATTTTCTACCATAAGCTTGAGGGGTTTAAAAAGGAAAATTGTTTTATAGTTACCTTACTTCTGAAATATTTTCTTTTGCATTTACTGCTTATTATCATTCATTCATAGAACATGAATGAATGTTTTAAGGTCATTCAAAGGTTTTACAGCTCTGCCAATTATCATACACATGTAGAAATCAAGAGGTCTTTATGATTGTCCTGGTTTCAGTTAGAACAGAGTTAATTTTCTTCCTAGTAGCTGATAGAATGCTATGTTTTTGCTTAGGATGAGAAGAGTGCTGATAACACCCCGATGTTTTAATTGTTGCAGAACAGTGCTTATACCGAGCCAAGGACATTTCAGCTTCTTGCTCTGTCCTGCCAACAGGCAGGCTGGGGGTGCAATAAGAGCTGGGAGGGGACAGACCCAGGACAGGTGACCCAAACTAGCCAAAGGGGTATTCCATACCATCTGACATCATGCTAAACAATACATAGGGGTGGCTAGCTGGGGGAGAGGCGCCGGGCTGCTCGGGGTTAGGCTGGGCATCGGTCAGCAGGTGGTGAGGGTGGTGAGCAATTGCATTGTGCATCACTTGTTTGTACACATTATTATTAGTAGTACTATTATCATTATTGTATTATTATTATTATTATTATTATTATTATTATTATTATTATTATTTTGTCTTATTAAACTGTCTTTATCTCAACTCACGGGCTTCACTTTCCATCTCTCTCCCCTGTCCCAGAGAGGGAGGGGGGAGGGTGAGTGAACGGCTGTGTGGTGTTTAGCTGCTGGCTGGGTTAAACCACGATAATGATCTTCCCGTCTCTGCCCACAAGTTCTCTGCACAAAGGTCTTATTCTCTTAAAAACATTTAGATCGATGGACTGTGAAGTGCAAACATTGTTTTTTAGATCTAACTTATTTTTGCATACTACTTGTTCCTCAGATTTTTTTTCTCTAATTCATCTGAAGAAGTTAGTGCAATTCAGTGTAAAATATGGAACATTGTTTTGTTGTTGTTGCTGTTTGTTTGTTTTTAAATTGTGAGTACAATTGTGATGTCATTAGGTGGAAGAATCTACTCAAGCCAAGAGAGTTTTGAAGTTGAACTACTACTAAAAACCTTTTCCGTTGATAGTACTATGTCCACAGCCAAAAAAGATAAGAATAGCTAAGAAACAGATATAGGTGCTGATTGAACAAGGTTCAATCAATTCTAATGGATCTCTTTTTTTGGATAAAAGAGGACAACAGAAAACTATAAGGGGCAGAAAATACGTAGATATAACACAGAGGGAAGCAGTGTGAAGTGTGTAAATACCTTCACGTTCTCTTTTTCATTTGTTTCTGGAAGTGCAACTTGCTGTCTAGCATTGTACCTTTTCAAGAAGGCCTTAATTTGACAACATGGTGTGTGCTAAGCAGACTGTAGTATCAGGATGAAGATATCTTCAGAGTACATCATACAATTTTTCCAGTCAGGATTAAGTTTCCTTCACATCTCACAAACTAATAAAACTGATAATTCATATTCTTCTAAAGATCCATCAACGCACACACATTCAATCTTCTTCTGTAATACAGAAATGTTCTGGAGAGAAAAAAACAAACACAGGAAAAGGTGCTCTTCTTTGGCTAAGATTCTTCCTGTTGATTTCCATGCAGGCACTCTAACAATCTCTTCAATGACAATGTTTTTTCTCATCCTAAAATAACAAACTATTCATTTACATGCTATAGACATTTCAGGTAATGTATCCTTTGAGACACGATCACAATCTGCAAACCTTTCTAAATCTTCTAACTTGGTTCTCGGTTCAAACTTTTTCATTGGTCAAACATACAAAGAAAAAAGGCCATTCTTCTGTTAATTTCTTGAACCCTTTGAAAATCTGTTATCTCTGTCTTACACCAAAGACCAGAAGTAGACATTCAAATGACCTCTCAAACCTTAGACGTATCAATTAAAAGAATTAAATCTGGTCTAAAACAGTGCTATTGGAAAATATTTTGTTATGGCTGAAGGAGCCAACACCTTACAGAATATGTTGTCATATGTTGTGCTGGAGCATGTCCAAAGAAGGGCAACAAAGCTTCTGAAGGTCTAGAAAACAACTCTTATGAAGGCTGAGGGAACTGGATTTATTTAGCCTACAAGAAAAGGAGGCTCAGGGAAGACCTTATTGGTCTGTACCACTGCCTTAAAGGAGGCTATAGGGAGGTCTTGAGGTCTTCTCCCAAGCACGAAGTGATAAGACAAGGAGAAATCTCAAGTTGCAAGGTGCATGAATTTGCACCAGAGGAGGTTTAGTTTGCTTATTAGGAGAAATTTGTTTATTGTTTATTGAGGCCTTTGAACAGGATGCCCAGGGAAGTGGTTGAGTCACCTTCCGTGAAGATCTTCAAGAAACACATAGATTTAGAACTTAGTAACATGGTTTAGTGGTGGACTTGTCAATACTAGGTTAAAGGTTGGACTAGATGTCCAACTAGATGGAAAAGAAGTATTTTCCAACCCAAATGATTCTATGATTCTATGATATACATGTGATTCTTTTAGATTTTGCACTGTAGATTAGTGTACACCTTTCAACAAATACCAGTTGCCTGCTTAAAACTCCAGTTGTGCCCTTCTTTTTGTGTAAGCCAGAGAGCTTTTCTAATGATTTAGTGTGAGGATGATACAACATCGATACCTCTCACTCCTACCTAAAGGTTACATGTTACTGAACTCACATCATTCAACTCAAGTGAGGCAGCATTCTTTACAACTTAGAGGACAAATCTCTTCTCCCAGTTTGAAAGCCAGGAGGGCTGTGATGATCCTTTACCCTCACTGCCACTGCTGCCAGCTGCTTCTATTCAGCTGGTGCTGGTGGTCACTCATAGAGAGGCAGGAGAACTTCCTCTAACTCTGGGTGATCTCATAATTTATTTTAAGGGGATTCAGAGTAACAGAATCACAGAATTTCTAGGTTGGAAGAGACCTCAAGATCATCGAGTCCAACCTCTGACCTAACTCTAACAGTCCCCACTAAACCATATCCCTAAGCTCTACATCTAAACGTCTTTTGAAGACTTCCAGGGATGGTGACTCCACCACTTCCCTGGGCAGCCTGTTCCAATGCCTCACAACCCTTTCAGTAAAGAAGTTCTTCCTAACATCTAACCTAAAACTCCCCTGGCTCAACTTAAGCCCATTCCCCCTCGTCCTGTCACCAGGCACATGGGAGAACAGACCAACCCCCACCTCGCTACAGCCTCCCTTGAGGTACCTATAGAGAGCGATAAGGTCGCCCCTGAGCCTCCTCTTCTCCAGGCTGAACAAGCCCAGCTCCCTCAGCCGCTCCTCGTAGGACTTGTTCTCCAGGCCCCTCACCAGCTTCGTCGCCCTTCTCTGGACCCACTCAAGCACCTCTTGTAGCGAGGGGCCCAAAACTGAACACAGTACTTGAGGTGCGGCCTCACCAGAGCTGAGTACAGGGGGACGATCACCTCCCTAGACCTGCTGGTCACACTGTTCCTGATACAAGCCAGGATGCCGTTGGCCTTCTTGTAAAGATATTTGTAAGAAACAAATATCTTATCAAGATATCACCTTTGATGTTTAAACAGACTGAAAGTGTGCTGGCCTTTATATTGCTGGTATTGACCTTAATATGCTGGCCACATATTAGCACAAAAAGATTTCTACATGTAAAACTAAACAACTATATATAGATCAACAATTAAAAATATTTTCCCAAATAATTCTAAATTAATATTTTGTATAAAATGAGCAACAGCACGTTATGTATTGCTAAATGTCATATTTCCAGGAACTCAGCAAAATACTTAATTAACTGATAAGCTAAATGAGACAGTGAGATCAGAAACCATTATTTTTAGTTAAAGAGAATTACTTGGTTTGAAACGTCAGGAGTGGTTAATTTTCAAAAGGTGACAAGTAAAATTAATGTTAATTAGTTAACTATTTAAATCACAAATGTTTAGGCAGTAGAGGTGACAGGTCATATAAATATTTTTCATGCTTACATTAAAATTTCCAACATGTTACTCAAAATTGCAATATAGATGTCTTAACAATAATTTTAAAATAGAAAGGCAAAAAAATGGTATAGTATATACTTTCCTGTGCCTGAACTTCATTGAGCATTCTCTACTTTTGCCTTTAGTAATTGATTATTATTATTATTATTATTTTTTGTCCTGCTTTGATGAGCATCTTGATGAGTGTTCATTTGCGTATATTTTCAATAACTGGACATTTGTACATTGATCGGTCACAAATCTGGAAGAGATATCAGAGACCTTGTGCTTGCATGAAAGGATGAGATCATCTGACCATAAAAGGAAGGAAGGTAAAACAGTAGTTGACAATTCTGGAATCATGATGTGGCATACTTTGATACTGAGATTTCAGAGGGTTCACCAGGTTACAGGACTTTGGGAGACTCTCCCTACTGCTTGTAACAAAACTCTAAAATTGCCATCATAAAACTGATTCTCTGAATAATAAAGTAGGGTCAGATCAATTTCATGAGAGTCAAACCAATTTATATTAACTGGTAAGTTGGGCTACACATGTCCAGAGAAAAATTCTTCCATTCTATCCTGTATTTACCCCAGAACTGAAATAAAATGTGTAAGTAATAGGAGTGGCAATGAAATCAGTGTAGAATCACCAAATCAGATAACATACTATTATTTCAATTACAACTATGATGATTGGGAAAAAAAAAAAAAAAAAAAAAAGAAAAAAAAAAAAAGAGAGAGAGAAGATTTTAATTTATCTATTTAGAAAATACACTTCAAATATCTTTAATCTTCAACATACTAATCTTCCTTTCAGTATAAATCACATCTCTTAATTTCCATTTTGGCTGATTATCCTCTTGATGATACTCAGAGATTTACAGTAAGAATACTGTTTATGAAAGGAAGCCATTTAACAACAGAACAGTCCTTTGATAACTCTAATTACAATTTCCTGAGATTTGAGATAGATAGATAGATAGATAGATAGATAGATAGATAGATAGATAGATAGATAGTTGGTTTTTTTTGAATGGTAGCTCTTCACTCTCCACATTACATTAAGTCTTTTTAGATAGGAGATGCTTCTCTAGTGAGTCTTTTTTTAATTCATTGCATATATCAATTTAACAAGAGTAGAATAAAGCTATTCACTACCTCTAATCAGTTTTTTAGTTCATGAGATCTACAAACTTTGATTATGTTTCTCCTCTGCCTTTATTTTTAATGTATCTACATAAAATAATAATAAAACAGAGGGCTTCTTGTAGCATATATTTAGGGATAAGGCAACTAAGAAACCTCAAGATCATACCTGACATTCTGCAAGCTATTTGTACTGGGTCTGGCTGGAATGTTAACTTTCCCTGCAGCAGACTATACAGTGCTGTGCTCTGCACTTGTAGCTGGAACAGCAGTGTTATCACACCAGTGTTGTGTCTGCTGCTGAGCAGTGCTGGCACAGCATTGGGACAGTTTAACCCTCCTAGGGGGTGGGCAAAGAGTGAGAAGAGAAACATCACCAGGGCAGCTGACCTAAACCAACCAAAGGGATATTCCATACCATGTGATGTCTCATGCAATAAAACTCAGCAATAAAAGGTGGAAACAGGAAGAAGAGGGGAGGAGTGGGCTCTTGTGAAAACATCAGTCCTCCTCCCGAACACTGGCTACGTGCGTTGAGGCCCTACTTCAAGGACATGGTCAAGCATCGCTTGTTTGTGGGAAGTAGAGAGTAATTTCTTTCCTCTGCACTTCCACATAGCTTTCGTTTTATTTGTTTGTTTTCCTTTTTTTTTTTTTTTTTTTTTTCCTTTCCCCCTCCCTTTTCCCCTTATTTTTTTTATAAAAATAAAATTATTTTAAAGTTATTTTTTTAGTTCATAATAATCTTTCTTTAATTATTATTATTATTATTATTATTATTATTATTATTATTATTATTATTATTATTATTATTATTATTATTATTATTTCCCTTTAATTAAATTATCCTTATCTCAGCCCATGAGTTGTTCTTTGCTTTACTTCTTCCCCTCCTCATCTAAGAAGGGGGAATAAGAGAGCGGTTGTGGTGTTTAGCTGCCCAGCACAGTAAAACCACCACACTGTTAACCATTATTAACTATATAAGAATGTCTTAATTTATTTAACAACTAATTAAACTCTTAATATTTGGTTTACATTTATTAGTTTGCTGGAGCTAAATAGAAAATGCACTACCTTGTTTTGTTTTATCTAGCTATAAGACACAAGCTCAGACTTCAGAAATCAGTGTTTGCTTTGGAGAAGATCATTCATTTACCCAAGGCCTTCAGCAACGTTATACTTTTTTTTTTTTTTTTTCCTAGATTCTAAGTGTTTCATTACACAACCACCCCTCAGAAATAGATGATTATTTTATTTCTTCCTAAATCCCTACTGTAACATATCCAAATCCTTCTGGTATTTAAGGTGGCCTACAGAAAAGGCAGGGAGAATCTTTAACAGAGTCTAGTCACAGGACAAGAAGTAACAGTTTTAAACTAAAAAATTATAGTTTTAGATTAAATATATGGAGGAATTTCTTTACTATGAGGGTGGTGAAACAGTGGAACAGATTACTGAGGGAAGCTGTGGATCCCCATCCCTGGAAATATTTAAGGCCAGGTTGGATGGGGCTTTGAGCAACTTGCTCTCTAAGGAGGTATCCCTGCCGATAGCAGGGGTGTTGGAACTATGTGATCTTTAAGTTATGTGATCCAACTCAAACCATTCTGTGATTTTATGTGCAATGCAAAGGTGAATGTGTAATGCAGAGTCCTGTCACCTCACAGACCTTTGAAAGATCCCACTCTGTATATGTATATACATTATACAAGGGGCTACAGGTTGCAAACTGTCCCTAATTATCTTCCCAGTATTCAGTCATTTCTTTCCTCACTCCTCCACATTTATAAGCTAATGACTTTACTGATTTACTGATGCCTTAAGAAACCAGCAACTGTCCACCAGTGAGAGCTGTTCCTACTACAATCACAACCCAAACCACCTTTGTGTATATAACAAAGAAAATAAAGTAGCTTATCTCTGCTACCCCTTTTAAGTCACTTTCTTATGTGTAGGGCTCGGAGGAGCAGGGAGGAGACCAGAATTTTAGTTGAGAAGTAAACTACATGTAAAGTTAGTTTTTACTCAAAATGTGTTGGAGAAGACAGTTGTGTGAAGACTCTAGACAGGTAAACATGGAACTAGTGAGAGAATGAATAAGGTAATTATGAGGGGAACTTTAAAAAGGACTTTTAGGAGCAGTGAAGTAAACATTGCACATCCACACAGGTACACTTTGCCATATAGCATTGATTGTGCGCACATGAAATACTCTTAAATTTTAAGTTTTGCCTGGATTACTGTTTGTAGCACTGAAAATAAGAACAACTTGTTCACCGAGGAGGTAAGTGTATTTATCTGTCCTTCAGTCTGAATTTTTAAGCTCTCTGATCAACGGTGAATGACAATGTCAACTCTGGAAAGGAGAGCTTTAAATAGTGATTTTCAATGCATTACATTCAGTCAATGGAATATTTAGTTCACATTGTTACATAATCAGATTTTTATTCACATGAATCAAAGTGAGATTTGTAGTCTCACCAGACAAAAGAAGTTTCACGTGAAATCCTACATCAGCTCATCCCAAATACTAAAAATTTCTATTATGTATTTCCTGTCTATGGGGAAGAATTTATTTTGCAATTGTAAGTCAAATATCACCACATTCTTTCTCACTTTGCAGATGCATTGCAACATGCCATGCAAGGTAACTTTTTGCCATCATCCTCAGTGATAAGGGCCCACATGTTTACCATGTTTTGGTGAGTAGGTGGTTGATATATGCTAGTAATCACAAATTATGTGTATCTCCCTCTCTCAATGATGAATGTAGCCTTAGAACGTACCTTATTTGTGAAATGCACTGACATTTTGGGGGATAAAATTTTCTCTGTGAATACAGAATATTGCATGCCACACTTCGTTTCTGTCTTGACGATTATTAGACTTACATTATTACTACTTAAATGAAACATGAATATTTGAAAGGCTGTGGATGTGGTCTGCGTTGACTTCAGTAAGGCTTTTGACACTGTTTCCCACAGCATTCTCCTCAAGAAACTGTCTGCTCATGGCTTGGACTGGCATACACTTTGTTGGATTAAAAATTGACTGGGTAGCCAGGCCCACTGACCATCATATTCATGGTGAATGGAGCTAAATCCAATTGGAGGCCGGTCGCTAGTGGTGTCGCCCAGGGCTCAGTATTAGGGCTAGTTCTCTTCAATATCTTTATCAATGATCTGGATGAGGGGATTGAGTGCACCCTCAGTAAGTTTGCAGATGACACCAAGTTAGGTGCGTGTGTTGATCTGCTCATGGATAGGAAGGCTCTGCAGGAGGATCTGCATAGGCTGGACTGATGGGCTGAGGCCAACTGTATGAAGTTCAACAAGGCCAAGTGCTGGGTCCTGCACCTGGGGTGCTGTAACCCCAAGCAGCACTACAGGCTGGGAGAGGAGTGGTTGGAAAGCTGCCAGGCGGAGCAGGACCTGGGAGTATTGGTGGATAGTCAGCTGAATATGAGCCAGCAGTGTGCTCAGGTGGCCAAGAAGGCCAACGGCATCCTGGCTTGCATAAAAAGCAGTGAGGTCAGCAGGTCTAGGGAAGTGATTGTCCCCCTGTACTCAGCTCTGGTAGGGCACACCTTGAGTACTGGGTTCAGTTTTGGGTCCCTCTATACAAGGACATAAAGGTGCTCAAAAGAGTGTCCAGAGAAGGGCAATGAACTTGGTGAGGGGTCTAGAGAACAAGTCTTACAAGGAGTGGCTGAGGGAGCTGGGATTGATCAGCCTGGAGAAAAGGAGGCTCAGGGGTGACCTTATCTCTCTCTATAGGTACCTCAAGGGAGGCTGTAGTGAGGTGGGGGTTGGTCTATTCTCCCACATGCCTGGTGACAGGACAAGGGGGAACGGGCTAAAGTTGAGCCCGGGGCATTTTAGGTTGGATATTAGGAAGAACTTCTTTACTGAAAGGGTTGTGAGGCATTGGAAATGGCTTCCCAGGGAAGTGGTGGAGTCATCATCCCTGGAGGTCTTTAAAAGACGTTTAGATGTTGAACTTAGCGATATGGTTTAGTGGAGGACTTGTTACTGTTAGGTTAGAGGTTGGACTAGGTGATCTTGGAGGTCTCTTCCAACCTAAATGATTCTGTGATTCTGTGATTTTGTTATAAAATGAAATGAGCAAAAATTTTATTATTGAAGACTAGCCAGATATAATAGTCAGTGATTGTTGTTAGATGTTTTTAAATTTCTTTATACCAAAACCAGCAGAATACATATGTATTCTTATTTATGCCTCCCTGAGCACATTAATCTCCTCCAAACTTAAACATACGTGTAAAAATAGCTAGCAAAAAATAACTAGTGATGTATGTCTAGAAAAATGGATCCAACATTTTAGTGCACACATACATAGGGTTGTAACTATTAACACCACTACATACCAAGAGAAACTAATAATAAATAAATAAATAAAAGCAATAGATAAACAAATATAAAATGCAAAATGAATTTATCCTACTGACTATTCACCTCTCTAAAAAGGAACTTCATCAAAATCAAGAAAAGTAAATCCACCTTCCAACTGTTGTAAGATCAACAAAAATAAACTCTTTTGAATAAAATAGGAATTAATTCTTCATATACATGGACAAATATATCAAAACTCCAAAAAAGATACACAACCGTCTCATTATGAAAACTTTCAGCAACTCCGAGATATCCAGTAAGAGGATCTTAGCACTCTGGGGCTTTCATCATTAATACGAAAGAGTAATCTGTAAAGTATGATCAGCAGAGACATAAAGCAATAAACACAGTCAAAGATTTTAGAAGCAGTATGTGTTTCTGGCAAAAGAAAAAAATATGGAGGTTCCTTTGGTTATGTATCCAAGAGGCAAGAGAGCTGGACCTTCAGAGAAATGTCTGGAGGTTGAAGCTGTTGCTGTGTCAGCAAATTCCTGAATAGTCTTATTTTAATTATTATTAATTCTTAGTATTAATTATTCCTGGATTTTGACTCAGTTACCCAGGCTGCAAAAGGCAGTAAAAAGAAACCACTATTTTTGTCAATAGGAGATGGTGAGAACTAATAAAATGGAAGATTTGAAGTTGAGAAGCATCATGAAACTACTGTGATCAACACATACATAATCAAATAAATATTGTTTTTATACTACACAGATTTGGTCAGAAGAGGTTTCTAGTTTTAGGATGTATGAATATTTTCAATTACAAGTAAAATATTTTATGGAACTATGCATTTTCTTAATATCTGATAGCAAAGACTATTGAAAATTAAAAAAACATCCTAGTAAACTATCTTGCTTCATTTCAACATTTGATATTGGATTACATTGGAACATAACATTCAGAAAATCAATACAGACTGTTTTGATATTTACCAAGGCCTGCTCATGAAATACTGGAGAATTTCTACTCAGAGAAATTTTCCAGAGTTACTTCCCATAGTAACATGAGGTGAGATGTTCTGAAAACAGTTTCCCATTGTCTTATTTCACAATTTGCTCTCATTGGGGTTGGGAAGAAGTTGCCTTGCTACACTACACAGGATGTAAGAATAACACTGCCCTCTCAACAATAACAGCAAAATGAACCAGACATGATCAAGATGTGATTCTCAGTTCTCTGTTTTTGACTAAACCAATGGTGAAATTGTAGTTCAAAGCAACAACCCCAACAACCACAAATGAGTGGTGAAGAAGAATCCCCCTATTTCAGGAGGACCTGGAATTGCTAACCATCAGTAGGTGGTCCATAAGCAGGTGCTAGCCCCCTTCTGCCTTCAGCATCAAGAACTGCATACCCTTTTCCCTTATGTTATTTCAAGCTTTAGTTCCTACAACATTTTTAAAACACTTTTCCTGCTACTAGTCTACTGTTTATCCAGGTGTTGGGTGTGTTGGGTGTTGCATGGAATTGTTTCTTTTTTGTTTTTGTTTTTGTTTTTGTTTTTGTTTTTTGTTTTTTTCTAAAAAAATCCAGATTTCCAGCATGCAAATGACAATTGCAAAGGCAGCGGTTTTTTTTGTGCTACATGATTAAAGATTAGTCTTTGCAAACAAAAAGTGGCAACGATGTGAAAACACAAGTCTCTGATAGCTGTTCTTGGTGTTAAAAGCTCCTCAGTCATTTAGGAACTCTAACAGATATACCAGATATGTAGATTAAACACTAATGTAGTACCTTGCATCCCAAAGAGTCAGTACTGACCTTGGATACTTGGCATCTTACTTATCCTACTGTATTTTTATAGCAAGTATGTGGAACAACTGTAGCAATGATGTAAAAATAATAAGATCAAGCCTTTCACTTCTCCTCTTTATTCACTTCCTCCTTCCACAAAGAAATATTACATTTCTGATTGCTTATTGAGCATTTCCTATGCAACGTTAGTCTACTGACTGACATCATCTTATACAGTACCTTCATGGCACTTGATATATGTAAATAAAGACCTGACCTATAATATATACATACACAAAAGCACCAAAGTTGTTGAATGGTTTGTTTAATACTAACAGTTTGACCAGCCTGTTTTTCCTAATACCAGCCAGAGGACTGATTTTCTTTTCCATTAAACAGCAGATATTTCCATCATGGTATGTTTCCATTGAGAGCACATGTAAATGCTGATGGTGAGATTCAGACTCCTGGGCAATTAAATTTTCTCACTAAATCAGCATGGAAGCAACAGTAACAAAACCAACCAACCAAACAAACAAACAAACAAAAAAAAAAAAACAACAAAACAACAATAACAAAAGCAAACAGAAAAAAAAAAAAAAAAAAAAGTCAAACCAAAATAAAACAGGATTAAATTCTTATAACCTGTAAAGGAAGAAACTATATAGGTTGCAGGGTGCTGCCATGCAGGTGGTGTATTTTCTGCCTTCTTTTGTGTTTCATAGCTCCTACAGGATATCAACAAGTGGAGAACACCAAAAAAAGTCACACACAGAAGTAAATTACCTCCATCGGACTACTTTTTGAACACAGAAGGAGTAAACCCAAACGGAGAACAGAAAGGGAAAACCAAATTAGCTTGAAAAAAATATTTGCCTTTTCTGATTGCCGGCAGAACAAGTTTGCTGACTAACCTGATTTACAATGTGATTCTGAGGGTCAGAGTTTTAGCCCGGAGACAAGTTACTTGCCTCTAACTCTAATTTCCAGAGCCACTGCCAACTGCCAAATCAAGCAACCTACACATGCATGTTTACCTCTCCTACAACGCAGCACTAGGTACTTCGACACAGTTGCTCCAAATGGCTGTAAAACTTTTGGATTTCTACTGGAGCTGCACTGTCACACAAATTATTTAGACATGGGAATGAGTTTGAAAAGCAGAAACCCCAAACTTTATGTGGGGTTATGTGATACACCACAGCTTCCTCAACTTTTCCACATATGGTGAAGATACCATATCTGTTTGATGTAAATATGATGTAAATACATTACTTAATTGAAAATAAAAGAATCTGAGTGCTAAATACTCCCCGCGCCCTTCTAACTAAAAAAAAAAAAAAAAAAAAAAAAAAAAAAAAAAAAGTTTGTATTTCATAAATGTCTATCATAAATAAAAATATCTGCATTCATGCTATTTTCTATTTACTAGTGTTGTTCATTATAACTCATGTCTCTTCCTAACTGAGCAGAAGCTAGAATTTGCCATATGTTATGCCTCAGAAATTTAATGATTGTGGTTGGCACCATGAAACTTCATTTTAAATAAGTATTACACATTTACCAATTGAGGAAATAAAAAAGTCATAAACAGATCATCAGAAAGCTTCTCAGTGTGTTAAAATGCAAGCAATAAAATGAGATGTGGCATGAACAAAACTGCTAAGCAGGATTCAGGAATGACTGTAATGGCTATTGAGGAGATTTAAAATACATTCACTGGTTCTACACATTAATACACTTGTATTTATTGCATCATATATTTTTCACTGACAGCTTCTAAATGGGCAATATTGATTTTATGTTTGTGATTATTTATTTGATTCTAAGTAGGCATGGGAATAGAATTGGAAGAGAAGCCAGACCAGAGGAGGTACAAAAAATTTGATCAAAATTGCTGTCTTTTCTATTAATGCCACATTAATTCAGCCCATAAAATAAAATTAAATAAAAAATATTGTTTACAGGTTACTTTATAAATTATATCTATCAGAAATGTAATAAGAATACCTTTATACGAAGTTAAATACTTTTAACTCACTTCAGCTAAACTGCCTAATAAGCAATTGTTTAGGCAAAAAGTTCTAACTTTTAAAGTTTTTTGTTGTTGTTTTTGTGTTGGTTGTTTGTTTGATTTTCCCCGAAGGTTAATTTGTGGTACCTCTTGTTTTCAGGAAGGAAAATCTATTTTTTTCTTTAGACTGCATTAAATTTATCTTTCTATTATTTATACCTCATTCTTTTTTTTTATTTTTTTTTATTATTTTTTTTTATTATCTCATATACCTTATTCTTTTACCTCAAAGGATATTAATTAATTAAAAAAAAAAAAAAAAGATACTTGTCAAGACCAAATTTTGTTCAAGGAAAAAAAAGATTATTTTAATTATCTTCATCAAGAAAAGGCACAAAAAGAATAAAATACGTATCACTAGCATATCGTTTCCCCAACTGAAAAAACAAGGATTTTGGCATGGCCCTAGAAGGCTACCTTTCATCCATTAGAATGGAAGATATTTGTTTGTAGGTGAACTCTTGTATTACATTACAAAATCCAGTGATCAACACTGGATCAACATCAGGTTCAAACTGGATCAAACACCTGATCAACATCAGGTTTAATACAGTCAGGAGAAGCTTTGCCACAGCCCTGCGAGCCACCACTTGTTGCTGTTTTTTTGTTTCTTTTAGCATGTATTTCTCTAGCTTCCTCTTGCAATCCTTGCTGTTCCAGAAGTTTCAAGAGAGAAAGGCTAAAGACACTTTTATATTGGTAACAGAGGACACTATTTTCAATGCACCAGTAGAAAAATTAAACAAATGATTTATCATCAAGAGATTGTAATGGAATTTTTAAAATAATCCTTACTAAATGCCAACCACAGGATTTTGTCTTTTTTTTTTGCACGCAAAATTAGTTGTATGCACAGAGTGTTTACAAAAATCAGCAGATATCCACTTTCTCCTCTTCATAAGTTTATAAATGGACAAATAGGCTATACTAATGCTGTTTTGTGGAACTTCACTTTTGCATCTATCACATCTGCATCACATTGCATCTTCACTTTTGCATCTATCTATCTATCTATCTATCTATCTATCTATCTATCTATCTATCTATCTATCTATCTTTACCTTTATGAGAGCTTCACAGACAATTTTCACAAGACCTGTTAAATTGGTGGTTATATTACTTTTAGGGGTAGATTTGTGCCAACATATATTCTAATTTTGGGCTCCCAAATGAGAAAATTTGGGATTTGGAAATGCTACGGTGTTTTTTGTTTTGGTTGGTTGGTTGGTTGGTTGGTGGCTTTTCTTTGGAGTACTTCAAAGCACAATTTTGCTGTTTAAAACATTCCTTTCCTTTTACTGTGGCTGTAAGTGCTCTGCACTTCTAGCTGACAGAGCTTGAATTTTCAAGGCAGGTGGAGAGATAGCTGCCATTCACTGCCCCCACAGTAAATACAGATCAACTCTTTTTTTTACCCCAAATATCTGTACTCATAAGAAGCCATCAGGCAGCCCCCTTGACTTTGATTATTCAATATTATTAGTCCTATGTGATACAGATATGTAACAGAACAAAAGTACTAACAAAACAGCACCACTGAAATTTATAATAGCTCACATTCAATACTAACTGCTGTTTCCAGTAGGAATACCATTCCCTCGTCATTTACAAAGAATTATCTTTCACTTTGATTAAAGCAAATAAGTTTGAGAAAGCAGTTCACTCATTAACTCACTGATCCACTTGATGCCAGATGAAATTACGCTAACAACTTCTCATATCAAACATTTTCATACAGCTTAGTACTCAGTCAAGACCCTTTCATCTGGGCCCAGAAAGAATGAATAAATTATATTAATTAAAATTTTGAATAAAAATGCCAGTTATATACTACTGCGGACTCTGGCATGTTTTGCCTACTTAACATCTATGCTGTTAGATTAAAATGTACTTTAAGGCACCAGCTGCTTTTATGCCTTATGTAAGACTGAGTACAACGTTCATGCTTAGCAAATAAGCGATCTATGTTCTCCTGATTCCTCACTGCAAATTAGTTACAGAAATTACAGAGATTTTTTTCATTCTCCAGTTTTATATAGCATTATAGAAAGATGTAGGTAAGATTGTGATACTTCCATCTCAATTTTAAATGTTTGCTTAGTGTTGTTTTCAAATTCATTAAGTCTGTGAAGCTAAATCAACTCAACTGAAAAGTTTATAAGACCTCAGCTTAAACACTGTTCAACACTTAATGCTATTTTATTTTATTTTATTTTATTTTATTTTATTTTATTTTATTTTATTTTATTTTATTTTATTTTTTTATTTTTCCATAAGAGTATCTTTATTCAGAACTAAAATTCAGGCAAATATCACATGGTCAGCCAATGAGTTAATTTTTTAACTTCTTGTAAGCTCAAGAAAGAAAAGCATCTCAGTTAGGCACAGACATGTAACTGAGTTTCCGCTGTCACACATTTTGTATGAATAGCTAAGTCATACTGGAGAACTGAGCCTTGTGGGAGAAAGTTTCAAACTCTGAAAGCTTGCTAGCTTGCTCTTTTTTTTTTTTTTTTTTTTTTTTTTTTTTTTTTTATGGGTGGAATAATGAATCCAGCAGTTTCTGGTGGGAATATAGTTATGATCAACAGTTAAGATCAACAAATCAACAAATTCACACGTGTGAAAGAGGGAGAGACTGACTGCAGCTTGGGAACAAAAGTGTTTTATTCAGTCCTTCTCTATAACAAATTAGACAAACAGACAAAGCATGGTGCCTTGTCTTATATACCTAATCCTAAGTGACCTCTCCATCTTTCAAGGTCATTGGAGGTAAAGAAAAGATACAGAAAGCAAGAAAAATTGTTGTGTACTTTATATTCTATATCCAGCCACTAATGCAGTCTACTTGCTGCAATGTTTTTATGTATATACATATATGTATATATACATACATATATATAATGTGCAGAAATATCATATTTTGTATTGTGCAGAAGTCACACACACACCCTTCATTTGAAGGCTATTGATATTGTTTACAAATGTAAATATAATGAGAGAGAAAAATAACAAAGAGTTGGGCAGAACATGGCTGTTGAGGAAAGTTCTGTATGTTACAAATTGAATTTGAGACAGAAGTTGCAGCTACTGGTAATTCTGTTTTTGTTCTTGTCACTGCTATGTGTTACAGTTTAGCAACAAAATGCCTCACTAGTGGCTGCCTTACATAAATGTCTATGAGCAGGGAAAACAATGTAATAAAAAGATCATAATTCAGGGTACTACTTACACATGTGTCATAAAGAACAATTGTCTGTTCCTGATCTGATTTCCTTTATTCAAATTCAAAGTAAATTAGCTGAAGTTAGATAGAAGATCTTTAGTGGATTTCTGTAGGGTCTGCTCCATGTGAGTGCCTAATTAATTAGATCAATATGAAGACTGCAAAGAATACAGTGACCTAATAGTAGCAGTACCAATTAACTGATCCAGAAAGCTCTGCCATTACCAGGACTTGTGTACTCAAGAGATACAGCGTTAGGGGACACTCATCCACAGAAACTACTCAAGTCTTCTGTCTCAGCCAACTGTTTTATGTAACATGAGTATCATAGGCAGAAAAGAGCTGAATGGTATGGTCATAGGCCTCACAGAGCTGGGTGGCCAGAGGCAACAAGTATATATAGGCGATATATATAGGCGATAAATAAATATCACAATGAGGATGCAAGCTGAAAATTCTGTGAAGAAAATGAAGAAAACAAAAGGGTCATTAAAAATAAATAAATATCTGAGTTATCAGTAGCCATGTAAGAATGTATTCTTATGACAGTTTTGCTTTTGCTAGCTGAAACAGTAGTAACAAGGGATCCTGATATGTAACAGTCACATTAATCTATTATTAATCTACTTCTCCTCGGAGGTAATTTTAGTCTAGAGAAAAACATGGAAAAAAATCTTGGTGCATATGACATATGAGAAACTGATAAGGGAATTGCTTTTTTTTCAGCCTAGGAAAGGTTAAAGGTGGAGATAACTGCTGAATACCACTACACAAAGGGACCTGTATAAATTACAGTGTCAGGCTTTGTTCAGAAGCACAGTGAAACAACAAGAAGCAGTGATCACAAGTTGCAATAAGCACAATTGCAAATGGAGATAGTCTAAAAAATATTCCATCAGGGGAATCAACATTGGGACTGGTTGCCCAGAAATGTTATGGTATCCATCTTGAAAGATTTTATTTTATTATTATTATTTTTATTTATTTATTTATTTGTTTGTTTGTTTATTTATTTATTTATTTATTACAACTCAGCTAATCAATTTGACCTAGTTTTGAAATTTGTTGTGTTTATTAAAAGGCTGGACCAGAAGGTTTCTGGATGTCCCATAAAATCCACATTTTAAAAAATATTTTCTTTAAGACAGGAGAATCACAGAATCCTAGAATCATTAAGGCTGGAAAAGACCTCTGAGATTGTCTGCTCCATCCAACCCCCTACTGCCAATATTACTCAGTAAACCATGTCCCTAAGAACGATGTCCAACACCCCCAGGGACGGTGACTCTACTACCTCCCTGGGCAACACATCCCAATGCCTGACTACTCAATTCTGAGAAGAAATGTCTCCTAATTTTCAACCTAAATCTCCCCTGGCGCAACTTGAGGCCATTCCCTCTAGTCCTATCACTAGTTATCTGTGAGAAGAGGCTGAGCCCCAGCCTCTTCTTTCAAGTAGTTGTAGAGAGCAATAAGGTTGCCCCTGAGCCTCCTCTTCTCCAGACTAAACAACCCCAGGTCCCTTAGCCACCCACCAGCTTCATAGCCCTTCTCTGAACAAGCTCCAGGGCCTTGATGTCCTTCCTGTAGTGAGGGGCCCAGAACTGAACACAGTACTCGAGGTGCGGCCTCACCAGAACAGAGTATAACAATGTAACCATTTTCAATTCAGGTGAGTAATAAAGACTCACTATGTTCAAGGTAGAGATAACCTTCTTCACACACAGGTGTCCAGATGAAAAAGAGAAAAAAAGACTGTAGCCTTAGAAGAAGGTGGCAATTGGAATATTGGGCTTTCTCAGAAGAGCACTGAAATTGATGAATGGAGAAGACCTGCTACATGTCTGACTTTTGGGGTGTTTGTCACTATCCAGTTTGAAATCCATGTATACCTAGTTCACTGAAGCTCCTTGAGGAAGGCATGTTTGCTCTCCAGCTCATTCAGAGCAGCGGTAGGGAAAACACATCACTCCTGTGGACTTATCAGTAGCCAGGATGCTTACAGAAACACCAGCAAGGTTGGAGGAGCATGGTTAGTGTTGCATGGGTCTGACTCAGTCTTCGAGTGGTTTGGGAGTAACACTAACCATAGGGAAATCAC
Source organism: Aythya marila (assembly GCF_965140915.1). NCBI lineage: Eukaryota > Metazoa > Chordata > Aves > Anseriformes > Anatidae > Aythya > Aythya marila. The sequence goes on along the minus strand of NC_139080.1, from coordinate 39,815,806 downwards.
ATTTCCCCCCCCTGGAAAAAAAGGGAATTCTGGAAAGACAAAATCTGTAGAGAAGAGTAATACCATTAGCTAAACCGACATATACAAATGAAAAAAAGTAGACACTTTCGTGTAAACAGTACCTCAAGCTTTGTGGTGGTAACATTATTTGTTTGATATTTTGCCCATTATAAAGGGAAAAATTGAAAGACGTCTGTCATAGGATGTTACACATTTCAGAATAAACATTGCCTATAATAACAAAACTAACTTTTTTCTATATGTTAGCAATATAAATTTGGTTTAAATTTTATTACAGTTTGGCTTAAAATATATTTCCCAATTAAACATAATTGCATTTTTAAAGTAGAACAACTGTATTTACCTGGTTGTTTGTTTTCTTTCGCATTGTTTCTAAAGACTAATATTTATGTTCCTTGTTTTGCTGCAAGAACATTTCAGCTTTGCGAAGAAGCAGGAAGTAGCCAAGAAAAATCTAGTAGTTTTCTTAAAGAGGAAAAATCATGCTCCAAATCAATTGCAAGGGAAATCACAAACAGAATCAGATGCTCTTTTTGAGTTTCTCATGACAGCAAAATTCCACTACATTGAAACAGAAGCAAATACACTGTGTTATTGTTAGTTGTCTCTTAAAAACAAACAAACAAACAAACAAACAAACAAACCAAACTGAAGTGGGTAGGCAAAGAGTAGTTATTTTTTCTCCTTTGTATCTTTAATCTAAGGATTAAATAATAATATGAAGTTAGCATCATCATTCCAATCAGTAGGCTACTACTTCAGATAATTCCGGTGCTGAAAATGAATAAAGAAATTCAGATAAATTACAGGGACAGATGGTTAGTTTGTAAGACTGGAGAATCTGGACAGTTTTTTAGAAGAATCATCAGCTTTGATTTTCTTTCTTCTTCAAGGTAATTTCACAGAAGTCATTGCCTGTCATCCCTTGCAGTGAAGGACAGCAGTTTTGGAAAGGACTATAGCAGCAAATTTTAAAAGAAGCACAGCTCCTCCAAATTCATTATCTCCATTTCTGATGTCATAGAAACTACTGATCCAAGGAAACAGAGGATCTGCTCTCTCCTGATCTAAAAACAGCTGTGTTGTAAAGATGTAAAACAAGATGTTAAATATGTACTATATCTACATGAAAAACTATTACAGGCAGCAAACAAACAAACAAAACCAAATTATAGGCAAAACATTATATTGTTATTTTTATAATGATCATTACTGAGGAAAAAAAAAAAAGCATTAAAATATAATTGAGAACTACTTAAGTTTTGTAAGCTTTTGTAATCATTTCAATTGCATATTGTTTTTCACTTAGAAATAAAAACCCTTTAATTTATTGGAGGAGAAAGATGCAAATTAGTTTTTACTTTCCACTTAACGTTATCTATTACTAATTGCAATCATTCCTTCCACTGCAAGAACATTAAAAAGATAAAAGAGAAACACTTTCTAAAGCCTTAATGCTAGTTGCATTCTAGGCTATATAATGACATTAAAACTCTCTGATGTACTGTGCAAATGGGTAGAGATGTACTGTGCTTACTCTGGCTACCCAGGGAGAGAAAAAGCAATACAATATTGATGAGGTGGGATCTGGCAATGAAGAAAATTCCCTTTTTCTGAAGCAGCCAAGCGTTACAAACTAATTCCAAGAGCTAGCTCTCCTCTGAAAAGTCCCTTCATTGTAGTTTCCCATGACACAGAAAGTGACAGGCTGAAGAGCTGTGTCTCCAGCACCATCTCTGCTAATGTTCTCATGGGTTACCCTGGCTGAAAATAAAAAAAAAACAGAAACAGCGACCAGGAAGAGGAGGTGTTTTCTGAACATCCAGGTCAAACAGCTGTATCTACAAACTTCCACACACACAGTTGGAATTTTTCATTATTATTATTATTATTATTATTATTATTATTATTATTATTATTATTATTATTATTATTATTATTATTATTATTTTCTTTACAACGGGAGGGATACAGCCTTATAAAAAAAATGGGACCTGATTAACAGTGTTGGCAAGAAATGCACTCAGGAGCCACAGCAGGAGCAGGAGTAAGTCTCCTGGGAACTGAGGGCAGCTGCTATGCTGGAAGCTACTGCCTGCCCTTTCTCTGGCAGCAGACCAGGAGCCAGCAGTGGAGCTCCCACTCCTTCAAGCAGTCTCCACTGCCACTGTTACTTTTCCTTAGGAGAAGAAGATGTAGAATGAGATGTAGTTGGAGCGGGTGCTGCTGGTACAGTCACCTCAAGGAAATCATCTAATTGTGGTCACTCGGGAAGGTGCAGGAAGGAGAGAAAGGTTAAATATTCATTTGTCCCCTGTGTTCCCAAGCCAGCAAGGATCTCCCCACTACTTCTGATGATGGCCCACATTAGGGAGAGAAAAGATGTGTCTCTACTTTACAAGGAAAATACTTAATACACAAAGAATTTTATTCTTATAAGTATATGAGCAGGAGGGAGAAATGATGTTCCACAAGGGGTTCCATCTCTTTTCACAACCCTGCTGCAAGAACTTTGCAGATTTGGCTCTAAAATCTCTCCCATGAAGGCAACAGGGGTCAAAGAGATTACTTTCAAATACATTACTTACTCAAAAGAACGTATTCATCAAGTCATCTATGATGACTTGAGTCCTACTTCAGCTAAACAGTAAAAGAATTACTTAAATAAACCAAATAAACCTGGAGCAAACTTGAATCATAATTAAAATACAACACAGTTATAAATGGAATATATACACACACAACTAACTTTACAAGAAATCCTAGTTATTCAGATAAACATGCATGAAAAGACTAGTTAATTTTATAAAGACTAATGTTTGTGTTGGCTGGATAAGAGTTTAAGGCTACATTTTTTACATAGGTGGTTTACTCAGTTTCATTTAGGGTTGTTACTGTATGCAAACAACAACAAGAAAAAACATGGATATGGCTGTTGAACTAAACATGGAATGGATATATTGTATACAGAATGAACTGAACTCTAGAACTATTTATTTTGAAAAAAGGATTAAGATAAATACAAAGATTGTAACTTTTAGGTAAGAACTCAGAAAACACAGGGATATCCAATGAAATCTAAATCCAAAAGAGGAAAGGAATTTGGGGAATAATTAACCTAGAGATTCCCCCCCCCCCCCCCACACACACACACACACACACAATGTGGAAAAGAAAGAACTAAATTAGGATTAGAAGATTAGAAATCCTTTAAAATATTGTTATCACTCCCAGTTCCATTAGATAGGATTGATATATATGTAAATCCTTATTCTTATACAACTAAGCCAGTCACTTGCTGCTCTGAGTAAAGCTGAAACTTTTCAATACATATCCTCTGTAGGATACTTTGAGCTTTTGTATAAAGCAGGAAGCACTAGTTGCTGTCAGTGATAAGATACTGTTCAGAAATTGCTTTTGTTCTACAATACTTTATTGTACATTAATGCAAAACACCTTGAAGATCTATTTTTCTGTTTACACTCAAATTTCAATTTTTCAGAACATATTTTGCAAACACAAACTGTTCACAAGAAGAAAAGCTATACATTAAGTTAAAGGAGAGGGGAGGGGAGGGGAGGGGAGGGGAGGGAGGGAAGGGAAGGGAAGGGAAGGGAAGGGAAGGGAAGGGAAGGGAAGGGAAGGGAAGGGAAGGGAAGGGAAGGGAAGGGAAGGGAAGGGAAGGGAAGGGAAGGGAAGGGAAGGGAAGGGAAGGGAAGGGAAGGGAAGGGAAGGGAAGGGAAGGGAAGGGAAGGGAAGGGAAGGGAAGGGAAGGGAAGGGAAGGGAAGGGAAGGGAAGGGAAGGGAAGGGAAATATTGATGAGATCAGCAGAAATAAGGTGGGCTGACTGAGGGATGTGTTCCAATATGGCTGACTGCTATTTACATGCTATGAGAGATCATAAAATGTGCATAGACTTGCATGAAGATTACTTTTGCAGAATGCAGTGCATGGTTCATTTCTAATTCTGTCTGGTCTTTATATATTAGTTCTAGATTTAATTTTCAGTAATGAAGCAAATATTTATATGGCTCTCCTGTTTCTAAGTGTCTTTGAAATATTTATTTATTTATTTATTTATTTATTTTTAACTGGGGACGAAATTCTCAAGTTCTGCGATGTAATTTAAAAAATACCATACCTTCCTCAAGAATGCAGTTATATCTTGCACCACCTTTATTTGTTTCTTTGAGAAATTAAATCATCATCAAGTTTGGGCTGAAGGAAAGGGGGCAGGAACGGAAGAAAGAGTTTCTGTAGTGAGGAGCAAGGAAGAAAAAAAATGAACTCAGAAGTAATTTTTAACCCAGTTTTTCCTTGGCACTTTTATATCTGAAAGAATGCTAATGCTCAATAGGTTCTCCTCACAGTATTGCCTCATATATCTTATATTGCTTCCCTGTACACATGATAGAGACCTAAAGGCTCCCCAGGACTTTCACTTGGATTCCAATTTCTTGTCTTTCCTGTAGTCCTCCCCTATTCCTCCTCTTAAAAATAAATACAAATAATCTTTGCCATTTCTTTCCTTACCATTTTCACACTGTCTTCTTTTGATAATCCTAGATTTTATGTCCTCATTTATTTATTTAAAAACCTAAACCTTTTTCAGGTGCATCCCCTTTAAGTTAGAAAGAGATGTCAGGATCTTGTTTTGTCATCCTAGCTTAAACACTGCAACCCTTTCACACTAACAAACCACAGCAAATAAATAATTCTAAAACTGAAACAGTTCCAACAGGAAGTTAGATAGTTTATGATTTTTAGAGCTGTATTCTGGCTTTTGTCTCTACTAAAACACTAGACTACCTGGATTTAGTGCAACTATTTTCAGTATAACACATTGTTTTAGTTGTGTTTGCCAAATCCTACCCTTATATCTTATTGTAAGTTGTGAACACACATTTGAGCAGGGAAGGAGAAAAACGATGAGTTATTTCACAAATTATGTTCTTAGCATGGATAACACTGAGATAATGTTTTACAACTGTTTAATATCACAGAAATATCATTATTCTGTCTGGTAGGCATTAGTTTGAATAATAGTAAGTGTTTTAATAGCTTCTGATGTATTACATTCCACTGTAATGATATCTAAGATTAATGAGCAGACAGATTTGTAGGAAAGGGTACAAGTCAATTAAAAAAATATAGAGTTCCTTTTGGCAGTGTGAAATAGAAAGGTTTGTGCATTCAGAAGGAATAATTCATGAAATATAATGAACAGAGTTCTCCTTTATTTTGCATTTAAGTAGCTGCTTTCCTCAGCAATCAGTGTTCTTCACTACAGCAGTGGCAGTGGTTCGAACATGGGGAAAAAATAAAAGGATAGTTAGGGGAAGATGACCAGTATGGATGAGGGGAATTTTAAATTTATGTAAACTTTTCATTCCCATAGCATACCTACTAAATTGCACTTAACATTTATGGAAGCTGCTTGCCTTCCTCTCTCTTACTCTCTCTGTTCCTAACATATCCATAAACATGTACAGCAGTAACTCACCTTTGCATTTACAAGGTATTAATTCTGGCTCAATAAAGATTTTGTATAAGCAATGTGGAAAAGATCAAAAAGAAATAATTGAGAGAGACCTTTGAATCATTAATCATGCAAGTAACATTTTCAGCCCTCAGCTGGGATAGTAGAACTTGATCTTGTTTTCCAATCCAGTCAGAAGAGAGACTGAATTTTCAGCCTGAGTTTTCAATGCCTGAATTGTTCAAATATTTCAAATTTTCTTATTGATCAAAAATGCTTTCCTGTTAAGATACTGAGTAACTGCACAAAAACATGATGTGGATTTTGCTTATCAATGACTCTCTTTCTCCTTTCCACCATGCAGTAATTAAAAATCAATCGGTCAAAAGGTTTGTGACCTTCTTAAGTTTACAGTTCTCTTAAAGCAGAAAATGAGACAAAATACCTTTTATTCTGAAATCTAAATAGGCAGTTTAACATTTTTGCTTGTTTGATTGATTTGTTTTTCACCTTTCTTCATTACCACAAAAATAGGTATTTTAGCAAAAATGCCATCCTGTGCAATGCCACCTGCTGTAGGTGACCCTGCTTGGCAAGGGGTTTGGACTAGATGATCTTCAGAGGTCCCTTCTTACCTCATCCATTCTGTGATTCGGTGATTTATAGCAGTACACAAAATGGGCCTACAGAAAAGATGGGGAGGAACTATTTGTCAGGAAGTGTAGTGATATGACAAGGGATAGTAGCTTTAAACTAAAAGAGGGTAGGTTTATATTAGATAGGAGAAGGAAACTCTTTACTCAGAGAATGGTGGTGAGGCACTGGAGCTGGTGGCCCAGAGAAGTTGTGTATGTCCCATCACTGGAAGTGTTCAAGGCCACGTTGGATGGGGCTTTGGGGCTTTGAGCAACCTGATCTAGAGGAAGGTGTCCCAGCCCATAGCAGGGGTGTTGGAGCTATGTGATACTTAATGGTCCTTTCCAACTCAAATAATTCTATGATTCTACAAATTCACAAGTACTCTGAGATCTCATCTCTAGAGGAAGTCATAGTTTAATTCTAAAGATGACCCACGTTAAAAAAGTTGCCATTTCACCAACCCCTCAAAGAGAGTTCCTGATATCTGCAACAGTGATATAATCTCCACAAATTGAGAATGGGAGTAAATAGTGACAACAGAAATGCATATGTATAACCTAGATTTACCAGTCTGAAACTGTAATACTATGTTTTGTTTTTCAACTAGAGCAATTATAATGGACAGAAAGACTCAGGGAAGGTATAGTTCCCTGAGTTTGCTATACCTTGTTTCTTGTATTTGGTGAAGCAATCAGCGTTTCAACATAGCAAGACAAAACCTTGGTTTCAACCTGCCCTGGTGAATCTCTACAGGCTGTGGCAGGGATTCCTAATGGTTCTGACTACACTGATAATGCTTTTGGGGGATGATGATGATGATGACCAGCAGGCCAAGAAAGATAAATGTTTCCCTCAACTGTGTCCTTGTGAGGCCCCAGTTGAAGTGCTGCATCCTGGTCTGGGACCTCCAGTGCAAGAAAGATGTGGGTTACTTAGCAGGGGTCCAGAGGAGGGCCATGAATTTGATCAGAGGGCTGGAGCTCTGATCCTGTGAAGACAGGCTGAGAGAGCTGGGGTTGTTTAGCTTAGAGAAGAGAAGGCTCCAGGGAGCTTTCAGTACTTAAGAGGACTTAGAAAAAGGATGAAGTAACTTTTTTTGCAGAGGCAGATAGTGATAGAACAAGGGGACATGGTTTTATACTAAAAGAGTAGAGATTTGGATTAATGGTTAGGAGGAAAATCTTTACTCAGAGGGTGGTGAGGCAATGGAACTTGTTGCCCAGAGAAGCTGGGGTGGGGGAGGAAAGGGAGATGGGAATTGGATAAATCACTCTATGATTTTATAACTATATTATTTTGAGGGCTTTACTGATTTTTATGTTTGAATTTGACATGGGTAGATTATGACTATTTTATGGTCTTTTATACTGTTTTAACGTATTGCATACAAGTGAAGGAAAACCATTTAATCTCTGATTTGTTACAAACACATGAAATCTGAGCTGCTCAACAGATACTAAAATGTCAGATTTTGAGGGGGATGTTTTTTTGTTTAAGGGATACTAGCTATAGACTTTATGCTGCATCAGAAAGAGACTGGTGACCTTTTAAAAGACATGTCACTTTTCTTACTATGGATATTTTGTATAATTTTCTAAATATCTGAAAACTGTTCTGGGATATATTTGATCTCATAGAAATGATTATTGAAAATATAATTATTCACTACCTATTCAACCAAACAAAAATTCATAAATTGGGTACACTTCTCTCAGAATTCGTTTAAGAGGTATTTAAATCTTTTTCTGCACACTCAAAACAACAGATCATCAAACCTTGATTTTTAATTGTATGATAAGCTGATACTGAAATATTCAAAACTGGTGGACTTTTGTCATCAAGTACCAGAATGATACTCAGTAATAACACCTGTATTCTCTATCATTGTATTTACCTTTCAAAGCCAGTGTTAAATATTCATAAAGCCTTGAGCCAAACAGATTAAATATCAAATCTTTATTTTCTCCTCAAAAAAAAAAAAAAAAAAAAAAAGCAGGCAGTAATTTTTCTATCTTCCACTATACTGTGTTCAATAGTTCAATATACTATTATTTCATTTATTTCCAGAATACATCCTCCATGAGTCATGGGACTTTCTTCTGCCAGCTAGAACTTGTGCAACACACTTGTCCATTTACAAGAAAGGGTAGGTACTTGTGAAACCTGAGACATCAAACTCCCTTAGATTTTGACATTATAGAAAGTCTTAACCAGGAAAACCTGAAGGAGTGGAGACCCAATAAATTAAAATAGCACACAGTTCTGTGAACATTTGTCATTTTTCCATAGGCTACAGATGCTTCATAGTTATGATAAGTTACTTCAGGAAGAAACAAAAACAAAAACAAACACAAAATTATGTTCTGAAGTAACTTGGCAGAGAGTCTGAAATTATTATTATCCCATGGAAGAGGAAATCTCTTACAAGGTAACTCAGGATAATTTCACTTCAAGGATTTAAAAATAATATATTCCTTCTCACTGGATTTAAAACATATACAGAGGTGTTCGTTTTTTTTGTCCAGAGTATCTGGACAAAATAGATACTATATTAGATATATTAATAAGTGTTTTAATAAAATTCAGTAGTGCAGTAACAGTAACAGCTGTTACAGCTATATTACAATATTACTACTGTGAGTGTGAAAACATAGTTTAAACATAGTTTAAACACTGTATTTTGTTAAAACTAACATGCTATGTGTTCATTGTGTGACAAAACTTTTTCTCAGTACTTTTAAGTGAACCAGTTCAGGCAGTCCCAAGCTTCATGGAAAAAAACAAAAAACAAAAAACAAAACACAGTTCCCCAGACCCAGAAATCACCAACTCATTAAACAAGAAAAGGAAGTAACAGGGTTTCAGCTGTGCTGCTTTGTGACAAAGTTTGAAACATGAGTTATACAAACATCAAATTCCTGTATTGATCTTTATTTATTTATTGAGGTTTTTCCCTGTAGTAATTTTTGACTGACTCATATATGACATGTTTCTATAATGTCCATCACAACAACATCATGCTGAGTTGTAATCTTAATGCATTATTACAACACCAGTGTTTAAGAATACTAGTGATCACACAGAACTACATTTGATGGTCTACTTGAGAGCCACTGCCTTCAGAAATTACAGAATTTATTGCAAACCATATGGAAATGGAGTAATTATTGCAGGTACACCTATCTTACTATTTCTTCTCTCCCTTTGAAACAATTATTTTTGCCCAGGGTCTTTTAAGAAAATGATGTGTTTGTATTAACTGCTCAAACAAAGTCATGGTAATATGTCATATGCTTACTCATCTATACTAGCACTTCTGTTGATCCTCTTGCAGGTCACAATTTAAGATGATTTAGAGAGAGAGAGAAGCATCTGTTTTCCTTTGCTTATAGAGTCTTAGTCTTCTTTGTAATAACATTTTCTCTATTGATAAAAGGCATAGAGAATAAATTATATTTGTATATGGAATCTGCATGGTTAGGTAAACCTGCATAGGTAACCTGCATAGGTAAACTGCATGGTGTATATGTAGAAGTATGCACCTACCTCTTAATGCTCAATAAATAAAAGCAGATTAAGGAAGAAAGGTCAATAGTAATCCTATGTAAAAGTTGCTGATACATTGAAATTAATTTGATTAGATGTATTTGTCATGAAGCTGTACTATATCCAAATACTAATATCAAGTGTTTTTGACTTGCTAGCTATATAAGACTGACTGCTGCTGGTAAAGAAGAAAGTTAGAAATGCAAACATTTTCAGGCATGGATCATCAGTTACCTTCTTAAATAATTACACATATAGTCCATGGAATATTAGATATTAGACATGAGAAAATTGAATATTAGATATTAGACATGAGAAAAATACATTTTGATGGAAATTATTGAATGCTACTAGCGGTAGTTTAAGTCACATACAACCAAAGAACTCAGCCATCAATCAAGTGTAATAATTAATTGGAAATGCAACACCCAAAGTATCTCTGGGCTAACATGAATATATGGTTAAGAAGGATGTTGAAAGCTAGAATATAGTTTTATGTAAAATATATAGAATGGTGGCATTGTCCATGACAAACATGGAACATCAACCATATCTCTAGGAAACATATTTCAATGTTTGATCACACCCAGACTTCAGAAATGTTTCCTAATGTCGAGTCTGAACCTCCCTTTGTGCAGCTTTGTGCTATGTCCACATGTCCTGTCATTGATTCCCAGGGAGCAACTCCACCTCCACTTCTCTTCTTCAGAAGTTGCAGAGAACAATGTGGTTGCCTCTCAAACTTCTCCAGATCAGACAAACACAGTGTCTTTGGTCTCTGGAAGGTCTCTGGACATGCTTTCCAGCCTTTTTACCAGCTTTGTTGCCCTCCTCTGGAGGCTAAGTACCTTAACATTCTTTTTATATCATAGAACTACACAAAAATTAATAAATGAGAATTTCATTTTTAGAATCTTTTAACAGGCATTTTAAAGGGCAGTAGTTCTTGAAATGTAAGTTTATCTCACATGGGGGAAAAAAAAGCATTTGAAGTATTTAAAATTTTATTTTATTTTATTTTATTTTATTTTATTTTTTTTGTAACTTTAATCTTCTCAGTGAGTTATATAAGAATCTTATCTTTTTTTAAAATAAAAATAAACTTTTGTCCTCAAAGTTCATCATGTTTTAATCATAATAAAGAATAATTTATTTGATTAAATAACAGGCAATCTACTTAAACTGTACCTGGATAATCTTCAGGAATTTATCATTAGTTATTTATTGGAATACACAATAAGGATGATATAATATTCACTAGAGAAGATTCTGAACTGAGGTTTCCTCAGTTTGTGACAGTTCCTCATCTCAGGAGTGACCAAAGAAAAAAAATAACTTTTTGTTTGTTTGTTTGTTTTGTTTTTGTTTTGTTTTTCCTTTAGAGACAGAAAGAATTTATGCAGTTTCAATGCTTCTGGCAGGATAAGAAAAAAATTTTCTTGTTCAGGCCTACTGACAACTGCAACAATAAATCTTGACTGCTAGAAAAATGTCCAAAGAAAAAAGAAAAAAATGCTAGAAAATATAAACAGAACACATGTTCCATGTGCAGAAGAAGGAGCCAAATATTTTATATTCAGGTACAGATCATCATAACTAACATATGTCCACTAAGCAACCTAATATGGGTTTAGTAGATTAATATTCGGAAATAGAAGCCATAAGAGGCAAGTCTCACAGACAAAATGATAATCTGAAGAAACAACTGTATTTCTAACACAACTAGACTATGATGTCATGTCAAGTACAGAAATCTGCCTTAAGGATCTAATGTTACATCACAGACAACTGGGACTGCTTCATTTACAGGCCTTACAGAAAAAAAAATGCAAACTGATTGTGCAACAAAGTGCATGTAACCTGAAAAGACAAGTCATCCAGCTGGAAAAGATGTTCTATAAAAGTAAACCATTCCATGCAAAAGAAAACATCCAATATAATAGAAATTTGTGCTTTTGTAGAGATTTGCATCTTATAGTGAAGACAGCAGCCAACTGATGCTACAAATCTCTGCACTGTGGGGTTTTATGTAAGATAATCAAAAATGAATTTCTTTAAGGGATTCCTCATCATGGTCTTTGAGGCGATAATAAAGAAGCCAACAGTATCTTTATAAGCTATATGCAACCCAAGGAACTGGAATCATTGCTAGCCTCCAGTACAGTGTTCAATCCATACAGCTGGAGCTGCCAACTGATTTGAGCAGAAACACGTATCTTAAAAATGAAGTGCATGGTTAAAAAAGACCTACACACTTAACCAATTGAGATGAGCATCACTCTATCTGGACCAAACTTATTCGGAAAAACAAACAAACAAACAAAGAAAAAAAAAAAAACATACATCACTACAAAAAAAAAAAAAATTACATCATTAAGGATGGAGGAGTGGCTGGTACACCAGACAGCTATGCTGCCGTTCAGAGGAACCTGGACAGGCTGGAGAGCTGGGTGGTGAGAAACCTTATGAAGTTCAACAAAGGCAAGTGCAGAGTCCTGCACCTGGGCAGGAATAACCCCAAGTACAGGTTGGGGGCTGACCTGCTGGAAAGCAGCCCTGCAGAGAAGGACCTGGGAGTCCTGGTGGGCAGCAGGTTAACCATGGGTCAGCAATGTGCCCTTGTGGACAAGAAGGCCAACGGTATCCTGGGGTGCCTTTGGAAGAGTGTTGCTAGCATGTCAAGGGAGGTGATCCTGCCCTTCTGCTCAGTGCTCGTGAAGACACATCTGGAGTATTGTGTTCAGTTCTGGGCTCCCCAGTACAAGAAGGACATAGAGATACTGATGTGAGTCCAGCAGAGGGCTACTAAGGTGATCAGGGGACTGGAACACCAGCCACATGAGGAGAGGCTGAGAGAGCTGGGCCTGGAGAAGAGAAGGCTCAGAGGTGACCTTATCACACTCTATAGATAATTTAAAGGAGGCTGTAGTGAGGTGGGGGTTGGTCTACTCTCCCATGTGCCTGGTGACAGGACAAGGGGGCCTGTCACCCTGGCCTAAAATTGTGCCAAGGGGATGTTTAGGTTGGACATTAGGAAGAACATCTTTACTGAAAGTGTTGTTAGAAATCGGAATAGGCTGCCCAGGGTGGTTGAGTCACCATCCCTGGAGGTCTTTAAAGGACGTTTAAATGTAATTCTTAGTGATTTGGCTTAGTGGAGGACTTGTTAGTGTTAGGTCAGAGGTTGGACTGGGTGATCTTGGAGGTCTCTTCCAACCTAGATGATTCTGTGATTCTGTTTAGCTTGGAGAAGAGATGGCTCAGAGGGGATATTATCAATGTCTTTAAATACCTGAAGGGAGGATGTCAAGAGGATGGGGATGGAGTCTTTTCAATGGTACCAGGTGACAGGACAAGGGGCTTTGGGCACAGACTGAAACACAGGAAGTTCTGGCTGAATAAGAGGAAGAATTTCTTTACTGTAAGGATGACAGAGCACTGGCACAGGTTGCCCAGAGATGTTGAGGGGTCTCCTTCTCTGGAGATATTCAAAACCCATGTGAATGTGTTCCTTTGCAACATGCTGCAGGTTATCCTGCTTGGCAGGGGGGTTGGATTTCTGGAGGTCCCTTCCAACCTCAAACATTTTGTAATTCTGTGATTAAAGTATCGTGGAAGCCTGGATTTATTTGCTACTTTCAACACCCAAGGAACTATCACAACTGAGATTCATTTAATACTACATATACTTCAATGCAATAAATAGGTAAAAATATCTACAAAGAAAATATGATACCACAGCTCTTGTAAAATAACACATGTTAGACTTGTAGGATATTTTTTTTTCACCAGTAGTTTGAAGTGTAAACTTTCATTTGGTCATAAATTATTTGCATACGAATACATAAAATTATATTACATATATTCTACAAAATAATACACCACATCTTAGCAGACTTACATACAGTACAGAAACAGGGATTGAAAAATTAGTGCATTTTGAAAGTGGCCTTAATGTAACATATACAATCACTTTCTACATTCACACCTGTACAGTTTATGATTTAGATCTGGAATATTTACAGATCCAAACATGTTCGAAAATACCATTCAAATACATCAACCTAATGAATACTATTCTGAATAATGTTAACTTCCTCTTTTCTGCAGCAATATATCAATACAAAATGAAGATTATAGACTAATACCAAATAACTGGATAACTGGTGGATAACTTCACAAGTTTTGTTGGTATATTATTAGCTTATGAAAATTGCTACAGCTGAATAAATAACAAAAATACTGAGCATATTAATAAACAATTTCCATTAAGCAAAAATAATTGACATCACAACAAGTAATGAAAGCTGAATCTCCTTTATGAAAATCCAAAAAAAAAAAAAAAAAAAAAAAAAAGTCTTTTGACTTAGGAAGGAACATTTCCTAACCTGCAGTGCAAAAATTACATATGATAGTCTATAGTGTATACAGTGTAAATTTGAAAGTGCAATGTAGATTTACTGTATTAAGAATGTATTTATCAATGTTTATAGAGGTACCACATTTAATTCAGCAATGACTTTCTAACACTTTCATTACAGACTTACTATTTTATCTTAATTTTAACTTGTCGTCCTTCACCTTCTGGGAAGATACATTTTAATTCATAAAGAATTATGAGTTATTCTTAATTTTACAGTGCATAAATTAATTGAAAGAATTTAAATGGGTTCCAAATTTGGGTACTATCAAGTTTTAACTTTCATTATTATAATGTTCTCACTACCTGCTTTAAAATAAATAAATAAATAAATAAAATAAAAATGAAAATAAAAATGAAAATAAAAATGAAAATAAAAATAATCAATAATTATTGTTGAATAAATACTATAATTTGTGTTATTTGTGTTACACACAAAGAAAAGCAATTGATATATCACTTGTTTTGAATTATATTATCTAATTAAAACAACCAAACAACAGGCAAAAATTTGGTGTTAGCCCTGAAATTTGCTCTGTCCTCTGACTTTATTTTAATTTGTTTCCAATAAAATTTATTTAATAGATTCATATCCCAGCAACACAATAAAATATTTGAGCCATATGTAGAGATAGCCCAGCATCTACAAAAGAACAGAGACAAAATTCTGGGCCCAAACAGCCCTAGTATATATTCTGCAATTATGTAATACCTGAGTGGAAAACAGAGGATTAAGAAAAAGAAAAAGATTATCTGTTACCATCAACAGCCAAGAACAGCCAAGGTTGCAACTTATGACAATGCATGTTCTCTGGTATGATAGGTCTTCGTGCTTTCTGTATATGCATTTCAATTAAGTCTGTTGGGACATGGAAGTGGGACACAGAGAAAAGTATTCCATATCAGGAAGTTAGCACTTTTAATGGGGTAACCTAACTGTACCCTAACATAAAAGTAGTTTTTAAAAGTAATGACAAGGCTTTCTCTTCCTTTTTTTTTTTTTTTTTTTTTTTTTTTTTTCTTTATCAGGTAATAGCTTGCAGGGAAAAATTACAGTTTAGTTTAGCCACATTATGTTTTGACAATTTTTTTTGGTATGTTAATGCACAAATAATCATGATGGGAAACGTGGTACTTGAATTACTCAGCTCAGTTACGTGTATCATTCTATGATTTCTGTAAAGTTCAAGAATATGCAGATAGTTATTATTATTGCTCTTATATTCTGATGATTTTTTTTAATGGAATGAGGGCTTTATATATATATATATCCTTTTCACGTTATTTTTCTGTTGTTAAAAGCTTTATCAGAAATGCTTCATTTTCTCAGATAGAGATTTGTACCTCTCAAATAATTTATCTTCATTCTGCATGGTCTTGAAGACAGTAACTTGAATTTATCATCTTTCACCTTGAAGGTTCCAAAACAAAGAAATAAAATTTAAAATATATAAACGAATAAATAAAAATTTGAACAAAGAAAAAAATATTTCTGCAAGCATGTTTTATGTGATGAGAAAGTGTTAGAATCATGCTGTAATGCACAGAAAATTAAGTAATCTTTCTTACAAGCCTGAAATACTGTCCAGTCTACACTGACACCCACTCCAAAGTTATACAGGTAATGTCAAGATGTGAAATTTGCCTGAGACACAGCTGTGGACACTTAGTGATTACAGGAATGTGCTTAACCTTAATTTCTACATTCTATCAGAAAGAGCAATGCAAATAATCTAATACTATACTAAAGTACTGGTTCAGGTCAGGCTTGAACCTAGAAAAATCAACTATTGAATCACTAATGTTACCTTCTTTGTTCCTTGAAGTTCTCTTTGAAGATTTCTTAGTCAATTAATTAGTCTTAAATTTGCTGGTTAGTATAAGTTGAAAGCATTACAATTGAGAAGATACTGTTTGGGACCCCACCAATTTTCCTGATTATAAATCCAAACAGTTTTGTAAAATATTGAGAGGATAATAGGTATTTCTTAACATCTTACTGTCAATGGGAATAATGACTACTGATCAGACAAGTCATATTTGAACATCTGAATTATGCAAGCAGCAACTTAAATTAGGACCCAGGAATGACTTATTTATTTTTTATTTTTTTTTTTTTATCTTAAGGTTTGCTAGTATTATAAATGAGAAAGATATCAGGGAACTAATGAAACAAATAGTTTACTAGATTATTTTAATTTATATGAAGAAAATATAGATATGCTCAAATAAGACCAAATGAATCTGTAAAGTTATCTGCAGCTCTTTACAGTACTTTGTTCTTTCCTCCTCCACATATATATACATATACATATATATATCTATCTATTGTATCACAATATTATCCCCAAAATTGTCTACACCCCTGAGCACAGAGCTTTGATTGCCTTGGCCAGCCTGAAAACATCTTTCTACACAAAAGGAGCAGCTGAGGGAGCTGGGCTTGTTCAGCCTGGAGAAAAGGAGGCTCAGGGGTGACCTTATTGCTCTCTACAGATACCTTAAAGGAGGCTGTAGCGAGGTGGGGGTTGGCCTGTTCTCCCACGTGCCTGGTGACAGTACGAGGGGGAATGGGCTAAAGCTGAGCCAGGGGAGTTTTAGGTTAGATGTTAGGAAGAACTTCTTTACCGAAAGGGTTGTTGGACACTGGAACAGGCTTCCCAGGGAAGTGGTGGAGTCACCATCCCTGGAAGTCTTTAAAAGGCGTTTAGACGTAGAGCTTAGGGATATGGTTTAGTGGGGACTGTTAGCGTTAGGTAGAGGTTGGACTTGATGATCTTGAGGTCTCTTCCAACCTAAAAATTCTGTGATTCTGTGATTCTGTAATTCGCCTTTTTCCCAGCTCCTCAGGATTTAACTCCCTTTAACCAAGATCACCTGTAACAGAGGCAGGTCACAGCTCTGTAGTTTTTTGTAACATCGCCAGTTCCCACAGTAATCCCTGTCTCAAAATCTTTATGCACAACCCTGGAACTCTCCTCTCAGGACTGTGACCTTGTGTCTGTGGTCACTGTTCACACTCTGAAGTATGATGTTGTCTGTGAAAGTTGGGTGGGGAACAGTGACCCTGCAGCAGCTCAGAAGTGACTGAGGCCATTTCAGTTAAGATGAATAAGGCTAACTTGGAAGATGTGAGAGTTTTGTGACCTCTGAATTTGCCCAGCAGGTGCTCTGTGCCATGCCCCAGATCAAACGATGAGTGACTGCAACAGATAGGAGGATGACTGAAGGGAGATCCATAACACATGAGAGATCCCAGACACTTTGTCCTTCCCTGTCCCATATACTTTTTCCTATCACCCTTGCTGGCATGGCTGCAGCAGCACAACCTCATAGTTAACACTATGACAATCAGGATCCTTGTGCTACTCTCTGGGAAGGATAGCCAGAGTCTGAAGACAAAGCCCTGCATGGAGGATCCTCAGGGTGCTTTCTTCTCCAGGTCTGCTAGTATTGCCTAGCCCTCTCTATAATGATGTATCAAAAGCAGTTCTGCCAAAGAAATGACTGAAAGACTCACTGTGCATAACTGTGAATGAACAAGTAAATTTTCAATTTGAAATAATGAGGTCATAGATAACAAAGAGCATGACAGCAAATAGGTGATAAAAATTGATAGCTCAACTGCTAGCATGTTGAAATATCTGTCTGAATTTCTGAAAATTGCCAGTTACTGTAAGTCAGTTTTTACAACCACTACACAATCAGCCATCCAAACAAATTAATGACACTCAGTTGAAAAGCTGCTGCAGCAAAAATAACTTCAGAATATAATTGCAATATAATGTCTACCCAGGAACTATTCTGTTCCACATTCACAGAATACAAAGTTTGTCACCTTTCACCCTTGATTTATCTACTGCCACCAAGCCCTGGGAGTAACTTCAAAAGACTCATCTGACGATTCCTGAATTTCAGACATTCCTGTGATAACAGACTAGCAGTTGCAGTGTTGTTCTGCATTACTTAAGAAAGTGTTTAAAAATACATCTCTGCCCACATTTAAAACATTAGAGATGCCTGCAAAGCCAAAGACATTTACTTTGAAGATTAACCCTCTTTACTTCATTTTACCAAATGTATCAAAGCACAATTCACAAGTCAGCTCCAGTTACATTATGTTGCTCAGGCCCCATTTTCCTGATCTTTGAGTGTTGCCAAGGATAGAGAGCCTACTGACTCTCTAGGAAACCTGTACCAGTGCTTAAACATCCTTAGACACCTTTACCCTTGTGAGCATTACCTACTCTCCTGACTTTCTGCATCTCCTCTATAAACTGCTTTTACGGATAGAAAGCTAGAAATAATATTTCTCCTCCATCTTCCCTCCTTATTGTTGAACAAATTCAGCTTTCTCCCATGTCATGTACAACAGCTCACCAGTCAGACTCTGCAACACTCACTCCAACATGCCCATGCACTTTTGTTCTGGGGAACCCATAGCTGGACACAGTGGCAGATGTGGTCTCACAAACAGATTACTTCCCTTGACCCCCAACGGTTACATTCCTAATGCAGCACAGGATGCAGCTGGCCCTCCTTGCTGCAAGAGCACACTGCTGAGGTTCCATTCAACATTGCTGTTTACAATGACCTTCAGCTGACACCGTTATTTCTAGTATTGACAGAAAAATATCAAATGGGAAGGCAAGAATGCTAAACGAGCTAATTTTAGCTAAAATGTGGAACTAGTAATCTGCTATCTCTACAATGATATCATGAAGGTAGACAGAAGACAACAGTTAGTGAAAATATTAGCCTGATAGATAAACTTTCTGTAACAAACTGATATTAGTGACATGACATTCTAAACCGTGTTTATATTTTTTTCCTGTGCAAGTGGTTCATAACCAGAACCACTTTGGTTCATAACCAAAATTAAAATTTTTTATTTTCTATTTTTAATCTGCTTTATTTTACTTACAGCAGAACTTAAATTTCATGTTTTTAATATTTCTTGCAAAATTACTTTAATTTTTTATGTTTAAATAGCTAATTTCTATGAATGGAATTTGAAAAAAATCCAAAATCAGCAGAGACCTACTAATATGGAGGTAATCCAAACAAATGGGATATAATAATAATTGCTGCTTTAAGCATTATGTGTTTTAGCATTTATGTATTCACCAAGTATTCAGATCGCATATCAACTATCTGAATTAATTATGGGTATCTCATTCCTCACTGAATATTTCTTTTTTTGCACTGAACTAAGTGTGTTATGTTACTCTGTCTGTGGCTTCCCAGTGAGCTTGAAAACCCATAGCAGGAAGAAAGTGTTTCAAAAACAGCTAATTTGAGTACCTAAGGAAGATTTAGAGCCATAGCCTATTGCATCATGGAAATATACAACAGGAAATACAGAAAGAAAAAATACATTAAAAGTCAAATGCAGAAGTTTTGAAATTGTAGGACCTTCATTTTAGAAATTTTAGGTTCCAACCTTTAGCTAATGGGCTTTTATAGAGACTATTACTTTCAGAGAACATTGCCACAGCAGTTTCTGAAAAGTTAATCTATAGTCAAGGGATATTAATTTTGAGCACAGAAAAATAAATAATTAAAAAGCAACTTTGATAATGTTAATATTAGTTGTACTCACTATGATACATAACAGCTATTTCCAAACTGGGATTTTTAATCTGTAAAAGACCTTTTTCTAGACTATACATATACATGTATATTTAATAGGGTTTTTACATGAGTATGAAAAGCTACGGGAGAGTGGACATATGCCAGCCTAGTTCAGATGCTGTTGCAGTAGTAACTTTGCTTTTGCTAAAGCCAAGTTAAAGAGTACATCCCAGAACTGGATGGAGTCCAAATGCCATGTAAGTCAAGCTTGAACCACAGTTCTGAAGAAATTCTTCCTGACATGAAATGACCTCTGCCTTTCAGGCAGTAACTCCACCATTGACTTTCTTAGTACTATCAAGTGTTAAGTATAGAACTGGGATGTGGATGACTGTCACAACGAATCTAGTTACCAAGGTGTGAAGTAGTGCCATATTAAACGATCACATGGATATTGAAATATATTCAAACAAATAAAGCAAAACAAGCTTGAAGTGGAATACTTACTTTGCAGTTCCAAAGGACTAGGGGCATAACTCCACCATGTTGTAACAGTTTACATTTTAACCAGCTGTAACACAATATTATTTTGCGATTACATCAATGCAAACAAGGGCTAGAACTACCATAAGTAATGAGCATATCCACATTCCTCAAAGGAAATGAAAAAGCTTTTTTTTTTTTCCTATGCTATTCTGCTAATCAGTGTATTTGATTTTTATTTTTTTTTCTTCAGCTACTTCTATTTATTTAATAATCTTAAGTAGCTTTTCATCCTCCCCATTCACTTTATAGTGAGAATGGACTTGAAGATATGATATAAAAAAAATTGCAACCTTAGTTATGCACACAACTATTTGCAACATGTGTCCAATTTTGAATGAAAACAACTTAATGTACATTATACATATCCTGGACTATTCCAGTGTTTCTGCTTCAAGCTTCAGTCTCTGCTGTCTGACAAATAAGGGTCATACCTGTGAAAGTGTCTCCATTAATTCAGCTGTATTCTAGATGAGTCCTAAATAAATTGATGGAGACTATCTGAGCTAAAATATTTCATGATGCTGAGACACTAAATTTGTCATATTATTTGATGCACATAATTTGCTCAGTTTCAGTACTTACCTAAAGACTTCCTATTGTTGTCATTTCCCTGGCAAACTGCAATATTGGGTGAATAAGCATTTCTTCTCATTTGTTCTAACTCTACAGACATCCATTTTATCAAGGGATTTTTCAGAAATGCCTGTGAATTTTTGAACATTAAATAAAACTGGTAATTTGCACTAGTTAAGAAAAAAAAAAAAAAAGTTACCAAAAGAAAAAAAAAATCATCCTTAGATGCTAGCAATAACAGTCAGCAGTGTATAAGCAGAAGCAATCCTCTGAACAATTCAATATTCTCATCTCGAATAAACTAAAGCTCTCACAGTTATCATTGCTAAGAAACTGCATAGAATACTTTGGGCTTAATAGTTCAGATATTTGTCTTTAAATTATTTTTAAATAATCACATATATCAAGATAATATAACCTGATCACATTTAATTTCCCACTAGGATATCTGTGAAAACCTTCCCCCCAGTTCCAAAATTGAGGTTGAGGCATCAAAATTGCCTTTTTATTCCAGAGAAATGCACATTTTTCCTTATTTTTGTGTAATAGAGGTAACGTGCATACTTGAAGTTCAGTGTCTTAAAAAGGACTAGGTTACCGATTGTCCCCCAAACTAAGTCTTAATATTTGTTTGTTAATGAGACAATTTAGAAACACTGTAATTATTACTATGTAAAGAAAACAAACAAACAAAAGCAATATTAATATTGTGCAAATAGAAAGGGATTGTGACACCCCAAAATTCTCCCTGAAGACTGATTGTTATTCACCTCTTGCTCATGTAAAGTCAGTTAAATCTGAAAGGCTTTGTACGTAATTTAACAGAAATGTTATCTAGTCCCTTCAGGAAACACAAATGTAAAAGGGCCATGATGCTTTTGGTTTTGATAACTTCTGTTTCATCATTAACTCATTTCCAATTTATAGATCTGAGACCAGCATGGAAGGTTGAGCAGGAGTCCCTCATGTTCCAGCTGGCATTTCTAGTAAGATGTCTGGAAACAAAAGGAAAAGAAGAAAAAGAAAGCAACAATGGAATTTCAGTTTAACTTCAATGGAAGAAAGGATGGAATAAATAATCTAAGAATCTATACTGGAAGATGACAACAAGATGTGACGAATAGATCTATTAAACATTTCCAAACTGGACATAGGAAATTTTAAAAACAAAAGGCTGCTACATCTGTCCTCTGAGTTTGTAAAGGGAAATAAATAAAATAAAATAAAATAAAATAAAATAAAATAAAATAAAATAAAATAAAATAAAATAAAATAAAATAAAATAAAATAAAATAAAATAAAATAAAATAAAATAAAATAAAATAAAATAAAATAAAATAAAATAAAATAAAATAAATCACAGACTTTAAATGCAGCAAGGAAGACCCAGGTAGACACCACAGAAAAAAATATTTCTAATCTTTCTAATCAGATTATAAGGGTAATGGCTTTAGGAACTTAAAAAAACACCTGTGAGAAAGAATGTATAAAGCATTGAAGTGGTTCTGCCAGTAACAAGATAGAACAAGAAATATTTTGATGTCTCTTTTCATGATGTATTGCAATTTTTCCTATTCTCCCAGAAGAATGTAAGCCTGACACCTCAAAACTTGGCACCATATTATTTTAAACACAAAGTTAGATTTGAATAGAATATTAAAAATAATTTATTCCAAGCAATATTACTTAGCAATCAAATATTCAAAGTTACAACCATCACATCCTAAAGCAAAAGAACACTTTTAACTGCTGCTGTGCCCATCTCACGTCTATGGTGGACAAGCTTGATGACTGTTTTACAAGCAAAGAAAGTTGACCTCTTCCATGGATGACTCAGTTACCAGACTATATGTGGCAAATTATTTGTCCTCATCATTGCTATCATAACCTGTCACTACTACTGCTTTTATGAGTACAGGCTAAGCAGCTCAGTGTTGAAAAACTGCTGGGAGTGAGGCAGTTCAGAAAAAGAGCTAGGAGGGAGCTGGGCACAGATGTAAATAAAAATAAATAAAAATTAAAAAACAAACAAACAAAAAAACAGCAATATTCTGCCTCGGTTGTAAAAAATCTTCATGGTTTTTATGTGATAACACAGAATGCAAGATTAGAAAAAAAAAAAAGAGAAAATGGAAATGGACATGGAAATAGGGAAGGGAAAAGGGAAAGGAAAGGGGAAAAGGGGTAAAGGGAAAAAGAAGAAAGGGGAAAGGGGGAGAGGGAGAAAACAACAACAACAACAACCCACCAACCACTGTTAATCAAATATAGCCTCATTTCTAAGACACAATTATGTAGCTTGAAATAAAGGACCCAAAGTTGAACAAGAGCATATTCGTAAGATGTCTTCTCTGATTTAGAAAACTTAGAAACTTCTATATAGAGTAATGGAAAAGTCAGTCTGAAAAGTTCTCAGAATATCTCTGAATTCACACAGTTGTAGATTTGGTCTCTTTTTCCAGCTGTATGCAAAGATTCACTTCAAGATATTGTATGGGGAAGCTGAAGTGTGATATTGCATTACAACACACCAGTGGCAACATGCTGTGATGATTTAGTAAAACACAGATGAGGTTCCAAAAATGACATCATTCTGTAACAAAATAATGTGGTGCATCCTCCATAAATTCTTAATTTTGTTGGATCTGTAAGTTACTACTATTGCCCTGTGTATCTAAAAACAATAGCTGAAGAACAAGTGGTAACTGAAAGACAATGTTTTCACTCTATCACCTCCTCATTAATGTAAAGTCAGCTTGATTTTTTTTTTTTTTTAATTAAAGTACAATATTCTTGATATTGTCATCATTAAATTCCTTGACACTGCTAAAAGCACTTTGTCAGACTGCTTCATGTCATTATATTATTTGGGGATGAAAGATATTTTTGATGAATCGATTTTATTCTATGCTTTATTATCATCTTTGACACAAATTTCCAGTGATACCCAAGGGCATTTCCTTTTACACACTGTAGCATAGTCTTGTTAGCAATTCAGGTGGAATAAAACCACTCAGCTTCCCTATGTGGTCCTGTGGCCTGAATTACTCACATGACACCCCTTTAACATACAGAGCAGTATTGCAGAACAACATTAAAATCTTACATTGTTAATAGAGTATTCCACTAACATGGTAGTATTTGCAGCCTCTGGCATACATTACTTCTGTACTTCGCATTTTACAGATATTTTTAAAACAATAATGTCTGTTCAGAACCAGAATTGTTCCTCCTGTCCTGTTAAAACATCAAAAATGCTACTTAATATTTTTTAATCTCTGGAAGCAAGACCATAAAGACACCTCTCCTGCAGCCAAAAATTAGGAAATTCACATTTACTTTCTGATAGCCAGGTCTTTTGCAGTGTTGCATACATTCTCAATTCTTGCAAAGGACAACAGGAGTTGTGGCCATTTACCACCTTCTGTAAGTATTCAAATTTGAAAAGATTTAGCCCTGGAGGAAGCAGATATCATTTTTGAGTCAAGTAATTTGACAAGCAGGAAACGTGAATGTTCTTTGTTTGCTTCTCTGATGCCCCACCTTCTTCACTCTAGCCCATTGGCCATGCAGCATAGCAGAAGGCAAAAATCAACTGTATTTTCTAGGATTAAAATAAAGATCTGGATTTACTGAAAACACTGTAAAAAAATATTGATGTGCAAGAGGATGAAAACCTGTAGCTGTTGCAGGACTCTTACTTTAATAAAGCCAGGCATTTTTGTACCTTTGTTGCTGCATCAAGATTACAAATTTAATATTGCCTTTTCTACCATTTTGAAAAGGACTCACGCAGTGAGTACCTGGTTTAGAAGAGCAAACTTTGCATTCAAACTGCCATTTCCAACCTGGAAATTTAAACCACTCTTTCACTCTTTCCTCTACAATATCTTTACCGAAAGGGTTGTTAGACATTGGAACAGGATGCCCAGGAAAGTGGTGGAGTCACCATCCCTGGAAGTCTTTAAAAGACGTTTAGACGTAGAGCTTAGGGATATGGTTTAGTGGGGACTGTTAGTATTAGGTCAGAGGCTGGACTCGATGATCTTGAGGTCTCTTCCAACTTAGAAATTCTGTGATTCTGTGTGATTAAAAGACTGCAGCTTCCTTCAAAACTAAATCACTTTGTCTAACTCTTGTACATGAGGACAGTCTTATATTACCAAGACTTTCTTTTTGCTTTGATCTTTTATTTATTTATTTTCCCCAAATTGGGATACTATTTATTTGGTGTGAAATTATTTTGCTGTTACATCACTTAAAAGGCAGTGGTTACCAACCTGAATCACATTCATGGAACAGATTAGCTTTGTTTCATCTTAGGTCATGTAAAGAGAGTAAAATACAAAAAAAAAAAAAAAAAAGTACTTTATACCAAAATAAATAAATAAATAAATAAAATACACAACTACTACTTTTGTTTATAAAAGAAAGCATTACCAAATTCAACATTTCCTTCTTTTTTAGGAGAAATATTATCTGTCATTAACTCTTTACACACGAACATACCCAGCCATCAAGGGAAAAAATTTGGCTCATTTCACGTTTGTTGAGAAGCATGACTTTGAGAAATAAGCAGCTGTGCAGAACCCCCAAAAGGCATATTGTCACTTCTTCAGTCCCAGCGGAAAAATGACTTCACTATATTGATATTACTTGTTTGGAAAAAAGTGAAGTACCATAGTCACAGCTAACAGCAGAGCAGCAGTAATGCAAGCATACCTCTTCAAAGGTGGCCTGAAACCACACTGCAATTACTGCTTTGATTTGAAGTACTAAATGAATTTCCTGATAACAAAGTAGAAGATTGCAAAGGCAGGGCAATATCTAAGTTCAGGACTCTCTTTTGCCATCCTTAACTGATGAAACTGATGGCACAGAAGCATAATAGCTAAGAAAAAGCAGAATTTTTCTCTTTGCTGGTTACATGGGTTTGGGGTTTCTAGGACAAATAATGCACCCCAGAAAATCTGTAAATTAGCGACATAAATGTAACATCTATTACAACTGAAATAGGTGTAACTATGATCTCTCTGTCAAGAAAAGAGAAGTTGGTTCACAAATCATTATTTTCTGAACAGAAAATAATCATTCAGAAAATAATGCATTCTCAAAACATCCATCTTTCATATCATGTACTGCATCTCATCATAAAAAGAGGTATATCCAGTATTTGTATTTGTTAATTTACAAGAAAATTGTTACAATGAATGATATTTCTACATGCTTATGTTTTAAGCAGCCTAAGAGTGGAACTGTCATTACCTCCCAAAATGCATCAAATCTACCTGAAAGAATCATAGGTAGTGGCTCATTAGTTATTACAATTCAAGTCAGTAAGCAGCTGAGTGCAAGGCACAGGTAAATTACTACCCTCATTTTACTGTCAGTATGGTGCATATTACTTTCAGAAACACTTAATGTGCTAGCTCACTTATGATATGCATTAGGTTTTGTTCCAAGTACCTCACTTTTTCAGTTCAGACTTTGTAAGCTTGCCCTCTCATTTTGTTGATGTTTGAAAGGTGTATATGGTAAATTAACTGAAATGATAACCAGAATCAATTTTTAAGCAGTGAAAAAATCAGAAACACCTACTGCCAACTAGACATCAGAGGACTGGCTAAGAGAAAAGCCAGCATTTCTTAAGTGCATAGCACAATCTAGTACTAACATTTTGTGAATATAGCACACAAATCCACTTTAATTTTAGAACCTATTTATCAAAAATGTCTTGACTGTTCTTGACAATGGACTGTTCTGCCAATAACATTTTTTCAAACCTTCAAGGGGGAAAAATCTGTCCCTCAAAATATAACTCTCCTCTTTTATTGTCACATTTTTTTCAAGTATAGGGTTCAGAAACGAAAATATTTACTATTTTACACAGAATACATTTTATTTTTTCAACATGCAGGGGAAGCAAATAGTTCATTCAATTTATGCAACTAGATTTTTCAAAAGTATCCTGAAATTAAATTATATTTGATAATCAAATAGCAACGACATTTTAATTGATTTAAATTGTTGATCTGTGCAGTGTATCACCAAGTACTGTTGGTGGTATTTCACCTGTGTTCCTAGTCTTTATTTTTTTAAATATCTGCTTTATGGATACAGAGAAACTTGCCATAGGAGGAGAAATACTGGACATGCTTCTATTCCCCCATTTTCAGCCCAGCAAGAATTTCACATCCATATATTATTACACTTAAAAAGAACACTGTGTGTGTTCTTCCCAGTGAAGTATTTTTCAGCTTTTTACTTTTCTCCTGGGTTAACTTATGAGTTCTTGCTAGGGCAATCAAATAAAAAATAGTTGACAAAAATAAGATCCAGTTTCTCATTTTTTTAAGAAATTTGGTGCCTGATCTCTTC
This sequence comes from Aythya marila, assembly GCF_965140915.1. Lineage (NCBI taxonomy): Eukaryota > Metazoa > Chordata > Aves > Anseriformes > Anatidae > Aythya > Aythya marila. The sequence continues at coordinate 39,788,629 of NC_139080.1, read as the reverse complement.
AAGTTTCTAGCAGTTCCTGGAGCTAGATTAGGCTGCTTCCCAGGTAGAGAAAGTGTTCTGTGTATTTATTGGATAGAGCCGAGCAAGCATTTTTACTGAGCCATATGCTGGCAAATGTTAACCAAAACATTTTCTCCAGCATTTCTTCTGATTAATTTTGTTTCCTTTCCTCTGACCCTTCCAAAGTCTTCCAAGTCTACTTACTAACATGCAATTAAAATTGATTATATATAAAAAGAAAAAAAGTAGTCTTAATAAAGAGAGGTAGAATAATAGCTGAGTAATTTGCTGCCATCCAAATGTTTAGTACAATTCTTCTAGACAGGCACATCTCTAAATCTGTGGTGTTAAGTTCATTCAACATTACACTCGTTTTATTTTCTGGTCCTCTGTTTACTCTCAGTTTAGGTTTTTTGTTTGTTTGTGTTAATGCATTACTTTCAATGGCATGTATCATAAGTGAATCCATCCCAAGCAGAAGTGTAACATCTGTATCCTCTCCCATGGCACAGAGTCCTCTGAGTGAAATCTTCAATATGATGTAATTTGTCAACTTTTAAAGTTAAATCATAAGCTTGCTCTGAAATGTTTGAATACTTCTATTTCAACTAGGCTTCATTTCTTGTGTAGACCATCTCTTCTGGCATATTCTAAGTATTATGACTCAAAAACTCCCATTCACCATAAAACAAACAGAAAAGTGACTACCAGAGCTTTTGGCAAACGTGATTGCTCTTGCTTCACAGAATGGCACAAAGTGGGGTGGGGGCTGCTCCCACTGGTATTAATTCTTCACTAAGAAAAAATAAATAATAAGAAGAATCAAGTTAACAAGACCTTAGCCAAACACACAAAGAAACAAGATTCAGAACTCAAATAGAAGAATGGAAGCTGCACAGTCACTGTTGGAAAGACCCTCCAGAAACTAACCTGACCATATTGAAGGAATTATGGTCCCTCTCTCTACCACAAAATCAGCCTCTCTGCACATGAGCTCCAGGCACTTTTTAATCCTCTTATTTCAGATGGGAAGGCATTAGACGGTGAGTTAGCTTGCCTTTAAGCATCCTGAGACAACCGCAAAATGTACCAGCATGGAATGTGCTACAGGAAATATTTATTAGGAGAGAAAATGGGACAAGTGAAGGATGAGCTGATGACAAAAGTTGTAAAAATGTTCTCCAGTAATTTGTTTCAGTCTTACATCAAATCTTATTTCATATGTAATAACTTCTAGTATTCTGCATGCCTGTTAGAAATTTTAAAAATGAAATATTGAAATCAAATTAAAAAATGAGAGAGAGAGAGAGAGAGAGAGAGAGAGAATAGGATTATAAAACCATTCCTAAACATGAGGGTATTAGTGAAGTGGGTTAGAACAGAAACACATGCCTTAAAGAAAAGCATAGGCAGTAGACTTGGACAGCTGCTGAGCCTGTCAGCATCTGCAATAGTTTATCTAAATCAAATCAGGACACTGAGGCCAAACACACATCAACTGTCAGTTTGTACAACTGAGCACTGCACATCAGTTCCACAAGATGGAATAGAATGGTAGCCTGCCTGTTGAATAGCACATTTTATTAGTTATTTTAAATTGCTCTTTTAAGGCAATCCCATAGACTGGTAGTGAGCAATATGAAGTGAGAGCATCCACATAAGTCCAAGACACCAGTGTTTGTCTAAATCCATCGATTTCAAACTACAGATTTTACACTTAAAACTGTATCCACTTCAAACTTTTCTTTCAGAAGACATGAAATTAATTGAAAAGTTCTTGTTGTTTACTATCAAGGTCCAGAGCATGCCACAGTGATTTTTTTTCATGTGTAAAATAGGTAAAATTCTGCTATCTCTCATTCTTACAAATTCAGACAAATCCATATTCTTAAATTCGATTATGCAATTTAACTATTTTGTTCTGATAAATAAAAGACTAAACTAAAGCATAGGAAAGACAAAGATACAATGATATTTCATATTCTTCTACTCCAGTTTACTTTACATGATGTAAATAGAATGTGGCAACCATAAAAAAAAAAAATAAAAAAAAAAATTAAAAAATGTGCTATTACATATCAGTTTCTACAGAGTTATTCTATAACTGAGGGAACCCTAAGCGGAGAAAGACTGTATTAAAAAGCATCTACTGAACATCTACTGAGACACAATACAACATTACCCCTTAAGATCATTTAATCCATTTGGAAAGTAAGCAATTAAAAATGGACTACATTGCATTTTTGATTCCAGTGATTGTACATTTAAAGAAGCACGTTCATTTAGGGATAAAATAAAAATAAAAATGTATATGTATTTTTTATTTTTGGAGAAAGACACAAAAGAGAGAAGAATACAGACACCTTCTGATGAATTTATACATTTAAAAAAAAAAAAAAATCAAATTCCTGGAGGAAAAACAGCAAAATATTTATACTTCTTAATTGGTAATTTACTAATGCTGTTGTCACTCTCTTTACTTACTAGCTCTTTCTAACAGGAGAATTCACCCAGATTGGCTATCATATCTTTTTGGGAACTGGGACAATGGGGCCCTGTTCTTACACGAATCACTTGCTTTGAACACACTCTATAATAAAAGACAAAGGTGAAAAGTATATATCGGAATCACCATTTTAAGCTGATTGAGATGCTGATATGTACATTTCCCTCTCTAATTAATCAGCTCTGCTCATCAGCTCAGGAACATGCCAGAGCCTCTATTGCTGTGGTCTCCAACACCCCACATACCCCTCCATGCAGACACTGCCTATCTCTGTTTATTTGCCCCACTCTTTTTCACTCTGCAGAGTCCGCTCTCTGACTGCCCCTAAAAGGTTATAGCAGTAGCTTCAGAAAATCATTTTCAGACAGTTCTATTAATAATTAATCATGACGTTCACCCTTAAAACATGTGCAATGAAGAGAAACCATACACAGGGGGCAACATTTATCTGCCAAAAAATAAATGTTGCAGACTTAATGATATTGAGAATGTTAATAAAATTCCCCATATATAAGTTCTCATTCCCCAGGAAAAATAAATAAATAAATAAATGAAATTAAATGTTTTCCTAAATGACTTACTTGACTTGTCAAGTATCGTTATTTTAATGTGTGCTTCTGGTGCAGGGCGGGGTGGGGAGGTGGGGGTGGTAAGCTGGAGGGAAACATTTTAAAGGGAATCATACTGCTTTATGATTTGTTCTGTGTTACACTTCAGCTGTATTTTGATTTTCCAGCAATCTAAGTTTTGCTATTTATTCTTCGGAGCTGCTCACAAAGTACCTCCAAGAAGCCATACACCTTTCTTGGAAACAGCAATATTTTCTCTGTGATAGCCCATTCCTCTCATGATGTGATAAATCCTTGTTATAAGACACAGCATGGTTCTCTTGTGCACTACATAACCTTACATTCAATACTACTTGCACTATCATATACAGCACTACTATGCAAATATATTGCATTAGTAAGGAGTGACCTAATTTCAAATCTATCCACACAAAAGCGGTTACATCAAACATTACATTCCAATACACTATGAGAGTAGCCATGTTTTACCTGGCTGCATTAATTCCAAAGCCAAACTATCAGGATGAAAGAAATTATTAATGGTGGCATGAATCAAGCATTTCAAAATATATCTATATTATAAGTACAGAAGCCCAAAGGAACCTAAATCTATTGTTCACATTTTCACTGTATAACTCAATTATTAAGAAGTTCCAAGAACAAAGAAGACACATCAGCTTAATGTTACCTTTATTTTCCTCAAAAAGTTGATTCATATTTTGTATTCCATTACAAATTCCTCTAGATTAAATGATTCAGTGGGATGTGGAGTAGTAGTGATACTTCATGTGCCACAATTAGGGTCCTTACGTTGTCTATAACCCTCCAAATATTCTCAAACAATAACCTTTTAGGAAAGCACCTTCAAAACTGTGCCACTTGGCTTAAACAAACAAAATCACTGTCGGAAAGTTTCACTGAACGCTGTCTATACTGTCAGTCTTTGGCTGACCCTACTCCTAAATACAGCTTTCTACACACCAGGGGAATCTTTGTCCACTCACATACAGTTCCATTTACAAGTTGGTCTGAGTGGCACTGGCTATTTCTTGGGGAGCAAATAACCTCAAAGAACGCATGGCAGAAGACTGTTCACAAAGGAACACACCTTAGAAAGGGACTCCTTCCCCTTCCCTAGAAGTTCATGGCTTGATCTTTTAAAGACAAGGGAAATGAAAACATGGATGACATCCATCACTACTTACTCCCTTTTTATCCCTCTCCCAAACCTTTTTCAAGGGACAAACATGCTATGCTGGAGTACAGAAACACAATTTCAGGATCTTCAGGTAGTCGCAAGGGGTTGTAAAGGTAGCAGGGGAAGTAATTAATAGGAAAGTTGGGACTATTTCTGCATTAACTTTCCAGCAGCGGCGACGGCAGTCCTGCGAACAGATGCTGGGCGGTGGGCACCGATTTTCAAAGCGGGGTCTCACCGTACCTTAAGAAGCCTGACGGACGGGAGGAAGGCGGCATGGCACAGCTTCCGGATGGTCCAGTTGAGCGGCCGGGGAGCGTCGGTCTGATTCATGACCCCCCACGGACCCCGCCAGGAGATGAGCCGCAGAGCTGGCAGCGCCCGCCCGCCGCCCGGCTTGGGGGCATCCCCCGGGCAGGGCGCGCCGGGCGCGGGCAGAGGGCTGGGCTGGGCTGGGCGAGCCGCTCCGCCGAGCCTCCTTAAGAGAGCAGCGGGCTCCTGCGTGGGAACAGCAGTGCTCATGCATACCAAATGCGGAGGGATGGAGGCGATCGGCCCGCCGCTCAGGGCAGGCTGCGCTGGCTAAGCGGAAAGGGGCAGCCCGCATAAAAAAAGAGGCTGCAGTGCGAGCTGCTGCTGCTGCTGCCGCTCCCGCTCTCTCCCTCCTGCCCTCCTCAGAGAGCAGCCGGGTTAGGCTCTCCCGGGCAAGCTCAGCCATCCGCCTCGCTCCTCCGCTGGCTTCCCTGGGCGAAAAGCGGAGCAGAAAGGAGAGAATTTAAATAAAGCGAGCGGAGAGGTGCTTGCACTTTCTTCCCCAAAGCATTGCCAGAAGAGGGAAACCGGCATGAGGGGAGGGGCCAGCTATCAGACGGCAAAGATTGAGAAGGGAAAAAAATTAATTCATTCTTGATTTACTATATATAATGGATCTAGGAAGCATAGTTTCATTGATCTGGCACAGTATTGGTGTACTACTGGCGAGTAACAGCATTTAGAAGCTGTACTATGAGAGTACGAGTGCTAGCATGTAAAAATAAATAAATAAATAAATAAAATAAAATAAACCAAGAAACCTTCAGAATTCAGGTTAGCTTAATAACTAAATTGATGTGCAGAATATTTCTTTTTAAAGACATGCAAACACATGAGGTTGTAATGCTGAGGCACTTCAAACACAATAAAGCACACCTCTGTTTGGGTGGTAACTGGCTTTCTAAGCTAATGAAGATATTAATGCTAGCTTCATTACACTGCTAGTCAAATGCTAACTAAAGGAGAAATAGTCTTCCCTCCCTCCCCTTCCCCTTCCCCCTTTTTCTGTGGGGGAGGGGGGAGAGGGGAAGATTACATGAAGCAAGTATTACAACATGCTATAAAGCTTAGAAAACATTGCCAATATTTTATTTTGCCAGTAATAATCAATCTTTACTCTAATTATGAAGGAAAACAACCACTGCTCAGGAGAGTTTTAAATCTCTCATACCTCAGGCTAGAAAACATGAATTTAGTTTACTTGGCTAGATTTCACTGACCCGTAATTTTTATGTACTATATTACTCCCCCCCCCCCAATACAGGTATTGTGTACACTATTATAATTTATTCTTATTATGGTTACGTTGTTGATCAAACTGGCTGACATGAAACAATAACTCTGGTTCAATTTTTAAAGTCTGCTTAAGGACAAAAAACTCTGGGGAGAACAGGTAAAATTAGTGAGTCTGTTAATACTGTCAGATCTCCCAATGCAAACAGAGGATCCTAAAAATATTGAAATTACCCCAATAGAAGAGAGTAAGGATTGACTTTTACAACCCAGTCTTGCTCTCCAGAAGAAGTCTTGCCTGTGTCCACAGATCAATATTCTCCAAACCCAAGGGTACTGGAGTCCATGCAGAAGGAGCCCATGTGCATTGAAGTGGAAGTGCAGTACCTTTATGCGTCTTTCAACACACACATACCAGCCAGCTCCACCTCAATGCACCCTCTCAAGAACTCTTTGAATGTTGTTATTTGACCTCAGAGTCTTTTGCCCAGGCAAGACCAGCCCAGAACATGATGCAAGGTCGAATGTGTACCAGAGGAGATCTCTTACCCATTCCACCCCACTGTACCTCTCAAAACTACGAAACTTCAAATCTTGAGACATCCATGTAACAGAAACAGTAGAACACCAGGAATCATTCCCTTCTGACAAAGCCTGTTGCAATGCAGATGAATTTCTGGTTATGACTGGCCAACTAGTTTAAGTTGCACATATTTAAGTGCCTTTTCACTTGGGCTCTCCGAATGTATTTGTTTTATGAAAGGAGGAAAAACATGCTGTTGATAATGAAATCAAACATGATGAGGTACATTGTTTTCTAAAACTACTCTTCTAAGGCTCTTTTTCCTCCACTAAGGAGGCAAAAATTAAGGAGGTAGAAAAAAATATTCTTGACTGTAAACAGCATGCCCCTTCAAATGTATGCAACATGACAAATTTTCTGTGTTTGAAATGAATTAATATTCAATGATTAAGATTTGGGGGTTCACAAATCAGAAAGAAGTACTCCCAACTCTCCCAAAACCATGCCTTTCCCTCCCACCTCTTTCCCCCCTTCCCCTCCCCTTTGCTTCCTCTTTCCTTCTCCCCCTCTTTCCCCCTCCTTCCCCTCCCCCCAAGCCATGCTGATGACTTTCCTTTACCCTTGAAGATCAGTAAAGAATTTCTTGGTAAGGACACCAAACTCAACATTGCCTTCACCCTTCACAAATGTTTTGCAATAGGTATCTGTCACAAACCAAATGTTCCATCTGTGTGCTAGGAACAAAGAAGGTGGAGAAATCATAGCATGGCATTCTTTTCAGTGAGTACAGTAACAAATCTCTGAGGAGGCTAGAGAGTTGAAGACAATAAAGAAACACAACAGATAGCTTTAATAAACTAAAAATAGTGAGCCCGATGTATCAGCTTCCACAGAGATTCCTGTCTTTGAGATGGAGCTCTGCCATTGCCTTCTTATGCAAACAGTACCTTAGGGACAAGAGCTTTTATGTGCTGCAGTGCTTAATACACACCAACCTTCTTTCACAGGCCTATTTTCCATATTTCTTGTTGTGCTCTAATCATTTGTATTTGTAGAAAGCAAGTGAAAGAATGCTGACTTCTCTTGGTGACAGTTAGGAAGCACTGACAGACAGGACAGTACTATGACATGGGAGCTTCATTTCCACCACAAAGTTCCTGGGTGACTTGGATAGATCATGTAAACCCTACTTGGCTTTAATTTCAATTCATTTTAACTTTAATGTAGATGTCTTACCTACAAGGTATACTGCAGCCACTTTGAGGCTCTTAAGTGTAAATTTGAAAAAAGCCAAGAAAGATTTTTTTTTGTCTTGGCAGCAGCCAACATCAATTTTCAGTAAATGTTAGTGGTAAAAGGCTAGGAAGCAAAAGAAAAAAATTTTAAGCATCTTATTTCAGGAGCTGTTGACAAAGTCTGGTTAAAAAGTATAGTGAAAGACAAGGGAAATGTTTTTTTTTTTTTTTTTTTTAATCACTTCAGTGAAAAAGTTGGAGTTTGAAGTTCTTGTTCAAACTTGTTGGAAAAGCAAGTGCTCAGCTCAGCTCTTGCACAAGCAGATGTCCATTCAAAGACAAAGGGGTGCAGCAATCCCATTAGAGTCTGAATTTCTATTCTACTAGACCCAAAAGATAGAGCTGCCAGTTTCAGATTAAAACACTTTTTCCTTATAGCATGCTCACTGCACTGTCAGTATTCAAATCTTGTTCTTTGTGTCTTACCAGGGATCACCTTTGGTACCACAGAAAACAGAAGACAAGTTCAATTGTTGTCTGCATTCCAAGACATTTATACTTAAAATCGTTGTTCATAGAAAGCATTTTAAGAGTGCCTCTTTGTAGATTGCTGTCATCTAACAAAATAATAATGCTACATTTAGAAAGCTCTGATACAGTAAACTTTTTAACACCTCTGGGAATACTAGAGAATGAAAAATAGCCGAGGAGCATCCAAATCTCTCACGTCACACCAATAGCATCCAACATTTTCAACCTGAGAGCAAGCACTTGTAAAAAAGATGCTGTGGACAACAAATTTCTTAACCCAGCCAGTAGCCTACTTTTATGAGTCACTCAGCACAAGAAATGCAGCAGTCTTTCTTACGTATCTCAAGAGAAGTTGTTCTTGTTATTATTACCTGTACTTAAGAGTCCAGGGAAGTTTTTCTGTCCTGCTCAGTTAAAAATTCCTTTACAAACTTTGGGATGCAGCCTAGCTGGGGACTAACATCAGGTGTAGGCAGGTGAGTTTTCCTGTGATACTACACATGGTTTTCCTGTGTATACCAACAGACATAAGAAGAAAGATATATCTCTACAGTGCAGTTATACAGACATTTTGCTAAGGCTTCCTTGCTCTCAGAGCATCTTTCCTTCTTCCCTGAGGGCTGGCACAGCCCAGCAGAGTAGCAAATATGGGAGAAAATAGAGCTACACTTGTGCCTTTTTGCTTGTAGCACTCATCATGGAAGTACTACAAAGAGAGTCTGGGGCAAAGGTGACAGTTCTTCATAACATACTTTGCTCATGTGAGTTTACGTTTATGGAGGAAATGGCAAGATGGCAATAGAAGTAGTTAAGAAGCTTTGCAGGTTTGTAAATTAAACATTGATGAAGTGTATGACAATGAATAATAGTGTTTATTTATAATATCAATAGTGTTTTGTTTTGCTTTTTCCAACACATGCACATTTCAATTTACCTTCATTGTGCATAATTTCTTGCAAAAATCATAGAATAGAAAAATGAATATATGTAAGAAAATTTAGATAAACTATAGTTAATTTTATGCCCATCATTACATCTTAATGGGCACAGATGTTTTTATAGCTTAACTCAACCAATTAATTAATTCATAAAATTTCTTCACTGCTTTCCATCTTTTCTATTCACAGCATACCTGAGGTGATTTTTTTTTCCTGCTGTTATCATTGCTGAGGTATTTCATAGGTCTTCTGTCATATGCTCATATCCATTAGTCCTTTTCCTCCAGACACAGATAGTGTTAATGTAAAGTTTATATGCTTATTAAATGTTAATTAAATAATTTATCCTAGGTACAGGCAACTCTGTTTCAAGCACATACATAAATGATACTGGATAAATTAGATCTTTATGCCGCTGGCTGAACCGATAAAGGGTATTCTTTCTGGTTTGTTATTCTTATACGTGTGCGATGAAGCCAAAGATGATGAAGCCATTTTATATGCCTATTCACTGCTACCTTAAGGTCACCTTTAACTGATCCATATGTGGCTTTTGCCTGGGAAAGTACCTGACTGAGCTACCATCTCAGGGACACTGTAGCACACAACCGCTACAGAGAAGAAGGGGAACTGGGGTTGTATAGCAGCAAGTGGTCTGAGCAGTGCAGACACACCCGGTGCTCCTTACAGAGATGTTTATTTTCCCAGACACCCTGTTAGACTGCTTACAGTTCCAAAATGAGCAAGTGGAGGTGTAGATTCAGTCTCTGCACGCAGAAAGTGAAGTTTCAGCCAACACCACACAAGCATACTTTGCCATTCTCTGCGGTTTCACTTCTGTAGCTACTGACAGAGAGTCCTGATGTTTGCACCATTTTAGCTTCAGTTGCTCTTTGAGTACTTAAAAATCTGCCTACCCTTTACTCTTGAATCTGTATCCAAGAACGGTATGTTTCACCACACATTCTTCTTTAATTGCAGCCTGAGGAGTTTATCTTTGAAAGAGATTAAAACACTTAGGCATGTAACACTCATTTTGGGACTAGAAATGTCCTTGGTTGATTGTTACTTAGAAACAAATGCTGTATTTTAAATTACAATCTTTCTTATTTTAGAGTGACTTTCAAGTGTAGGCAAGCTGTTAGCATTGCAACCTCTATAGCGTACAACAGAAACTAGGCTGCTCAATTTACAGATTTCTGTTTATGCTAAAAGTTTCTCTCCATCTTAGAAATTATGTTCCAATCTATACTGTTTAACTTTGTGTTATGGCTTTCCTAGTTTTGACCTGTAACCTCATTTTCTCTAGCATTTCTAGCTCAGATACGCAGTTTGTTAAGCATATCAGTGAAATATTTTACTGTAGATAAGTGGAAAACTTTTTTTAGTCTTGATTACCTTGTTAAATACAGAACAAATATGAAATTTCTTGGAAGGAAGCAATTTACCCTGCCTAATAAGCATTCCATTAAGAACCAAATACAGCAACTATCTTGCAATGGGACGCTTCTTTTTGTTTGCTATAGATAGGTACAGTATATGATGGGACCTTTCTCACTTCAAAACTTAGTTCTTTAGAATGGTAAAATACATTTGCATCCTTTCAACATGATGGAGAATCACAAACATTTCTAATGCCTTCTGCTATGAAGCAATAAAGAACAAGAAACCACATACCAGCTTTACTTTTCTCCCAGAGGCAAAGGTCTACAGGCCTACCCTACAGCAAACGCCATCTCTGATGATAAAGCTTCCTGCAACTTCTTGGCTCATACTTGCAGGATTGAGCTCATTACTTGCCTGCTTTTTTGAAGATTCCTTTCCAATAGATATTTACCACAATGTCTGTTGCATTTGTTATGTATTCAGTGGCACACCTGGAAAAAAAATCAAAGACTTGGGCCTTTTAGACTGATCACTGATCAAAGCTGTGGTTAAAATAGTTAATGCCCTCCAAAGATGGTAATCTAGTTTTGTACCCAGACACAACAGATGGGTAACACAGAAGGTGCCAGATGAGGGCAACAGTGAAAAGAACATCATCTGTATCAAATAAGCTATAGTCTCGGTTTCCACTTGCCTAACCAGAGCCTGGCCATGCAGTGCCTGGTTTTGTAGGCATCAAGGTAGATGCCTGTAAAAATTAGAGAAATGGTATATGCTGACTTACTTCCAGCTCTAATAGAAGATTCAAACTTATCAAGCACATATACTACTATTAAATATGACATTCTTTAACAGTGTCTTAGTCAATTTTAGTGTGGTTTGTTATCGCATATATATGATATATTTCTTGAAGTTCTGTGACTACAGATACCTGGGAAACTACTGAAATCAAGAGAAAACAAAACAAAACAAAAAGCAAAGAGAACCAAATTATACCAAAACCACACTAATTAGGAGGAAATATTTTCCAGTAATTGCTTTTCAGAAAGACAGAAAAAAACAAAAAAAAAAAAAGAAAGGAAAAAACAGCAAACAAAAACTCTACCTGTCTTTCTTAGAACCTCTTTTGAACTTCCCTTCCCTTCCCTTCCCTTCCCTTCCCTTCCCTTCCCTTCCCTTCCCTTCCCTTCCCTTCCCTTCCCTTCCCTTCCCTTCCCTTCCCTTCCCTTCCCTTCCCTTCCCTTCCCTTCCCTTCCCTTCCCTTCCCTTCCCTTCCCTTCCCTTCCCTTCCCTTCCCTTCCCTTCCCATTGTGCAGGTGACTGAGCACCAAAGAAGCCCTGAAGTCTCATCCTTGGACATCTTCAAAAGTCACCTGGACACAGTCCTGGGCAACCCGTTCCAGGTGTCCATGCTTGAGGAGCGGAGTTGGACCAGATAGCTTCCACAGGTCCCCTTACAAACTCAACTATTCTGTGACTCTGTGATATTTCCTACATACCTGCCCAAACTATATAACCTCTTGGGGTGGTTTTTAAATATTTTTTTGTGAACCCCTGTACTACAACTCTTAAGCCAGACCGCCAAACAGAACTGGAATATAAAACTGCACTGCAGAATAAACTATTACCTCTTTTGCAGAGCACAGCCACAGTACTATTCATGACAGACTATCTATTCTTTTATTTAAGCAGACAAGCTGCCCATGCTTTTCCACATCTATGAAGAGAATATACATAACTCTTCAGACATTGCAACAGCAAAATCCACAGGAACAGGAAAATAGAGCAAAAGAAGTGGGTAAAGGATTTTTTTTTTCTTAAAATTTTCAACCAGTTATGCAACTGGACTCTGCAATAGCCTTTAAACATTCCCTTTCTAACACTGCACTGTGCTTATGCATCCTCTGTCATTGGAGCATAACTCAACTTATCAAGTGGCTTATACCAACACCAGATTCCACTGGCATTATAGAAGTACTGGAAGGATTTTCTTGAAGAACTTTTCTAGCATACCTAAGAAGTATTTGTCAGGTTTATGTCCTCATTATAGACTGTCCTTTAACATACAACAGACATAGCATACTAGTTATTTTCAAGGCAATCTGTAATTTGAATCACATGATTTGTACAATTCTAATAAGACTCCTTAGTATGAATGTGGTGTAAATGCCTGAAGTAACTAGGAAAATAAAACTAACATTCACATTTTTAAGGAAAAGGTACAGCATTGAAGAGGTTTTCAGGGTAGGGCATAACTGCATTCCCTAGGCTCCCAACCTTAGATGCTATCACGCTGGGGAAACTTGGTGTGCTAGCTCTAAGGAACAGCACGGAGCGTAGAGTGGAGTGGAGATACCACGGCTAGGCTCTGTAATCAGATGGGGCCTCGATTGTTCTTGTGCACAAAGCTGCACTTTTTGCCACCCTAAGCCAAAGACCTGTCATGTTTTGACAAATGCTGTACCCTAGTGTACTTTTTGCTCATTATAATATCATTATAATACTAAAACACACCTCCATCCCAAAAGCTACCAGCCTCCAAGGTGCGACCACCCCTCACTGAGCATATGCTCTGAATTCCTCGGAGCCTATTACTTTAAACGGAGACGGGAAAACTTTACACCAATCATAACTAAGATATGCTTGACTAGAGCCACTCAAGCTCCACCTAAAAGATAGAAAATAATATAAATTGGCCCAAGAGAAAGGGGATGTTAGGGAAGATACCACCGTTAGGGGAGATACCATCCCGAGGACAACATCCTTAGGACCTCCTGACTCCTGGGATCAGTCGACGGGCTGAGCCTCTCTTCCCCCCCATTGGGACGCCTTTGGGTGAGATCTGAATACTTGCTTATAAACCTCTGTAGAGTCTTTGATCCTTTTAACGCGTTTATTCCTAGGCTGCGCACCTGTAACATCTGTAACATCTATAAACACCTGTAACATCTGTAACACCTACAACACCTATAACACCTGTGTATTTTATGCATACTAGCTTGCTTTTGCAGACAGTCACTATTGCCGGCAATCCAAAAGAACCTGATTATCTGTTGCTGTAATAAACCATACTTGATTGCATTGTGATAACTCTCATTAAGTGCAACGAGGGTGAGGGTGGTTAGCCGTGATAGTTCAGTGTTCTGAATCTAACCAGACCCCCAGGTGGTTAATGCATTTTTGGTGAATGTCCGAATGAACCCCCAGATGGTTAATGCGTTTTTGGTGAATGTCTGAACAGACCCCCAGACGGTGAATGCATTTTTGGTGAATGTCTGAACGGACCCCCAGACCGTTAATGCGTTGATGGTGAATGTCTGACTGGACCCCCAGACGGTTAATGTGTTTTTGGTGAATGTCCGACTGGTTCAGTACCCTGAATCTGACTGGGCCCGTAACGGTTAATCAGCTACACCCCTTAACACGACAATGAATCCTTCTGAATCCTCATTAATAACATCACAAAATTACAAAGAAAGATAGCATATGTAAATTGTATTTTAGGCTCTTTATTTCCTTTCCAATGGAACCTGGAAATAAATTTGAGAGACAATGATTTCCTAATGTAGTGATCCCATGTTGCATTTTATCAAATAATGGTCATAGTGTAAATTATATGGTAGACTTAACAAATGACATTCTCTCCAAGACTGTGATTTTACCCTCTCCTTCATGTTTTTAGCACTTTCTCTAGGTCAGAAATTTTGGCTTTATGATTTATGCCTAACTCCCAGAAGGCAAACAGATTCTTCCTATTTCACTGATATGAGAATTTATGCCTCTATTGTGTCATATATGAAATATCTGTTATATTTATGACATGTCATGCATTATATTTCTCAGGCCCACATTATTTTTTTCAGACTCTTAAAAATGACTTTCTGATTCTTAATGGAACAGAGCATCTACAAACATTATTTATGTATCATTTTGCTATAGATCTTAAACTAATTCAGAGGGGAAAAATCAAATTTGACTTTTGAAGCTGGAAAAACATAAGCAAGTTAAGAATACTCGTGTGAAAAGCCTTCTAGAAAATAACAAGGAACATTTGTACAAATGTGTGCATGAGCATCTTCAATACCTATTTTTCAAAATTATAATTTGATATAAACTTCTAATAAGTCAACTTTTGAGGGTATATTTCAATATTAATTGTGTATTTTTTCATAAATTTTTAGTTACCCTACTGTTTCTGTAAGGAGTACTGCACAAATTCTACATACAGTTTGATTTTCTTCCACAGTTCAGGCAATAAGCAGGAGATTAATATTTATACAGTCTTGGAAGAAACATAATTTTCTAAAGAGCTGCTAATAGTTTGTGTCTATTCTATTCTATTTGTGTCTATTCTATTGTGTCTATATTGTATTTTTTGTCTTTAACAGAGTTGCTTTGATATCAAAACACACACAGTGTTAAAGCTCTTAACTAGAGAGCTTCTAAATACCTCATCTCCTCTCTTTGCTTAGTATTTTAGTATATTTTTATTTTATTTCTATTAGTTATTAAACTTTTTTTATCACAAATTTGTCAGCTTTTATCAGATTTATAATTATTGTATAATCAATCACCAGTAAAAGAAAATCATATATTTTGCTTCTTTCACTACAGATATAGCAGAAAACTAGGAGCAAATGTGATACCAGAAGGTATCTGCTGACTTGAAAGTCCCATGAATTATTTAGCTTATCCAGCTACATGTTATAATTACTGTATCCAGTTTAATTACTGGGAGAGAATAACGCCAGCTGAAATATCTTCAGATATTTAAGCACTGATATACCCTCTGCTAGATAAAATTTTCAATGTTCTAACTGGAGATAATATACCATTTCAGGCATATTTAGTACAGAGGGGTCAAACAGGTGAGAGAAAAGCCCTGGGCTGTCATCAGCCATTTTGACACCACATAAACCTTACTGCTTAAAAATATTTTAAGGTGAAGAACAGGAAGTAAAATAAATGGTATTTAAGTGCAATTAGAGTAACCAATAATTACCCTAGTTGTACACTGCATCTTTTTTTCTTTCTTTCTTTTTTTTTTTTTTTTTTCAAAAAATCTACATTTATGCACTAAAAATAAATTGTCAGACTCATAACATATTTATAAAGAAAGCCTTCTCATGTGTGTATCCATGACAACCTAGATTTATATTTTGAGCACCACAAAGTTGTTTCAGCACAGCTTACATAAATTACTTTATAGAATATAACAAGACAAGATGTTTTGCTACCTGAGGTATTTTATGTGGCAAAATATGTAACATTTTAACCATATTGGAGCATGCAGGAAAACAAAAGCATTGTGTAGTGTTTTGAAACCAGTGTTGCCATAAAGTAAATATATATTTTTAATATGAAGAGAATGTAGAAGATCTCTAAGACAAAGCACATTGGAAATTAAAAAATCCCTGAAGAGTTGGTAATTGAATATTAGTATGCCATAGTTCGGAAAGCAAAGAAACATAACAAAATGTGAAACATACATAGCCTGAAATAAATAAAATTCCTCTCATTTACACTAGTGTGCTGCCTACTGGGCTTCTATCTGGACTGTTTTGGGAACAAGCAACCTATTTTGTTTTCGTCTCCTACCTAAGGAAAAGAGCTTGTCTTCATTACACTGTGCATTACTAGAATTGCACTTCTGTAATACTTCTTTTATTTATTTATTTATTATTATTTTTTTGCATTTGATTTGAGAAGGCATAGCATATTGCTTGTATAATAGATCATGACAGTAGGAAATTTCCAAGTACAAAATGGCAAAAGTGAGATGATCCTTCATGAGATTTTCCTAAATGAATATCAGTGTTCTCCATAGCATTTTATTGTCAAATATATGTATTATACATCTTGGAAAAATACTTTGATGGGAGAGTGATGCAATCATTTAAATAACTATTTAATATGCTGCTAAGAATTCATGTGCTGTTAATAACTATAGTCTCTGTGAAAACTGTTCTGAACAGAACCTACTGCTTTAGACTGCAGTCCAGGAAATCAAAAAAGTTCATAACTGTCTTCTCTTGGACTCTCTTTTGAGAGAAAAAATTCTTGACATCAACAATGCAATACTTGTACAGCACATTACCAATCAGTCTGGTGTTAGATGGATTTCTAGTACCACACAAGAGGCTCAGGAACTCTATTAATGGGAGATCCTCCATGGTGAGGTATTTTGTTGAGGGCTGCCCAACCAAATTCTATTGAATTTCAATAACTCGAACACAGCAAGACAAAATTCTTCTGTAAGCACCATAAAAAGTTGTGTGAACCAGTCATGAGCAGCACTTTGAAAAATTCGCAGATGACCACAGAAAAATAACAGAGGTTATGTTTGTATTGGAATAGCAAGAGCTTTGCAGCCTATGTTCCTGAACACAACCAGCAAGTAAGCGGGAGGTTTATCCCTGCATGTGTTCACAGCTGGTCAGCAGTGGCCCGTTGTCTCCTCCCCCACTTTCTGGATGGGAAATTTCAACTCTGGGGTTGCCCCTTCTTATCTAGAAAAATGACCTGAATGTTCAATGACCTGAATATTGAATATTTAAACTGAGGGATTCTTGGCACTTCTTTTTGCTCCTCTTTTGAGCTTTATTAGGGAAACCTAATTATGTTTTTGTATAAGCCAAACATAGTTTTAGTAACTTACACAAATATCTGTGATCACAGTTCATACACTTCAGGAGTACTAACTACTATAAGAGCCTTAACTAGGCAAAAATGCTACTATTGGGAAGAATTCTGTAGTAAAAGAAAAAGAAGTATTATAAGTGTATAAAACATTCACTGAATTTCCATTTTTGGCATTATCTTGGCGTTTTACTATTTGTTTCTTCAAGTTAGTACAATATTTTATTTAATGAAATATATAATATCATATATATACATAATATACTGTAATTACACAACTTTTAACTATTTTAGTACAAACTTAAGCCTTCATTCAGCTTCTTCCAAGGAAGAGCAGCAAATGTGCAGCAGAAAAGAAATCCCTTAATTAAGAGCCACCAGCATTAATAATCTCTCCTGAAATTTCATGACAGTAATGTGCAAATTTATCATAGCTTCCATGATATGTTACAGAAAGACCTGGATTTATTGGCTTACCAGAGAATGATATTGCATCTTAATTAAAAGTTCTGAGACTGATATTACTTCATACGTGTGCAATAACATAGTCTTGAGAGTCTAGTATCACCTCCTGCCACAATCCGACTGCACTAAAATGAAAAAAAAAAAAATAGAATAGATAACATGCCACACTAGTGTGGTGTTAAATAAAATTGAGTGCAATTTAAATGCGTCAATTGAAACAATTAAGCAAGTTAATTTTGAAAGTCAATGTTATGTACCAATATTTGGATACCATGAAGTTACTGTTATAGCTTCTTTCTACACAGCAGATGAAGAACATTTCTTCTTTACTGTTTCAAAAATAAAATAAAATAAAATAAAATAAAATAAAATAAATAAAAATAAAATAAATAAAAATAATAAATAAATAAAAAATAAATAAATAAAAGGCTGCTTCAGTCCCTTAATCATCTTTGTGGCTCCCTCACTGCACTTGCTCCAGGTATTTCATATCACTATTCAGCTGGGGAACCCAACACTGGACACAGCATTGTGTTTCTACAGTGCTGAACAGATGGGAAGGATCACTTCCTTTGTTTTGCTGGAAACATTCTTATGCAGCCCAGGATGCTGTCAGCCTGCTTTGCTGTGAGGCTGCATTGCTGGCTCACGGTCAACTTGATATTCACCAGGACCCCCAGAGCCTTTTCTGCTAGGCTGCTTTCCGGCTTGGTAGTCCCCAGCATGTATTTGTACCTGGGGCTACTGCTCTTCAGGTAAAGAACTTTGCAATTCACTTTGCTGAATTTCATGAGGTTCCATCCAACATTACCCTGTCCTGTCAAGGTCTCTCTCAATGGCAGCATACCCACCTGGTCTGTCCACCTGATTTTGTATTGTCTATGAACTTGCACTTGGTCCCATCCTCTAGGTCACTCACAAAAATGTTAAAAGTGTTGACCCCAGTATTGACCTCTGGGATACACAACTAATGACAAGATTCTCACTGGACTTCATGACACTGATCACAACCCTCTAAGGTTATTCAGCTAGTTTTAGTCCACTTATCCATTCCACAATTTGTCAGTTTGTCTATAAGAATGTCATGAAAGACTATCAAAAGTCCTGCTGAAGAAATAAGCAACATCCACTTCTCTTCCCTTGTCTATCACACAAGCAATCTCATTTTAGAAGCCTATCAGGGTGGTCAGATGTGATATCCCCTTTAAAAATCCATGCTGATGGTTCTCACTCACCTTCTTGTCTTTCGTAGCTTTGGAAATGTTTTCGTGACTTTCCTTGTTACTGTGCTGAAGCTGACCAGTCTGTAGTTCATGGATCCTTCTTGTCCTTCCTCAATACAAGGGTGGCATCTGCTTTTTCAATTCTTCAGAAACCTCTCCTGGTGACTAAGAAGTTTCTGCCTTTCAAAGACAATTAAGGCCTTGCAATGGTATCAGCGTGCTCTCTCAGCACTTGTGGATGCTTCTCATCAGAGTCTGTAGACTAGTGAATGTCTAGTCTGTTTATGTGTTCCCTAACCCAATTTTTCTCCACAGATGTATATCTTGTAGTCTCTGGACTTTCCCAGTGGTCTCTGTGACCTGGAATTGCTGAGAGCAAGTCTTATCAGTAAAGACTAAAGCAAAGAATCACAGAATCATAGAATCTTTTAGGTTGGAAAAGACCTCTAAGATCATCAAGTCCAACTGTTAACCTAGCACTACCAAGTCTGCCACTAACCCATGTCCCTAAGCATCACATCTACGTATCTTTTTTAAATACCTCCATAGATAGTGAGTCATCTACTTCCCTGGGCAGCCTTTTCCATTGCTTCACAACCCTTTTAGTGAAGAAGTTTTTCCTAATATCCAACTTAAACTCCCCTGGTACAACTTGAGGCCATTTCCTCTTGTCCTATTGCTTGTTGCTTGGGAGAAGAGATTGACTCCCACCCCACTACAGCCTTTTTCAATGAAGTTGTAGAGACCAGTAAGGTCTCCCAAGAGCCTTCTTTTCTTCAGGCTAAGCAACCCCAGTTCCCTCAGCCATTCCTCATAATACCTGTTCTATAGACACACAGAAAGCACATTACATTGTTTTTCCCATGTTCTGTGTCATCAGGTTCCCCATTTGGCACAGGCCTCATACTTGCCTTAGTCTCCCTTTTTTGCTGACATACCCATATAAACCTTTCTTGTTACCCTTCACTTCCTTCACCAATTTCAACTCTAGATGGACTTTGGTTTTCCTAACTCCATCTCTGCATGCTCAGACAATTCCTCCTGAGTCACCTGTCCTTTCTTTTACCTCTTATGTACTTTCATTTTTATGTCTGAGGTTTATCAGGAGAAACTTGTTTATCCATGCATGCTTTCTGCCTGATTTCAGGCTTGTCAAGAGTTGAGCTTGGAAGAGGATCACCCTGAAAATCAAACTTCTTTCCAGGACCCTTCTTTTCTCCAGGACTACTTCCCATAGGATTCTTCCATACAGGTCTCTGAACTGGACAACATCTGTTCTCCTGAAGCCCAAAGTTCTGATCCTGCTTCCCCCTCACTTCCTCCTCTCAAGATCCTGAACTGCTCCATCTCTTGGTCACTGCAGCCATGGCTGAACCTGACCTTCATATCCCTTACAAGTCCATTCTTATTTATAAGTATCAGATCCAACAGAGCATCTCTTCAGTTTGGGTCCTTGCTTACTTCTGCCATGCAGCATCACAGTACTCTGGAATCTTTCTGGATTGCTCATACTTTGCTGTGATGTCCCATCAGCAGATATCAGCATGATACAATTACCCCTTGAGGACAAAGGCCTGAAAATATGAGACTTCCCATTTTCCAAAGGAGGCTGCAGCTACTTCTTCTTGATGGTGGTCCTCACTGGCTGGCCCAAGGGTGCTACACAGTGAAGAAGACATCCAACATCATTATGGAGAATAGGGAACGCCAAAAACTTTCCTAACTGTTGGTTATTGGTAGGTAAGATGAGCCCTTAATGGTATTGTGCCCCTTGCCTACAAGCAAGTGGCTTTCCCCTTTCACTTTGCTTATCCTCTGGCTTAATTATGCTAGTTATTGGTGTGTGTGGTTATAGTAAATTCCATCAAATTTATTCTGTGTTTTGTTGCCATTTTGTCATCCAATATCTAAAGAACCAAGTTGTCCTGTGATAGTGGTCTGTAGCAGAAAGTTGGCCACATACACGTGCTGTCTAATCTTCACACATCAGCTCTCAGCAGGCTCATTGTCCTGATGACACTAAACTTGGAGTTGTTAACTCTGTTGAGAGTTGAAAGGCCTTGCACAGAGATCTGGACAGATTGGAGAGTTGGGTAATCACCAACCGCATGATGTTTAAACAGAGAAAATGTCAGGTCCTGCAACTGGGGTGGGGCAACCCTAGCTATATGTACAGACTGGGGGAGGAGACTGGCTGCTGGAGAACAGCCCGACAGAGAGGGATCTGGGGGTTGTGGTTGATAGCAAGTTGACTATGAGCAAGCATTGTGCACTGGCAGCCAGGAGGGCCAGTCACATCCTGGGGTGCATCAAGGACGGCATTGCCATAGGGAAGTGATTGTCCCTACTATGTGCTGGTGCAGCCTCACCTCAAGTACTATGTGCAGTTCTGGGCACCACAGTACAAAAAGGATATGAAACTGTTGGAGAGTCTCCAGAGGAGGGCTACTAAGATGGTGAAGGGCCTAGAGGGGAAAATGTACAAGGAGCAGATGAGGTCACTTGGCCTGTTCAGCCTGGAAGAGAGGAGGCTGAGGAGAGACCTCATCATGGTCTACAACTTCCTCACAAGGGAGAATGAAGGGGCATGCGCTGATCTCTTCTCTTTAGTGACCAGCCATAGGAGGGGGGTCCATAGAGAATAGGGTCAAGCTGTGACAGGGGATGTTCAGGCTGGATATCAGGAGGAGGTTCCTCAGTGAGAGGGTGGTCGCACACTGGAACAGGCTCCTCAGGGAAGTAGTTACAGCACCAAGCCTATCGGAGTTTAAGAAGCATTTAGACTGTGAACTAAGTCACATGGTCTGAATTTTTGGATGTGGTGCCAGGAGCTGGACTCCATGGGTCCCTTCCAGCTCAGGATATGATTCTATCTCCAGGCAGAAGTCCATGCTCCAGTCTTGAAGAATGACTCTATTCCTCTTTATGAAGCTAACTATTTTCACAGAGAAAAGCTGAGACTTTTCACACCTTCCTTGTCTGCAGATTAACATTTGGAGATAAGTAAATAATCCTTGGCTCACAGTAGCGATAACTGAGTCCCAAAGTGTTTTTTTCTCTTACCATTGATGGACCATGAAGTTCTAGGATGAGATACAGTCACATACCATAATGGCAAAGTCCTGATTGTTCTTATTTTACAGACTAAGACTATATATTGTAATTGATGGTGACATAATGAACTTCATAAAAACTCATGAAGTAAGTGTTTTATACGTGAACATTTCTGGTTTTGTTTTAGTTTGGTTTACAGTCATTCTAGGCATGTAAACAGCCTCTTTAGAAAAACAAAGGTAGAATTTTTAATTGCCAATGGCATTTTCCTGAGTGTTAGCTTAGGTCCATAAAATGCTATTTATCCTGAAAGGTCCCCCCTTTCCTTTTTTTCTTTTCTTTAAAAATAAATAAATAAACAAATAAATAAAAATCAATAATCTTGGATCCCCATTCACTGAAAGAAATATAGACATATCCAATGGATACGAACAACTGTTTAGCAACAGATAAAGAAAGGAAATTAATGCAGTAAATAAATCATTTTTTATAACATATCAAAACTGGAAAGTAAACAGCATGCATGTACTTGTCCAGGACAGAAATGGTAAAGGTAGCCACACTCTTAACAGATGCCTGTGAATAGTATGAATACCATTCTGTAGAACCTCTGCTTGGCAGCTCTATAAACTACTCTTCTGGAAGACCGGGATTAAAAAACAATCAATCCTGTGACACTGAAGGCTTGCAGAGTGTTCAATATCAGATTGTTGTAGTTTGTTAAATAGGAATCAGGTAATAAAGAGAAGTGAGTGTTATAAGCACTTTGAATCTTTTGAGGTGAGGAATTAAGATAATAAATCTAAATTGGAGCCTAGACTTAAGTTTAGCATTACAGTCAAACACTAGTTTATTAAAAATCATATAATGAAAAATAATATGGAAAATTTTCTTCATGTCAGAGCCCTGACTGACTGACTGTCATTGTGAAGCTTCTGTTTACAATTACCAAACCCTCACTGAAGGTTTTATTTTTAAAGAAAAAAAAAAAAAAAAAAAAAAAAAGTTAGGTTTTACCTTATATAAGGTGGTTTATGTTTTCAAACAAGGAAAAGGCATTCACACTGCAATAGCTGCCTCAGAGCTAGCTTGTGTTGGAATGTTCATCATTCAGCTCCATCATTGCTTGAGAGTTATATCCCTCTTCAGTTACAGGAACTGGAAATTGCATGAGAGCAAAAATCACTGTATTATTATAGCCCGTGTCTGGTATAGCTACCAGATCATGTACTCTCATGGACTCTCGTGTGTAATACAGCTATTTGTGTTAGCAGTATGTGCCCACTCACAAGATGCCTTTACCTACTATAATCCTGCAAGTAAGATTCACACCTCCATTTTATCTCTCAGATGTATTCTATAGGCAAGAAATTAACAGCTGAGAAATTCATGGACAAGAAATTGAGTACAATTCATGTATTAACCAGAATTAATCATCATCAGCAGCACACAGGATCCTTATGTGGTAAATCAGTGACAGTTGCTGAGCTAGTTTTGCTGTACTGCTGTCCACGTGGATGGGAACACATGGAGCAAAGTCAGACTCTAGTGTGAATGCACTATTCAGAAAAGAGGACACAGAACCAGCAGAATGAGTGCTGTGGCCTGTCAGCATTTTAATACAGAGACCTTTCCAAGTATATCTCTGTGTTCTCTATCTGTAACTTATATGACTGGCAAGTTGTATATGTTTCAGTATTTAAGTTATTAACCAGTAAAAAAGATACCACTGAAGATGCATTCAAATAGGAATACATTTTTCATGTTTCATACATAAGAAAATAAGAAATGTGAGCACTATGCCTGGGAGGACAAGAAACAGAGTAACGATAGAAGACTGTGGCCACCTCCAGTTAGATTCATTGTGTATAACACCAAGTCCTAACACTGAGGCAAAATTATGCAGGGAACCTGGGGGAAAATAATAATGATAATAATAACAAAAACAATAATGATAATAAACAATCTCCTGAGCAGCACACACATGACTTTACTAAAAATGTTGCTACTCAAAGATGTCAACAGTATACTTTGAATCAGCCTCCTTACACTAGCCACAAAAAAAACAACAAATTAATTATTATTTGAATAGAAACGATAATGAAGAGCTAAAAGACAAAAATGTTTGAAGACAGCACAGAAAGTGTTTATTAGCACTTTAGATCAAATGTGCAGCACCTGTCAAAAAGTCTAGAAAGACCAAAAGAAAGTCAGCTGGCAGTAGAGGATAAGAGAGAAGTAAGAGGACATCTTTAAAGAGCCAAATTTATGTTTAAAGAAGGATAATAAAAGGGATTATAAACTCTGGCAGGTTAAAAACACAAGGCAGCAAAAAGAGAATTTGTGAAGCAGCTTACAAAAAGTATAAATATATATATACATATTTAAACACAGTAAGCAACAGGAACTCTGCCTGAGAGTTTGTAAGGCCAGCCGATGACTGACAGGACGTAAAAGAACTCCCAGAGAAGATAAGGTCATAAAAGAAAGTAAATGAATTTTTTTGTGCCTGTGTTCACCATGTAGAACACAAAGAGGTTTCTCATGTTGGAATAATTCTTGAGGAATATATCACTAGGGACATATTATACTCACATTTACATAGCTTAAATCTGCATGGCACCAGAAAACTGGAAGATATCAAATGTGACAACAAAACTTATAAAAGATTCTGGAGAAGATTCTGGGAAGAAAAGGCCAGGAAGTCTGACACATATTTGAGCCAAACTACTCTAAAAGAGAATCAGTGAAAATAGACACACACACACACACACAAAAGACAGCATTTTCTGAAGGAAAGCCATTCCTCACAAACATGAGTTCTTTGGAATATTCAATAGACACATAGACAAAGAATGTAATGTTGTATAACTTGAGTTATCAGAAGGAATTTGAGAGAAGTTCCAAATTAAAAATCCTTCAAAAACTATGCCAGGAAAGCTTAAATGGAAAACCCGTGGTTAAAAACTACTGGAATTGATTGCTGAACTGAAGGGCAAGTTTATACTCTTGAGAAAGATTAGATGCCACACCAAAATGGTTCTGGTCTCATGTTGTTCACTAGATTCATGAATATCCTAAAAAAGGTCAAAAAACAGTGAATGACAGAGTTTTCTTATATTTGATATTAGGCAACAAAATTAAAGATGATACCTTAACATGAAGAAAGGTAAAAAGACCTTTCAAGGTTGATATTACTGACAAAATTATGAACTTTCATGCAGATGAATGCATACAAATAAACAAAAATCCTAATTTTATATACCTAGTGTTAGTCTCAGAGGTGGTTTTTACCACTTAGAAATGAGATTTTTAGGACTATAATAGATAATTCCATTAAAATGATATCTCAGAGCTTAGCAGAGATTTTTTTTTTTTTCCAATAACAATAACAAAAAGCAGATCAGATGCTATAATGTATTAGGAAAGGAAAAAGCTGCACAGCATAATGGCATTTCCTACTATTGAAATCTGTTGTACATTTCATCTTAAACATGTGGTACTTAGTCTTAATAGACTTAAAGTCTATTAAGACTTGGTCTTAATAGGCATATAGACTGGGAAAATTCTGAGGAAGGTGACACTGATAATTTTAAGTATAAATGGGAGTGATTAAACTGACAAGTAGTTGTGGCTGTATGAAACAGGAAGCCATAAAATTTCAAATGGAACAGCAAACGTGAACAGGGAACAATTGGTCTTTTTTTAAAAACAAAAAACAAAAACAAAAACAAAAAAACACTATGAGACATGAAACAAACTAGAAGGTTCAAAATCATATTATAAAATTTAAAATGGCTCTTCTACACAACGTGGAAAGGAACACTTTGTCCCAAAACACTGCAGTTACGTAGAAGTCACAAAGTTACCAGAAAAAAATCAGTCAAATTAATGGCACAATGAAATGGTCTATCTACATCTGTTAAATACAGATGACCATATCTAGGTCTGAATGTCTCTGTGCCAAAAAATGGAGGGTGGAGAGTGTCCTTATGAACTCTATGGTTGTCCTGTTTTCAGTCTTCTTTTATGGCCAGTGTCAGAGATAGAGAAATGGTGTGGATGAACCTTGGGTCTGCCTGAGTAGAAATTGTTCTTTGCTGTGATATGATAACCTTGGTAAATGAATATTTCACCACAAACAAGGTTGACTACTGTACAAACCTGCCCTTTAAAAGGTCTGGAAATTTCTGACTATATTAGTAGGGAAGTTAAAAAAAACAAACAAAAAAGCAAACCGACCAACCAACCAACAACAACAAAACACAAATGAAGAAACAAATGAACAAAAAACAACAACAGTATTCTGATTTAAAAGAATGAAAATGAAGGAAGCTTGAGAGTTTTTTTTGCCTACAGAGGGATTTAAATATTTTCCAGCTCCTTCTTTTTTCACTGTTCATTGGAACTTTAGATTACAACTATGCTGTGGTCCACAAAGATTGGGAAACTATGACACTCCTACTGGGAGACTAAATAACACTGCAAAGCAGTAAATACATTTTGAACATCAATATTAAAATAAAGTAACTGCGGCCAGTGGAATTAATATAATTTGCAAGTTGTATAAGAGCAAGCTTCAGAAAATCCTACCATTGGTGTGAAACTACCCAATGGCATAGTCAGAAGACCTTAAGATGGATACTTTTTAAGAAGTAGAATTTTCCTCCCTTAGTCACAACACATATTTGTTATGTCATTTACATGCTCTTCCCCAATAACTGCCTTCCTGTGATTAGTAACTTACAAAAATAAATGTAAAAACAATTTACCACAAAGAAAGGATTATATATCTGACTGTAAGCTGACAGAAGCTTAGTGAAACTTTTTCCCTAAAGATCTGAAGTGTTGTTCAATAATTAAGTATGAGAAAAAGTATCAAAGTTCACCTTGATTGCCAAGTAAGATTTAAATATCAAAGAATAAGGTTGGAGGAAAGTAAAAGAGTGTATGATTATCCGAGCACTAAGAAAAATGAAATACAATTTATAAATGTACTGCAATAACTCCTACTAGCTTTTATGAAAATCACATAAGATCTGTAAAAAATATTTTCTTACATTCTTTCCATTTGTACTCAGTACAAAAATTGTATATCAGTACAGTCCTGTGTTATAACTTTCAGACAATTATATATAAAATAATTCAGATAAATTTTTCTCTTAGGCAATTTTTTTTCTCAATTTTTCCTATATAGTTTGCTTTCTTTTTCCCCATAATTCCACCTTGCTGTTACGTATCAAAGACAAATTGTCCAATTAATTAATATGGCAGTAAGGTTACTTTTAAAGTATTGAACTATTATGAATGTGCTAACCAATCAACTTGATTATGCATTCTCTTCCTATTCTATATTTTGGGCAGGCATCTTTAAATAATGCCAGTGTGAACAAGGGCTCTCCAAATCCTACAGCATCCAGATTACTGCAATACAGAACATGTCAAATGGTGAAAAACTGAAAAGTGTATTTTTCTACAAAACCACAATTTGGCATTACAGATTGCATGGAGAGCATATCTGTCCAGAATACTTATGCAAGCTCCATGATTTGGCTAATGGATCAGTTGTTGTAGAGATACCTGGATGATATTATCATGAAGTTTAATAACTTTTAATGAGTTACTTAGATAAAAACTGAGCTTAGCAAAAAATGGGGGAAAAAAAAATCCTATAAGGAAAACTGAATGGTCATGCATCCATCTAAGTCACACTTAGAGTTGTGGTCAATGGCTCAATGTCCAAGCAAAGACCAGTGATGAGTGGTTTCTCAGGGGTCAGTACTGAGACCATTTTAACATCTATGTCATTGACATGGACAGTGGGATTGAGTGCATCTTCAGAAAGTTTGCTGATGACACTGAGCTGTGTGGTACTGTTGATACACTGGAGGGAGGAGATGTCATTCAGAGGGACCTGGACAGGCTCAAGAGGTAGACCCATAAGAACCTCATGAAGATCAGAAATAAAACAAGTGCAAGGTCCTGTACATGGGTCAGGACAACCCCCAGCACAAATAAGGGCTGGGCAGAGAATGGTTTGAGAGCAATCCTGAGAAGGACTTGGGGATGCTGGTTGACCCAACATGAGCCAACAATGTACGCTTGCAGTCCAGAAAGCCAACTGGGCTACATCACAAGAAGCTTGGACAGGAAGTTGAGGAAGGTGATTCTCCCTCTCTGCTCTGTGCTCATGAGACCTCACCTACAGTACTGCTCTTATCTCTGTGGCCCCAGCGTAAGAAAGATATGGATTTGTTGGAGCAAGTCCAAAGGAGGGCCATGAAGACTGGAGCACCTCTTGTACGAAGACAGGATGAGAGAGTTGAAGTTATTTCACCTGGAGAAGAGAAGACTCCCGAGAAACCTCACTGAAGCCTCCCAGTAGCTAAAGAGGATCTACAAGAAAGCAATGGAGGGAGTCTTTATCAGGGACTGTGGTAGTAGGAAAAAGGATAATGGTTTTAAACTAAAATTCTATGATTCTGTGATTCTAAAAGCAGATATATTTAGATTCTTCGCTCAGAAGGTGGTGATGCATTGGAACAAGTTGCCCAGAGATGGTGTGGATACCCCATCCCTGGAAGTGTTCAAGACCAGGTTGCATGGGGTTTGGGGCAACCTGTTGTAATGGGACGTCCATAGAAGGACCTGTTCATGGCAGGGGGTAGGAACTTTAGGATCTTTAAGGTCCCTTTCTACTCAAACCATTTTATATACACAGATGTTGTCGACGGAAGGAAGACACAGATGTTCAATATGAGTGAACAGTGAACTTCAACTTTAATGGATAGCTCAGTCGCCTTTTATCTAGTTCGAACATAATCAACTCATACATATTGCAAAAACTAAGCTCAGGATTGGCTAACACTTCCCGCTCTTTTCAGTTAGTTCCTCCTTCTTTTAGCTACCGTCCCACCTTAGGGATTTTCCCAATCGCTCAAGGGCATCGTGTCCTTGAGCCTGATTGGCTCTCAGCCAGCTGCGTACGTGCCCAGACTCATGTGAGTTGAGTACGGTACTTCACTAGCTCATTGCCTCCTAACTGCCCAACATCCACATGTCCTATTTCACTTAACCATTCCTCCACACACAGATACGTCCTTATATTAACTATCATGGAGCTAATGTATATTATCTTGACTTTCAGAATATCAAGAATATCAAAAATGTGTAAATTTCAATTAAAAATGAAATCTAAATAGAATACTGCAAAAATACACATCATTTGTTACTTTTGTTATTAATGATGATCTAGTGAAATGGAAGGTCTGTCAAAAAAAAAAAAATTCTTTTTCTGTTTAATACAATTAAGAATAATTTACAGCAGCTTACCCTACATCCCACCACTGGTTATATGATTTCAGAACACAATTGAAATGGAGATAACCAAAGGCCAAATCTACAACTTATTGAAGCTGGGGGAGTACTGCCTTTGATTTCAACAGGCATTAGAAAGGAATTACAAGGAGTAACACAGTTCAGAGCTCTATAATTATATTACCCTCTATATTTACAGTTTTGAAGGAAAGCACATTTTCAGGTTGCCTAGTCCCCCTTCAGCAGTTTGTGAAATCCATCTTAATTTGATGAGTCAGTATGGTAATACTAAAGTTTCTAATATTTTTTGTGCTATTCTTTATTTCTTTGGAGAGTTATAATTTACAGATATTATGTTGCACAATATAACACAATTTCTTATGCATAAAGGTTCACTCTCCTCAGCCAAACACCTAGACAATTATCATAGCACTAACTTGTTAAATATAAACATACTGTAAAATCTCTCATTATCAACTGAAGATAAATTAGAATTAGAATAAAACTATGAGAGTCAAAAACAAAACAAAACAAAAACACTAATATGTGACTATTCACATTGAAACTTGATAGTAAAATTGCCGTTTTTGAAAGCCTCTTCAGATCAGAGGTGGCGATACAGACTGCACCTACTGAGGAGCATAAACCAGTGCAGAATATGAGAAGACTTCTTGCTGGCACTATATGTCTGGATGACAGCATATGCCATCTCTGTTCTGTGATCTCCAGGATTCTCCTGCTGTTACCTGGGTGGACTTTAAGACTGTGCCCCATAAAACCTAAAATAGCTTTACACTTCACTACTAAAGAGAATGTTGCCTTTTCCATGCCATATTGCCATAGATAACATTTGTAGAAGCCTTTATATTTTTTCCCACTTCAATAAAGAGAGCTGCTGGCAGGATGTGCTATGGAGAGGGATCTTTGCCTTGACAACAAGAGCACATCTCACAGAACCAGAAGGGACCTTTCAGGTTACTGAATCTCTTCCTCTGCTATCAGAAGTATATAACTCTTTATTTTAATTGCATACTCTGCCTTCCTCAGCATCTGAATCATTTGCCATCCAAATGTACTGCAGTTGCATTGACACTGTCAGATAGGTAGGGAAGCTGAAGATGCCTTGTGAGCCTGTGTTACAGAACTTTAAAGATTTTTAAGTCTCAAGGCTTGTGATTACCTTTCATGCAGTATGATGGGATCATTGCTCCTTTAGGAGGACAAACCTTGTTAGAATGTCACAGTATCTCATCCTATGTGAAAGTTATTGGGTTTATAAATAATAGTAAACATAGTTGGGGGTTACATGTGTGCATGTTTGCGCAAACAGCACAGTGACCCAGAAATGAGCACATCACAGAGCACTGAATAGGATGCCACAGAACAAGCCTGAGCTGGTGTTACAGCTTCTTCTCAGCTCCTTACTCCCATGTCAGCATTGGTGGTGAGGAGAAACAGTGACACAGAATTTACTTGAGAGAATTAAGGAGTATTCTTGAACCAAGAAAAAGGTTTCCGTCTTCCACATAATTCTATACCTCAGACTAGTATGTTCTTTCTTTCTATTTGTTTGGTAGTTATTAGGTGGTTGATTTCATTAGAGTTGCACTAGCACAAAAGTTTTGTTCGTTTGTTTGTTTGTTTGCTTTCATGCAAATATATGCATTCTATTGTTGTTGTTTGTTCATTTTTTCATGTAAATACAGTCCTGTAAGATTTCAGAGCAGAAGGAAGGAATTTACTGTGCACGTGCTTTACATGGAAAATGAAATAAAAGAACAAAACTTTACAAGATATGTGTGCATATACATGTATATGTTTTATAGCTACTAAAACAAGACAGAATTTCTCCTATTCTCCACATTCTCGAGTACTGTGTGCAGTTCTGGGCACCACAGTATAAAAAGGACATGAAACTGTTGGAAAGTGTCCGGAGGAGGGCTACGAAGATGGTGAAAGGCCTTGAGGGGAAGACATACGAAGAACGGCTGAGGTCACTGGGCCTGTTCAGCCTGGAGAAGAGGAGGCTGAGGGGAGACCTCATCACAGTCTACAACTTCCTCGTAAGGGGGTGTCGAGAGGCAGGAGACCTTTTCTCCATTAACACTAGTGACAGGACCCGCGGGAACGGGGTTAAGCTGAGGCAGGGGAAATTTAGGCTGGACGTCAGGAGGGGGTTCTTCACAGAGAGGGTGGTTGCACACTGGAACAGGCTCCCCAGGGAAGTGGTCACTGCACCGAGCCTGTCTGAATTTAAGAAGAGATTGGACTGTGCACTTAGACACATGGTCTGAACTTTTGGGTAGACCTGTGCGGTGTCAAGAGTTGGACTTGATGATCCTTAAGGGTCCCTTCCAACTCAGGATATTCTATGATTCTGTGATTCTATGAGTTTTGACTTCTGGGTACTTACATTCATGCCAATCACTTTTCATTGACATGCTAGTTACTATCATGGATCACTCCAAGACTACAGGAAAATTTAATTGCTTTAAATATTTCATATCCAATGAATAATATTTTCAACAAGACAGTACTTCTCACAGAGAAGACAATATTTTATCTAGGAATTTTTGCAACTAGTTATGTGAATAAAACTAATGAAAAATGATATAATTTGCATACATATATGTATACGATATCATAATGCTATGATATATATACTACTGTATATATATACTACCATATATGTACAATACTACTATGAATTAGTAGTCCTTTGAAAAGTGAACTAAAAGCTACTGGCTGTGTAGACTCTTTTCTTCAAGGAGTGAAAAGCTGTCTGGCATTTAACATCACCGTATGAAGTCTAAAGACACTTAGCTCTCTTTGACCTTTGAATAAGCAGTCGCACATTGAATATTTGAGCTTGAAAAATCTGATTTTCCCCATTTTCCTCCTCTCCCAGAGTATTACTAACAGGATTTTCCAAATCACCAAAGATGTTAACATAGATTGGATATGACTATAAAGTATTAATTACCGTTTGCATATACAAGAATGATAAAAGCTTCATTGCATCAGATTAAAGAACTTTTGTCTAGAAATACATTATTGTTCTAAATTTCAATGCTAAGGTAAATACATTACAGCTAAGAGGGAAATAAAGCAGATAATAAACTGATATCTGAAAGTGTCTGACATGGTATAATGAAAATGTACACAATAGAGATCATATTTCTGAAAACTGGATCACTTAGAATCCACTGAGAATCTACACTATATTGAATCCATATTTATCATTTCATATTTCTCATCCAAATGCACAACTAACAGGATATATTCTGTCTCTCTTGTGCATTTATATTCTTGCTTTCAAGCAAGAGTTGTCAAAATAAGTGGATCAAAAGAATTTTTTAAAAAGAGAAAACAGTGGGTTGTAAGTAAGCCTCTCCATTCAATTCTTTCCTTTGTGCTGGAAAATAGGAATGTTTTCTTATTCTTTGTTAAAAAGCTACCCCACTTCTGGCACATCACACAAAAATATAGAAAAAAAATAAATGCTAGTAAGCTTAGCTCTTTTTCTATTTTCATTTGTGTTTAGTAACAGAAAATGAATTTGCATCATAACTCAATAAAATCCTCTTTTTTTTTTGCAGTCCACTTTTTATGTTCCCAAACATAAGAGAATAAATGACTCAGGAGCACTAATACAAAACTCAAATCTCAGTTCTTCTCTGAGTTCTGTTCTCTTTCTCTTCTGATCTCTGGAGTCTAAGCACCCTGCTGAACATATGATAACACTAACAGAGAAATGTCTTAGTTCCTCAAACTCAAATTAGAAGCGAAAAATCTACTGGTATATTTTATAACCTCAATTTTTACTTTGATATAGGAGGCTAAGAGTAATTTCACAACGTAGTGTTAAACACAGTTTTATTCTGCAGGAATAATTCACTTAATTTGTTTAACAGATGTCTTTCATAGATAATCATATAGAATTTATATAGTCTATATATAATATAATATAATATAATATAATATAATATAATATAATATAATATAATATAATATATACATTATACAATATATATACATTATATAATATATATTATATTATATATAATTACATAATTATATATAATATAATGTATATAATTATATAACACATATAATATATATTATATATTATGTGTGTTATATAATAAAATGTATATATTATATTATATGTTATATGTTATATATATAACAAGCTATATTGTTATATACATATATACTAGTTATAATATTTTAACTAGTTATAATATTATATCTAGTATTAATATATACAAATTATATTATATATACTATTATAATATATAATATAACAAGTTATATTATATATTATATATCATATATATATAATATAACTTGTTCTGGCAAAAAGTGGAGAAATCAAAACTGTTGTGAGAACTTCTTTCCAATAAGGAAGGATAATAATAATAGTTCTTTATATTTCTACCCTGTTTCTAGTTCAGGTAACGTTTTGTTTAAAGACCATTTCTTACTTTGTCAGATCCGGACTGCCTACATTTCCTTTAAATTTTTAAGAAGAGTCTATCTGAAAGCATTCAATAATTAATATGTTTAACTTCCTTCACTTTGGAGATAGACTACCATGGCTGAAGGGCTGATTTAAGCACTGTCAGCCTGGTGGCTCTTGAAACACCTGAGTTACTCTGAGAAATAGAACGTAAGTTAAAACTAGTTAGTATTATCCATTAACAAGAGTGTTCAGATTTCAGAATATATTCAGGCATTTACTTAAGGTTCTTAAAAATGTGCAACATCTATTTCCCCAGGTACAAAAATAA
This sequence comes from Aythya marila, assembly GCF_965140915.1. Lineage (NCBI taxonomy): Eukaryota > Metazoa > Chordata > Aves > Anseriformes > Anatidae > Aythya > Aythya marila. The sequence continues at coordinate 39,754,707 of NC_139080.1, read as the reverse complement.
TTCATAGTTTGACAGAGTACATGGATGATTAAAAGTATGGATGAAAGGTGATATTTACAGCACAAATCTTATTGTATAAAAAAATTATTTCCTTACAGTCTTACAAAGAAAAAAAAAAAAAGAAAAAATAAAGAAAAAAAAATAGTCCTCAGGACAAATATTAATCTTTGGTTAGCTCCCCAGTAGAATGGAGAATCTGATACAAAAGTAGACTTCTGGTAGTGCCATCAGAGTGGATGTTAATTTATAAAGACAAAGGTTTCACAGAATATTCATCTCCCAAAACCTGGACAACTGACTCCAAGTGAGGGTTGAGGTGAAAGTCTATTGGTTGTTCAGGATTGTAATCATACAGAATATTCATGGTAAAATCATAGAGAACAAGGTTCTGTGCTTCTCCCAGGGAGGTGTGCTATGGTAAATAAGTCTCTGTATCTTGAAAGAGTAAGGAATGGCCACATAATTTGCTGATACAATTTTGGGAATGACCCCAGAGTGACACTGTAATGACCTCTGGCATTTGAGACAATAGAAGCATAGAACCTCATTAGGTTTATTTTTTAAGCCAAATCAGTGCAAGGTAGCTTACTGCTACTCATGTTCCTGGATAACTTGTAGGAATGAATACTCCTGAAAGGAGCAAGAGCTTTCATTGTAAATGAACAAAGAATGTGAGACAAGTAAAGCTGAATAAGAACTCGTGATTTTTCTCTACAACCTCTAAGAAGTTAAAATTTCATTTTAATCAGTGACATCTGACTTATACCAACTTACATGTATATCAGCAGATATCTTATATCATGTCAAACTATATCACCTGAATACTTACTTCTGAAGCTGGGGAGTATTATATTGCAAGTATAATACATATAATATACAATAATATAACAAGTAATATTAGCAGAACAGAATGCAGTCAATGGATAATTTTGTCAGCTATCCTGGCACAACACTGTGTTTTAATGGTAAGCACTTTGTGCACTTTGCTTACCATTAAAACTACAACTCACTGTTTCAGATTTTAAGGGTACAGTGGACATACATTAGAGTTACAATAATAATTTAGTCTGCATATTTCACACAAGCAGAACACAAATGTAAATACTGCTGCAAATCCTGTGCAATGGACACTGTATGCCGGGGGACTGGTAGCATAGAAATATGTCAGGATTTTGTTTAAAAACAAGGGTGTGGGTGAGTGCTTTTCCTCAGGGCACCTTAAAGCATTTTACAAACTTCTAACTGCAGCTATCTGCCAGCCTCAGCAAGGCAGCTGCAATGCATCTCAAACATTGTGTGCATTCCCTGGTGGTTAGGAAGAAGTGCTGCAAGAAAGAGTTGGAAATCTAAACGGATGGCTGGAAGACAAAGCAGCCTGAGAGAATGGAAACAGCATCCCAGAGAAATCCATGCTTTAGTTTTTAAGGCTAAATATCTTCAGACATTCATAATTACTTTTTTTTTTTTTTTATGTTATGTGTTGTGAACACAACTTTTACAATTAAAAAAAAAAAAAAGCTTATATTTGAACATTATACACGAATTTCATTTAAGTAATATGATAACCTTTTTGTTTTTATAATACATGCCATAATGATAATTAGATTTTTTAAAGATATTTTCTTCTTTCTCTTGTATTGCTTTTAGAAGATGAATCTGAATTTGCAAGAGGAGGAAAGTAAAATATGAATATTGGTACAGTAGTGCAACACAACATAATTTCTGAGGTTATGACCATTTCTGGTCTATTTCAGACTATATTCCAGACAGAATAGGCTTTACTGTCTATTTTGAAAATCTTTCTATTGTATCTATTTCTGCTTTTGCAGGTCTGCTTAGTCTTATGTAAAATTCAAGTACTGCTTTTTTCTGTGGTATGATAAACGCCTCTAAGTGGTAAGCAAACAACTCTCCAGTATGCATCTCATCTGTAATTTTATTTTCTGTTCTCACTACATGTTTATTTTGCTCTGTTTTCCTTTCATGAATCCTTATGATAGTATGTCAAAATTACAATGGAATATCTTCTTACACAATGACAGTTTTAATAAGATAATGCTATCTACCCACCTCAGAGAAACAACCAAACAAAAAACCTCAAAGGCTAACATTTCCCCACTATCACCAACACCAGAAAAGGCACAAAAAAGAATAAGTAGTCTGTAAATGTAAAGGCAAGAAAAGGAATAAGAGAGGAAGGGGCTTAAGTAGTCTCCACAGGATTATAACACAATTCCAAAATGAAAAGTTGTAGGATATTAGAATTCCATGTTCCTCCAAGCCTAAACTGGCCACATTCTATTGATGATAGAGCAAGAAGTACCAGAGAAACATACTTTCTATGGCCATCTGATCACTGGTTGAGGTGGGAAGGGGGCTTTGGAGGCCATCTGGTCCACCCCTCCCTGATCAAGCATGGACACCTACAACAAGTTGCCCAGGACTATAACTAGGTGGCTTTTGAAGATCTCCAAGGAGGGAGACTTCTGGCAACCTGTACCAGCACTCAGTCACCCACATGGTAAAGAGTTTCCTGATAGATTCTTATGCCTAAATACTGGTTGAATTTATTGGATCATACAAAACTTTCTTAAGGCTTTTATTTTTATTTATTTATTTAGCATCAAAAAAACTTGTAGTTTCACTACAAGATACTACTTGCATGTAGTATCTCACCTATGTGGGAATTGTTCTCTGCATGGAGGAAAAGGATATTTAAATGATTTATATTTCAGACATGACATTATTATTCTCAAAATGAAAATTTTACTTGTATACAATTACTTGCATAAACATCTTGAAAAATAATCATTAATATCATTGCAAGTTTTATAATTATAATATTTTTAGGTGTAAAAGAAGAGCAAACTAACTCTTTTGGATGGTATATTTTGTAAGCCTTTTATAAATCATCTCAGCAACAATTAAGAAGGATAATTATTACTTTTCCTTCTGATATTTTGTATGACAATGTCATGGGGTACTGTGGGGTACTACGTGCCACATTTCTTGAAACACAAATGTACATACATGTTGGCCAGCAGCCTAGACTGAGGACATTTTAGTAAGAATAACGTGAAACGTCCAAAAAAAAAAAAAAAAAAAAAAAAAAAAAAAAAAAGTCCTGCTAAAAATAAAAACCAGTGCATTTATTTTTAAAACATAAAGCCTAATATAAGCCTAATAATACAGGATTTCGTTTCTGCAGGGAAAACCAAACCAAACCAAACCAACCAAACAAACAAACAAAAATATATAGAAGTCTTCAAAGCTAAACAAACAAAGCCAGGGTAACAAGAAAAAAGAATTGCAGGCAATTTTTTTCTCAAATATCAGCCTATCTGCAGTGATTTCATTTACTGAAGCTAGAAGTAAATGCACTTCCCCATTTTTTACTTAGAGGGAGAATTGTTACTGTCAGGCTCAGATGGGAATTAAATCTGTTCAAAGCTGAAATTATTTTGAACCATCCATAATGAATCCTTATCCATAGCATATTATTTTCTTGCCTTCTCCAAGCTTCTTTTTACATCCCTGTTTGCTCATTTCTTAACTCAAATGCCTGAGGTTGGTCTACCGTTCTTTCTGTGGAAACAGAATCCAGACATCACAAAATGTCCAATGAATTCTTTTGTAATATACATAATACCCTGGAGATCATGTAAGAGCCATCTGAGATAAACACAGGCTTCTGCTATTCCATAAAAATAACAGAAAATCCATGATATTTTGAAGTGTTAAGAATACATTTGGAAATTGCTCATTTTCCTTTAGAAATATCACAATTCATTCACAATAAACTTTTCTACTTTTCTTCTCCACACTGGTACTGTAGATACCTGTAAGAAATTCCTCCTGAAGTGGAGAGAATGAATTAAACTTCCTGCAGAGAAAAAGGTTTCAAATTATGAAGCAAGAGTTAAGCAGCTTTGTATATTATTTTTTGGAGTGTAACCCAAATTTTCTAGCACTCTTAAATTGTATAGAATTCTATATTAATTAAAATCATTGTCCTGACATCTTCTATTTATGAACAGAAGAGGTTATTGGATTTAGGGATTTAAACATTACATTTTACCTTTACTTTGGAAATTGTAGTACGTCTGTGATGCTAAATATAGTTTATTAGATATTTTCAGTTTTAAATGCATAATTAGATGTATATATATATATCACAATCCATAGTTACTAAGAGTTCTAATGTAGTGGTATTTCCTCTCTGAATGTTGAAATTAAGGAGGATTACTGTCAATGTAACAACTGTGTTATCCTCTTTCAGTGAATTCCCATGACTAATACTGTACCAGACAAGCTTACTGCTTTAGCAGAGTAATGGCCACTGAGAAGTGAAAACAAATATTCACTAGAGACACTGCTGTTCATCTAATGACAAGCATTGGATGGATCAAATTTATCTCAAATATGAAGTTACTTCTTTTTACTTCCTTTTGCTTCTCAAATGTTTATGTATAAATAAAGGCTACACTTAAGAACAAATTAAAAATATACCACCACTAAACAAGGCTCAAAATTGTAATGCTTCTCTGCAATCTTCTCATTAACATATTGAAAACATCCTTCAGACAGAGACATTTAATCTGAGAGAGTATGAATCAAAGAAATAAGTATTTTCTGAGTTTACTTCTAGTGACCAAACTTCTGCTTACCTACCTGTTGAAATCAGACTATAATTATGTATGTTTTAACATTAATTTTTAGGTTAGATGTTCAACATGAGATATTGATTCATTGTAGGACAATCTTCACTTCCCTCCTCTATTCTGTTCCCAGAATATTGCCATTTTCATCTCTTGCAAAAATTGAGTCATTCATGCTTGAATATGTTATCAATAATTATTTCTAAATGAACTGTGTGTGAATTAGCTATAGATAGAAAGAGACTGATTAATGAAAACAAAACAAAACAAAACAAAACAAAAAAAACAGACTAATGAAAAATTAAGGAAGCATATAGAGAAAGTCATCTTTTCACATAAACCTATATTCTTGCAGAAAACATAGATAAATCTTCAAACTTAGAATCTTTTCATCTCACCATGGAGACCCACGCTCAAACTTTGCTCATCTAAAGAAAAAAATAGTTGTTTATTAAAAATATATATTAATATATATTAAAAAATAGTTGAAATGCATTTCTTTTTTTCATACAGAGCTTCATTTCTTACACCATCAGGTGTATAGCATCTGTAGTACATGGAAAATTGAACCAAAATAATTTCCTAAGCATTTCAATCAGCAAGTCATTGTAAATATATTTTGTAGTACTTTCTTTCTATATATATATATATATATATATATATATATATATATATATATATGAGGGGACTGTCTCTCTCACTCTCTTTTTTTTTTTTTTTTTTTTTTTTTTTTCTCTCCAGAAATGTATTCTAGCTGAGAATTGAAAGAAGTAATGGAAAGGTATCTGTTTCAATTTGTGACTACATTAGTCTCATTATAGCTACTGTTAAATTGGATTATAGAGAAAGCTGAATTTAGTGTCCTACATGACAAAACAAATAACTACATGTACTCAATCAAGAGATTTATTTAAAGGCAGTACTAGTAAGTCAGAACTCCTTGCTGATTCTAAATGTTTCGAGAGGGTGTTACTTGGCAAGAACACACAAAACCAAATATGTCAGGGAGTCCTTTTACAAATGTTTAATTTTCCAGAAAGAGTTACACAAGATCAAATTAGAAAACTAGATGTTATATCTAGAACAGATTGAAAAGATGAAGAACACAGGAAGAGGGTACAGAACTGTTTAGAAATATTAAAATTTCCTCTTGATATTTTTAGAAAATACCATTGTTCTCCTTACATTTTTCTCATTTCAGGACTTCATTCAGTCCCTTTGGTTTCATTTTATCTTAATATAAGTTGCACACTGAAATAACACAAACACCAAGTAACTTCTGCAAGCGAGTTTTTGTTTGTTAGTTAGTTTGTTCATTTGTTTTTCTTCTCTAATAATCTCTCTTTAGTTTCCTCAAGATAAGTCTTTCAATCATGGCACAACCCCCATAGGAGACTTTCTCTAATTTACATTTAAAATGTAAAGAATTAATTTTAATGTAAATTAAAATTAATTTTAATTTTAAATTTTAAAGGAATTCCTTGCCTCTGGCCCTGCTTCTCAAATTTCTGATGACCATTATCTTTTGGCCAGAACCCACAGTGATTTACCTAATTTTCCCAACATTTTTCCTAGTGTGCAAATAGTTCTTCATATTGCCCCACCATCAGTTCCTTTAGATATGACTACAGAGAGTCATTCTTTTAAGAGAAAGACATGAAATGGGGGAAAAAAGAAAAAAAAAAAAAAAAAAAAGGAAAACAGCATTCAAAAATCATCCAGTAAGTACTAAGTAGCAGTAGTGGAAACTATTACTGAAATCTCCTGTGTGACTCTGATCCTTCTTGAGTTACTACAAGTGACCCCCTTCTTTATAAAAGGGTTAATTAATTATACTTATTGTATAATTTGAGATCTCATGCCGGAAAAATATAATGCACAAACACCAGTATTCCATGGTGAGGAAAACATGTAAGGAATGTACATATGAGACTGTACCTTGTAGTGATGTTATACAGCTTAGATTCATTAAGAAAATAATAAATAATTAATTAAATAAAATCACCAAGAAACCATAAGACTATGCATAGTAAGAAACATACCACTAAGCATACTAAAGCATATCCCATGTTGGGAACTAAATTGTTTCCAAACAGACAACAACAACAACAACAACAAAAGACAGAAGGAGAATCCTATAGTACAAGACCCTTATGTGAGCTCCAGATACCTTATACAGCTTAGAAAATCATACTGTTCATTTATGTGTAGCATGCGTTATAAAGTAGTCATATCCTTTTAATCAAAAGTTTCCACCCCAGAACTTTGTCTCCTATTAATTTTATTTTTTCTGTATTACATTACTATTTTTCCTGCAAAACTTTTTTAAAAAAAATTTAAAAAATATTAGTCAGAATTCAACATCAAAATTTTTTATGATAAGGTTTATAACTAAATGTCGTCAATAAATAATAACTTGTTATTGATTTATCATTATATATTCAAAACTGAGAAGTATTTAATTACAACATGAGCAAAGGAGTATTTCTGAGTTTTAATTTGTTGGATGTAAAGTCAGAACATAACACTTGTCATAAAATGTGCTGTTTTCAATGTTTTCCAGAACAGAAACAAAATACCTCAATATATATATACATATTTATATATAACAAACATTAACATGAAAAGATGGAGAGAGATTATGGGGATTTAGAGAAGATTCACATTTTTATTATTTCTTTTTCAAAGAAAATTATGCATTTGAATTTTAGGTAATAATTGTTGAGTCCAAGCTTTCTGTGGTTCAAGAATACTGAAGGTCTCCTGCTATGAAATCACCATGTCATTTCATGCAGAATGTTAAGAAGATTTAGGCTGAAGCATGTGGTTTTAACCAAGGATACAAGGATCTATTTTAATAAAAATATTCAAAATTGTATATTTATTTATTTGACTTTTTTTTTTTTTTTTTTTTTTTTTAATATTGTAGGATGATTACATTAGTTTACCAGGTAATAAAAAGACTATGCAGAAAGTTCCTGAAATATTGTATTTTGAGGAATAGTTTAATTTTATACAGTTCAAGGATCAGTTTTTTTTTTTTTTTTTTTTTGGTTGGATGAATATACACAAAAGAAGGTACAGTACTTAGAAAGATAAAAATGATTGTTGCTACCTTGACTTACTGTTAAAGCAAAGAAAGTGAAACAAACCCTTAACCTTTCCTCTATGAGGAACAGTAAGTTGTCTGCAGTATTAATTTCTAGGCAATATAAATTAATTTTTATGCACACACTCAAAATTCTCTTAAGAATTTAAAGGGAAGTAGAAGCATTCATTAAATGTAAAATCATAGTGCTCTGAATGCATAAGTATGCCACATTGCTGGCAAAATCCCCCATTCTGCAAATACTATAGCTCAAGTCCTTGACCATGTTAAATTAGCAAATAAAATAAAGCAATCTGATTAGCAAAAATGATGATTACAAAAATGATGATTAGCAAAAAATCTGATTACAAAATGATGTAGAGTACTATGAAAAAGATTAACAAATTACTCTATATTTGTGTGATTTTATAACATAAGCTATTTGTGCAGATGGGTTTTCCCCTTCTGTAATATGAGGAAGTTAAAATACTCTTGGAAGAATTCACTCACAACAAGACTACTCGTACTGCCAACTCTGTTTCTGTTACTTTAGTAGTGTTGGTGATTACTTTAAAAAAATACTGGGTTAGCAAAATTTAAGTCATCAAAAAGAGAGCATTGTCTCATCCTGCCTCATAATTAATTCTTAAAGGACAAAATGGCAATGTTTCAACATAAAATGACTGAAAATATTAGCATTATGGATAGCTTCACAAAATATTTAGAAACAAATGCTAAGATAAATGGTGCACCTGAAGCCTGCATTTCATGTGATATTGCTTAAAGCAGCAGCAAATCCCCATGAGCATTTTTAGTTACAAGGCTTCTCAGTCTACACAATATACACACTTTTTCTATAAGAAACAACCTCTGTTTAGGTTGCCTCTAATATTCCAGGCAACAGAACACAGGATTTATTTATTTATTTATTTATTTAAGATCTCCAATAATTGTAGTGGGTCTTTTAAACACAGCAAGAGTGACCAAGGTTACAGTAATAGCTTTATCTCCTGAAGTTACATTATAACTACTTGAGAGAGGAAGTGCACTTCTTTGATCAACTGCAAGGGCTCCTTCAAAATTTTGGAGAAGCATCTAATGTAAGAGTGACAAGCAAATATAAGAACATCATAATCCTGTCCTGTGGATCCCAGGGCAGCTACAGAAGTATCCAACAACAGCAGTACATACCAGGGGAGCTATCAGTGGCTGGGGTAGTATGTACTTGATATATTGTACTTGTAATATTTGACATACAACTGAAGTATTAATATACAATACATTACTTCAAGAACAGACAGGTTCTGAAGATATATGTTCTCAACCTTGTTGAGAGACATTGAATGTGAAAAAAATAAAGGAGTAATTCATCAGTGATATACCTTCGTTACCATCCTGCCTCCTGGGAATCATTTTGATACATCTCTTATGCCAAAGAGTTTTCCTCCGAACCTGCCAGCTGAAATTTCCTCTCTTTCTTCATGCATTCCCATTCTACTTACCCATTTTGGAATAAAAACTGCAGTGAAAATAAAGATGTGCAAGTAAAAATACAAGTGAAAGATCAAAACAAATACCGTTTAAAGAGGGGAAATAAATTAGGTTTCTGGTGCACACTCGATGCTGCATCACTTCTGGAAGAGGATAATCAAGGCTAGACTTTCAATGGCTTAGAGGCTAATTTTATTGGCTTTGCTGGATAGATTGAAGGTTATTTCTAGCTGCCTTGACCATCTAATAATTTTATATACCACCCCATTAAGATTTTTTATTCCTTAACTGTAGGTATGGATACTGGGTAAATGTAAAGAAGGATCAGTGAGTACCAGAAAAGTAGCATCCAATGGAGTAAAGTTTATCAGCAGGCAGCTGTTCATGATTTCTTTCCCAGAACAGAATATAAATCTGACAGAAAAGTGTAGTTCCTGATGGTTGAAGATAAATGTAGTGGAAAATCTATCATTTATAGCTAAGCCTACTATCAACTCTATATATTGAAGCTTTATGAAGTTAAATATGATCCTAAGAAAAAGTATTGATACATACCTGCACTTTCTATACTTCATATATTTAATATGTTCTGGTATACTAGACAGATTCAGGACGTTCATTTCTACTATGCAAAATTTTTTAAAAAAATCCACAATGTAATGTAGCATAACAAAGGAAAAGAAGGAAGGAAAAGGAAGGAGATGGAAGGGAGGGAGGGAGGGAGGGAAAGGAAGGAAAAGAAAGGATGGAAGGATGGAAGGAAGGATGGAAGGATGGAAGGAAGGAAGGAAGGAAGGAAGGAAGGAAGGAAGGAAGGAAGGAAGGAAGGAAGGAAGGAAGGAAGGAAGGAAGGAAGGAAGGAAGGAAGGAAGGAAGGAAGGAAGGAAGGAAGGAAGGAAGGAAGGAAGGAAGGAAGGGAGGAAAAGGAAGGAAAAGGAAGATTGTAGGAGTGTGTGGTTTTATTACCAGATTCTGGTAGAGCTGTGGATGTAAAAATTGCCCCATGACATGCAATGTCATCGGTTTATGGACTACTGTTACTCTAGTTACATAAATTTGTAAGAGAACATATTATTTGCACTCATTTTATCAGTATTAATCTTCATTTACATCACCAAAAAACATTCAAAGCCCTGTGATGTAATGCCTTGAAAAATTAGCTGCTTCTTATGAGAGCAAGAAGTATTTGGATATAAAGGTTAGAATATGTAATTTCATTACAACCTGAGCTATATAGTTTAGAGGGATCTAAGCTGTAACTTATACTCCATAAAGTGTTATTTATTTCTACAAAAATTTAGCATGGCTGTACAGTATCATTGCTTCAGTCAACAACAAATATATAGGAGACATTTAGAGCTACAGATCAAATTTCCATTTTTCAGTAGAAACAATATAATTTTAAACCATTCACAGCATTCAGTACTATTTATTTCATTTGTTGATGTTTGGGGGGGATGCAAAAAACACACAGACAACAACAAAAAGAACCCTGACACTTTCTTCCATTTGTCTCTCAGAACCTAGTCTGCCATTTCATGCAAAATTCCTGAAAACTGCAAAGTGAGGAAAATGTGAGTGACTGAGCATAGAACTTCCTAAGTATACTCACTTTATGTTGTCATGCAATAAAACACAAACTTCAGGTGAGGATAGTAGCACTGAGATAAGCAGAGGAAACAGAACATATTTTTCCTAACATATTAAACATACCCACAGATAAATCTGAAGGTTGGTCTGTTCTAGCAGAGAACAGACTGGTGATTCTTCAGCCCCAGCAGAACTGTTCGTGCTTTATCTCTGCTATCACCACTGCCTTCTGCTTGCTGGACTTGTGGCCCAGAACAAGCTGGAGTGAAATTACAATGCCTTGGACATAACATGTTGTCCTTTGAGTACTTACCCTGAATTAATGTCCTGTACGAGGTTTCAGAGACAAGTGGCATGTCAAAACAAGTGCACATACTTAACCAAAAGGTTCAGAAAATGTGCCTGGACACTTTTTCCAACAATGTTGCTGCTCTTATTAAGGGGGTTATTTCCCTTGAGAGACTTTGGTTCAGAAACTGCATATGAACAGACAGACCTCTGTGGATAGGTATTTTGTCCCCAAACTGACATTTGGCCAGAGCATGTGCCTGCAGGGTTCCTCTTTAATTTTGCTGCTGAGCATTCATGCTCTGCTTCCTGGCATGCTGGAGTGTTTTTCATGTCACCAGTGTTGAAAGCTGAGCTGAGAAACTTTAAAGGAGGTAAAAGGACAAAACTCTAAGTGAAGACAAGATGTAGATGCTACTCAGACTAAAAGGATTCAGACTACATATAAGTGTAGCAAAAGACAAGGAAATTATTCTTAGCACCATTTTACCTGGACACAAAGCCTACTAATAGCTTTCATGGAAAAAACAAATACACTCATCACAAATCAAAGCACAGATTTGGGAAAGCTACTAAACCTCCTTTCCCCATAAACAAATTACAGCCAATATGGCTCTTCACAACCTACACACTTTTCTTCCTCTCTTGACTCAACCTAGTTCATCATGGCTACTGAAAATCCCACATGGTAAGAGTTTCAGGAAAAATTGATTTCTGCAACAAGTTGCAGCTCTGGCTAAAGCCAGTTGTTCAAAATTCTCAGTTCCTCTGGCTATATTTAATTTCAAACACTGAAAATGCCCGTGAGTCTCTGCTGTTTCTAGATTTACAGTTATAGTTCCTATACTTCAGAAATGTCTTTCTGTTAGTATTTGCTGTAAAATAAATAAATAAATAAATAAATCCAGCCGTCCAATATCACACAGGAAGAGAATAATACAGAAAATAAAAAAGTTAACTATATCCTGATGATTGTATTAAAGAACAGTAACAAATAAATAACAATAACAATTTTAAAAAGCAGTAACAAATAAAAAACAAAATACAGTTGTATCCTTTAAACATGATCCTTAGTTACGATACAGAAAGACCCCTAATATTGCTTATATATACTGACAGAGAAAAATAACATCCCAGAACACCTTAGATATTTCTGATATCATAAACAGGGAACTGAGTGTCTAATGAGAAATAATACCACAAACTTTGCAGCATTACTGTGTAACAAATACACATCTATTTACCCCAGGAAAAGAATTAATTTGGAAGGGCTTGAAATTTCAGAGATAATTCAAAATAAAGACAGGATAGGTTTTAAAGGTCTTTGCTTTTTATCTAACACACTTTATTAAAATGTGTTAAAGTTGTGTACATGGACATGGCAGTACTGGGTAAAAACTCAAATGTATTATAGAAAAAGTTCTTGCGTTAAAATAAATTTGTATTTATATTCACATAATCATATAATGGTTTGAATAGGAATGGACCTTAAAGATAGTCTAATTCCAACCCCTCCAGCCCAACCTCAAAGGGACACCTTCCACTAGACCAGGTTGTTCAAAGCCCCATCCAAGCTGGCCTTGAACATTTCCACAATATGTTTTTTTGTTGTTGTTGTTGTTGTTTGTTTCTTTTTTTACTAAGGAGATTTGAATAAAAATTAAGCTAGGAAAAAAAAAAGTCAGAATAGGACATTATTAACAATAACTTCAGCTAGGCACCACACAGCAGCTAGTCATCTTTGCTCTAGCTACTGCCAATGATGTCTGTTTTAGAACATGGAAAAAAAAAAATATTTTTTTTTTTGATGATTTCCCCACACATGCATTAGATGTCTGCCAACTGGCTACCAGTAATCAAGTCAGGTAAACTTCTGCCTTAAACAGTATTGAGAAGTATATTTTAAAACCCATAGTTCTCTGTATCTACCCATCATATTTTAATATAATACTAGTGAAAAATAGTTCTTTCACCTAATAAGAATATTACAAGAAAAAAAAATAAAATCTGAAACTGATAGCTTCTAGAGGTCTTGTTAAAATATATCATGTCATTACAATAAAATCCTAATAAATGCATTGAGGTTTTCTTTGTTCACAATTATAATTCACCTGAATTATAATTTACAAAGGAATTGAAAATTCCTTGGAAAAAGGCAGTTCAAGTGCTACAAAATTATACGTTAGTAACCACATAGCTTTTTATGTTATAAAATTAGAGTATTGTTTAAATACTTCCATCTTTCAGTTTAACACAAGCAGAGCAGAAAGGCTGCAGTAGTCTGTTCAGATTCATCCCAAAAGCACCATGCAAATCTTTTCTACAAGTTATATACATTTCTTGTTCATATCACCTTTAGACTGAAATTCTGAAGCATAGAAACATTAGCAATTTTTCAATGGCTTTCTTGTCTGTTCGTGTGGCTACCCAGAGCACAGACTTGATTAGTTTCTGTAGATTTGTGCTCTGTGCAGCATTTGTTGTTATTCAGAAGATATGAAGTCAGAGGGGAAGGAGGATTGCATGTCATAAAGTAACTTATATATACTGTTCTTTGCCTTATCATACTTTGTAAAGAATGAACATAATTTAGCTGGAAATAATGTAATTTAGCCTCTCTCAAACTTACTTTATTGTCATATGACATCTTCTGCTAACTTTTTCTCATAATGTGCTTGTAAGTAAGCCCCAGTTCTGCATTTCTGAAGCTGGCTGGAATAAGAACCTGTGGGAAATGTGACTATTTAAAGACATCAACAAGAGGACACACTATATAGAGACAGATGGTAAAATGCAATGTTTGAGTCAAAAGTAGCAGACAGTTAACAAAGGGAAAATTATTTCACACAAAAGGGCTGTAAAGAGAATTGTAATATTTCCTTGTGTTCTTTCCTTCCATGAAACTATCCCTAAAATGCTAATCCCAAAGGTGTGAATAACAACTATATTAGGAGCTTGTGGTGTATAAAATGTTATATGAGCACTTATTAATACTAGTCCATCCTTAAATAATGATAGTACAAAAAGTCCCTTAAATCTTCATTGCCCATTTCAGCATATTAACACATTTTTTATTTTAGCCCCTTTAGGAAAGTTTTGCCTATTAATGTTTATCTGATTCTCAAATCCCACCCCTTGGGACCACTTCCCACAGTCAGTTTTTCAGAGCAACAGTCCCAGGTGGTGGTTGACTTTGACACAACTCTCCTTGCACACTTCATTAAACAATGTTGTCTTTGGTCTCTCCCTATGCCAGATAAGAATGTCTTTAACCGTACCATGCTCTTTCTCTGTGCTGTATGGAGCCTGTTGATGTTGCCAATTCCTGAAAGTGATATAATCCATTTAAGTTCTTGCATCTGTTTTCAAGGCTTTCTTTGCCAAAATACCTTCACTTACCATGTTTGATTGTTTTCATGGACTGTTACTGTAGTGTCCAATTGAGTTCTGGTTCAGATTTTGGCTTGTAGTACAATCTTTCTAAAATACATACAGTTTCAAACAGAGTCAACTAACTCATGCTTCTAAATCTGTCAAAGGACCTGCTGATGAACTTTGTGGTGATTTATTTTTTTCTCCCCACAAGGGCATCTTCCACTGAATGTTTTAACCAGCAGTCTGAACCAGAGTTGGTCTCTCAACAAGCATTTACTTTAACAGCCTTCAAAAATGTTAGACTGCCTTCTTAGCCATAAATACTTTCATCCATTGTGTCTGCATTTCTAAACTCTAACTTTCAAATTAGATGACTTTTTTAGTCTATATCCATCTTCCATTCAGAGCATTTTTCCATTTTATATAGGGCATGGCATCACATGCTCTTTAGACCTTTTTCAAAGCCAAACATCCAAATGGATCTCTAAATCTATCAGGTGGACTAGAAAGAAGGAAAAAACATGGTGCTTTTCAAAATAGGTGCTGACGTAAGCAAAGTGCCTTCAGAAACAGTCTTTTTTCCATTACACCTGACTGGCAGGCACTTTCACTGGGATGTGTGGCTCCTGGTAGTCTGCTTGGTAATTCCCTGCTCTGTGCCTTTACTTCTCATGCTGTCTTTTTCTGGCAGAAGAGAGGAAAGTATAACACCTAAGAACTTAACCTTGAAAACACCATGCACAAGAGAAATGTAACTAATTTGCAAACCTCACATCACTACACTCTTCTGCTTCTAATATGACTTAAAGTGTTTTCTATCTTTTAAAAATCAATATGAATACAATAACTGACCCGGATTCTTAATGAGCTTCCCTTGGTGGTACTACTACTACTACTACTACCACATCTACTACTACTACACCACAAACTAATAATAATTTCCTGTGGGTAGATTTCATGTGTCTGTGTTCTATTTCAAAGCTTGACCTTCTGTCCTGGATTACCTGCGGTGTTCTAGGAGCCTCCAGCTTTATGGAGTTTCTCCTGACAATCTTTTCCTCATTTGTTTGGAAATGGCTTAGCAGCTTGGAGATGCTGCAGCAGCATGCAAAGCAGCCACATGACAGCCACGAACAGTTGCCATTCAGGTTTGACAGGTAAATTAATTCTAGTTGCATGATCAGATATTCATGGATTTGACAGGAAAATCAATGTCTTCATGAGCCAAAGTTTTTGTGTGCCTGCATGATTACAGCTTGCAATGTCTTGCACACTACAGGGAAAACTATTATGTTATTATTTTATTTTGGTCTAGTATTCCACATAGGAACATGCATTAACTTTAAAGAGTTTGAGCTCCAGTGTGATACCACAAATCCACATACTGTTCTATATAAAGTCCTTTAATCTCTCCTGATAAACTTGTTTAATCTTCCCTGATTGAATGCTGAAAGATTAAAAGAATTCAGTAGGCATACCTTCATATGGACTGAGAAAAAATATTTTGTTGCTGGGTTGGTTGTTGGTTGCTTTTCCTTTGGTTTTATGCATATGTGTATGAAAGGGCCCAAAACATAACTGATTTTATTTTAATTTTTTAAATCTATAAAATCAAATTAAAAAGGAGCTTGAAAAAATGTAAAAACTCAATGAATTCCATCAAAATATGAGTGGTTTCACTAGGAATATAGTGGAAACATCAATATTTTCTACCTGGCATAGTGGAAATAGCATTTTTACTAAGTTAGTTTACATGACTCAATGCTTTATACATTCTCTTGCTTCTACAACCTCCAATGGTACCCTGAGCTTTTCTCCTCTGACAGATTTATAAAAATTTATGTATCCTTCATTGTATCACTGAATATGTAACAGGGAATTAATGTGTTTGATGCAACAGCACTGAGGTGGGTGATGTCAAAAATTAATTCTGAGCAGCTCTCAGAAAAATCTGGTCAATTTCACAGGCTTTTCTGTGTTTTGTTGTTGTTTGTTTTGTTTTGTATGTGATACATCTGTGAACATCCCTTTTTCCTCCTGGGCATCATGGTGAGATTGTTGTTTGCTATTTTTTTACTACAAGGTTAGCAAGTTACACTTTCCTAATTTAATCGACAACTTTGCAGGACCTATATTTATTCCTGAATCTTTAATTACTTTAGAGATGTTAATTGAGGAGTGGCATACAAACCAATGAGGCCAATGAAAATTTAGAAACAAAATTCCTGTAATTAATTATTGTTTGAATGACTCCCATATTAAACCTTCTTGTTCATAAATAAAAATATTTTTTTCTAATAACCTAAGCAGTAACTGAAATTATTTTTTTCTTCTCTTGTTTGGCCTCTCACAGTTGCAATTTATCCAAGTCATAGCTGCTTTATTAAATAGTTGAGGACTTTCTCTCTTCCACCTCCATACCAACTCTATGTAACTAAGAGGAACTGAAAATCACTTTGCTCAAGCAACAGATACATTGACAGTAGCTGATGGTTAGAAATGTATTTCAAGTTACAAGCAGAAAGTTCAAATGATCTGTCAGATTGAAATACAACTCCAGAAAGAGTTCAGAAAGGGAAGCCTCTGGGGAAAAGAAGAAAAAAAAAAAAGAAAGAAAGAAAGAAAGAAAGAAAGAAAGAAAGAAAGAAAGAAAGAAAGAAAGAAAGAAAGAAAGAAAGAAAGAAAGAAAGAAAGAAAGAAAGAAAGAAAGAAAGAAAGAAAGAAAGAAAGAAAGAAAGAAAGAAAGAAAGAAAAAGATTTTTTGCCAATCCTTATGAAAACAGCTTGAATCATATGACCCATATATGTTACTGAAGATGTAAAATTGTCTGAAAACTAGGAGTTCCCAGATCACTACAGAAGACTATGTACACATCAATAAACCACAAGCATATCTTCTTATAAATCCTACCGTAATTTAACACTGAAACTAAGTCATGCTATTTAATACAAGCAAAGAATATTTGAAGAACTTTTTTGTTTCTTCTGCTCTTTCTAAACTCTGCAAATCTGAAACTATTCTTGATATTCATGCTACCATTTAAACCAGAAAGGAGTTGCCTTCTTGCTGCTGGCAAGTGCATCAGTAGTTTTCATGGAAGAATAAATTAGCCTAATATGATTACAAAGAAATCTGATTTCAGGAGTAGCTGAACAGTGTGAGGCACCATTTCATCCAGTATTCTCCAGGTATGTCATTGTTTCCCATGCTTTTTATTTACTTAATCTAAAAGTAAAAATGAGTGTGTTTACATGAAATAATTTTCCTTTTAAACTCTGGACAATGACTTAACAAGGCTTCCAACCTAGTGTTGTTTGAGAAACCTAAGAAATAAAAGAGGAAAAAAAAAAAAAAAGAAAGAAAAACAATAACAACAACAACAACAACCAAACTTTAAAAGCCAACTTCTTTACACCACCTTCTTTGACTAAGTAATTACCAGATGAAGGAGAAATTCTTTATCCTGTATGGTCTAAGCCAACTCCAGTTGGATTTTTACCCAATATGCTCCAAGTGCTTAAGTGGTTGTTCATGCCTAACATGAGAGCACGTCTTACTTGGAAAGGAGTACTTACATTTTTTCATAATTATCTTTAAACCTTACCTCAGCTTTGTCATTATTATACTGAAAATAATTTATTCTAAGTGACAAGATGCTATTAACACCAAGAGTTTAGAAAATACTTGAATCTGACTGATGTTAGATTCAGATATGTTTTTCTGGAAAACAAGGAATAATTATTATTTCACATGTCCACTTGAACTATATGTGTCAGTTATATCCCCAAGCTTTGCTGTGTTTAGGTCAGAAACATAAATACAATTTGCAATTACTAAAAGTGTCTGGCTGATTTCACATCTCCTTTCCTCTTTGTTCACTGTGAAACTAGTGAATTCTTTTCCTCTTTGTTCACTGTGAAACTAGTGATGTGCTCAGTCTTAGCTGTTAAAAAGAAACATCTTTCACACATCCTTAGCACTCTGGAGTTTGTTTTTGACACTCAAGAAAGACATTTGCTACTTTGCACAGTAGTCTTTTCTACTTCAGCTTGAGAAAAACATTACTATCTGTCTATGTAAAAGTAGAAAAAATAAGTACTGGAAAAAGAGGCCTCAGGAAACAGTTCTAATTAAAGCAGTATGTTAAAATACTAGTGAAATAATATCAACACCTACTAAAACTGAAAACAAGAGCTTGTGGATACTATTTCCCCTTTTGATTCTGGTGTTCATTTACAGTCTGATTTACAGTTGCAGTGTCACATCCATTCTCTAAAGGACTGGGAGCTACAGTTGTATATTCAACACACTTGAAAATAAGGCTGCAAGCAGTTTGATTGCTCTTTGTTTCTTTATTTCTTATTGGTTCTGAAACCCAGGCTTGCTGCCTCTGCTCTCTTCATTTTGTTTAAACAAGTACAGACAAACCTCTAGGACCACAATAAGTACATATTTCTTGGAAGAGTTTAGTAATTGAGCTTAAGGAAAATTTTTACAATTCTTGAAAAGGTCTCTTAAAGTCCAAACCAGTGCATGCCTAGCTGCTTTTTTGTGTTTCAGGTTTTTGGTTTTGTTTGAAATAAAATCAGAATAAAAACTTTTCCAATTAAGTTATTCAGTAAATATTATATAGTCAAAGAAGTTCCTTAGTACAAGCTTATTCTGTAGAAACACACGGGTGTCACCTGTTTCATCATTTATCAGTGTTTGCTCTGAATGTTTCTGGATGTCTTATGTTTATCTAAACATAATGTGCCGAACAATTTGGTAGCAGAATGCAATACCTGGTTGTTCATCTCTTTAGAGCTTGTGGAGCGGGGTTGGAGGAAGGTTGGGATGGGGGGGGGGAGGGGGGGCGGAGGAGGCGCAATAAAAGACCTAGGAGTGTCCTGATTTACTGTTCTAGTGATAAGCTATAGTTAAAGCAGATACAAGGAAGATGATTGCAAAACTTTTTTTTTTTTTTTTTTTCCTTTTCAAACCCAAACATGTCTTAGATTTTGCTCACTTCTCAAATGCCTGTTGACTGCTGTGTTTTCTTTTCTTTTCTTTCTTTTTTTTTTTTTTTAATAGTTATAACCAATAGGTTATACAATTGCTTACTTTTCTATTATTTGAAAAAAAGCATGGAAGAAGAACTGAAATGTTAAAAAAAAAAAAAAAAAAAAAAAAAAGGTTCTTTACATTAGTCATTATTAGCCCATTTCTTTTAATTAACATCTTTTACAGGATGGAAAGGAGCACAGATAATGCACAGTCTAATTTACCCATGAATAAAATTAATTCAAAATTCTGTATTGATCTTTCAAAATAAATCTGTTATTACTTCTTATCACCCTATTGAAGGATCAACCTGAGAGCCACAGGACAAGGGATATACTATTAACATACAATCAGATTATATATAATGAATGAATTTATGTATCGACACAGATACTTTTTAAGGAACTGAAAGCACCAGTAACAATCTTTCATCATGAAAGCACCTTTTGTTCAAATGTAAACTGAGATATATCTTACATCTGTAAATTTATCTCATTAGTTATATCAACTAATACTTTATTTTAATGTCTAGATGAAGTAAAAGTTGTACTACGGGATATCAAGAGCTAACCTGGGGGAAAAAATCCAGTAAAAATCCAACACAAAGAAAATACTCTATTTGCATTCTCTGTCAGGGTAGGATAAATAAAGTTTAGCATTTTATTTAAAAATAAATAAAAGATATTTGGTTGGATCTTCCATGGATAGCTGAGATTCCCTTGCCTAACTGGTTATTGGGATTTTCTTCTTCTCTTAACTCCTGCCATTTTCTCTTCTCAGACTGTTTACTCTTTGCTTAATTGTGAAATATTCATCAAACTAGTAAGAGGCTGATACTGCAGTGAAATATCACTGCACTTTTTTTTTCATAAGAACAGCAATATGCAATGCTGAAAGTGCAATTTCAAGATCCTTTTGCAAATCAAATAAAACAGAAACATCAGTTTGATCTCCTGCATCCACAGTGAGTGCTTTAGCTATCAGCTCACCATTGACTGCTGTGGTTTGATTTAAATGAACTGAAAATTCTCAAGTCTGCCCAAACACTATTTCATCAAAAATTTCCTTACTTTTCACTACATAGATATCTTCTGAAATAATAATGATAATGAGTACAATTTCTAACCAGAACTAAAAACCTTAGAACTAAATATCTGATTACATGGGAAGGATTACTGTAAGTCTCAGACATTAAACTACAATTTCAATGTGTAAACAGAGCTGCCTGATACATCTCCCATGAGGTATAATGGAAATGCCAATACTCAGACATTACTATATATTTTTTAAATATCAAAAATAGGAAAAACACCAAAGACTTTCCCAGGAGGACTGCAAATGCCAGTCAAGTTTGTGATTATGCAGAGAAGAATACTCAGTGATCAGAAAGGAGAAGAGAGACATAATGGTCAGAAATAACAGAGGATTAAAATACAAAGAGGTTTCATTTGCAAAGGAAAAAAAAATAAAACAGATTTTAATGTATGAAATATTTGTCAAGACAGTAAAAATATCTCGTTTCCTTCATGACCTACTACGAGGGAGAACTGCTTGACTTGAATCTTCATTGAACTGTACATGCTTTCAAAATGCCCGCTTTTGTATCAGTCATTGATAAAGCTCCGTCATAAGTAATTAGATTAAAAAGTTGAGGCTATTCTTACTATGCCCAATAGTTTCATCTGCCATAATCCTTCAACTGAGTACTTCTACCATCCCCATTCTTACAGACAATCATAGAATGGTTTGGGTAGGAAGGGACCTTAAAAATCATCTAGTTCCAACCTTCCACTAGACCAGGTTGCTAAAAGTCCCGTCCAAACTGGTCTTGAACACCTCCAGAGATGGGGCATCCACAGCTTCTCTGGGCAACCTATTCCGGTGCCTTGTCACTCTCTGAGTGAAAAATATATTCCAACTATCTAATTTGATATGCCCCTCTTTTAGTTTAAAGCCATCCTTCCTGGTCCTATCACTCTACTCCCTGACAAAAAGCCCCTCTCCAGCTTTCCTGTAGGCCCACTTTAGGTAACAGAAGGCTGTAATGAGGTCTTCTCAGAGCCTTGTCTTCTCCAGGCTGAGCAACCTCCACTTCCTCAGCCCGTCCTTCATAGGAGAGGTGCTCCAACCCTCTGATCATCCTTGTGGCCCTCCTCTGGACCTGCTCTAAAAGGTCCATGTCCTTCTTGTGCTGGGGAGCCCAGAGCTGAATGCAGTGCTCCAGGCGGGGTCTCATGAGAGCAGAGGGAAAGAATCACCTCCCTCAACCTGCTGGCCACACTTTTTGTGATGCAGCCCAAAATGCGGTTGGCTTTCTGGGCTGCAAGAGCACGTTGCTGGTGCATGTTGAGTTTCTTGTTAACCAACGTCCACAGGTCCTTCTCATCAGGATTGCTCTCAATCCATTCTCTGCCTAGCCTATATTTGTGCGGGGGATTGTCTCAGCTCATGTGCAGGACCTTGTACTTGGCCTTTGTCTTGACATTCTCACAGGCCCACCTCTCTAGCCTGTCCAGGCCCCTCTGGATGGCATCCCTTTCTTCCAGCATGTCAATCACACTACTCAGATTGGTGTCATCACCAAACTTACTGAGGGTGCACTCAATTCCACTGTCCATGACACTGACAAAGACATTAAATAGTGCCAGTCCCAATACCAACCCGTGAGGAACACCCCATTTAGTGATCTCCACTTAGACATGGAACTGTTACGTAGCTGAAAAGATATTATAAACCAAACCTAAAAATAAAGACAAAGTGACTGTTGGAACTTTGGACTTTATGCATCGTATATAATCACTGGCAAAGGTCTCTTAACAGATGGATGTCTTTGGTTTCCTGAAGAAAACAATATTTCAGAGCACATCTACAACCAACAATAAAAAATACCAAGAGAATTGGCAATTTCAGACTTTCAACACCTTTACTCCCTGTTACATTCTTTTTTAACAACTTGTCATTTGAAAAGTCTAAACAATTTGTAGGCTTTTCAGATTTATACTAAAACAGCCATCTGCAAGCAATTTAAAGTATGCTTCATGCATACTGTCTCATCTTTGCATTTTCCAGCATGGTCTCCTCTAACTTCTTCATCACTCTTTCGATAGAGATGCCTTTCTCCCTCTCTTTTGGATTCCTTGTTAGTCTGAAAACAATTAAGTATACTCAGTCAAGTTTTCTGATCATGGGAGAATAGGTAACACTAGGGCAGAAAACAAGGAATATGCCATAGGTCTTAGCATGGAGGAGGGACTTGAGAAACTTCATAGCTAGAATAAGCTTTCAACGGCAGAAACTGGGAATTGAAATAGGCTTATATTCTTTAATAAAGGATAGAGGATTTGAAACTGGAAAGTCTACAGTATAAAAGACATGACTGGTGACCTTATGTATTTGATGTATTTGAGGACTTCAGATTCTTGAAACCCATTTCCTTCCCTAAGTAACCATACTGACACACAGTAGCTTAATATTCTTTTCTCAACAGAAAGTGGAGAGAAAGAGAAGAGTAAGGATTTAAGGGGTTCACCCTAAGTATCCTTCCATCCTCTCTCTCTGTCAAGTTCAGAAATCTCCTTGACATGATTTAACACCTCCAACTGAGTTTTATTCCACTATGACATCTTGGCTCCCTTTGAATGTATGGAAATTTCTAACACATCCTTATGTCCTTAGATAAAGGTATCACTGCATCATATCCTCTGTCAATAGCATGCCTGTTGGGAACCCTGGCAGCTTGAAGTTTGGCTTCATTTGTCCATCCTTGAGCTACTTGCATCTTGAGACTACCTTTCTCACAACAACCAGCACATAACTCAGTTTATTTGCTCTAACAATATTTGTTATCTTTTCTACTCAGCATTCAATTTCTCAGCTTATACCACAACCTCCATGGGTTGTGGGCTTTTATATGATACTGGCTGAAATCAAAATAAATCTATATTATTTGCCTATTAATGGCACCTGACCTGAAAATTTAAAATGCAATACACACCTCTTTTTATAACATACATATCACCTTTGAGCTCAACAATGATAAAAGTTATAATTTTTACATGACAGTAAAAATATAATTGATATATTACACACTATTTTCAGTAGATATAGCAAAATATATATTTAAAAAAAAAAAAAGCCCAATGTTACTATTAAACTCTTCAGAGAAACCCTTCACTTTATAAATACATATAAAAAAAAAAAAAAAAAAAAAAGTAAAATATGGCAGAAACTTCATTTCTGAATCTTATAAGAAGTGAAGGAGGAGGTACTAGTAGTTTCAATGACTGGTGGGAGGCTCTACTTTATTAATATCTTCTGTTTATGTTGTACTGGTGTCGTTACTGACAAGCACTCCCTAATGCATTGTTATCACTCTGGTCCACTTCAATCAAGGTACTGGACTTCATTCTCCATTTAATAATATTTCAAACAAATAAGAATTTTCTTCTTTGCTGCCTTACAAACACATTTTTTCCCTAATATTTCTAAAAAGATTTTTTACTACACTTTTAAAATAATTCTTTATATCTCTACTCTTCATGGCATTTGCTCTCACCACAGTTGTCTCGTAATACTTTACATAATACATATTGTTTATTTATACACTTTGATTTCCATGTTTTGGGGTAGAAGAAAGGGAATAGGAAAATCTATTGAAATATACTTGAATGGCTGGTACAAAGATCTGAGGTTAGAAATTTTAGGCAGTGCCTTGAGACAAATGCGCCAAAGTAAAGACCAGGAATCAGGGAAGACTTGAAAAGAAGAAGAAAAGCAAGGAAAGGAAGGATAGGAGGGAAGGAAGCCAAAGAAAATGGGGAAGAAAAAATAAACATAAATAAAATAAAAAATAACAAAAGAGCCAGGAAATGGTGAAATGTGAAAAAGAAAGAAAACAAGATATAACTCCAAAGTCCCTGTAGCGTTAATTCTTCTGTTAAGTCACTTTGCCTGCCACATCCTTTTGCCTGAAACCCTCTGTGGTCAAGAAGATATGGCAGAATTACTCTTCATGCTCTCAGAGCTCACCACAGACAGGAACGGTCATAGACTACATTTCAGTTTTCCATTGTCAGTACTGCATTAAAGCCCATGCTTCCTGCTGCACAGATGTGGTTATTGTAGCAAAGCAGGAGAACAATTCATTAGAGGTGGAAACAGCCAGTTCTATAGCTACCTCTATATTTGTATACATGTACATGTATAGTACAAATAAATCTCTTCTGCAAAATCTCTTCATAATGTCAGAGTCACTAAAATTTGAAATTCAAATCAAATTCAAGTGGAAAATTTTGAGGAGAAACAGAAGAGATCTGTTTTCAGCACAAAGATCATAAATGAGATTTAGTACTGTTATATATAAAAGAATACGATGGGTAACAGCAGCTATACTTGTGTAATACTGCTTTATATACAGTATATTTTACTATACAGTAATACAGATCATTTAGCATTTCAGCCACCAATACCATGCATCACTGAGTGCAATTCTAAAATTTGACAATGTGACAGTCTCTTAAGGTTGAGATATATTTATGATCTGAAAACAAAATCTTAGTGGCAACTGAGAAAGAAGCAACCAATTTCTAAAGCTTAAGGAAACATAAAACTGCTGACTCGAATATAGGTGATTAAATAAATCCAGCTTATCACAAGGTGTTGGATGCATCCACAAAGTTCATGCTTTCAGAAAACTTAAAGAGGCAAATCCTTAGCTCATCCTTAAGAAATCAGAAATTCAGTACATTATGTATGAGGCAACACATTTGAACATCCAAAATATTTAGTGGAGGGTTAAATCTCTCTTTTTCTCTCTCTGTACCTTTATAGTGAAAAACTACATTATACATTCTGGGAAAAAAAAAAAAAAAAAAAAAAAAAAAAAAAAAAGATAATGCATTCATTAAACTAGCCATATTCCTTAACTATTTATGAAACTTCATGAGAAGCATGAGTTTATTTTTCAACAAATGCTCTCCTCTGTTTTGTAATTGCTAATAGAATGATTCTGTCATCCTTGACCATAAATAAATAATGCCAGTAGATTACTTTAACCACTAAAAAGGTCCAGCAAAATACAGTTTTCACAGCAAATAGAGTAGCATATTAAACACTACATTATATTCACAACTATTCACAACATTATACACAACTATATTCAATATAGTTGAATAGTTGCACGTAAAATCCATTACACTTTTATATTTCTCAGGAATTATTCATTTTAGTTTTATTCAGCCTCAGTCTTCTCTAAGGTTCAATCAAAATCCCTGCTATCCTGAAAGTAAGCTCAGGACCACAAGTGTCTTTCTAGCCTTAACTGAACATCAAAACATCTACTTAAGAATCTCTTTACATATTGGCCCATCTCCCAAATTTGACACTGGCAAGCTTGAATATAAACTACAGCAGAAACTTGTTCATAAATATTTATAAACATGACAACCGTGCACAAAATACGATTAAATTAAATGTCCCAAACAATTCTAGTGAGAGATATCAAAAAATAATGAAAATATTTTGAACAGGTTAAAAAAACAACAACAACAACAACAAAACATAACAATAGTTTTAATTCAAACCCAGGTTCTTGTCTTCTGGAGCTGATATCAGTGGGGGCTGTCCTTTTGTTTTGCTCAGAATTTCTCTCCATTCACATATTTTTTAAGAAATGTGAGCAAGCTGGTTTTCTGAAATGGTGTGGTGTTTTTTTTTTTGTTTTGTTTTGTTTTGTTTGTTTGTTTGTTTTGTTCTGTTTTTTATTATTCTGTACAATTACATTTTTTACCCATGAAATTAGAATATGTGTTGAGTAACAGTATCCATAAAGGCAATTTTCTCACCTAGAAACACATCTACAGGTGCCTGACTTTTGCTCTACAAACCTGCCCTGGGGGTTGCTGCAGATCCAACACATGATCACGGTTTATCTTCCCGTGTTGAAAGTGATTGGGATGTTAAGATAAGAATTGGTGCTCAGCCTCCCTCATAGTAGTATCTACTCCTACGCTGTTATGGGTATGGTATCTCTCCTCAACACAAACCTGCTGCAATTCACATATAAAGGTGAGAAGTCATGACACTGAATTAACTTCTCAGCTAACAAAGTTACTCCTGTTAAGAGAGGGAAAAGCAGGCAATGGCAGTAAGTTGAAGTGGGCAGTGTAGTGGTTGTCACAAACCTGTTCTTTATTTTAGGTTAAAACCTTCAAGCTTCAAACATCCACAGCAGCCATAGTACACTTGGTAAACTTGTCTGTTAGAGAGTGATGCAATCAAGTGCATGGTCATACTGATCAAATCACCTTGAAACTTTCATCTTTAAAGAGTTGTTGGATTCAGTGTTTAGAGATGACTGTATGGTGTAATGTCTCTTCATTCTTTAATATCTTCAATAATTTCAGAATCTAAGACATCTCTCTATATTTCATCAAAGGAAAAAAAGATCCTCAACAAGAGTATTTTGACATGTTATTTTCGTTCTCATTTGAGGTGGTTCAATGTTTGCATGCATATATCATTCTTAAGCGTTACTTCTTGCTCCTCTATTTTTAACTACATTATAAATGCATAAAACCTGCACTGCAGTTAAATTAAGGAATCAAAAAGCTAAGTGCTCAATTGAAAGAGACATTTCCCCAGACTCATGAGAGCAACTATTCAAAACAGTCTGCATGAAGTAAATTCTGTCACTGATTTTGAAAACATGTACTCACATATCCTGACAGTTGCTAATATGGAAACAAACTTCAGCACAAATCCTTAAGCATCATACAAGCATCACATATTTTAATATAACACTACAATGTATTTATGGGGCAAAAAATCTAGACATGACATGGACAGATCAAACATATGAAATTCCTTAAACTGGAAGGCCAGTATGCAAAAAGAATCATAGGAAATATAACCAGCTCAAGAATCTGTAAGGTGACTATGGAACTGTAAAGTGCACTCCAGGAGCTGGTATGAGAGGTCCTCAGATATCTAAACCTGCAGACATGCAGTTTAACATCTTTGTCAGTGTCATGGACAGTGGAATTGAGTGCACCCTCAGTAAGTTTGGTGATGACACCAATCTGAGTAGTGTGATTGACATGCTGGAAGAAAGGGATGCCATCCAGATGGGCCTGGACAGGCTAGAGAGGTGGGCCTGTGAGAATGTCAAGACAAAGGCCAAGTACAAGGTCCTGCACATGAGCTGAGACAATCCCCCGCACAAATATAGGCTAGGCAGAGAATGGATTGAGAGCAATCCTGATGAGAAGGACCTGTGGACGTTGGTTAACAAGAAACTCAACATGCACCAGCAACGTGCTCTTGCAGCCCAGAAAGCCAACCGCATTTTGGGCTGCATCACAAAAAGTGTGGCCAGCAGGTTGAGGGAGGTGATTCTTTCCCTCTGCTCTCATGAGACCCCGCCTGGAGCACTGCATTCAGCTCTGGGCTCCCCAGCACAAGAAGGACATGGACCTTTTAGAGCAGGTCCAGAGGAGGGCCACAAGGATGATCAGAGGGTTGGAGCACCTCTCCTATGAAGGACGGGCTGAGGAAGTGGAGGTTGCTCAGCCTGGAGAAGACAAGGCTCTGAGAAGACCTCATTACAGCCTTCTGTTACCTAAAGTGGGCCTACAGGAAAGCTGGAGAGGGGCTTTTTGTCAGGGAGTAGAGTGATAGGACCAGGAAGGATGGCTTTAAACTAAAAGAGGGGCATATCAAATTAGATAGTTGGAATATATTTTTCACTCAGAGAGTGACAAGGCACCGGAATAGGTTGCCCAGAGAAGCTGTGGATGCCCCATCTCTGGAGGTGTTCAAGACCAGTTTGGACGGGACTTTTAGCAACCTGGTCTAGTGGAAGGTTGGAACTAGATGATTTTTAAGGTCCCTTCCTACCCAAACCATTCTATGATTATGAAGCCAGGTCTTCCTTGCTAGACTAAAACCTCCTCAACACTGCCACACAAAGCCCTTCCATATGTGGCAGTCAGTATAGTACAGCAGTAATTCTGTGAGAGGCTGTGTAACTGATATTCTTAGACTCTGGTCCTAAAAGCCTAAATGTGATCAAGCAATGTATGCGCCTAAGAAAGTCCTTTTGTTTCAGTAAGGAACTCCCCTTTTTTAAGCATGTACTCTCTAAATGGCTGGTATACTTAAGTCTCTTATAGCTTTAATTATCCAAATTTTGTACGAAGATATT
This sequence comes from Aythya marila, assembly GCF_965140915.1. Taxonomy (NCBI): domain Eukaryota; kingdom Metazoa; phylum Chordata; class Aves; order Anseriformes; family Anatidae; genus Aythya; species Aythya marila. Next base: position 39,725,971 of record NC_139080.1, on the reverse strand, counting down.
TTCACTGAATTTAAAAGAGAATTAATATCTTTAAACAGAAACAAAGGAACTCTGCAAATGTGTTAAGAAAATTACCTAGCAAGATACTTAACTTGTCTGAGTTTATCTTTCTTCTCTTCAGGAAAGACTTTCTGATACATCTGAGTACATCTAAATTAATAAATAAATGGCAACTCTTTACTGGGGGAGATATATTTTTTATTATTATTATTGGCTAATATGTTGTCACTTACTACTTAAGTCATGCTGAACATGAAAGACCAATGCAAACACTACACTTTCCTCTCTGCATGTCTTAAAGAGAAGCTTAATTCCCTAGTTTCTCAATTATTAGTTAGCAGCTAATCATCAAATTTTTTCCTCTGAAAGGGATCAGCAAACAATAAGCAATCATTCTCACGTAACTTACATTACAACAATAAATGTATCTCTATAAAGATATAGACACCGTTAAGAATCTAGTGGAATTATTTTTGTGTTCTATTTGTTTGGGAAAAGCTTTTTGTTGCTGTTTTAACATGACTGTACTTCTCAGTTACAACACCCACTAAGATTTTATGACCAACATTAAGAGAGGATTCAAGGTGATAACAGTGAACATGCTTGAACACTACAAAATCAAATTTGATTGGATATATTCAAGGTGTTTTGTGATGAAATAGCAGTACAGCAAGGGTAGTCAAAAACTCTTTACCTCTGCTTTATATGCTATACTTCAACAGAGAAACACACTGGACTCATAAAGATTAATTTGCTGTAGTCCTGTGCAGAGCACATCAAACAGCATGATAGTAAATAAAAAAAAAGGGACTACAAATAAGGAAGTTACTGAAATAAAGATATTTTTCTGACTTTTAAACATCATATCTTACACAATGGGTTGATCCAGATTTCTTTTTCTCAGAGAGCTCTTAACATTTTTTATTTTTAAGAAAAATGAAATATTTATTTTTATTGACAAATTTCCTATGATTCAATTTTACATTGTCAGATTTAATTAACAATTTTTATGCTTCCTAATCCCAAAGAGTAGATGGGAATTCAGTTTACTCTAAAGTTTCCTGAAGTAAAAGAGTGACATGATGTATTATATCTTTCAGGTGGAAATTTCCATAAAACTCCTGGAAGCAGAAGAGTTCAGGAAGTCAAAGTCCATCCGTTAAAATCCTGTGTTCTAAATATAGCTGTTATTTTCCCTCACATACTACATCTATATTTCTCTTTATGGTAGAATACTTACGGAGTAGTTGAAAAAAATGTTTGTACCCTAGGTTGCTGTATCAAGCGTCTTCAGGTCCTACAAAGAGTTTATTAGGGAAGTCAGCATTTTTTCCAGAAATAATATCAAAGAAATAAACAGAAATACCTTGGCTTCCAGAGCAAAACCACTTTGCTATATACAGCACCTCCCACAATGAAAACAACCTCTTTAGGTGCTACAGCAATAGATGAGCCTGGAGTAGCAGAACAAGAACTAAAAGGTTCAGAAGCATCATTCCTGGTGATTGCTAGGGGCAATGTTGCCTGTGGCCATTGAGAGGTCAGAATGGAGGGGAGCAAGCTGGGACTGGAGGGGAAGGCAGGGAGAAATGGAAAATAGAAAGAGTAGTTAAGGAATGATCCTTTCCACAGAAGATATTATGATGATATTGTACAAAATGCTTCACAAAGAAAGTAAACATTCTAAAATAAAACAAATCAGTAGATATAACATAAGATTAAATCAGCAAATTATTGTCAAATTATTTGTAAATTTGAAATGTTGTTAATACAACCTTGTATATATTAATGGACTAAGTTACTGCAGTTTTGTCATTAATACTATAAGTGATTGAATTGCTTATTCGGTCTTCTGGTTTAACCTTTCATTATTTAATAAAATAAAAAAAAATACTGAAACTTTTTTTTTTTTTTTGCTTGAAAGTGTTCTACTGAGATTTTATAATACTCCTGAAGTTTCTTCAAGTATTCCCAAATATGTTTCCATTCAAGGATGAAGAGATGCACCTGACAGATTCATATCTCTCTGATTAAGTATACTGGTGTGTTCTTGTCTATTATTCTACCTCAAGATGAAATACTCAAATCACCGTGAAATAGGTCACATATTCTTTTCATTTTGAAGTAAGAAAATAAAGGTGCTTTTAACTTTGGGCAAAAAAAAAAAAAAAAAAAAAAAAAAAAAAAAAAAAAAGGTCTGGTTTTTATAAGCGTGTATTTTTCATGGTTTTAACAGTACCATACTCAGTGGCCAAAAGGAATTTATTTTGTTCTTGATAAGCAGGTGATCAAGCCCTTATACCAGACAAACAACCAGAATTATTGTTTTAAACAAGAAACTAAAGTAAAAATTATACTGAAAGAGCTGCACTGTGAGGCATCAGCAGTGCATACCCCTTTGGTACACCCCTGCTGGAGTCACAATACACACATGCATCTCCTTTTGGAACCCTGCCACCATCAGATTCCAGTTTTGGGGAAGAAGATGCACCTGCAGAACTAACTACTGCTGCAGTGAAAGATGTTGCAGTACAAGATGCCATCTTCTGTGCTACCCAGAAATATTTTGTGTGACCTCCACCCAGCTATGCACAGGCTTAACCTCCAGTCAAACATACCAGTCCATAGCACAGGTAAGCAGAGAAATGAGGGCAATTGAAGAAAAAAGCCTTGCTGGCTCTTGAGAGAGGAAGGAGCTGGCATAGCCTTTTTCCCCACCCTCAGCACAGATGGACTTTGCTTGCAAATGTGAAGGATGCCAACCATCTTTCACTGCAGGTGACTCACATTTGGCATCGCCAGCACACCCACCCACCCACCCAACTAAGGCAATTTGTCCCACCTACTACTGGGGTGGATGGTCTCTCTAGATGGTCAAGACTACAGGAGAGAGTTTTCTTTCTGTTTTGCTCCCCTGGTTGGCTTGCTGGTGTCAGCTCGGCTCTGCTCTCAGATCACGGAAGTGTAGACAGTAAAGAGAAGTGATGGAGGAAAAAGCCAAAAGATCCACCCCAGAATAAATAAATAAATAAATAAATAAATAAATAAATAGGTCTTTCAACAAATTGAATTTTCAATGATTTATCAAACAAACACTTGTGATGCTGGAAGACTATATTTGTACAAGAACCTAGATAATTTTGTCTGTCAAAGTGCTGAAAGAATTTTTATCACACTTATTGTTCTAGGTAAATGCAAAATACGCAAGTACACAGAGACCCTTTTGAATTTCATCTTTCCACACTTCATTAAAAATCTAAAATTCAGACACCCATGTTATTTTTTTCCTGCAAGTTTAAGATAGGCTTTTACTCTTACAGGCACTGTAGCATTAAACAAAGCATTAAAATAATCTGTTTTGTGTAAATCAGCTTATTAAAAAGCTCTTTACTGGAAAAAAAATAAATAAATAAAAAATTGAAAGATGCCATCAAGTGGTTAAAGGCAGGAAAAAGCTAATATAAAGCTGGAGGTAGCATTCAACTACAATGACATCTAGTGGTATAAAATATCAAAGCTGTAGAACAAGTTTTGAAAACTAAAAAGGGATATTTTGTTACTCAAATTCCAATTAATTGATATTATGATTCAAAATATATTTTAGTAATTCAGTTGTACCTTATTACTTTTTTTCATTTAAAAACATGGCATAGAACACCATCCAGTGTTATTAGTAATTCAGCATGTCTGTTGCTTACAAAAATAGTTTTAAAGCAAGAATAACTTAAAGATTAAGAATATGCTTCTATGTACCCTATGAATTTTAAATTAATATTTCTTGTATAACTGTTACATGAGCTTTTAAAGGTAGCTTGATTTATGTACCCTAATAGGTTTTAATATAAAAACATTTTTTTTAAGGAATGCTATGTATAGAGGGTTTTAGAATAACTATTAAAATACTCTATGGACTATAAATTGGATAATTGATAAATTTTATTTCTGCAGAATCATATTATTTTCATCATCGACAACACAACTGTGTTGTGTTAATGATTGAGTACTCTCATAAATTAAGTTTTATTTATTTTAGGTAAATACTAACTGAAGAAGAAAGGGGTAATTTCTATGTTTTCTTATAGGCCTTACATATTTTTTACAAATTTTGTATATAACATATCATCCTCTATGTCCTTGAATTGAACATTAATAAGAATTATAGCATTAGTACAACACATCATGTATCTGTGCAAATAAATACATAAATGACAATCAAGAAGACTATACATTTCTGCTCAGCAATGTGGCATCTCTGGCACCAGTCACCAATGGCCCTCTGTTGAAAAGACCCAGACATCAGCTCTGCAGATTTTTATGTGAATCTCTTTCCAAACTATGTGAGATAAAAAGAACAGTAGATTTATGAAACATGTCCTAGATGTTTCCTGTAGGATGTCCATCCTACAGTTCCAGCCTTAGGTGTCAAGATTGTGAAAGTATTGGACACACATAATCTTATTTTAAAATATATAAATTTTATATAATCAAACCAAAGAATAACAGACTACTAATATTTTCTACTACAAAGAATAATAGATTACCAATACATTCATTCTGAAAGAATAATTCTGATATATACATGTATACACAGATTTTTCTTTTTAATTTAGTTTAGGAGAAACTGAAAATATAATAAATAGAGGAAACACCTCCAAAAGAATGAACAAAAAAATCAGAGTAAGCATGAAGAAGTTGAGGATTAAGAAATGGAGAGCAAGAGAGAGAAAATACAGGTTTTGATGTGATACAACATATTATAGAGTTTGGACATGCAGTTTAATCATCTTACTAGATGGTGTCAAATAATGCCTCCATTACAGGTTTTTGTTTAGCTAAGGTTTAGCTAAACAACACATACACTATTATTGTACTATTACAGGAATTTTGCAACTGCATATACTCAGATATTTCGCAATATATCTGCAATCACTATTGCAGAATAATAACTCCCCCCAGTTGCTGTCCTTTTGTGGACCTATTAAAGGTTCACCTTTAATATAGGTGTTTAATTAAGGGAATTGAGCATCTGTGTCTAACAGGAGCATCCTGTAGTATGATTTCACAGGAAAAGGTTCTTATCTGTATTAAACAAGTTAAATCCTTAAAAGGATGCTGTAGAAACTTGATGCCAGACCCCATCCATCATCCAGAAGCATTTCTGTTAGACAGTCTTTGACGGTAGCCCAAACCCAACAAAATATGTTAATAAAAACATAACTCAAACTATATGTAAATAAAATAGTTATATGAACATCATCTGTACTGTACTAGTTTCCTGGCTGTATTGAGAAATATTCTGAAGACAGTAGATCTATCTGTTCTTTATATTAAAAAAAATTTATTTTTATTTAAGTAAATGTTCAAGCATAAGTAATGTTAATTTAAATAAATATTTTTCTTTTAAGTTAAATTTGTAGTAGTCTATAGTACTATAATGTGATGTTGACGTTTTCAGATTTTTTTTTTTTTTTTCACTACAACAAATTCCCAGTTTCTAGGAAAAAAAAAATATGGTTTCTAAACACACAGACAAATCACTAAGAAGAAGGGGTTGTGTAGTGGGGGAAATATCTTAGAATCTTTGCGTAATGTTCAGCAGAGAGTGGGTGTATTTTTTTTTTTTTCTTAAATAGGCAGATAAAATCTGGTTGTGAAGCATTTTGACAAAAAAAAAATAAATCAATTTGTATGATAACAGAACAAGTTGTTCTTTCTGCCTAACATTCAACACCCACCTAAGTCTCTCAAATGCAAACTGAGTGTGTATCCTTCTTTTGTATGAATTAAGAAATAGCTGACTTTCAATTTTCTTAATGCAGATGCTGGAAAGGTTTTTGCCCAATTCCACTGTTTTTCTCATTCTGTATTGCTGATTTTTCTGCAAAATGTTATTCATATAATAATATTCATTACAAGATCATTCATCTTGTGATTTCTTTAGAAAAATTGTATTAGGTATAGAAAGAAAATTGTGACTAAGTTTACTTAGTTATGTAAACACTTAATATTAATATTTTTAAATTAATCTTTTTTAAAACAACAGAATTACATAATGAAAAAGGATGCTTATTTATTTATTTATTTATTTTATGTGTGGAACAAAATGGAAATTATTGCACTTAATAATACCTTAACAAATATTAATGATATTTCACTGGGACATTAGGAGCCAGTGTTACAAAAGTTTAGTAATCAGAGTGGAAGCATTTGCATTACAGAGAAGGAAAAGTTTGGGGGGGGAAAAAAATAAAACAAAAATCACATTTAACATAGATATGTTTTTCAGGATCTACTGAAATGTGATTTTTATGGTCTGCCTCATTTGGTGAACAGTGATAGCCACTAAGTGAAATTTTAATGCTGGTTTATGACTAAAAAAAAAAAAACAACATAGGTTTTCTATCAAAAGTTTGAGAAAATGGTATAGATTTTCAATCAATATGCCAATTTATGCTGCATGAAACACATGCATGAAATCCATACAACTGTGGCCAGTAAATTCCACGTGTAAAAGCAGAATTAGCATTTTGAATAGATTTAATCATTTTTTTTTTCTGCATTTCTTAAGCTGTTGTGCATTGTTGCTAAATAGCAAGTTCTTGGGTAATATTGCTCTTGCACACCCTGTTAGTTTCACAGGAATTCCAATAGACAGTATCCTGAAATATTCAAATAAAAGCTGCTGCAGAAAATAACAGAAGTTAAAAGAAGCAGCACTATTAAAGTGCTGAGAAAGTTACACTTACAAAAAAGTAGAGTCTAAACCATACAGCTTAATGCAATATTGGTTACTGAATCAGGGTCAAGCTTTATTGAGTGAGTCATGATTGCAGTAAAGATTTGATTATTTTTTCGAGTTTTCAATTTCCCTACTCTCAGCATTATTCCTCAAAATTATTTACTCAGATTAAAAGTTGGTTTTCTCAGTCTGTTCTCTCATCTCAATATTTCCTTGAATATAATGTCTGACAACCTAAAAATATTAACAAGTCTTAAGCAATTTAGGGTATTCTTCAGCCTGAGCCCAAAAACAATAGAGAGCCATCTCTATTGTTCTATCACACAAGCACGAGACTACTACTTAAACCAACTACTTTAGAAGTTGCTAGTGTAACAAAGAGTTACATTATGCCCAGAGAAATATAATTTATGTATTAGTCATATGAGTCAGAGATAGGGAGTTTTGAATTTGTCACAGCTTGTAGGACACTAATGAATTTTTTTCTTATGCTAATTCTTCAAATGAAGAAATGGTTCAATCCCGTTGTAAATATTTAGGAGAATAGAAATGAAATAAATTAACTTTATGCTGAACGAGATTCAAAAAGATAGGAAAAAAATGGAAAAGTAGAAAAGTGACCCAATTTGCTAAAGGCTGACTCCCAGCAAGAAGAAAGAGAGAAATCATCAGGGAGCTATTTTCAGCCCTTGGCTTCAGTTAGGTGGCGAAACAGAATAAAAAGGATAGATAGCTACAGGGTAGATAAGGGTAGATAAAAAAAAAAAAAAAAAAAAAAAAAAAAAAAAAAAAAAGGTAGATAACCACATTATGGGTCCTGAGGGAGAGAAAAAGTGTGTGTGAGGGGAGGATGGGGGGCAGGGGGGGGGAGACAGCAAAACAAAAAAACACTAATTTCTACTATTTTCTACACTTAATGAAAGAAATTTCTTCTTCTGAATAATGAAGAGAGAAAGAATTGTTTCCAAGCCTACACTTGCTTTAAAGTTTATGCTTTAAGCTTTAAATGCTTTAAGCTACATTTGCCTCAGATTGTTTGAGCAAAAGTTTGGACTAGAGGACTCCTTAACTCACTGTCAGTCTCAATTATCTCATGATCTTATCCTACAATACCATATTTTTGTTGGATAAATGGCAGTAAAACCTCTGTGCCTATCTATTCATATTTGTCTTAAATGAAGTGCTTATAGAAAAAAAAAAGGAAAAAAAAAGAAAATAATGACTTTTCAATCTTAAAATTTCATAATAATATTGTGCAAGTTATTTTTAGCACTAGGCAAAAGTAGATTTTTCATTTCTCCTTCTCTTAGCATAGTGTTTTCCTTCAGCTGTAAATTAATATACTGGCAACAAGTAAAAATTATTCTGTGTAGCTAACCTTCTTAGAGATAAAGCATATTTCCTTGGATATTTTTGTCTCAACTATTACTATCATATTAAGTGGAGGAAAACAGTTGTAGCTGTTATGATCTGTGACTACATTCTCCTAAGATTTAGGAAAGTAGAGAGGAAGAATGATATTGGCTTTCTTGGTATAAGCATATGATCTTCTTGTTTTTATGATTGTTGCCCAGTGTTAAGCCTACGTATTTTGTGTGCTGTCAATTCTTTTAATATAGTGTATTCGAATACTATAAATTGCTCTATAGTTAGTAATAAAGAAAATATTTCTGTTTTCTCTGAAATCAGAAAAATATTCTGATTTCAGAGAATATGTAGAGTACACAAAAATAAATTTACTTGCACTATAAACTCAAGGATTATTACTATTCTGAGAGAAAAGATAACTTTTAATTAAAATTAAAATCAATAAAAAAAATATTTTAAAAACCTGAGTATCTACGATTTTTCTAAACAAGTCTATCTAAGTACTGGTAATATAAATACGGTGTTATATAATATGTACTCCAGCTAGTTTTTCATTTTAACATTATTCTTTAAAGTTTTAGGCCACTCTTATATATGCAACCTGTTTAGGTTGCATATTTTCTGTGAAACGAAATACATTCTCTATTCATATAGTTGCCTTTAAATATTCTTATACATTGTCCAATATTCTACCACTTATTACCAATCTTATGTTGTAAGAAATTATATATGCTCTTAAAATGAATTTTTAGGTATATTTTGCATTATTCAATGCAACTAAAATATAGGTATGAAACATTAGGTTGTGCTTGTCTGTTGAAGGATTTATCACTTGTTCTTTAGATTTGTGCATCTACTGGTATTTGCTAACTACAGTAGCTTTTTGTTATACATACGTTTATTCATTTATTTAATTCAGGCACAGAAAAACCAAAGCAAAGCAAAGCAAACCAAACCAAACCCCAAAAAAATAAAATAACAACAACAGTGTTCTGTTTTATGTCATGTGGGTATTCATGCTGTAAACCCTGCTTTCAGTGTATAATGAAATAAAAATAAATTCCAAAATATTTATCTTTCACTAAACATTTTCTTCTAACAAGAGTGTCTAAGGAATGTCTAGCACTATTAAACTTAACTGATTTTCCATATTGGCACAAATCTCAATTTAAAACCAATTTCTGCTAGAGAAAAACAAAAATGACTGTATCTAAAATGAAGATAGTCCTACAGATGCATGTGCATTAAAACAGTAGAGATAAGAATGCCATGCTGCTTATGATGACAAAAAAGGGACCTCATATTCTCCTTATTGATCAGCTGACAAGGCAGAGTCAGTTGACTCTTCTAAGTATGGGAACATTTGGTACATTACTACTACATTGCACGCTCAACATCCCTAAAACTGCAACAAGTACCCAAAAATCACTTAGAAAGAGATCCCTCCCATCTCAATGCTCTCACGAGGCAAAAGGTTTTTCTCTTTGCCCTAAGTAGCAAATATATTAACTGCTTTCTCCACAAGAAGTCCTCCCTGACTGTTCATATTGATTTGGGCCTTGTATGGAGTTATACATACATACAGTTACACTGAGAATTGTACTGCCACGTAACCGTTGGGAACAATGCAGAGAAAACAGACAAAATTAGTGTTAAATAATCACTGTTAAAAGAAAAAGAACAGGGAACCAGAATCTTTACTTTAGGTCTGAGGCTTCACTTTCACAGCCACAGATCTGAAATGGTTTTAGAAATGGGCCATACTGAACACTTTGAAACTGTTGGAAGCTTTCTTTTGTATCCTTTCTCACAGCACCATTGTGGGAAAGGGGAATTTCCAAGTTGGATAAGGAGGGCAGACATTAGTGGGAGAGGTCAACAGGAGAACTGCAACTTGCCTCACCTGATGCTACAGGTGTCCAAAAAGTTTCAAAAACCCATCAAAGTACCCTCAAGGCTGTTGACGGAAACATACCTGGAAGGTGTATTAGCTTAAATTATCTGGCTGTCTGCCAAAAAAACAATTGAGGAGTAACACCTCTCCTCAACATCTTTCTGCTCTCCAGAAGCTGTGAGTGCTTTTAGACTTTGATTATGCAGCTGGAACTTTTCTCCTGGAACAGGTCACAAGTCAAGCAAATGAAAATGGCCCCAACAAGTACAGAACATTCAATGAGGTGGGACTATGCCAAGACTGTTGCTCAAGCACCTTTGTACCCAAGCAAATGAGACACACATACATGTACTGCAATGTGGCTTTCTGTCAGAAATATATGGTTCAATAGCAGCATATCAAAACTAACGTTTCCGAAAACATTTCACTCTTAATACACTAGGGTCCTAACATTTCTGAAGATTTCTTTTCAATATATGGGAAGGCAAGGCAAGGCAAGGGCATTAAATTAGGCATAGTGATGTTTTAAAAAATATATCTTCTTCATTAAAGTGTTAAAAATTCATCTCATTCATTTTAAACCAATAAAAATCAGATCTACTTTAAATGTATTCTAAAGAAAAAGAGAAATTGGAAATTATGATTGAAATATATTGTATGTAAACACAAACAGGTTTTATGCATTTGCACACTGTCACTGAGACCAGCAGCAAAGTACAGAACAATAAATTTTGATTATTCTTGGCTGTCTTTCTCTTTCCTAATACTTAAAATAAAAAACATGGACATCTAATGTCTGGAAATAGGTAGTATGATGGTACCCAAGGAAGTCTTAAAAAACAAATTATCTCTCATCATATATAATAAAGACAAAATACTGTAATTTCTTGCATTGCAGGTTTTGCATGAAATGGTAACAAGGCTATTGTTACATGTCACAGAAATATTGAAGCAGTATGTTAAATTAAATGTTTATGCTGAAAATGAAGAAACATTATGAGCCAAGTAGGGAGAATAATCTACTTTCTGTTTGAACCTTTCTAGGATCTGTACCACAAATTTGTTATCATACTGCACCTCCAGAATCTGCAAGGGAAAGTATTATTTACACAGTTTTATACAGGATGTCTCCAGAACAAAAGATGCTCTCTTAATAATATTTTAGCAAGTGACTGATTATCATTGTTGAACACAACTGCTTGTTAATCTACTCTTAGAAAAAATATAAATAGTGGCAGGATTAATTTGAGACCTCATGTGTAATTTCTTGACTCTTTGAGGGCCCACTACTCAAGCAGTTTTTCCTTCATGTCTCACTTGTTTGATTTGATTTGATTTGATTTTCTCTTGTTCTTTTCTCTTTTTCTCTGGCCTATATTTACCCAGGTTGTCAGAGAGCCCTTTAAATTCAGTTCCTCTCTGTCATGCTGGTTCTTACTCCCTTAGAAATGAATTTCTTCTTCACCCTTGAGGAACTGAGGGTACTAAACTCCAGGGTACCACACACCACCCAAGCTTCTACCAAGGAGCCTTGGACACAGGAGCTCCCCAGAAGCAGTGATGTTTGCGTCTTTATAAGGATGGCTTCCTAAGCATGCGGTCAGGAAACAAGGAGGAATTAAAAAGCTTATGTATCTCTGCTTCTATAGCCCTGTTTATGTAAACTGATGAAAGATATAGATCGTTAAAGATTGCCACAAAAAATAAAATAAAATAAAATAAAATAAAATAAAATAAAATAAAATAAAATAAAATAAAATAAAATAAAATAAAATAAAATAAAATAAAATAAAATAAAATAAAATGCTCTTCCTCTATTTTAAGGTCATTTATTTCTCTTTGTAATTATGCATATATCTTTGCATAAGGACAACACAAATCTCCTGAAGTTAACAAGGTATTACATGTAAAGAAATGCCACTATATGAGTAAGGTGCATGACAGAAAATCAATAAATAGAAATATACACTCTGTGTTACTTTGGTTTGAAAATAATTTGCTACTATACCATTTTCAAAAAATCCAAGAGATAAATACTGACAGATTGTAAATTATACTTCAAGAACAATTTTTATTACAAATAACTGCACTTAAAATGTGACCAGGCAGCAAGGTGGTAAAGATCAGAAATGTATTTTTAAATAGTTTTTTGTTCCTTTTTTTCAATAGTTTTGTTGTTGTTGTTTTGAAAGATTTGAAAGTGTAATGCTATGTGCCAGGCCAGCAGTGTCCCAAATCCAAACATGATTCATATGTAATGTGTGTGTGTATATATATATATATATATATATATATATATATACACATACATACATATATACACTTACAACATGGAGCAGCTTTGTGTTTGAGATAGTATTTCCATTTGTTTGAGATAGTGATTCCATCATTTCTGTCATTTCCATCATTAAGTAATGATGCTAACAAGAACCTATTATGATATAGGTATTTTTATCTTTGTAAATAATTAAATTCCTTCTGTTTATCTATAGCCGGATGCACTTTTATCAGAACCAATGTTTTAAGAAAAAAAAATCAAAGATTAGTTGTAGAGATATAAGAACACATGTGACTATTGCCTAACAAAATGAATGCTGATATAGCAGAGGAAATTGTACTTTTTCCCAATTTATTTCAATGATTCTTTATGAAAAAATATGAAGGAATATCTTTGAGCATATAATAATATAAGAATGCAGAACAGCACTTTCTCTTTGTAGAAAGGAAAGAAAAGGCCTTTTCTGACAAGTTTGCATGCTTAAATTAAATCATTTTCTCCTAATTTAATCTTTAACATAACATCTAAACATTTATCTGCCTAGTTCTTCTGAAAAAGAGAAAAATAAATTAGTTTTGCTGCCTTTAAAAGCAAGTTACTTGCACAGAATGTTGACCTTTCCGGTCATTGTATCCATGGATGCATACAATTTCATATGCAAATTGTTGCCAGATTCTGAAAAATGTATCAATTTGTAAAGCTTATATTTATTCTAGAATTACTAAGATTTTTTTTTTTTAATGGCATTACTTAATTTTCTTTATCCCCTTTCCTTATGATCTTATTAATTCCTTTATAAAACAATTAAAATATATCCAACATACATATTATTTTTGGAAAGGACAGGTAACTGGGGGAAAAAAAAAAAAAAAAAAAAGGGAGGGAAAAAGAGGAAATATCATGAATATCATGATTTAGATCTCTTTTTTTTTTTTTTTCCAGAAAATATATTTTCTTCTGTACTTGTATATAATAACAATGTTATGATTAAAATAAATAAATAAATAAAATTGTGGTACTTTGTACCACTGTACTGTCCAATGAGAAGAGACATATTTGTACTGAAAATTTCCATATCTCTCATACTTCTGGTTTAAGAATAACTTTCAGGTAATATCAGACAATATATCAATGCTTCAACAAAAGAAGACATACAGATTTACTGAGTGGCTGGTTTGTTGGTTTGATTGTGTTTGAAATGTTGTTTGGGTAATTAATTAATTAATTAATTTTGAGCATATAACTTTAATATTATTACAACTACCCTCTTTGCATTCTTCTATCAGGTTCTATTTGCTCCAGCAAAGAAATTCCTTGTGCCCAGTTTCATAGTCATTCACCACACATTCCTTTGCTATTGTATCCTTCATGTTGTCATCTCCTCTGATTCCCAGCAATACTTTCTCTTAAAGCACAAAAGAAGCACATTTGTGGTCTGTTCAGTGATGCTCTCACAGGATGCCCAAGTCCAGATGTTTTTTCTTACACTTTGTTGTTGACTTTGTCCTACATGTAGAAAGTAAATCCTGAACACAAAAGTCACATTCGTGCTATTAAAATCACTAATAAAATTCTAAAAAAAAAAAAAAAAAAAAAAAAAGAGAGAGAAAATATCAAGAAAAGGTTTAGTTTTGATCCTGCAGAAATTTGCAAAACCTGACACTTAGCTCTAACTGTAATCAATCTTCACATTCAGCAGCACCACTTGTGTTTAAAAGTCAAGCTCATACACAATCATGTTTTAGAATCCAAGCCTATAAAAAAAATGAATAATTGAGATTTTTACCTAGTAAATTATTGTTAAAGTGAGAGTACTTTTGTGCATGTTTTCAGAGCATGCTGCCACCCTGGCTGCAGGGACACTGCTGGGGTGCAGATGGCAAGTGGATCCCCATTGGTGAAAAAAGGACAGACGTGGGAAGTTCCACCTGCTAACATAGGTACTCTTACGCCTACAGAGAACCATCCTGATATACTAAATAAATACTTTATCCAGCCTACAGAGTGTACAAAACTGAACTATATTTATCAGAGCTAGTCATTTATGAAAATGAATGAAATGAAATATATTTGGAGTTTCTAGCTCCAATCTGAACTGCATCATCACATCAGATGGCAAAAATCACATCATGGAGAACTTGTTCAATGAACAGAAAACATTCTGTTTCCTCAGCCTCTAAAAGAAAGCTTTGACAGACTAGTTTGAAAATGTTCCTGGAATATGCATCCATGACATTCAACCTGATGGTGATGTTTCATGCAAGCTGATTTTATTTCTGCTAAATTAGTCAGTGAGATGTAAAGTAGCAGCAAAAACAGTTTATAAACATAGAGCAGCTTTCACCTTTCCTATATAGATCTGCGTCTTTTCCTAATACAAATTGTGCCAAATAATTACAAAGCTGTTTGTATATTTATCTACTTATGTAGAAAATTTCAAAGCAGAATTACAAGTTTAGAAGTTATTGGCAGCAGACATCTGTTATACCATCTGTACAAAAAAAAAAAAAAACAAAAAAAAAAAAACTTTCAGAGTAATTTTTTCTTTCTTTCCTTTATGTTGTTTTGATTTAAGACTTCTATACCACTGAAATCATAGTCAGTGCTATTTATACTTCACAATGGAAGAATACAATATGAACCTATTTTTTAAAATTATATCTTAATGAAGTGGTAAAGAAGCAGTTTGATCATAGTATAATAGTACTGATGTGAGGACATGAAAATATGTTATCAAATATAAAACGATATGTATCAGCTAGAAGCAGAAATAAAACAAGGAGTAAACAAGCTACAGTGGTGTCCCTGAATTTCTGTCTGGGCTTAATTCAGTAACCCCTCTATATAAACTTTTAGAACATAAAGAAAAAACTACATTCCTCAGACTCTAGAACATAGCAACCACAAAGGTGAAGAGTGCTAGAAGGACAAAAACTTGTAACTAAATAATAAATGTTGCTTTGAAAAAAAAAAAAAAAAAAAAAAAAAAAAGAAGGAGCTGTATCTTTGATGTCTTCACAAAGGTTTATATTGTCAGTTAAGAAACACCTTTGAGAAGCAAAGTGAAGGAAATGCATCCAATTCATCACTGAAGAGAAGGGAGGGTCTGGAAAAAAATGATGCATTAATACACTATGTCAAATGGCATCTACCTAAAGACTTCCAGAAGACTGGAAAAGTTAATAAGGACTTCTAATTTCTCACTACTAACAAGCAACTATTCATTAGGGCTGAAAAGTATAAAAAGTTATACCCTTCTGGGCATAGAGCAACTTTTCATGTAACTAGTAAAATACATAAAAGATTCACTGAATTGCCCACGTTTTTAAACTGGTCATTAAAAACTAACCATTTCTAAGGCTGTTATAAAGGAGTAATATGGCAGGAATTTCTGGAACAGATGACAGATGTGTAAGAAAACAGATTCAGTTTTGGTTATTGAGCAGCATCACAAAAACACTTAATCATAAATGTTTGGCTCCCACGTTCAGTTCATAACTGGATCATTATTCAACTGCTAAGCTGGAAAAGATAGCAGACAGAAACAGATCATTCAAAGTATGCAGTCCACTGTGTTGCCATAGCCACCATCAAATTTCAGACAAACTTGCGTATTATTATTATTATTATTATTATTATTATTAATTTATTTATTTATTTATTTTTCAGAGACAATAAGTATTATGCACTGCAGTTTATCTACTGAAAGGCTCATAGTAAATCCCATAAACAAATATGCTTGCTGAGGCACCTAAGTAGTACTTTTTATTCGTGGTGGCTTCTCTGACTGGTTATAAAAGCAAATATATCCCTAGTTCCAGTTTCAGCATTTGATCTTGTCAGCAGTCCTTATAGCAGAGCTACTTTTGAGATGGGAAGCCAAAAGTTACCAGTCACCAGTGCCCTAAAAATATCAAAAAAAGCTGTTGCTAATGATAAAGTCACAAGAAACTTCTTCAATACTGTAAGGTTGCTAATGAATGACTGATGCTGAACTGAACTGCTTAAGATTACAATTAAGAATTAATGGAAGCAGCAAGGAATTTACAATTTATCTCTCAAATACTCATTGCTAGTGGAAGAAACTCTCATGATGGATAGATGTGAAATAACACTTGATTTATAAAAGAGAAACTCTACCTCTTATATTTTTTTGAGCATGTCCAAGTGGTAGCTATTAGAAAATGAACTTACAGTACCTCTAAATTCACTAAGAAATAGTTACTTTTTTTTTTTTTTTTTTTTTTTTTTTTCCCAAAATAATTACAGCATGCCAAGGAGTTATAAGATGAATGGTACTATCTTGGACCAGAATCATGCAAAAATTAGTATAAACATAATATAAAAAATTTGATTTGATTGGCCAATTTTCATCCTAGCAAAACAAAGAAAACCAATATCCTTTCCTTTCCTCACCTCCAACACTAACGGGGAGAGCTGACCATATGAGGTCCAGTGTACGTTGACTTTTTTTATACTGGTATATAACAAAAGAATTTCTGGATGATGGTTAAGGTTAATGTGTATAAGGACCTATCACTAATCACAGAACGTAGCCTTTTATGTACTAAAATGCTGTAGAAATGAAGCAGCTCCAACAGCAGATATTCAAAAAGAAAACACTTATCTGAGGTTTTTTAAAATATTTGTTAGCAATCCATAAATACAGATTTCATTGCCTGCCCACCAGCTGTCTGAGGTGACAGAAACCTATTCCACTGTGTAATTGTTTTCATGTCAAAGACCTTTTGTAGTCTTAAGCTTTTTTTGGTACAAAAATAAGACAAGGATCTGGAAAGAGTCCAGCAGAGGACAACAAAGATGATACAGGGCCTGGAGCATCTCCCCTATGAGGAAAGGCCTGGGTCTGTTCAGCCTTGAGAAAAGACTGAGAGGGGATCTTATGAATGTATATAAATACCTGAACTGTGGGAAACAAAAGGATATGGTCAGTCTCTTTTCAGTGGTTTGTGGGGACAGGACAAGGGGCTATGGCCACAGCATGGAGTACAGGAACTTCCATACCAATATGTGAAAGAATTTCTTCACAGTGAGGGTGATAGAGCACTGGAACAGGCTGCCCAGTGAGGTTGTAGAGTCCCCTTCTCTGGAGATATTCAAGGCCCCTGTGAACATCTACCTGTCACCAACATGTACTAGGGAACCTGCTTTGGCAGGGGGGTTGGACCCGATGATCTCTTGAGGTCCATTCCATCCCCTACAATTTTATTTATTTATTTATTTTAATTAAGCATAATTAATTAATTAATTAAAAGACCTTTGTGTGGATTCTGATTCTGTGCTGACTGCAGAAATCACATTACGTACTTCACTTAAGAGCTGGCACATAGGGAAAAGTCAAAGAGAAGATACATGATCGCTTTGCAAAACAACTGGCAGTACAGATTTCCTTGCAACTTGATGATTGGCAATGATCAGATACAGCAGAAGTCCCAAGCATTTCAGAAAATAAAGGGCTCTTTTCTTACCAATAACCTACAAGATTTGTCATTATAGACATTCTCAAGCAATGGGAAGAAAACAAAGATGCGTGTGGTGAGACCCTTATCAATTAGTCTGCCTAGACATGGCCATGAGAGAAGCATGAACATGAGCACTGCTGAGGCAGTAGCAGCTTACATTCATTTGCAACATGAATGTGTGTAGAGCTGTTTAATTTTGCTAAATTACTAATATATATTTTTTTCTTCTGGTAAGTTATTTTTATTGATAAATAAAAATGAAGAAATTAACATGCCTACCATGTGAGACCAGAAGTAATGGCTGCTTGCACTTCGGTTATTTTGAAAGGTGGGTCAAAAAACATCTCTGACATCTAGATATTTTGTGAATTTGTTGATTAATTCCATACATTCAAACAAAAGTGAAAATTCTAGTAATTTTGACAATGAAAATTTAAATATTGTTCTGTTTTGCTTTTGAATATTTCCATGTGATGTTTGCAGTGTGATTTTAATAATTGCTAAAAGCAAGTTCCAGGCTTGTAAAATTACCTTTATTTTTTTCATTTAAACCAGTAGATGTCACTAGCTCCATTCATCATAAGAGAAAAAAAAAATAAAAATAAAAAAAAAATTGAAAATATATAAATATATTTGGGAACACTAGATCCAGAAAAGCTGAATCCTACAATAAAAAATAAAAATAAAAAATAAATGGAAATTTAAAATATCTAGGCTTCAGTATAAACCCTAGCCCTCAGCAGAAAAGTTAGAACAAGTTAATGTTACAAGTCTTAAAATTTTTAAGAAACAATTTCTTTCTTAGACAACTTGGACAACTCCTAGAGGAAGTAATTTAACCATAAAGGAAACTCACAGTAACTGTAGCATAAAAGCCTGTTTTCATTAAAAATAAATAAAATAAAATAAAATTAAAATAAAATAAAATAAAATAAAATAAAATAAAATAAAATAAAATAAAATAAAATAAAATAAAATAAAATAAAATAAAATAAAATAAAATAAAATAAAATGGAAGGAGGAACTTTTGAATGATGAAATAAATTTGTGGAATTCGGAAAGGGACAGCTGAAATAAGTTTGCCTTCTGAAAGAAAGTGAAGGAAAAAGCAGTGAGGTGATTGATGGGTATGTTTTTAAGGAAACACATCTGTCTTTTTGTACTACTTGGTCAAAGATAGCACTTCACACCCCATTGTTTCTGGGAAACAATTTGCTAAAACACCAGTGTGGAAAGGACCTGGCTCCTTGTATTCAAATTATATTACTATGAGAGGGGCTAGATGTGAGGAAAAACACTGAATGTCCTTCTCGTAGGAAACTCATTGCTCTCTGAAGCCCACTGAACAATTTATTTGTTACCAAAACTCACTGAAGCATTTTGGTTTAATGTTGAAATCTCTTAAGGGTACAAGAGTTTTCCACTTAAAACGTGTGACAACATATTTAAGAAAGGAAAAAAAAATCAAACAAAAATAAACAGAAAAATATACCGTGCACAACAGCAGCTGTGAGAGGAATGAGAATACATGAGAGAAGCAGCCCTGCAGCCCCCAAGGTGAGTGCAGCAGGAGGGCAGGAGGTGCTGCAGGCAGGCAGCAGCAGTTCCCCTGTGGCATGTGCAGGGAGAGGCCCCTGGTGGAGCAGGCTGTCCCCCTGCAGCCCATGGGTCCCACATGGAGCAGATCTCCACGCTGCAGCCCCCCCATGGGTGGAGGAGCCCCCGGTGGAGCAGGTGGATGTGGCCTGGAGGAGGCTGCGGCCCATGGAGAGCCCCCGCAGGAGCAGGCCCCGGGCCGGAGCTGCAGCCCGTGGAGAGGAGCCCACGCAGCAGCAGGGAGTCTGGAGGGAGCTGCCTCCCACCCGTGCTGGAGCAGTTTGCTACTGGGGGATGGATGGACACCATGGTATGGAGCCGTGTGGGAGCAGTGCTTGGAGAGCTGCTGCCTGTGGGCAGCCCATGCAGGATCAGTTTGGGAAGGACGGCATCCATGGGAGGGGCCCCACGTGGAGCAGAGTGACCGTGAAGGAGCAGCAGAGATGAAGCGTTAGGGACTGACTGCAGCCCTCCTCCATTTAGAAGGAGGAGGTAGAAGAGAGTGGATGGGGGAAAGGTGTTTTTAGTTTGCTTTTAGTTCTCTTACTGCTCTAGTCTGTAAGCACTAGGCAATAAATTGTATTAATCTTATCCTGTATATATATTACAATGTATATAAATACACTTTGTCATGTTTTGCCCATGAGGGAGCATGAGAGGGCAGCATGGTGGTTTAGCTGCCCATTGGTGTGAAACCACCACAGTAATTAACCTCATAGGATTATTTTCTCCTTATAGTCTCAAAAAAATAATAAAAAAATAATAAAATAAAATAAAATAAAATAAAATAAAATAAAATAAAATAAAATAAAATAAAATAAAATACATAAAATAATAAAATCAAAAATAAAATCTCCAAGCTAGATCAGTTTCTAATCTCAGTTCTCAATTGACACAACACTTCTGTCATGAAATAAAAATCTGATAGCCTGTACTCATGAAACTTATTATTGCAGGTTTTCTGTAATCACAAAACATTTTTGCAGGGCTTAAAACTGAAATAGTCAAACTTAGAGAATTTTAAAAAGGAACACCATGTAAGCAGCAACTTTCACAGTTTATACAGCCTTTTTCTTTCATTGAGAATCCATATCAGTTACATTCATGAAATGCAGTTATCCAAGTCTTACTGTAAGACCACATTAAGATGAAACATCTTAATTATTTGTGTTCATGTCATTATTCTCACACAGTGTCGTGCAACATCTCAGGTTTCTCTAGTACCCCCATTTTAAATTCCTTAACATAAGGAAATTTTGCTTGAAAATAAAGTCACTAAGCATAAACTCCAGGGCTATGAATAATCTGATTCAATTTACAAAGTTGCCTCTACTTTGGATGGACCATATCACCTCCAAACTAAATTATTTTGTGGTTCCAAAACATACGAAGCAGGAGCAAAAACAGTTACATTCTCATCAGATAAGTCAAATTCCTGTCTAAACATTAAACATTAAGCATTAAATGAGCTGTTTAACATGATATTAAGTGACAAACAGTTCTAAAATTCTCACATACTAAATATTTGTGTCAAACAGGACACTCAACTTGCTTGTTAGATGCATGAAATTAATATAAAAAAAAAATTCCTTGACGTTAATTGGATTTTATTTTATTGTTATTTATATCATTTTCTTTTGAAAGGAAGGAAGGAAGGAAGGAAGGAAGGAAGGAAGGAAGGAAGGAAGGAAGGAAGGAAGGAAGGAAGGAAGGAAGGAAGGAAGGAAGGAAGGAAGGAAGGAAGGAAGAAAGAAAGAAAGAAAGAAAGAAAGAAAGAAAGCAAGCAGAATATGACTCTCAAAACTGCCTCATCTTTTTCCTTAATTCACTGAGCAATTGAAGCAGGTTTTCATTCTTGTAAGGAACCAGAAATTAGAATTGGAATAAAAGCTTTTTTTGTGTTAAAAGCAGTTCTTTTCTACTATTTTAATATTTTCATCTGAGTTTTCAAGAACAAAAGTAGACAAAATCAGTGAAAAACAATTATTCCATATCAGTCTTAAAACTTCAGATCATTTCCATTCATAATATAAGTTCTTGTTTCAGATGTTGGGGAATTTTCAGAGTTCTAGTGTATTTCTTTATAACATTTACTTCCAAATAAATAAATAAATAATAAAATGAATAAGCTGGTGCTTTGAATATACTCTAACCACTTTAAAATGTTCCAGTTAATACACTGATTCAAACCCTTTGAATAAGATTTGTCTCATTTATTTGTGCTATTCCTTGACACAGTGTGAATAATGAGAAAAGCATCCTCTTTTTCATCCTGGATGCTATATCTTTATGTTTGTCACAGTATTTGGTACAACCAAAAAATATTTCCATTACAAAATAAAATATTTCACTACTGAAGTGATTTTTAGATCCATCAGTTAATGGATCTAATATTTAAAATAAGAAAGATTATAAGAAATAAGAAATATATATTTTTTTCTTATTATAAGAACAATAATAATAAAAATAAAGGCCTGTAGGAACCATTTTCTTTTAGCAACATATTGCTAACAAACTGAATAGAATATAGAATATATTCTTACTTTATTTTGAGAATCAGAAAATAAAACGACCTCATGTGTCCCTAGCAGGCAACATTTTTCTGAAAAAAGAGGTTTAGCTGTTTTTGATTTCAAAGTTCTGCTCAAATACTAATTAGGAGAGGATTTCCTAAACTAAATAGGATTACCACTTAAAGTCTGACTAGTTAATGATAGGGAATTATTCTAGTGCTCTAGCCAAACAATTCAGAATGTTAGCTTGCTAACAAATGACCACAAGTCATTTGACTCTTTGTTTGTCCATGATTAACAACTTACTGATCTACTTACTGATCAACATACTTAGAATTGTATTACATGTTAACCTGTACAAATGTAACAGCAAATATTTTTGCTAATTAAAGACAAAAGAATCAAATTGTTTTCATAATTATTTTTATTTAAGACTGTACAATCCAAAACCAGCTTCAAAACCTTCACAACAGGAGCAGTAAAAACTAGGAACATAACCCTTTTTGTTAAACTAGCATTACTAATCATGTTGAAGGAGCAATGCAAGATTAAATTTAGTGCAAAGCAAATAGAGCCTTTTAAAGCATATCTGTATTGTTAACATAATAACACTCTTTCCCCGTCACTCGTCCCCAAACCAAACAGCAACAACTTTAATAACAAAACAAAACAAAAACAAACAAACAAACAAACAAAACAGTTTACAACCATAATTTTTAAAAAATAAAAATAGTAAACAGTGAGCTTGATACATCTCTGTCAGGGATGAAACAGCAGAAAAAAGCTGGTGTCCTCAAAGTCAGTACAGTAGTAGTACCACACAGTTCACAAACTGTGTCCATTCAAATGCAGCATAAACAGCATAAAATTGCAGGCTGCTTACAGGAAACAGCAGGACAACAATCACTGCTGCAGAAACAACAGTTTACAGGAGTACTATATACTTATATGTCCACTGCTTCTTGGACAAGAAGCAGCAGAACAAGTGAAAAAATATTTACCCGTTGAAAGGATATAGCAATCTTTTAGCCAAGTAATATCACGTCTGCTAGTGAAAGTCAAGTCAGTTCTGAAGGTATTACTGAGAATCCCTTACACACAAAGAAAAAGTGCACAAAACACTTCTTTTGCTGTTTTGTGAAATGCAAAGCTTAAAATCTGTTGCTGTGAGACTGTCAGAATATGTCTTTCTGAGATATTATTAATGTGATAGCATAAGGAGGCAAAGGTATCCAGTTAAGTGATGCATGTCTTCAAAAGACAGTTGTGAAGTCCATGTTAATTTGTCTTCGATATCACTGATGATTTTTTTTATCCACATATATAGAAGGCAGGATAATGTATTCCCACTTCTAATTCAAACAGCAATTGGAAATGATCACATTACTGTTAAAATGTGCATTAGGAAGAAAACCTTATACTAACTTGTTTGCATATCCTGCCCTAATTTTTACAAACAAGGAATCTAACATGGCTTTTGTTCCTTTTTATCTGTCTGGCCACTGGCCACTTCCAGGTAAGAATACAGAGAAATAACTCTCATGTGCATTTAGCCGACAATGCCTACACAAATCACTAACTCTTTAACTCCACACATAGAATTTTAAAAAAAAAAAAAAAAAAAAAAAAAAAAAACCTGCTAGATGGTTATGCAATATTCTGCCATACTTCAAGCAGCTGCTGGAAAACACTGATATCTTTAGATTTATGAGGGACAAAATGGAAAACTCTTCTGTCCCTACATTATTTTATTATTATTATTTTTAATAGTTAAGTAGAAACACCTGTTGTGAAGTGACTTCTGTTGATAGATGCTGAAGGAGATTAAGATATCTGCTAACTGAAAATACATATTCTGTTGAGAAAAGCACACTGCAGTTCCACATTCAAAGTGCAAATGAAAATAAAAGCTCTCCAAGCTATTTCTCTCTTCTGACATTGTAAGTGTTTGTATCATTGAACAGGTTTCACCAGAATTTTTTGTGTCTTCTGCCATTTTTGCCTGAGGATAAATAGTTCAAAATTTCGGAATGCTAACAATTTAGTCATTTGTCATGCTCTTCTTATACTCTCAACGTTTGTTGAATAATACATAATTAAGTTTTCTTCAGAAAGGAAATATATGCACAGCAAGCACACAACATCCAATAAAATAAAATCAGAACTGTAATAACATATGATTTAAATTCAATTGTTCAAAAAAAAAAAATAATGATTAGCAAGCAGAAGGCTTGTAGTCAACAAGAACTTCTTACAGATCATAGTACAAATCTTGATGGGCAGTAATAATCAGTCATGTCATTTAAAACAAAATCCCTCATTTGCTGGCTGTAGATTAAATTGGTTTTGTACTACATATATCTTCTACTCTAAAGATTCAAGTAAAATTCCTTTTTATTTCAGCTAAGGCTTTAAAAAAGGTTAGATGTCATGCTCTGGCTTTGATTGTAAACTCATTTTTCTTAGCAACTAAAGGAGGAGAGTTCTTTGCTACTAATGGTATTGCTGTGTTCTGTAAACTACTAAATGACAAGTGATGCATAAAAAGAGCAAAAAAAAAATATATAGCAAAGTTTCCACTAAAAAAAAATAAATAAATAAAAATCCACTGAGGTTAAACAGGAAGATGCAATAGGTTTTCTCATTGTGGTAAAATAATTGATTCCTTGGGATTTTAAGTCTAGCCAACTCTTTCTGTTTATCTTGAGATATCCCCAGGAAAGAGGTTTTTTTTTTTTTTTTCCCTGTAATTTCCATTACAATAAGCCTTCAAAGAATGGGTGAAAATAAATCTGTGATTAAATTCTAAGTCTCACTTTGTCCACGCTGTAAACACTGATCAAGCCACTCAGCCAAAAATAAAGTCAGTCATGCTGTATTGCTTATCTGCTCTAACATAGCAAAATCCACAGACCTTTGCCATTTTAAATAAGTCACTTGGAAAACTGCTATCTGAAAATGTATTTCCAATAGAATTGCTTATGCCCTTTTCCTGGTAAGGCATCTGGAAACATCAATAATGCCTCGGTTATCCCTAACTACAACTACAAGAGTTTTAGGGAAGGTAAAGAGCATAAAATAACTGAAGAACATAAGATAAAGAACATAAAATAAAATAACTAAGCTCTTCTCCCTCTTTTTTTCTCTAAGTACCTATCAGTGCCCACAGTGTCTTGACTTCTGCTTTTTATAGTAGATTCTCTTGGACAAGTGGAAATCCAATTAAGAAGCATGAATTGCACTGTTAAGAAGCATTAAATTGCACTGTTCTCTGAAATGCATAAAGAAATAAATTAAAAAAAAAAAAAATGTACAGAAATAAATGTTCTTTAATTTCCTTCAGTCATAATGACAGCACTTATATAAGTATCAGATACAAAATTATCAAATAAAAATACACCCATACACCTTCAGGCAGCTGGGTAAGGAGTCTACACATTAGTATGCACTCTCCATTAGAAAACTACAATCACAATTTTTCACATTCAGAGGACACAAGCCCATAGAAAGTGGAACTACACCACTCTGAGACTTTCCCAGAGAGGTCAACAATCATTGTCTTTTATGAAAAAAAAACAGTATTATCTACACAATTATTAATTTAATTTTGCCAATGCGTTCATGCCTAAAACATATCTGCAGATGGGGAATTTGAATTATGTTCCAATGACTTGAATTATGTTCCAATGACTTACAATGACTTTCAGACCTTCATGGACCACTGTGGCATGTTCTTAGCCTTCAAAAAGGACAAGTAATAACAAGCCATTCCAGAAATCAGGCTAGCTTCAGTACAGGTGAGATGTTCATTTGGTGTTTGCTACTACCACAGATCCTAAGGGATTATACAATCTACTGTAATTTAAGGCAAATCAGCATGTATAGAAGCCTGTTGTTATATCAGTTGCACAACATCTAAACAAGGGTGTAAGATGCTATAAAATATCATTTGTGATAATAGGTATTTTGGATGCAATTTTCAACACATACTTCTTTTTTTAAAAAAGTCAGTTATAAAAGTATACTTTATCCAGACACTCTAAACTGAAGGTTTAACTTTTCCCACTAGTTATCTCTTGCTTTCAGTGATCTAGTAAGAAAGGAAAAATGAGACTGTAGACAAAATGAGAACTCTAATAAATAAATTATCAGTTGAAGACAACTATTTTTACAGGCCTTGAACCAATTCAAGTATTCTTCCTGGGAACTGGCTGATGGAGTGGCCAGTCCTCTTTCCATTGTATTAGAAAAATCCCGGCAGTCAGGTGAAGTCCCTGGTGACTGGAAAAATGGAAATATCACTCCCATTTTTAAAAAGGGTAGAAAGAAGGACTAGGGACTAGTGAACCTCACCTATGTCCCTGGCAAGGCCGTGGAACAGATTGTTCTGGAAGCAATGTCAAGGAATGTGCAGGGCAAGGAAGTGATCTGAGACAGCCAGCATTGCTTCACCAAGGGCAAATCATGCCTCACCAATCTGGTAGCTTTCTGTGATGGACTCACTGCATCAGCCAACAAGAAAAGACTGACCAATGTCATTTACCTGGAATTCTATAAGGCCTTTGACACGGTCCCACATGACATCCTGATATCCAGATTGGAGAGAATTGGATTTAAATGGCGGACCAATGAGTGGATAAGGAATTGTCTTGAAGGGCCAGTGGTTGTCAATTTCTCCGTGTCTAGGTGGAGGCTGATGACGAGTGGTATCCCTCAGAGTTTTGTCTTGGGACCCATACTGTTTAATGTTTTTATTAATGATGTAGACAGTGGAATTCAGCATACCATCAGCAAGGCTGTGGATGACACCAAGCTGCATGGTGCAGTTGATACAACAAAAGGAAGGGATGCCAAACAAAAGGACCAGTACAAGCCTAAAAATGTGAGCCTAATGTAGCTCAGCAAGGCCAAGTGCAAGGTGCTGCGCATGGGTCAGGGCAATCCCAGATGTGAGGACAGACTGGGAAAAGAATTCAATGAGAGCAGCCCTGCAGAGAAGAAATTTGTGAATCAGATAGGATGTTTAATACTTTGAATGGAGGAGTTCTGTAATGGGCATTGGGAGCAAAAAAGCCTTTCTGAGTTGTCAAGCAGGTGTTACTAGGCAACATGTAAGGAGAAACACTTCCTCCGCTCAAAAATTTTGCATCCGTGTTCCCAAACATGGATGTTCCCATGTTCTTCTCTGGGAGAAAAAACAACGACAACAACAAAACTGTTATACAGATAAGATTTCTATAAATTGCATGTATAAATTACATGTATATTTAAGTTGTCTGCTTCACACCTTAGAAAGGCTTTTTTATTTCTATGTAACTTTGCATCTGTGCATATACTTCTAATTAGTTCCTCATGATTTCTATTAATAAATGAAATACAGTAGTTGTAGCTCTCAAGATGCAACTATAACTAAATTCTGTCAAATGCAGACATATCACAAAAGCTGCCATATTGTGCTTACTTCAAGTTTATTAGCTTAAACTAGTTCATTTGACAAAAGAATACCTAAATTTGCAAAAGTCTTCAAAGTAGGTTACATTTTCAACACAACAGAATTCAACATGAGCACACACTACTACTACTACTACTACTACTACTACTACTAATAATAATAATAATAATAATAATAAATTTCTAAGAATATTAACAACTGAGTTGGGTTAATTCTATTAACTTATGAGAAATTACTGTATT
The DNA here is from genome assembly GCF_965140915.1 of Aythya marila. Lineage (NCBI taxonomy): Eukaryota > Metazoa > Chordata > Aves > Anseriformes > Anatidae > Aythya > Aythya marila. Next base: position 39,698,406 of record NC_139080.1, on the reverse strand, counting down.
TGAAGACTTAAGGAACAAGCACGGTTCTCCAAAATTCTGATCTGAGCAGAAAGGGTTCTGGCAACTCTTCCAAAAATGTTTGCATACATGTGATTATTTTGTCCAATAAATCCAATAAATCTTCTTTGGATTCTTCTGTGTAAAAGGTGGAAAATCATATCTGCCTTTCTGGTGACTGTCAGCCCAATGCTTTCTTGTTTGTTTTTAACTTTTCACAGTTGAATTTGTTTGCTAAAGTATTATCTATCTCTAGCTGTAAAATTCCTAAATAATGATTTCTGAATTTCAAGATCTAGACAAATTAGATTTCTTCTCTCTGAGTTATTCTGTTAGGCTGTCTGTAAGACTGCAGAGATAATATTGGGTTCAGTTGTAATTGAAGTATGATTTTTGTTACTAGAAATACTCCCTGTTATTTATTAGTCAGTATGAGGTTAATGAACTACCTCTAATAGGGCTTGGTTATTTAACTCAAGACAAAGGTGTATCAGTCTAATGTTGGTGATCCCAAATTAAACTTTTAATGGCACATTGCTACATGGAGCATATTGCTACTCTAGCTATACCAAAATTTTCAGAAGAATCTACCCAAGGAAATAAAGTTCTTCTGATTTTACAGGCTATCTCCATGTTTTGTTTCCCACAGCTATTCTAATGCAGACAGAGGTGGGCTCAAATCCACTTCTTTAATTTATCTGAAGGATTTACACAAACTGTGAACCTTGGAGAATAAAAAATTGCAGTAGCAAATATGTCAGGATATCTAATTCTATTACATAGTTATGAAAGTACTTGGATTTTCCCTTCATGTAGTACTCTCAAAGCTTTAATAATCCAGTAACTTCTTAGATCCAATAGTTCTGGACTTTGTCAGTCATGCTCAAACCAACAAATCCAGGATGTTCAGTGAGCTCCTGAAACAAGACACTTTTCTGCTGAACCAGTGCCTTTATATGACAAAGAGGGACATAATCCCTCTTTGGACACTAACACTTAGTTGTCATAAATGCGGGACGTAAGCTGATAACACAAAAAAATAAAAATATGCAGTTATGGCTTCAGACAAAAGATGCAAACTTGTTGGCTGAAAAGAGACAGGAGGCAACTGCTTTGAACTCCCTAAAATCATAGCTGGATTTTCCCAGAGCATCAACACTAGTTATTTAACAAGCCAGTGCTTATTTATTGATAAACATGTGTCCTAGGAGAAATCACTTGCAGCACATCAGAAGTATCAAATGTGTAAAAGGTACACATACCATATCAACTAAATAACATCTTCCCTTATAATACCAACATAACATACAATGATTTTTTCTTTTGTACCTTTTTTGATAAGAATGAAACTTATTGTAAAAACAATGCATTTCCTTGGTAAATCTTCTTAGGGAATGGGTACATTTTATCTTACAAAAACATTGTTTGTATTGCATGCCATCTAAATTACGTTCTCTGGTTTAAATTTTTTTTTTTTTTTAGTGTTGTTGTTCATGAAAGATACTAAACAATTCCAGAGAGAAATTATTTAAAACTCATATTTTCATTCTGTAAGAATGTGAATTCTCTCATTTATTGTGTAGGAAAAAAGCTCATGATTTGGATGCATTTTTGGTCTCAGATTACAAACTTTAACACAGCATAGCTATTGCAGAAATTTTTGTGCTGACTGAGAGGAAGCATTGTGTGGCTAGTTTTGACTGTTTCAGATGAGCTACCCATAAAAGAGGCAATACTACAACTAATTACAAATTTTAATAGTCATTTTCCCTAAGAATCTCAGTCCCTTAACACACCATAAAGCAGTTATAACACTGCCAAGGACATAAGTGCATGATAACAAACCTACCAAACGTGTCAAGATTGGAAAGAAATACCACAGGCAAAACTGATTTTGATGGACATTTATCCTAGAATAAAGTGGCACACAAATGAATCTATTCTCAATACCAGCATGACATTTGACATGAACTGCTGTGCTCTACACCACAGTGCAGAGAAGTGCTCATGCCACTGAATGCAATGTAGGGAACATGAAAACTGACATAACATGAAGTTATGTCATCAGATGCATCATTTCTGTGTAGAAACCCCTGTGAAAACTCTCAATTCCCCCTCCTAAATCTGTTTTACCTTGAAAAGTAGGTGAGTGGAAATTCAGGTGTTGTGGGTCAAAGGGAAATTCACATACCAGAATTTTGGTCCCTCATTCAATTTACATTTAATATGAAAGTTATAAATTGATATAATTTCATATATATTTTCATTTCATATATATAAACACACATATAAATGTATATATATATGTGTATATATATATATCATTTCAATATAATTTCATTAATATGAAAGCTGCATTGAAATGAATTTCTGTTTGGCTCATCATGAAAATGGACCAAATAAAAGTATTTTTCTAGATTAGAAGGAAAGGGTATGTATGTGCTTATTACATAATATTGAAGAATGACACATTTAACTAAAGTGTGGGAAGGAGACAGTGTACAGTCACTGTAATATAAATCAACAGCAGGCTCTGGTAAAAGCAGGAATGGTGCCCACAAGCATGCCAACAACAGATGTATGTAGAGGGTTGTAATGCTCTACACAGGTTGTAATGCTCTACAGCAACACCAGGAGGGTGTAGGAATTAAGAAGGTTGCTCTGTTATTTAATGTGCTCATCAAGTAGTTGAATTAATTACAATTTGCACTATTAACCAGACAAAAGAAAAATATTCCCAAAGTGTAAAAAAATGTCATATCAAGATTTGATATATGACTTCATACAAATCGTTGGAATTAAAAGAAAACACAACATATGTTGTTTGGAAAAGGAAAAGTTAGTTACATTCTGCTACCAGTTTGCAGTGGCTAGCCTCTCAAATCTCCACCAACTGCAACAAGAATTTGCCACAATACTTAATGAAAATAATAATCATGCATGCGAAGGATTTATGAAACTGATCTATCCTTCTTCCCATGTGAGGCACAAAGTGGACAGAGGTAAGCCATAAGATTTCTCTTCCTTCCCCAGGTACTCCTACTGAATGTTTTTTCCCTAATTTTCAAGGAAATATGACAGCCTAATTCCTTCAGTCCATATTTCCTTCCAACAGTAAACAGCCACTCACATGCAACTTTCCTATTATATCTGGCTAGTAGAAAGCAGGAAAGAAGACAGGGAATCTGGAAATCCAAAAATATGTTTGCAGCAAGAAGGTGCTGGTTCCTCTATGTCTAAAAACAAGTTAAGTTTCAGGAAATCACCAGGGCATGAAGTGTCTCATTTTTCCCTCAGATGCATTGTACAGAAATTCTTGTATAATTTAGGTGAGATCAGCATATGTCCACAACCGAAGATATACTCAAAGATATACTCACCCTCAGGTGAGAGTAAGCATTTATAAGGGCACTGAGTATTAGGATGATGGAATCAATTTCCCCCAAGATTGCAAACTAGATGAACCAAGAGAAAGTTATATCAGCAACAGACATAATGTCTTGGCACTTCACCCAGCCTTCACTGAGTTTCATTGTGCAGAACTACATGTATGTTGTGAGGACTGCATTACCAGAATAAAATCTTTGGGGAACAAACAAAACAAAACAAAACAAAACAAAAGAAAAGCTTGATCTCTTTTGAATATTTTATTAAAATTGTCATGTGTTACGAGTATAGGTGAAAAATACAGTCACTTCAGATGAAAGCTTATAATTGTGATGATGTGAAGACTTAGGAAAAGGACGGAGTTTTAAATCCAATTATTTTTATCTGCAATATGACAGTGCCTGGCTTGAGCATGCCCCAATCTTCATTTGGTCAGACACTTTCTACTTATTCCACAGTAGCAATTTAATGCTTAGTATTTAATTTCAGTATAAAACAGGAGGTTGATAACATAGTAATATTATGATCAACTCAAACAGATGGACACGCCAGATGAAGTGCATCCTTGTGTTTCCACTCCCAGCAATTAAGGGTGTATGCGTATAGATCTCCCTTGTAGTTCAAAAGTTCATACATCAAATTTGCACTAAATATGAAGGTAAAAACACAATCACAACCCAAAAAGCTGAGCCACCTTTACATCTACTAAACTAACTAAATGATGATCAGACAATTAGATAATTGTTCTTTCAGTGCATTTTTTAAGAGTTTGGATATCTTTATATTTTGTATTATGTTTAGAATTAAGTCTTCAGTATTAGATATTACTTAATAAGTAATTAATATGTAGACCTATAAATGGATAATCTGCCAATCAGAAAAAAAAAAAAAAAAAAGTTTTAATTCATTTAATTCATTTTGTTTAATTCATTTTTTTTTACCCATACGTATGCCATGTAATTTTGGACTATAAGAATCTATGTCCCTACAGACAGAAAACCATGGAATTACATGTTGTGAAAGCATTCTACAAGAGATTAACTAAGGAATACATTACCAGTATAATTAAAAATTGGGTACATTTTTATTAAAAGAGGCTTTGCAAGGGAAGTATTATAGGAGTTACTGCTAAAAGTTTTCAGCTAAAACTAATAAAAAGCATAATGACTATGAAAGTACTCTCTCTCAAGTACTAACATTTAGTGTGTTAAACCCTAATTATGGAGTAAACTGTAAGGATGCCAATCTACAGCAGCAATGAACTTAATTAATTGTGGCACAGCTCAGTAATATCAGTAGAAAATTTAATTCTCCAAATTTAAACTCTATGGCAATTTACCAAAGTAATATCTGAAAAAAAAAAACGCAAATTACGCATTTGCACTTTTCACAATGTTTCTACTTGATTCATAGGACTACTGAAATCCTAAAAAATATATATATATATATGTATATATGTTTTGGATTACACACCTTTAGAGCCAGAATTTGCCTTTTCTTTCAAATGGTATGAAGTATGCATTTTAGAGTCAAGAGAGATTGTGAAATTATACAGTATTGAGAAAATGAATATCTTCATCCTTTGAAAATACTGAATTCCCCCAAATAGCCATGTGAGTGAGCTCTAATGAAGAAAAGAAAAGAAAAAAAAAAAAAAAAAAAAAAAAAAACTGAAGACAACTCAAAATACAGTAAGAGTTAACTGAAAAAATATTACGTTCAATATGAACTTCTAACATATTAATGTCCAAAATTTTCTAAGTTGTGGAAAATATACTTTAAACATTCAGAACAATCTCAGCATCACATCTCCCCATTACTTCGTTACTTATATGTAAGGAAAAATCAGAAGCAGAATCTGGAAAAGAAAGTACTTGTCATACTACTCATGATAGGACAGAAAAGTAGTACTTAAAACAGTATGAAGTACGTGCACACAGGAAATCTGTTAATATTTATGTTAGGCTTTAGAACCCATCCCCCAACACTATCTTTACTTTGGGATTGACCCACCCCTTGCAGTAAAACAGGACTAAAACAGAGTTTGAACGGACCTCTTTCCAGCCAATGAGCCAGAGTCCAACAGTACACTGGGTTTTGAGAATTTAAATTCTCAGTCCCTAATCTATTCTCAGACAAGCATTTGCATCAAGTGCAGTAAGGGTCCATCCACTCCTTTCCAACTGCAGGAGAGCATGCAGAACGGCATGGGACCATGACCATAGGGCATTTCCTTCACTCTGTCAATCCTTCATAATGTAGCAATGTACTGGGATCTGCCCCAGACCTAACTTTAAATGACGCTATAGGGAACATAACCAACATTATCACCATATTCACCACAAAACAGAAGTTTTCTAAAGTTTGTAAGACACTAATTACACTGGCACTTGTCTAGCAGACAAGTACACCATCTGTAGTACAACATGAAGCATTTATGCATGAGATTAATAAGGTAATTTTCCAGCTGCTTTTAGATTGCAGACATTTGCATATAAAATTTACATGGATGATAAAGAAATGAGATTTCTTAAGAAAGATCAATCTGCTTATTTACAAAGAATGGAGACTCAAATTAGAAAAAATGATCACCCTGGAGTTAATGTTCCTCCATGATTGTTTACATTCTGTAATTCAATATTAATTACCTTCAGGAAGTTGTTGAACATTACACAACCATATGATACTTTTAAAAGAAATTGACTTTTAAAATAAATGAAGAGACAAAGCTCTACTTACTCAAAAAAATATATATATATATACACACATATATATATATATATAGAGAGAGAGAGAGAGAGAGAGATGATATATATATAGATAGATTAGATAGATATAGATATAGATATAGTTATAGATATAGTTATAGATATAGTTATAGATATAGTTATAGATATAGTTATAGATATAGTTATAGATATAGTTATAGATATAGTTATAGATATAGATATATAGATATAGATATAGATATAGATATATAGATATAGATATATAGATATAGATATAGATCAGGCTCCTTGATTTAATCGTTTTAGCCAGAGGTCTTCCTTTCAGCAGCCACAGGCTGTGAACAATAGGAATACCCTGTAAACACAGCATACTGATTTTAACTCAAACAGTTACTTAGGTCTCCATCATTTTTGGAAAAATCAAAACACTATGGTTGCTTTTTTGTGTGTTTTACAATGTTTATTATCTCAGCATTAAATATTCTAAAGGTTTACCTCTGTGCTATGGGCATAAACAATGTGGACACATTAATTTTCAGAGCTCTTCAGCTCACTTTGTAATTACTGGGTTTCACTATATTGCACTATGTGGTGCTTCACAGGCATTACAAACACCAATTTTTTTAACATTTTTTTCTTCATAACCCACTACTGAAATACTAATTGAACTCAAGATGCTCCACTACATGCTTTTTATACAGTTCTAAGTAATCCTGCATCTCAAATCACAAATTTGAGAGAAAGAATTCAAAACACTGCTCAAGTGAGCATTTATCTCTTCCTCAATGGAGTTCCCACAAAATACGAATTTTGATATCTGAGACAAATTCTGTATTTTCTTCAGACTTAAGTTGCACCTCATGGGACCACATCATTTCTTCTGAAAAGTGAAAGGAAAAAAGTGAATTCAAAAGGATGTGACTGCAGTCATGTAAATATGGATACATAATAAATTACACTTCTGACTGATTAGCACATATTATCAGACAAAACTATTGTGAAGCTAAAAATTTAATAGGTCTGTCATTGACACCTAAATTGCCTGAGTTGAGCGGTGAAGTAAAAATTATATGTTTTCCATTTACTAGAAATACTTTATTCAAACCAACATGAATTATTTTCCTTCATTTTTGTTACATGACATTGTTACATGACATTTTTAAAGTTGCTTTTGAAAGGCATATGAAAAATACAGTAAAAATATTTAGGTTGTCAAAATTAAATGATTTTGTAATTTAAGATTATAAATTTAATTTGACCTGAGCTTGTTAAATATCAGCTTCCCCAGAAACTTTGTTTTTTCTTAGCCTATTGGAGTAGAGTGGGGGAAAAAAATAAAAATAAATAAAAAAATTCCTGGCATAATCATGTCAAAAATTCAGCTGCAAATATTGCAGTTTATATGCTGTAGCATATAAAAATACATCAGCAATTACAAAATCATATAAAAATTCATCCATTCAAGACATATTCTCATTCAAGACATGTTCTCATATTCTGAACAAAATCAAAACAAAACTAAATGCATCTTCAAGAAAGTAGAATTTGTCTTTTGTTTTTCCTATAATTGAAAGCATTTATGCTCTCATGGCTCTTTCTTTTTCCTCATTTGAAATCAAGGGGGATTTCTGTAGGAATCCATAGGGTGTCCTCCTAAATAAAAATTCAGGGTGAGCTCATATAGATAAATGGTGAGGGTATCATTTAACTGGGTATCATTTAACTGAGTGGGATTATGCAAGCAACTGTCTGTATCTACATCAGAAAGAAAATCTAGCACAACACATTTACAGTATCATGATCAGATGCACAGAAACAGCTGTCATTTCAGAAATCAAAATGTTTTGGACTTCAAAGTAATCACTGCATTACACAACCAAGAAAACCTAAAAGAAAAACCCTAATAAATTCAGTGCCACTGACACATTTTCTTTCCAGCACAGACTAATATTTCTCTCACTACATAAAAGAAACTTTTTGTCTGGTTATCAACATGTGACCCCAAATATCTAGTAAGTCAACATCTGACAGTGAAGTTACTCTTTTAAAGAAGAATCTGCTACACTACACTAGAATAAGCCAGCACAAAATGATTTTATTTGAAATAGACAGACAGATCTTGTTCTTCATGAGATCTCACTGTTTCTTTTGCAAAAACCAATTCCTCTACCATAGAAAAGCATGTTAATATGGGTTGCCTTTTTACCACAGACATAACTGTCTACACTGAGTTACAGCAAGACTCCAAGAAACTCCAGTAGGAATAAGAAAAATCTTCCAGGAGTAGGCTTTCATTTTCCAGGCAGTTCATATGAAATTGATGTACTAGCATTTTGCACTGAGATTCTAACAGATTTTGTAAAAATATTCTTAAAATTAATCTTTTTTAATTCGGCATATAAAAAGAAGACGGGACAACATTTTCAAATACTGGAGAGAGATATACATGTACATGCATATACATTCTAAATTTCAAATGCTTTTCAGTGTTTTTGTTTTCACAACAGCATCAACTGAGTCAGAATTTTAAACTTCCTGAGATACTTCAGTAAGCATATATAAAAGATTTTATCTGAAACATCATGGGAACTTTATTATTTATCTACATAAATAGCTGGGCACTAGAACATGTTCCCAGGGAAGTGGTGGCGTCACCATCCCTGGGGGTGTTTAAGGAAAGGCTGTATATTGTGCTTAGGAACATGGTTTAGTGGGTGACATTGGCAGTAGGATGATGGTTGGACCAGGTGATCTTGGTGGTCTTTCCAATCCTAATGATTCTGTGATTCTATGACTGTGGAACTGATGGACTAGAAGTATTCTTTTTCTTATGCTGTTTAGATATATCTAAACAGAAAAATATACACAAATATTCAATGTTAAGTTTATCTGATACATGTTGGGATGGTCTGTGAGAGAGTAAGGGGAAAGGAGGAAAAATAACAAAAAGGAAGAAAAAGATGGCTAAACGTTTGCACTTACAGACTTATGGAGGTTGCTTCTCAGACAACAGTAGGTAAGTGGGTGGGTACAAATGTCAATCAAAGGCCCAGGATCAGGTATAAAATAGCATAAACAAGAAAGAATGAGGAGACTTTGACTCAGCAGGAAGAGGCAGAGAAACAAAAGGTGGATATTTAATCATGCTTACTAAATCTGGATAGGATAACAGACCTGTGGGTGAGCCACAAGCAAATACAGCTGGTGCGCTTCTTATACGCCTACCCAGCAGCTGTCAAGCCTGAAAGATTGGCAGAGTGGTCAGGATGGAGGCACCATAAAGCTGGACAAGGGGAGTAGGTAGCAGTAAGCAGCAGTGCTTTAAATGTTAAACACTCTGAAAGCTTCTTACTCCAAGACCATTTAGGTATGCACTGGAGTAGATGTGAAGGCAGTCAGAAGGAGGTACAAAACAGAAATATAAAGAAAAAAGCTACAAAATAAAAATGAGAGTTGAGAAGCATAAGGTGATATTTGGTAAGGAGCAGAAGGTAAATTACTCTAAATCATATAAGCAAAGACATTCAAAAATAAAAGCATTTGTTAGAATTTGGGATTCAAACCATTTCCCTTTGTGTTCTGTGTGATGTGAGAATACGTTCCCTATGATGTGAGAATGTGGAGGTTTGAAATGTTCTCGCAGTTTCCCTTTATCCCTTTTTCCCAGCCCTCCATCCACTGCAGACCTCAAACCATATTGAAAGAAGGCGTAAATAAATGGGTTGTGTTAACATGTTAACATCTTAGAAAGTTGCAAATATTCTTTCTGAAATCAAAAAAAAAAAAAAAAAAAAAAAAAAAAAAGCATACATCAAGTACCCCTGTTTGGGAATTTCCATATTAATTCACCTCTTTCCCATAAACACTCCTATCCAGTACCATGCCCAAGAGGGGACCTGGGAATGTTGCTATCCAGAGAATAGCACAGTTTGATGCTATGGAGTCTGTCAATCTCTATGTATAAAGGATTCAGAGACATGTTTTTCATTCAATGATTTGCACCATTGAAAGCAACCAAACTTCATCTTCTGATGTAGATCTGAATTAGTCTATGTTAACCTTTTCTCTGTATTTTATGTGATAATTTTACCACCCACAACAGAATATTATATATTGTGCGTAGGTACAGACAGACACACCGATACACACACAGTATATATCTACCTGAAAATTAGCTGCTTTAAAAAACAAACAAGCAAACAAACAAAAAATCGGCTTATCTTGAACCTCAAAATAAAGAGTTAGAATAACTTTCAAGAGCCCGTGTATATATCAGCATTTCTCCATAAAACACAAGATTTAACGGGTGCTAGGACCTAATTGACACTTGGTTGGTCAAGCTGACTGGTTGACTGGTTAAGACCAGTTCCTACTCTACAAGACCTATAGTTCCCATGCCCCAGGTACTGTACTTGGGACCTTCTGTTGGAATTTCATACATTTCAATTGCACTTGCTGTTGGGCTTAGCAGCTGAGAACATGCTACAGAACAATTCGAGGAAAGCACATAAAATTGTTGGAACAACTTATAGTTGCAGTACTATAGAGCTAACAACATGCTAGCGTGGTGCCAGCATGGGAGTTCAGGATTTCTGAGCTGGACAAAGAAATGGTGGTGAAGTCAAGGAGGTGCATCGGCTTGTTACTTGAGAGAAGCCTGCAGCACAGGCCCTCAAACATCTATTTTCTTCAAAAAAAACATTTATTTTCCTGAGCTTAAGCCACTCTCTTCCCTCCTCCACCTAAAGTTGTAGACAAATTTCCATTATAAAAAAAAATAATAATAAAAATAATTAAAAAAATATCTAGAAGCAGCACTGTTAGAAACAGTTACTACCCGACTATCTGAAGTCTCCAAAATACTAAGAATTATAGTGAACAAATAAACTTTACCCAGAAGGAAAAACTCCTATTTTATCCCAGAAAGATGATATTTTAACTTCATTAAAATACATTGATGACAAGTGAAGTGTGAGTCCAAAACCATCCAAATTAAATTGCTCAGATTACATTACACTGTGCCTTGACTAGACAAACTCCCAGAATGGTTAGTCTCTAGTTAGTCGCTAGGTAGGACATTGTGTATTCAGATAAATAGACCAGAGCTGGAATCATTAACAGAATATTTGACAAAATACATCTGTTAAAATTTAACATGTGTTCATGTAAAAACAATAAAAATAAATAAAAAATCTTATTAAAATGTTAGAGCTATCAAAGTTAATGCATACTTATATAAATAATACCTACTTCAAGTCACTGTAACACAGGCAAATATAAGCCAAAAGAATTTCATCTTTCTAGGCAAGCCTAGATGATGTGAGCAAAACTAGCATGACACAAAATCAGTCATTAACCCTTTTCTTATGTACATATAATACAAAATTGTAAGGAAGGTATCTTTTCAACTAGAATTTGAATACAATCACACATACATACACACACAAAAGAACACTTGTACCTTGTCAACTTGTTTTGCATAACAGCTTCTCCAAGCTGTTTTTAAACAGGGTTGTTTGGATTTTAAAAACAATCCTGTGCATCCTTACATCAAATTCTTTGATTTCACTTTCTTCTTTTGGTGAATTCAGACACAAATTCTGAAAAGCTGTTGTTTTTTCTCTTATCAAGCAGGAGCTGCTGAAGTGAGCCTGTACACAAGACACAATTTTAGGTAGCCTGAGCTTCTTCAAATTATATAGTAAACAGCTTATGAAGTCACAGACGTATTTAGATTTGAAGACATTGGCCACCTTATCCAATTTGTGCTCAGAGCCAGGCCAAATTTAAAGCTAGGTTACTCTGGGACTTGCACAGTCAAGTCACTTTTTCTTCCTAGAAAGCCAGCGAATTACTGAGGATAAATTAAAAGCCATGTTTTACTTCCTCCCCACAACAAAGGTTGGGAAAGGTGAAGAGACACAGTGAAACAGCCAATATTTGTTTAAAACCCTAAGCAGCATTTTTAAGAGAAATACAGCTGTCTGGGAAAGGAGAGGCAGAGGTGCTTCTGACCCAGCTGTGCTCTCATGAGGTGACACACGCCAAGTCAGAGCACCTTCCAGAAGAAATGTATGAGATCAGTGAAAACACTACTGCATTAACAATGACCATCACTCTCATGCTTGTTTTCTGCAGTTTTGTGTTTTCTTTGTGAAGCCACACTTCCTCCTTTTCCTGCATAGGCCTTTAATTCCCCTGACTTGCCACAATCATTTCCTGTTCATACTGATTCATTATGACACACACCAAGAGACATAAAGTCCCCATGCACCACATCCTGCATCACCATTACCACTGTATCAGCAGCATTCAGAAAATTGACAAGCACTCCAAGATACTAGATACTCAGTCACTAAAAGTCTTAAACTATTGACTACCTCATTATGGAAACATGCTTTTAGCATCACTAAGCACATACCACCTCACAGGACCATCAGTCTCAATTACATTTATATAGGCTTACAGGTTCTAAACAGTTCTTGCAAGACAACTGTATGCTTGAGATTAAAACTCAACTCCCTCTTATAAGGAGAATGAGCAAATGGTGCAATATAGGTTTCTGATTCTATACGTTTTTACCATAAGACATCAACCAGAAAAAAATCCTTTTCCTTTGAGCTTTTTTTTATTTTGTTATTGGTTATGTTTGTTTTAATCTCTGACAAGGAAAATAATACAGTGAATAAAACATTAACAAAATTCCTGCTTAGCTCTTGTGTTCATTGCAATTCCTAAGCAGAAAATAATATAAAGTATATATAAATATACTTTATATAAGTATATAAAGAATATACTACAACAGTATATTCAGGATGCACATTGTCAGCAACTACTGCTGCTATTTCATCACAATTCAACACCAAAAGGTACCAGTGGACTACTCAATTAAAATAATTTTACAGGTCTGAATCATTTTAAGCTTAGTATTTAAAAACAGTATTTATGTTTTTAAAATGCCTCATGCTTGATTCACAGAGAATCACCAGCAAAACCCATAACACCACAAAAATGCTCTGGCAATGTAGTCTCACAGAATCACAGGATGGCTGAAATTAGAAGAGATCTTTACAACCTCCAATTGATCCAATCTCCAATTTGTCAAGCAGGTTCTCCTAAAGCCTCGGACTATGTCCAGACTGAAGAACCTCTCTGGCACCTCTGACAGTGCTCCTCACACTAAAGTGCATCCTGATGTTCAGACAGAACCTCCAGTGTTTTAGGTTATGCCCAGTTCCTCTTGTCCTATCACTGAGCACCACTTAAATAGAGCCGGTTGCATTCTCTTTGCACTGTCTCTTCAGGTATTTATAGACATCGGTGAAGTCCACTCACCTGTTCCAGGCTCTGATAAGCTGAACATTCCCAGTTCTCTCAACCAAGTCAAATATCTGGCATGTTCAATTCCCCAAATAAATTTACTTGGATAAGTTTCATATGATTCTCAGAATACATTTTTGAATACATGTAATAATATCCAAATTATGAAACCAAGTGAAGGAAACCAAACTGCTTTTACTTGACATTCAGAATGAAATTATATATCAATAAGAGGATGAGAATCCCCACCTCTTTTGGACAACTTATACACAGACAACTTATTCCACATAATTATTCTCAGTCCTTCAAACTACCTTCAGAATATGCACCTGTAAACCAAAATTATGTTGTGAAGAGCTCAGCTAAAACAATTGCACTCAATACTAAGCATTGCAGTAGTAGTAGTAGTTATACTACTTTCATACAAAGGTATATTTTTCTTATTGTTGGCTCAATGTTATCAGGGCCTTGATACCTGTCTCACAGGGATAACAGGCTTGATCAGCTTTTCTCTTGATAATATTTTTTGCCTTCCCAGACTCCCAACAATTATAAGATTTTCATTTTTGTTTTCAAAATTGCTAATTTATTAGCACAATCACTCCTATAGTCTACCAAAAGTCATTAGTTTTATTATTATTATTTAGCTACTTCAATTATTCTTAGCTACTGAGTACTATTTTTTATTTAGCGACTTCAATTTCAAACTTGAAAATGGGCAATTATGCCAGGAACCAATGTTATTTCCACTTGTCCTTTACATATCCCTGTGCCTATGATATAATCTCTTTTTCCAGTAAACGTTTAATAGGTCCTTAGATCACTGTAGATTCTACAGGATTTATGTTACAGATTAGTTCATCAGTTTATTCAGCATGCATTCCCTAAAATGCTTCAAATATTATAAAATAATAATAATAATAATAATAATAATAACAACAACAATAATAGAATGTGCCTCACATTATTTGCAAATGGATGCAAACACATCTTGGTTTTCTATGCATTCATAGCTGTATTTTCCAGAAGTTATCCTGAATGCTTAGGAATACTAAATACCCTGTTCAGAGGATTGAAATGTATGTTGGGCATACATTATGCTTATCCAAATTTCTGGTTTTAGTTCCTTTCCTTCTGTGATGCAGGGCCATTTTAAGAATGTACTAAATCAAAAGTACAGGTTCATCAAAAGCAGTCTATTTCAGAAGCAATAACTATCAAAATTATAATTATCTTTCATTTTTTAAATGTTATACAACTATTTTTATGCAACTAAAACAGACTATACATTTCAGAAACATATCAAAGTGATGGCAGTAACATGAATAATTTTTATGAAGTAGAGTCAGTGGATCATTACTGGATGCTTGTAATTGCAGTTAAAATTAAAGACATCATCTGACAGATAAACAAATAACAGAATTGAGATATTACATACAGACTTTAAATATTTGGATATGCAGAAGATATAATGTCTGAAGGATTGTTGCATAATATGTATTTAGCTAACATTCACAATCTTGCCTTCTAAATAGTCTTAATAAGTACTTTGAATTTGCTACTGCAATCTGCTGCATCTTCATAAAACTTCAGCGAAAGGACAAAAATTCCTGAAACATACATGAAAGTTTAAACCTTCTTATAACATTGGGATGATAGACATACATTTCTAGACCAGACTGTACTCACAATCATCTCTACCAACCTCCTGCACAAGTGGTTGGGTTGTTCAGTGAAGATCCCCCTCCGCTGTGAGGTAAGCTGGTATGCTACGTGGGTGAGAAGGGGAAAGGTGCTCCTTCACAATAACAGAGGCCTCTTTGGCACTCACAAAATTCAGACAGTTTGCATTAACTAGGGACAGATACTTGCACTAATATATTAGAAAGATTAATTTAACATTGGTAGTATTTAGAGTGTGAACAATTCAAGAGTTAAGTCTCTCTTTTATTTTTTTCAATAGAATATTATATGACTCACCAATTAATGTTAATTATTGCTTCTAAAGAGCCAAGAACTGACACTGCTCCTGCTTTTAAGGAGGGGAAGTAACAGGAACATCAGCCAAGGAATGACATTTAAACAGTAGGTTAAATACATATATGCATAAGGAAATACTTCCTAACATATTTCCTATGCTAGAGATGACAAAAAAGTTCAAAGAAATGATCCTTTGCTCTGATCCATATCTTATATTTTGCTTTCAAAAAGCTCATAACTTAATGGACATATTATTAATCTAAGAATAAGCACATCACCTGAATGTATTTATTAAATATTAGGTTAGCACTAATTTCATCAAAGGCATTGATAGGCAGCATAATAAATAAATAAATAAAAATCTTGATTGCAATTTATTTGCTTCTATTTTAGTGATAAAATATAAAACCCCAAAGTGCCTTTTTCATCTATTGGAAGAAATTACTTTACTACTGAAAGAAATAACTTTGAATTGCACTTAGTCCTCCATTCTAATAAGTAGATGGCCCATTCTCAACTGTGCCATATCTTTGCTACAACATAGCTGAAAATAGTTGTTTTCCTTTCTGTGCGTGTAGGTCTGCAAAAACATGTCATGTTTTCCTTCCTATACAGCCACATTTGCCCTGAGCCTTTGTTTCTTTTATTATTATTTTGCTTATTGGGGGCTATTGAAGAGCAAATGACTGAAAGCTAAGAAGAGGTCAATAGAAAGCTTTATTTTTGTTACTTTCATTGAGACATGGCAACTTGTGTGAACGAGGAATAAAAACTACTGAAAATTTTCAAGGTATTTAATAGATATTTTCCTCCCACTTTTCTCAGGTTGGAAATATTTGTTGTGTCAATACTTTCAACAGAAATTATATCTCTGGCAAGAGTCAAGATTGATTATAGAATTGAAATACACTGAAGGGCAAAGAATGGCATTAAAAGATTAATTTGTAATTTGAAATGATATTGTGTTATCCATGAGAAGTAAATAAATCCCATATGTCATCTTTGGAATATTAAATTTAAATTTCCTTCCTTTTACATAAATCCCACTTGATCTTAGCTTTTCTGAATGCGCATAGTCTGCACAATCTGCAGGAGTTGTTATGGTACTTTATGGGCCTAAGCCAGCCCAAAACAGCATCTAGATTGTCTTTTGGTCTTGAATCCTATCAATCATATCCAAAATGATGCTTTGATGCAAGAATCTGATCTCCAGCCTCAGTCAGAGCAGGTTATTTCACTTCCTATGAGACAGTTCTTAACTTCATTTAATTTTCCAAAGGTGTAGGAAATCAATTTAAAAACCCCATCCTCAGTATTGTCTGTTTTTGTCAGGCCTAAATATATTCCATATAGCTGGGGAATCTAATCTAAGAATTTCTAAATACAGTATCCATATTAAAACCTCTACTCCTACATGCTCCAAAATGCAAAAATTTGCAAGTGAAATCAGGAAAACTAGAAACAAAATTAATTCATTTTCAATTCTCTGGTTCAGAGGGACAGTATCACTGCTGGACAGTTATAATAGCTCTAGTGGATGGATTAATCCACATGTGATTTTAATATACAAACTCAAATATTTATAACCAGAATGTTATAATGAGAAAGATTTTTTGGCCTATAAAAGCATGATTCAGAAGAGTGTTGCCTGCAGGTGATCCTCCCCTCTCTACTCATCCCTGATGAGGCCACACCTGAAGTATTGTGTCCAGTTCTGGGCTCCCCAGCACAAGAGGGACATGGAGCTACTGGAGTGAGTCCAGAGGAGGGCTGCGAAGATGATCAGGGGACTGGAACACCTGTTGTACGAGGACAGGCTGAGAGAAGATAAGGGGAGACCTCATCATTCTGTATAAATACCTGAGGATGTCTCTGGGATGGAGCCAGACTCTTTTCATTTGGGTCCAGCAACAGAACGAGAGGCAATGGGCACAAACTGAACCACAGGAAGTTCTGGCTGAATATGAGAGGGCACTTCTTTACTGTCAGGGTGACAGAGCACTGACACGCCTTGCCAAGAGAGGCTGTGGAGTCTCTTTCTCTGGAGATATTCAAAACCCTCATGAATACCATCCTGCGCAATGTGCTTTAGGTGATCTTGCTTGACAGAGGGGTTAGACTCTGTCTCTTCCAACCTCGCCCATTCTGTGATTCTGTGATTTTAAATGCACTAATTCTAAATTGCAGTACATGTTTGATAGCAGCCTTGCTAACTTAGTGATAGTCACTGTGGCACTTCCATTTTTCAGTGCCTCATGGCCCTGCATAATTCATTACAAAATATAAAATGAATTTAATTAAACTGTAGGTGCTTGGTGCCAGATTTCTCTCTTATGTGCGGGCACTGCCAAGCACATAGTTATTTTTAAAACCCTGGAACACCAAATATTTTACAAATACTAGAGGGCTAGTTTGTCCTTCCCCACAGAACATATGCTCAGATAAAATCTGACAAACGGTAAAATAAAAGACCCACATTAAATAAATATATAAAAATAGGAATTGATCTCTTTTTTATTTATAGAGATCCAAATGGAGAAAAGACTACAGTTGTGTCTGAAAGCTTAAAGACTATCTTTCTAAACTAACTTGGAAAGAACATTTAGCATAGTGTGGTCTTTGTCAAAGGCAGAGAAACACTTGTGCTAAAAACAAGAGCAGCTTGTCAAATCCCCATGAATGATGCAACAAGGCCTGTACAAGGTTGATAAAAAGTAAGTAGGTGAGATAGTATTCATACAGGATGTTAAAATTTTTTCATTAAATTAAAAAAAAAAAAAAAAAGTGATAAATACTATCAGATCAAATTATCTAGAGTTATACTAAAGAGTTATACTACATTTGAACAGAAAAACAGAAAGAGGCAGAAGGTGTGAAGATAATGAGAGACAGAAAATGAACTGCTGAAAGCAGCAAATAGGCCAAAAAGTGGCAATATATCTGATGAAAAGAGCAGGATCTATGTGTGTGATGAATTTCTCATGTTATAGACCTGAGAAACAAACTGATGACATCATGAAGTCTCCCCGGACAGATTGCCACAATAAAGAATCAAGCACTAAGATCTGTTATTTAAATTTCTATTATATTAAATTAAATTTCTCACTCATTAAACTCATTAAACAACAATAAATAAATAAATAAAAATCCATTAAGCCTGAAATAAGACTATAAAAATGTAAGACAGTAAAACTGCTATTATTCTACCTTGATTCAAATAATTAAATTAATTAAAGTACATGACTCTTCCCCTCTTCCCCCTCTGTTTTTTAAAGAAGTATCAGGGCATGAATTACATGACACTGGTATAAAAAGTTCATGACTATATTATAAATCTCCTAAATGACCTTTTTCTCACCTATCAAAGAAATGAGAAAATAGGAGGAAAAGAAATAAATCACAGCATCTGATCTGGATGTTGATTTTTTAAAAGGAAAATGTGACATGACTTCACTTGAACAAATGAGCTGTCTAACAGAGGCTGTATAACAGCAGTGAAAAAAAAAGAAAATCATGAGTTATGAGTTAGAAAATTTGATGAAAATCTTACAGAGCAAATGGGGTCTTGAACCCACACAGCTTCCACTTACCAGCTTCTCATGGCTAGGCCTAACACCACAGTACTGATACTGGGTCAGAGAAAAAATTAAGATCCCCAGACATTTTGTGTAGAAAGTTAGATATTAAAAAATAATTTATGTGTGTGAAAATAAATGAATAAATAAAAGTCATTGTTTTTTAATTGACTTCTAAGCATTCTGAAGTATCACTGCCACCTCCAGAAGATGGCACCAGCCACCTTTATTATATTGTGGAATAACACATTTGCCACTTCCATGCTTTCCCTACTCTAATTAATGTACACAAAACCTGTCCATTGTCTTGACAGATTCATTTGTTTAATTTTCGGAGGTAATTCTGTAGGCTGCAAATGGTTTTCTCAATTTACTTCAACATTGTAATGATTTACATGTTCTGCAGAATTTAGCTTATTTCATTGAAATGTATAACATCTTCATTGACTCTGTAATTCTGTCCTGCTGTAATGCCTATATAAAGGGTAATAAAGCAGACATATCCTAAAGGTAAGAGCATCTGGTTTACAGGATGTAACATAATTATCTTAAACAGCATAATGCAACTGTAGTACTATTAGCAAAATATTAGCTTTTACACTAAATTTTTTTTTTATACACTAAATAAAACAGCTAAATATTTGAAAGTTCTTCCCGCCCCCCAGATTTCAGTGAATTGCTTTTATTCTCAGTGTTTCCACTAAAAATTGAAAAGTTATTTCATGACTAACTTCAGGACAACAATGTTCTTTTTTGGTATTATAAAAAAAGTATCTTGACAGAAAGGACAAGGTAGTGATTATTCTGGGATCACATTTGTAATTCTAATTTGTCTCACATCAGGACCATGGAGACCATGCAAGGTTAGGAAAACCTTGGCAACAACAACAACAAAAAAACTTTCAACTGTAGTTTTCAAATATGAGTGACTTTCCTTCCCTCACTAGTTGTTACCTGAAAATCTATACAGTCATGATTATTTTTTTTAACTCATCCTCTCAGACTTACAACACACTGGGATGCAGCTGGGCAATAAGTTCCTGTCAATTACAGTATCCAATCTTGATATTTTTTGTGCTGCTGTATTCCTCCTTCTTATATTCCAAAAATCACAGCTGGAAGCTTTTTCCCTATTTTCCCTGCAGATAGAATAGTTGTCAACAAAGTTAAATAACAGCACTGATATACGTTCTAAATTTAGGGCTAAATATTTATAGTCAGGAGTTGTCAGTACCTGATGATACACTGAAAGTTTCATACTTCCCATTTAACTGATTTTGATTTAGTTCAGGAAGACATTTTGTTTATTTTTTACTTTACTTCTTCTAACAGGACAAATGAAAAAAAATAATGTATATACACACACACACACAATTCCTTTCTTCTGATTTATAGGTAAATAATCTGGCCCTGGTTTCTGTGAGAATTTAACCTGAGTTCTTGAAAATGATAAAGAGATTTTGAGAGTTCCTTAAACTCCCAAAGGAAGACCAGAAAATGGACCAGAAGTCCTCAAGAATGGTGAATTTTATCATATTTAGAAGTTCTACAACCATGCTAAATAAGTATCAGCCTATGGTTCAAACTCACAATGGGTAAAATACTCACTCAAGGCCCTACATACACTGTAATAGATGGTGTCCTTACTATGATAAGGATGTACAGGACTCAATTCTCTCTCTGTAAATTTAAGTAGGGTTCCAATTTTTCACAAGTTGCACAGGGAAGCCCCCTAAAGATTTGAGATGTTTCCTCAAAGAGAAAGAAAATATACAGAAGTGTTGGAGGCTGTTGTGCACATTTGGAGGGCTAGTGTGGAGGGTAAGTGGTATTATACACCCATAGATTTACACTGTCCTTAAGCTGTATTGAAATTAGAACTTCAATAAAAGCATTTTTGAGTGTAGAGTGTAGAGTCCTGCACCTGGGAAGGAACAACCTGAAATATCAGTACAGGCTGAGGGACGACCTGCTGGAGAGGAGCTCTGAGGAGAAGGACCTGGGGGTCCTGGTAGATGACAGGTTGACCGTAAGCCAGCACTGTGCCCTTGTGGCCAAGAGGGTCAATGGGGTCCTGACGTGCATTAAAAGGAGTGTGGCCAGCAGGTCAAGGAAGGTGATCCTCCCCCTCTACTCTGCCCTGGTCAGGCCTCACCTGGAGTACTGTGTCCAGTTCTGGGCTCCCCGGTACAAGAAAGACAGGGATCTCCTAGAAAGAGTCCAGCGGAGGGCCACAAAGATGATACGGGGCCTGGAGCATCTTCCTTATGAGGAAAGGCTGAGAGACCTGGGTCTGTTCAGCCTGGAGACAGGAGACAGGAGCCTGAAGACTGAGACAGGATCTCCTCAGTGTATATAAATATCTGAGGGGTGGGGGACAGAAGGAGGTAGTCAACTTCTTCTCAGTGGTTTGTGGGGATAGGACAAGGGGCAATGGCTGCAGGTTACAACACAGGAAGTTCCACACTGACATGTGAAAGAACTTCTTCACGGTGAGGGTGACGGAGCATTGGAACAGGCTGCCCAGGGAGGTTGTGGAGTCTCCTTCTCCAGAGATATTCAAGGCCTGTCTGGATGCCTACCTGGGCAGCCTGCTCTGAGGAACCTACTTTAGCAGGTGGGTTGGACCTGATGATCTTTTGTGGTCCCTTCCAACCCCTACAGTTCTGTGATTCTGTGATTTACAAGAGTCTGGCTGCCCCTTATACTGAAGGCAGGAGACCAGACTAGCCTGCTTTCCTGAAAAATTAGCATCAGTGCTATAATACTGATCTGTGTAAAATCCTATATCATTTTATATTGAATGTGCTATATGTCTGTAACAAGAATACCACACAGAGAAAGAAGGCAAATACTAATTATTAAAGTAGTTGGATGTTTTCAGTCATTTTATTCTAGCTGTGAAAGAACCAAAGATCAACATGACAAAAAAGTAATTTAAATAGCAGGATTTACTTTAAAATTGCCTAGACTAATTTTGCATACATTTCTATAAAGTAATTCAATTCAGCATTGTAAATTATTTTCTCTTCTTCACCAGGAATAAAGTATTAGAATATCACTTTTATTTTCAAAGAATGGAAACTCATGATATAATAGCTCTCATCTTGAAAGGAAGGATGAGACCTGAGCTTTCCCTGAAGCATTCCCAAGCATTTCCAATTAACATTTCACTGAAAGTTAGTTAAATTGGCCTAGATTTTTTTATTTGAAATGAAAAGGTGCAGACTTTGAATTCTGAGAAGAAACAGAAATAAACACCACTAAAACACATTTTAGTAAAAATATTTCAAACTGAATTGCAACATCCTCCTCTAGTGTAAATTACTGAAAAACTTTTCCCCATTTCATCTTGCATATGCAATATGGAGAAAAAAAACTATTTCTTCTAAAAACATGTATTTGAATGCATTAAAAGATAGCCCATAGGTATCTTACAGCTGCACAGTAAAGATTGTTCCACTGTTTTCTTAAAATGGAAGTATTTAAGTTGCATCCATATCAAACATTTTCATCCTATATAATAATTAAGATTTTTTTTTTTTTTTTAAAAAGAAGCCTTTGAAAATACAGCTATTTCATACAGCCTGTTATAATATAATAAGCAACCAAACCTAAGAAAGAAGATAATACGTTGGCATTCATGAGAATATTGTCAACAAATATCAGAATTCCTTCTCAGTCTCTAACCTATATGATCTTAAAGCACTAAGTTACCAGGGAGATTTGATAGCAGGGAGATTTGTTTAATTAATCAGTCTTCTGGATCTTTTGAATACTATTAATAATTTAAGATGTTAATTGACCATTTGATATTCAAATGCTTTTGAACAGAGAGGAAGGAAGATAGGTAGTCCTTCATAGCATAGGAGGTCACGGTATCTATCTAGTAGCCAGGGCTGATGGTATTGACAAAGTCAGTTTGCAGAAACAGAATAGCAAAATCATAAATTGAAAGCTTCTATTTTGAGAAAGGAAATAAAGTGTTCTTCATACAATTACTCCTAGCAAGACAATTATTTTTTGTTTGTTTCTTTGTGTTAGTTTTGTTTTGTTTTATTGGGGAGGGGAGAGGGCGGAAGAAGGAGGGCCTGCTTGTCCTTAAATTTTCAGATGATACAAACCTGGGAGGAGTGACTGGGTCACCAGAGAGTTGTGCTGCCATCCAGAGGGACTTGGACAGGCTGGAGAATTCATCTGTTAAGAACCTCATGAAGTGCAATAAATGGAAAATTCAAGTCCTGCCCCAGGAAAGGAGTAACACGAGAACCAACTGGAAAGTGTTTTTTCCGAATAGGACCTAGAAGTCCTGGTGGAAAACAAGGTGACAAAGTGGAAGCAACATGTTCCTCTGGCAAAGACCAACAGTATTCTGAGCTGCAATATGGAAAGCATTACCAGCATGTTGAGAGAAGTGATCTTTCCCCTCTATTCAGCACTGATGAGGCCACACCTGGAGTTCTACATGTATGTCCACTTCTGGGCTTCTCAGTACAAGGGAGACACAGACAGACTGGAGTGAATCCAGTGAAAGGCCACCAAGCTGATGGAGGGCTTAAAGTATCTGTCATTACCCAGAAGGTGTACTGGGTCTGGCTTGGATGCAGTTCAGGTTCCCCATAGCAGCCAACTCTGTGCTCTGCAACTGTAGCTAGAACAGCACTGGTTTTACACCAATGTCTTGTCTATAGCTGAGCAGAGCTTGCACAGCATCCAGATTCCCTCCAACCACCACAAAGCCAGTAGGCTGGGTGTGGGCAAGAGGTGGGGAGAGAACACAGCCAGGGCAGCTGACCTAAACCAACCAAAAGGATATTCTGTCATATGACATCACTCTCAGCAATAAAAGCTAAATAAGGGGAAGGAGAAGGTGTGAAGATGTGGACCCTCATTATGAAAGGGTAACTGAGTAACTGCTATGCATATTGAAGCACTGCTTCCCAAGACATGGCTGAACACTGCTTGCTGTTGGAATGTAGAGAATAATTGTTTTCTCCTTTTGCTTCCACACAGCTTTTTTTTTTTTTCTTTTGTTTTTCCTTTAATTAAACTGTTCCTTATCTCAACCTGTGTGTCTTTTTTCATCTTATTTTTCTCCCTCTTTCTTTTGAAAAGGGGGAGTGAGAGAGTTGTGTTGTGGAGCTCAGCTGCCTTTTGGTGTGAAATCACCACAGAAAGGTAATGAGGCCAGAGAAGAGAGATCTCAGAGGGATCACATCACTGTGTTGAAATACCTGATGTGGAGGAAAATAAGATGGAGCAAGGCTATAATCAGTGGTGCCTAGTGACAGGACAAGAGGCAACAAGCACACATTGGAATACAAGAAATTCTACTTAAATAGAAGGAAATATCTTTTCAATTGGGAATGTGTTTATACACTGGCACAAGCTGCCCAGAAAAGCATTATTTGTGTGTCCATGCTTGGAGATACTCAGAAGGTAACTGAATGTGTCTCTAAGGGGTAGCTAACTTTGCACTGACCAGAGTTGGACTGGGAAGTCTCCAGAGCTACCTGTCAGCCTGAACATCACTCTGGCTGAAACATCTGTCAAAATGACTTTGATGACATTTCATCATTACTTAGGACATAAAATTGTGTCCTTAGCCAAAGAAAGAAGCATGTCACTGAATCAACTTCTACAAACAAATTCAGGGGCTGTATTTGCTCAAAATAAATAAATAAGTAAATAAATAAATCTGAAATAAGATGAAACTTTGGCCCTGGGAAGGGCTGACTTCTTATGGAAACACAATGGCCTGTTTCAGTAAGACTATTAAGCTTTTTGAGAGCCACAGTAAACACTAGTTGGTACCCAGCAATTATTTCCTGCCAGTTCCCCAGCTATGCACTATTTAAGGGTAGAAAGAGATTCTGCTATTTTGTATCCATGTAAATTGTAAGAAAGATTAACCTGTTATAAATAGGTGTTACCATTTAAATCTTTTGAGAGTCCTTTTGCAAACTCTTAATTATGGAGAATATTAAAAGGAGAGGTTCAGTACTGATAAAGATTAGGTCACGGTAAAGTTGACTAGGGCTTCAAAGGCAGCCTGATTTATTCACAAAGTTTTTCCAGACCCTACAAGATCAAAAAGTCTCTCTTTGAAATGGCATAATTTCAGATACCAAGTCCAGAGGAATTCCTCAAGAACCCAATTCCCATTACGTTGAAGCTATAAAAAACAGCCACTGACCCAACTCTATCAGTCAACTTTTAGGTTTCTAAAGCTGCTGTAGTCTAGTGTTAGCCTAAAATGATGCCACTTTTCCCTGCCCTTACTGCAAGTCCTGTGGTTTAAGACATAACACAGAAAAAAAGATTAGGAACACAATCTCATTATGCCATAAATAAAACTAGTTCATCAAAATTGCGCAAAGGGGCCATTATCTCTCTTAATACCTTCAGAGATCCCTGACCAGAGGAAGCCCATGCCCAACCACACATCACTGTGGCACAGCTCAGAGTTACACTCCCACAATTTCTTTGTGGGGGAAACAGCACATCAAGTGGGGTTTGGTTTCTGGAGCAACGCTTGCAGAATGAAATGCAGAAATGTTTTTGGGGGCCCAATCTGTTCACATAAAGTATAAATGACAGATCTGTCTAAATACATCTGTGATTGTGAGCCATAATGCTGAAAACCATAATCACTTCCCTCTTGCCTTCATGTGCTGAGTGGAAGTCTAATGGTCACAAGGATTCTAGCATGTCCTTTTCCACCCATGGAAACCAAAAGGAAGAATGCACATAGCAGGAAAATCCAAATAGCTAAACCTTTTCCTCTTGTTTTTGATGTGGTTATGTAACTGATAACATCTATGCAGACCACAAATATATTGCTAAAATATTTTTTTCCTCAGAATGAGTGGATACACATATAAGTTATTGATATCCCTTTATGGGATTTTTTGGACCCTAGAAAGAGTGAAACCCACAAATCAATAAGACGTATGACAAATCATCACTACTGTCAAGCTGCAGAAGGTTTAAAAACAACACCAAACAATGGAGTCTACAATTTTGTAGGAACTAATTAATAAAGACATCTGCTCCATGTCAAGATTCTTGTCTCCTCCTGGAAGGATGCCAGCATTTTAAATCTCCTTTTGAATTTTTGCCCATTCTTTTACATGAATAAAGCATCCTTTCTTATTATAGAAAGCAAAAGTTGGTATTTAATAATTAGGGGTGAGACAAGAAAACACCAATAAACATACCCTCCTCCCCCATATTCTTCAAAATAGCTACAATATTACCACAACATAGTTATAACTAGAACACTTAGCTGCTTGGAGAAACAACCCACACAAAATGACCTAGTCTATACTTTTACGCTACAGCTTTAGCCTTTAGCTATGGAGGTTTTTTGTTTGTTTGTTTGTTTTGTTTTTTGTTTGGTTTGGCTTAGCATTTTTAAATTACACATGTGGGACTAGTTTTCAGAAGTTATTTTCAAAGGATCATGGGATAGTGTAGTAGGAGTAACTGGATCATCTTTAAAAAGTGACACTTCAATTGCTTTTGGCATTTTCCAGTGCTGAAACACTGATTTTATTTAGTGATAGTATTGAAAGTCTTTGCTCTTTATTCTTTATCCAGAGGAATAATCTGCCTTCCTATTATCTGATTACTTTAAACTTTGTATCTTGGCAGCTGAGCTTCCTGAAATCAGCTGTAAAGTCAGATAAATATTACTTGCAACGCCAAGGTAACACAGATGGTTAAATTAAACTAAATAATGCTCGATGAGCTCTTTCCTTGCAACAAGCCCTCAGTAGGGATCTTCTGCTCTAGAGAACAGTGCTAACTTATTAATGTTTATACACAATTTAGTAACACACACTACTCTTGCACAAAATGTTGGGCCACAGATTTACTTTCCATCAAAAATATTAGAGCTCAGCATGCAACAATGCTTAATTTATATAACATTTTATATTGACTAAGCTTTATGACTGCAAGCAGCTACAGAGAGGAAGCTTAGGAAACACAACCATTGCCCTAACCTTTAAAAGTCCATCTTTACTCCAAGTTCTATAGCTTGATATGTCTAACAAGCTGTATGCACATGCATCACAATTAAAATAGTAAAGCAAAATTTTAAAAGCTCATTGAATAAACAAGATTTTAGTAAGTATAATAAATTTTGAAATAAGAATCTAATAGAGCTGAGAAAATGTTAGGATTATCTATTCATGTGCTTAACCCATTCCTTCCATTAAATCCATTCAGTTCTATTTACTATTTTGGTAAAACTATGAAATCACAGAATCACACACAGAGGAAAAAAAGTCCTAAGGAAAAGATGCCCTTCAGAGAAGCAAAGTGGTAAGGAAAGGATGCAAAAGGTAAATCGAGAAAAGGTGTAAACAAATAGCTTTGGTTGGATATTTTTCTGAGATAATTCTGTTCACCCATCTTCCACAGATGATAAGGTAACAATGCAGTGATAAATTTGCCCTCAGAATAACCTCTGACAGCAGTCATTTTTTTTTTTAAACACTGCTTAATTTAACAATCCTCATGGAGAAGTTTTGTTGGTGTTCCTACACAGCAGCCAAATTATTACTTTGCTCTTGATTCAAAATGAAGGCCTGAGCACTAATGAGGAAATTTATGAGTGTGAGAAGCATAGGGAAACATTGGAAAGAAACAGGGAAAATAACTGCATACAATCTTACAAACTGCAGCTTGTAGCTGTGATTGTTACTAGGATAGCTGAGGTGACATATGAGGAAGCCAAGTTTTAGATTTTATTCCACATAGAAAGTGTAAAACCATAGAACCTGGAAAAATGTCTGGTTTAACTTCAGCAAGTACTCAATCTTGGCATCTTCCTGAAGTGGAAGGTGGTAAGGCATGTGCAACATCCTACCCAGTCAACAGCAGTGAAGCAGCTACCTTGCTTTCTCTCCTCTGGTAAAACAAAGCAGTTTTAATAAGGCCAAAGAACAGTAAACTATATAGTTTGTTATGTATTTATGGACTAAAAAAGACTTTTTTTTTTTTTATATATATATTTGTCATTTGGATGTTCCTTGTGTTTTTTAATGGAGATTTTGAAATATTACATAAAAATAAAATACAAGATACCATCAAATGATTGTCACTATTCAGTAAAAAAGAAGCAGTATGGCTAAAACATTGCATCTGGCTCCACAATTCTGATGTGGCCAAACTTCTTAACAAAAAAAAAAAAAAAAAAAAAAAAAAAAAAAAAAAAGTATGTCAATTCTGAAGGATAGGCCTGTGGAAATGGTTTAGATATACGCAGTGCACCCTCAAAGGTATCAAACAGTATCCTCTGCAGCATCTAAATCACATCACACAAGTCATTTCAAGGTGGATCCATGTTTTTCCAGATCCACATACCAAGGTCTTGTCCACATACTGATCTTTGATGTTGTTCAATTATTGTCATAATTCTCTGGCAAGGCTTCTCTCTTTACCTTGTGCACATAGACCTCCTTTGCCGTATGGAAGGTTCAGCTCTCCCATTCTGAGGTCTTTCAACTGACCCCATCGCAAACTCCTTTCTTAGTCTCCCTGACCAGAATGATACTGTTATCTTTCCAGGAGACCTCAAAACAGAAAGCAAGATCTGTCCCAAAAGACAGGATGGGAGTCATCCTTTGCTAGCAGAATTTATTTGTCAAATGTATTCAGAACTCACTGCCTTTGTTTCAGAATGCAGATTCATCTAAATTTTCAAACTTGCATTAGAAATGATGGTGTCTGCCTTTACAAAAAGTCTGGCATTTTATGTAATGGCACGGTTTATTCAAGCCAAATACATGTCAGGTTTCAAGACTATTTTTTGAATTATAACTTGTTTCATTGGAAGAAGAGGAATCAAGAGAAAAGATGCATGTATGTGGGAGTCTGTAGACACTTTAATGCAAATGGCAATCAAAAGGCTTCTTGGACAACATAAATGCCATACCTCATTCTTGTCTAACCTCCCTGGTTCTTTTATTACACTTCTGTAAAACAGTTAGGTGCTGTCCTTCTAAGTGCAGGACTAAATTCCTTCAGGAATGCTGTTAGCTGTCAGTACAATTCATTGTCTTCCTGAGCCTCCCAAATATCCAATAAATAAACAAATAAAAATATAAATATATAAATCCCTAAAGTTTTCATACAGAAAAAGGTTTTTTTTTTTTTTTTTTTTTTTTTTTTTTTTTTTTTTTCCTGCAGAAAGAGCAGCTAAGTTTGCTACAGTGCAACAGAGCAAGGGATTTGATAAACTATGAGAGAATAAGACTATTAAAAAAAGTCGAAAAAGGCACATGAAAGGGTAGCTAAGAATAGAAATATATCAGACAAGGGGGAGGTAACTAGAAGAGATCTTCATGAATCATTCCAGAGGCCAGTCTTGTTCCACAGCTTCATTAGTTGCCTTTATCAAAACAAACTCCATTGTTTTTGTTTACCAGTAATCACATTTATCAATGACAGAATTTTTGGAAAGCACCAGTCACACAAAGAAATACCTGTAGGACTTATCCATGTCATTCAACAGTAAGATCATTTCATAGTAAAAAATACAATACTGTATTTAAGTGTTAAGTGTTAACACTTAACATTATAGTGTTAACTTAAATGTTAAGTATACTTAACACTTAAATGACAAAACGAATTAGGTGGTAAGACTATAAACCACAGCATCTTAGGATAAAATCAGGAAAGATACTTCCAGTAAAGAAAGTAATTTTGGAGTTCTTCAGCAGTTCCTGTACATATATATATATATATATACATACACACATAATATACATGTATAAATATATTTAATAAATTTGCTTAGTTCTCTGTTGAGAAGGGCTGTTGAAGGACAAAGTTTGAAGTGGAGAGCTTGGTTAGCTCCTACCTGTTGCTTACTAATAACACAAACAGGACAAACTTATCTCGTCCTGGTTTTGATTTGACTGATAACAAAACAAAACCACATACAAATACAGAAAAACAAAACAAAACAAAAGGCTGTGAATAAATTTAGACCAGAACTGAGGAAACTAATTGCTAACTGCTAGATGTAAAATGCCCAACTGCTTTTAAATTGGAGATCAATACAATTAAGGAAGGGACATAATGTAGTGCTTAAATTAATGGGGAAGCAGACAGAGAAATCCAGCAGGCAGCTTCCATACTTTCAGTGAATAATGGTCTCCCATTGGCTTCAGGGGAGACCACTGGACCAGAAAGCATAAACAGACTTCAAAATCTATAGCTGATCCCTTAAAGATTTCTGTTGAACACAAAGAAGTTTGTCAGGGAAAGAGGCAAATTTAGTCCCAAAAATTTAAAAAAAAAAAAAAACTGCTTAAAATTTTTGTTCTCTCAGAACTGATATTAAGTCAGAAGAGTTTCTATTAACTTTTCCATAAAACTACAGTTTCTAATACTAGTAAGCACAAGTAGTTAAATTTTTGTCTACATTAAACAGGCTCTCAGCAGCTGATATCCAGCAAATCCCTAAAAAGGAATTCTGTAATTTTGGAAGGTGTTTACTTAAATTAAGCTTCCAAGCAGACCAAAATATGCTTGTGCAAGTGAGCTCTTGGGTCTAAGCTGAATCACAGCATAGTTGTTAGAATGACGAACAGCTATAAATTTGCCAAATCTTCATTGTAATGTTATACGTGAACTGGGAAATTATAAGAAATTTCTTTCTTACTCACATGTATATTGTTACTGGGTACATCCAAGACCAAAGGACATGCCTAAACTGCATTTATCTCATAGTCTTGTGCACCAGCCATAGGTCTCTTGGTTATCTAGAACAGCTCCAAGCATTCACTATGCATCTAATATATTTCCAGGATTAATAAATATGACAGGGTCAAATTTTGTATAAAATAGACTTTGTACTGTTAGAACATAAAACATAGCTGAGACCAGAAATGGCAAGTAATTTTTGGGCTTCTGTCTTCTGACTGTTTAGGTCCTTTTACATTTTGCCTAGTCACCGACATACCATGCTTATGTTCCACTTCCACCTGGTTAAGCAAAGACAGCCCAAGTGACTTTTAATATCACATTGAGTACATGGAAGAAGAACCAGAATTCTTTAAGTGCTACATCAGAATGACTTTGTGGAGATGATAACATGCAACAGGAGCCTGAGGTATTCAGGTTAAATCAAGAGTTACAGTGACCACACACACAACTTCATGACATCAACCACTAACATCTGAGAATATCCCAAGCCTAACTGAAAATTTAACAAAGCTCTGCAGAATGCCAGCACCTCTAGACCACTCTTAAAAGCAAACTACTCAGAAGAAATGACAGGGAAAGTCTTTTCAAACCATATTCTGCGCACAAAGTTCTTAACATAATTCCCTTGAAACTCAGATGGCAAAGTTTTTCACCCATGTAGATTTTCCAAGCTATTGTGAGCCTTTACCCTCTGCCAGAGAACTTTGATCAAGATTTATTTTCCAGACAGGAGTTATTCACAAACAATGTTGAAACAAAATGACTTATTATTAAGAGCTATAATCTAACTTCATATGTCTATACTTGTTAAGCAGTTCTCATGTGATACTGTCAAATGTACTTACATTTGAATATCTGTGATATGTGACAAAAGTCATCATGTATACTTCTGCACAGATTCCTTCTATCATTAGTTTTGTTCTACCATAAAGAGTTCTACAATGTAGAGTTGAAGAGTCTAAACTAATATTTGACTTAGAAAGCACATTGGGTACTACTTTTTAAGTACAAATTTCCATTTCTAAGTTCACTTGCTGTAATATGTAGAATGTAGCCTGTCTACATTTTGTATTTTTCTGAAATAGTAATCAAAGTTTTCAATATTTCATTGTTAATGTTCTCCAGACATGTTCCACAATAAGTCTGTCAAGTGGATGACTATATTAAACAAATATTCCAGTCCTCTTTGTGCAGAGAAAAAAGAATGGTGATGTGAGGTGCCTTTCACAGAGATTAATTTTTTATGTTTCTTTTATTTTCCAAAAGTTATAGCACATTTTTTTTGAAAGGGCAGATCTAACTAAGTGTTGAGAACAGATTTATTGCATTTTGTTTCCTTCTGTTGGCATTTGCAAATTGGTTGCAAAGTCAATGGATAATTCTGTACTAAATATTTCTAAGGCTACAAATGAAATACTAGCGTCAGTAAATACTGAGTGACTTTTTATTGAAGCACTTCTTTTTTAATTAAGTCCTACATACTTTTGAAACATTTGTACCCTAATTGTCTTGACTGTTACAGGACTCTTTGGATTTTTATATTTGAAGTTTATTTATTATGTAAGAAGAGAGACAATATCAATGTCTAAAAGTATAATGGTAACTGTACAAAGATTGAATTTAAATGTGAAAAGCAATTAGGTTTCTTAGAGATGAAAAAGTCAAGCAGCAAATACAGTTTAAGTGTTTCAACTAAGGTTATATTTTTCATCATATTTGCTTTGAATTCCACACAAACATACTACTATATTGTTCATAATATGCTTTGAAAATCAATAGGTCCCCTACTGTACCTATGAAGAAATCCAGTGGCTTGGAAATTACAGCAGCTTATATTCTAACATTAACGAGTTGAATAAAGAAAACACTTCACACAATGATTTTGAGATCATATTCCCAGTGTACTAGATCAGTTTATAAAGCTATTGGCATTTAATGTAGTCAGATCACTGCAACATTGAAATAGCCTCAACTTTTCTTGTTTGACTAAAAGTGTTCCATGCAGTACAATAAATTCTGCAATGAGATAAGCAGATATTAGTGGAATGTACCCAAGCTTCTAGCAATAAACTGTGATCTTGCTAACTGCCTATGATGACAATATCATACTCAGTAAGGTGATTAGCACAGGAGGCACAAATAGCTATAGCTTTCTAGTGCTGTATTAACTAAAGGGAAAGAAGGGAAGGAGAGAGGGAGGAAAACAACAAGACTGCATTTTTTTTTGTTTGGTTTTGTTTTGGTTTTTTTTGATTGTTTGCTGTTGTTGTTGTTTTCTTTTATTTTCAAGTCACTTTTCCATGAAATTAAAAATATTTTAAACTTTATGCAAAAGAAATACATCTGGTACTTTTAGCAGGAGACTGAAGAATACCCTCAAAATCACGACATTATATAACATGTACTATGAGGCTAGCTCATATCAGAGACCATCTCAGTCTCTGTCCAGGCATCTGAATCATCTCACTATTGCATTATAATATCAAGAAAGCAGTTGGAAATAGTCTAGGAAATGTCATTATAAAAATTCACTATGACATTTTTTTAACTTTTGCCAGAAGTCTTAAAAAATAAAAAATAAATAAATAAAAAGGAAAAGAAAAATCAGACTCATGTATACATATATACATATAAAAAGCTTAACGTTTGTTAAGCCTTGCTTCATCATAATTTATTTATTTATTTGTCACAAGACCCATGAATCTAGAGAAGCACCAGATGTTTCCCCTAGCCCTTCCAATTCTAGCAGGCTGTTTTTTTGTTTTTTTGTTTTTTTTTCAGCACTGGTCTTCAGCCCATGCTACAACTCACCTGATTCACAAAGAACTATGCAACAGAACCAGTATCATAATATTAACTACACTGCTGTTCCTAAGGAGAAACAAATGAGGAAAGGATGTGGGAATCAAAGGAATAATAGCAGGTAGGAGACAGGGAATTAACTGTTGCACAGAATCATGGTTTTGAGCAGCCGGTACTTGTCCACAGATCCAGACCCAATGAAAAAGTGGGAAGAGACCATTGATGCTTTTCAGTAGAATAGTACTTCAGCTCATTTTCCCAAAATAGCTCAATATAAACACATTCTTGTGAATCATCTCTCAAGATTTTACATATTTATATATATTACACTTATATATATATGTATTAATTTGGAGATGGAAGAGAAATATGTGCATAGAGATACTAGTCACTGCATTAAATAATGTTTCTGTTGAGGGGAAGAATACACAGTTAACACACACAAATATGAGGACAGTGCAGGGAAGACACACACAAATAAACCCCTGACTTCCAAGACATCTTCAGATTCAGTGAGCTCTGAAAAGGGAAACTAGACTTGGGAAGGTTCTTTGAGTCCCACAGCTGAAGAAGCAGGAAGAGTGGGACAAAGCTCTTATGATGGCCACAAGAGAAACAATGATTACTTAAGTGAGTGGAAAGAGCAATCTACAGAAACTGCATAAACTTCGTATTTTCTTAAGCCAATCAAGTCTCAGCAGATAGAGATCTTTAAAGGGTTCAAGCATCTCTTGATGATGCGATGCACCTCAAGCACCTCTTTAAATGAGAATTCTTCTCCAAAAGAATGCACTAGCAAAGATGTTCGTCGTTAACCTTATTGTCCCTTTTATAAAACTGAACAGAGAGCTAAGGCAAATCACGACATTTTTGTAGAGTTCCCTCTTTGCTTTGGTTCCCCGCTTGAGGTACCACAACCAGATTATAATACAGCATCCAGTAGATTGCAGAGGTGCAAGTAGCAACTTCAGTTTATATCTCATAGCCATTATTTACTTGGTCTGCAGCAGTGATTGCAGCAATTTTTGACTGTACTGAAAAAAAATCCAAAACAGTATCTCTGTAGCCTAGAAGCATCTTGTTCATATCAATGACAAAAACATTTGATGAACAAAAACCATTATTTCCTTAATAACTCAAAATTCATCCCTTATTTGGGAATCTGTTAATCAACTATAAGAAGGAAATTTGTCAATGAGATTTTGAACAATATCCTTCTGTGAGTAATCAATACCACTGTGTCTCAGTTAATGAAACACCTGTTTTCTACCATGCCATCATTTACAAGAACATTGTAAACAGTGATTCACATATTGTATTCTGCATATTTTTTAATTAGCTTAGGTTTTCACCAATTTATTCTGCAGTCTGAGAAGTTCCACCCTACTTGGAACACAAACTGGCATCTGCACAGTAACAAACAGGCACAAATAATTATTGCTGTTCTTGCATCACAACTTGATTGATGCAATAGCTTGAAACAGGACATCTCTGAAGTCTTTTTGTACCTCAGAGAGGTACCAAAATCTCTCCCATAAGAGAGTTTTAATTAGGTTGTCAAATCCACTGCCAAAGGACACACATAACTGAAGCTTGCTTTCCTAATGGCTTGTAGGAATTAATTTTCAGACTGCAGCATATTAAAACCTTTATATTATCCCTAGGCTTTTGCATTCTTCTATTTAATAGTTTCATACACCCAGCACTAGGGCAGGTTCCACCAACCTCAAATATTCAGGAACATATCAGAGTTTAGTAGTCCTGGTCTACACAAGCTGAAAGCTTGAATTCTGACTAAATTGTATTTACAAAATTGTAAATACAATATTTACTAAATTGTATTAACAAAATCTATGTTATTCTATTGTCAATGTAAAAGATTGACAGATATCAGGATATTTTATGATAACTCTAATACCTAAGTTCTAAGGATATATATTTTTAAAATGAAAATATGACACACACACAAAAAAAAAAAAAAAAAAAAAAAAAAAAAAAAAAAAAGGATGAACATCTTCAATACAGCTATATTGAATCAAATCAAATCCTGTCACAATTTTGATAACTGAGTGGGAGAACAGATATGCTCACCTTTGCAAGGTGGACCTCACTGCACCCATCTTCTTCATTAATTTAATTCAAAGCTCTTTTTCTTGTCTGCCTTGTTGCTTCAGTAGCTCTATTTTCCCAAGTTTTATT
The DNA here is from genome assembly GCF_965140915.1 of Aythya marila. NCBI lineage: Eukaryota > Metazoa > Chordata > Aves > Anseriformes > Anatidae > Aythya > Aythya marila. The sequence continues at coordinate 39,662,693 of NC_139080.1, read as the reverse complement.
ACCAAGTATGGCCTTACTCATTTCCACTGACAAATCTTTGAGATGCAGAGCTTCCCATCAGACATTTCAAAAATTCTAAGTCATATAAACACATGCAATGACTGCATTTCCTTTTCTATCTGTTTCAAACTCCTTTTTGTATGCCTGTCTCTTGAGGGACCTATAACACAATTCCCAAGAGCACATCTCATAACAAAGTACTTCTGATGTCTAGGAATTGTGTAACAGGAAGGCACTGGAGGAGAAAAAAGAAAAGAAAAGAAAAAAAAAAGAGAGAGAGAATTAAAGTTACTGCGGATTTGGACTCTCCATAATAATTCTTCAAAATTAAAAGAAAAATGAGAACAAATATTGAAATATATCACAGTCTCTTTCAAATTTTTCAACAAGAAAACAATTTCAATTTTCCAGGCTACATTTTCCCATTATTTATATTACATTTTAATTACATTTTAATGTAATATTACAATATTACATTTTCCCAGTATTTTCCCATACTTTTTTTTCTTGAACAAAATATAAAATCTTTTTTTTTCCGTTCTTTTGTTCTTGAACATAAACTTATAATAGAATTAAGCATAAATACTCTGACATCAGTGATGCTTCACCTGTCATCTCAAGATCTTAATTTTTCCTGGTCTATAAACCAGTTCAGCTACTAAAAATAAATACTTTTCCATGTGTGTTCATAAAAAGATAATGAGTTAAATGCTGAAAAAGTAGTCACAGTAAGCAACATGCAAATTCCATTCAGGGGAAATAATGAGAAATAAGGATGTATTATAAAGCTATAATGAATTAGCCCATTACTGTCAGATATTTTTTCTCATTATACTTTGTTTCCAGAGAACAAGGACTTAAATGTCTGGCAATAAAAGGCAGAGAGTTTTCATTTTCTTGTTTATTTAACCTTTTTTTTTTTTCCTTGCACCCCTGTTTCAGAGGTTTTTATAACAAGACAGCTTCTTTATAATTCATGGGAAACTTCAAGTTGCAATGGGAGCTCACCTCCTTTGTATTCTATTATTCTTTACACAAAACTTCCATTATGTCATTAAAGTAAGCATATTAATTAAAAGCTAAGGGAATATAGGAGGGACAAAAGAAACCTTCCTGTAGTGGAAAATAATGTTTGTTTATTTGTTTGTTTTTTATTATTATTATTTCTATTTTGAAGGTAGAACTCTAAATGAGCAGTTTTTGTGAAAGTATTATTGAAGTGCTGCTTCAGCAGAAGAAATAGCTGTGTGTCTCTAAAGTGTTGCTTTTAGCTGAAAACACAGCAAATGGGTTACAATAGGATAGTTATATCACTTTCTAGTCAGTGTTAGACTAACAAGTGCAATTTATGTCTAAAAATCTGTCGTTGTGTTCTTAACTGATAGTATCATCTCAAGTACATTGAGAAGTACTTCTCTGTATTATGTTGTGATGAATAAAAGAATATCCCAGTGAATATTCCTTTGGATGAATTCCAAAAGCTTCATCTTTCCTACAGTGGGGAAAAAAAAAAAATAAATAAAATCATATCACATCAAAAAAAAAAAAAAACCTACACAGATCTCATCTGCAAAAGAGACTGAAGAAGGCAAAAGAAAATAAGTTTTCATTTCTCCTTTCTTTATTTCTCATAATTTAAAACTTTTTTTTTTTTTTTGGTTGTATTTTTAAAGAAATACAGTATTTTCAGACAAAAGACAAGGAAGTTTACAGAATTGGTAATAGATTTGGAACTACAAGAAAGCAAGATTTCAGAGGCCTGTTTTCTGGGAGGTAGACAGAGAAACCAACATCTCCGCAATACCAACTCTAAGAATAGTAGATTGTTCACATCATACAATTAGAGGTACTCAAGATTTTAAAAGATGTCTATTGATTCCAGATGTTCAATTTGAAATCCGTCTCCTATTAAAAAAGGTCAGCCACTATCTAAAAATTATGAGGCCCCAAAGAAGTAAATGCCATTAAATTATCCCCAATTATTAATCACTTTTAAGTTTTGCCCATGGAGTTTGACAGTATCATTCTAATTATTAAACTTCCATCTCATTTTGAAATACATGTGCTTTGATTTCAGATACAGAACAGACTTTATATTAATAACAAATAATTATTACTTCCCCAGAGAGAAAGAAAAATACCAACATGAATTTTGTCCTTGTATTTTCTTAGACATACTATCTTCAATATAATACCTCCCAACACGTCTTCAGGGGAGAAAAACAGATGAGACTTGTGTAAGTAGATTTAACCACTACCATTTTATCATTTCAGTGAGAATCTGTTATCATTATAGCTGTTTGGTGGTGGTTTACTTTTTCCTATGTTTTCCTCATCTTCTATGCTAAAAATCACATCCTAGCTCAACGATGACCTGTATCACAGATGAGTGGGCTCAATTACATCACACACTGCTCAGAGCATTGTTCTCAAGAGTCATAGAATAAGTAAGCATGGAAAGACTTCTGAGGATTGTCTAGTCTAGACATCTTGCAGATGTTTAAATCCAGAACCTGAAACTTTTAATTCAGCAAATAGTTTAACAATACCCTGTAGAAACAGAGGATTATGCATGTTTTTTCCAGAATCTAACAAAACACAGCACAAAACAGAAAAATCCTCCACAAAAATGATAATAGGCAAAAAGTATTTTCCTCAGGATACTTCTGATAAGAAAATGATTCCTAAAATCATCTTAAATTAATATGTAGAAGTCCAACCCTCACACTATTTAACAGATTAGTCCATACATGCACTTAATAATGCACAGAATAGCATTTTTTATTTTATTTTTTTTACCCACCAGTAAACTGGTGTAAACTTGAGTAAACTCAAGATTAGCTGTGTAGAGAGGTTTATAGGACCAGTCTATTGGAAAAAGTTTCTTGTCAGTTTTCTTTATTGGCAGCCCACAGCAAGGAGACACTAGGCAACAGACTGATATGATGTTGAGGTGGAGGATATTGCTTTAAAACTGAGATACAAGTAGTTCTCTCTCTTTTTTTTTTTTTTTTTTTTTTTAATTAATTGAAAGTTAAATAATATGTAATAAGTCAGTGTATAATAAAAAGTTAGCAAAAGTGTTAATCCAAAGTACACAGAAACACACTAAAAGCAAACAAGTAAACAAACAAAATATCTTCAATGTACTATAGAATTTTATTTATTTATCTTTAATCTCATAACTAATTGACAGATGATATTTCAAGTGTTCTCTCTATGAATGGATAGTAATAAACACCCTTCCAGCCCAGGCCATAAAGGTTGAAGCCAACTCTTCCACTGTTGTCTACTAGTTTATTCACTTTGATTAAGTATACAAAACAGGTAGAAAGATTTACAGTTTTCACCACTCCAGCGAAAAGGCATTTAATAGATGTCAAATTAAAAAATAAATAAATAAATAAATAATAATAATAATAGTAATAATAATAATAATAATAAAATGTTGGTAACCAAAATAAATGGTAGACATAGACAAAAGTTCAACCTGTCATACTTGACAAAGTATTTGTTCAGCAAATAATTTCTGCTCCCTTTAGCTAGTAAGAACTTGCTAGCTTATTTTATCCATGATAAAAATACATCTTTCCTCTGATGATGGCAAAATAAGATCAGAAGTAAAATTGTTTATAATCCATTTTAGGATGTGAGGTGAACAGCAGTACCTCACTGCTGTGTGACCTGTGGCCCAGGCAGACACATCTTGCAGGCTTCGTTCACTCAAGCCCTCGCCTTTCCTCCCAGTCACACTGTTGACAGAGACCTATTGTTTCTATTTTTATTGGATCTTTTATTGCTATACTTTCTAGACATTGAAACCATCAGAAAAGTATTATGTACAAATATAATGGATGAAGAATAGACACCTGCTTTTAACAAGCTCTTGCAAGCTAAATACTCCAGCCAATGCAGGGAGAGGAGCTGGGCTGGAGTGCAGGGCTAAAGGGGCAGACAGGTGTACCCCCTTGCCAGACCACCACATCCCCTGTAACTGCCTAGGAAAGGGGACGTGGGGACAGAACCATCAGACAAAATGCTACTTTGGATTTTAAGTTATAATGAGACCATTTTAGTAATTTCTGGCCTAATCTAGAACTAATATTTTTGCTTATAATTATGTTTGTGTTTTTTGGTTGGTTGTTGGTTTTTTGTTGTTGTTGGTGGTGGTGGTGGTTTTTTTTGTTTTGTTTTGATAACTATTGTTGGTACTCTGCTAATGTTTACAAGAAACTATTAAGATTTGCAGAATCACAGAATGGTTGATGTTGGACCTCTGGAGATCATCTGGTCCAAACCCCTGCCAAGCAGGGTCACCTACATCATGTTGAACAGGATTGCATCCAGGTAGGTTTTGAATATCTCCAGAAAAGGAGATTCTACAACCTCTCTGAACAACCCGTGCCAGTGCTGTGTTACCCTCACAGTAAAGTCTCCCAGTTGAACTCTGGATAGGCTGGACCGATGGGCTGAGATCAACTGCATGAAGTTCAACAAGGCCAAGTGCCGGGTCCTGCACCTGGGGTGCAATAACCCCAAGCAGAGCTATAGGCTGGGAGAGGAATGGTTGGAGAGCTGCCAGGCAGAGAAGGACCTGGGAGTGATGGTGGATAGTCGGCTGAATATGAGCCAGCAGTGTGCTCAGGTGGCCAAGAAGGCCAACGGCACCCTGGCTTGTATCAGGAACAGTGTGGCCAGAAGGGCTAGGGAGGTGATCGTCCCCCTGTACTCAGCTCTGGTGAGGCCACACCTTGAGTACTGTGTTCAGTTTGGGGCCCCTTGCTACAAGAAGGACATCGAGGTGCTTGAGCGGGTCCAGAGAAGGGCGACGAAGCTGGTGAGGGGCCTGGAGAACAAGTCCTACGAGGAGCGGCTGAGGGAGCTGGGCTTCTTCAGCCTGGAGAAGAGGAGGCTCAGGGGCGACCTTATCTCTCTCTATAGGTACCTCAAGGGAGGCTGTAGCGAGGTGGGGGTTGGTCTGTTCTCCCACGTGCCTGGTGACAGGACAAGGGGAAATGGGCTTAAGTTGCACCAGGGGAGTTTTAGGTTAGATGTTAGGAAGAACTTCTTTACTGAAAGGGTTTTGAGGCATTGGAACAGGCTGCCCAGGGAGGTGGTGGAGTCACCATCCCTGGAAGTCTTCAAAAGACGTTTAGATGTAGAGCTTAAGGATATGGTTTAGTGGGGACTGCTAGCGTTAGGTCAGAGGTAGGACTCGATGATCTTGAGGTCTCTTCCAACCTAGAAATTCTGTGATTCTGTAAAGAAGTGCCCCCTCACATTTAGATGGAATTTTCTGTGTTTCAATGTGTGCCTGTTGCCTCTTGTCTTGTCACCAGGCACCACTGAGAAGAGTCTCACTCCATCCTCCAACACCCTTCAGGTATTTATAGACATTGATAAGATCCCCTCTCAGTCTCCTCTTTTCCAGGTTAAACAGTCCCAGCTCTTTCAGCCTCTCCTCACATGACAGGTGTTTCAGTCTCCTGATCATCTTAGTAGCCCTCCTCTGGACCCGCTCCAGTAGTTCCATGCCCTTCTTGTGCTAGGGAGCCCTGAACTGGACACAATACTCCAGCTGTGGCTTCACCAGGGCTGAGCAGAGGGGGAGGATCACCTTTCTTGACCTGAAGGCAACACTCTTCCAAATGCACCCCAAGATACAGTTGGCATACTTCATTGGCCACAAGGGCACGTTGCTGACCCATGGTCAGCCTGCTGTCCATCAGGACTCCCAGGTCTCTCTCCACAGAGCTGCTCTTCAGCAGGTCAGCCCCCAGCCTGGGGTGGTGCTTGGGGTTCCTCCCAAGGTGCAGGACCTTGCACTTGTCCATATTGAACATTATTAGGTTCCTCTCTGCCAAATCTCCAGCCTGTCCAGGTCCCTCTAAATCAGAGTTACTGAATGTGTTACTGGGTATCTGGAAAATTAATTCTCAGAGGAATTTTCAATGTTGATTTGCACTATCTCAAGGTAATAGAGACTGACAGGTCCCTGGGGAGGTCTCCAACCCAGCCCCTACCCAGGAGCAGGCCAAGGCCAGGCTGTTCGGGCCTGGGCTGTCCTAGTGGGGAAAAGGCTTCTCCTCATCTCCAGCCTGAGCCCCTCATGCCTCAGCCCATGCCATGTCTCCTGCCAGGAACCACTGGGCAAAGCCTGGCCATGTCTCCTCCGTCCCCTCCTGATGTTGGGCTACTGCTGCATGCCCTCAAAGCCACCCCTTCTCCCAGTTGAACCAGCCCTGCTCCACAGCCCCCATCCCTGGCTGTGAGGTCTTCTCCTCCTTGAGCTTCACAGAATGACAGAATCATCTAGGTTGGAAGAAACCTCCAAGATCACCTAGTGCAACCTCTGACATAATGCTAACAAGTCCTCCACTAAACCATATCACTAAGCTCTACATCTAAATATCTTTTAAAGACCTCCTGTGATGGTAACTCAACCACTTCCCTTGGTAGCCCATTCCAAAGCCTAACAACCCTTTTGGTAAAGAAGTTTTTCCTAATATCCAACCTAAATCTCTCCTGGTGAGCTTGTCACTAGGTACAGAAGCCTGTCATCACCAGCAAGGTCTGCCAAAGAAGGTGGTGAGGACCTCTGCCTTATCTGGTGTTCACTGTATGTTCTTATCCATGTGTAGTGATCCTTACTGAAAGACCACAGCACATCAAGGAGTCAGTGATCCACATAATAATTAACCTGAATATGCCAAGGTCTGTGTTTGGCTTTCAGACTGTTGCGCTACACAAATCCCTTGATAACAGGATAAACTCTGCCAACTAATTGTGAGAGAGGAGTCTGCAGGCAGCTCCCACACAGCACCAGTAATTACACCACTTGCATGTCTTTGCCTTTATCTAGCAGTACAGCAAGAAGTTCTCCTTTCTGTGGAAATTATGAATAGAGGTGTTTCATTGTCAGAAAATCCTATAATAGCTTGAATAAGCAAAATGGTGGAATCTTTTCTGTGTACAGGCTCTCTGTGGTGTGCTGCAAATGGATTGGAGAGCCTTTTAATGCTGCTTAACCTGGGGTTCCCACCATCTAAAGGAACAAAAGACCTTCTCTGTTTATACTGTTAGCTCAAACATCTTAAATGATACTTTACAGTCCGAGTACCTTTCTTATTGGGATCATAACCAACCAGCACTTCGTGGTGTCAAACACCATCTTTCAATGCATCCACATTTTCCTTGTCAGCCTTCTACAACTAATGTAGAGGTAAATCTCTTGTTGCTACCCTTTACATATTTTGCAAGTATCAATTTCATCTGAGCTTTGGCTTCCCTGACAGCACCCCTACATACTTGGGCAATTTTTCTTGTTTCCTCTTTCACTGCTATTCTTCCCCATCCTGTACACTGCCCTTTCACAGTGGAGTTTTGTCTTGACTTCACTGCTTTGCCAGGCTGGCCACGTGTCTCCTTGTTTTTCTGAGTATCAAGACTATCGAGGAGACTCTCCTCAAAGGCTGAACAGTTCCCCTGGGTTTGTCTGCCCTTCAGAACAGTCTCCAATGGTATCTCACATATCAGTTCCCTAAATAACTCAAAACCTTCTCTCCGAAAGCCCAGGGTCTGTGCTATGCTACTCTCCTGCCTCCCTCTTTCTCTTCAGAAACTTGGCCTCATTGTTTCATGATCACTACAGAGCAAAAGCTGTCATTACTAACCTTTGTCAGCAAACAGTAGGTACAGCTGTAGATCTGTGCATTTCCCTTGTTTGTCCTTCCCTGTACTAGTATAACAAGAAGTCACATGTGACTCCCTCCAGCCATCTCCTGGATGGTTTGTGTCCTGACATGTCTAGTCATTTCCTGACATTCCCAGTCAGGAAAGCTTCATCTACCGTCTTATCTAGCTGGTGGTCTTTATCACACTCGCACCACAGCATCGTGCTTAGTGATCGCTCCTCTGACATGACCCACAAGTTCTTAACCAGGTCTGAGCCCCACACACTGGAGCTGCTCCTTCCCGGGGGACCTCTTTCTTCCTGCCTGTCTCTCCTGAAGGGCTTGTCTCCATCCATCACAGCTCTCCGGTTACGTCAGCTGTCCCACCATTGCCCAGATATCCCAGTAACGTTGTTATCTCTGTGACTATATGATGAGTTCTCATCCCTCCTGCTCAGCTTCCAGGCTGTGTATGAATGTACACATGCCCCAGAGGTGGGTGTCCTTTGACCCTATTTTTATATGCCCAAACTCTGCCTTGTTCCATGACCCTCCACCCCCTTCACCTTTTTCTTTTTGCCCTTTTCTCACCTTGCTGGACTGTAATCGCCCTCTCACAGCACTCCCATTTAATGCTCTCCTCACTAAGTTAGCCATCTTCTTGGCAAAGATGTTTGCCACACTAAGTGAGAAGGAAAACGATAGCTTATTTCTTGAATTTACAAACCTGGAACTTCTAGGGCAAGCTAAGCTTGCCTCAAGACTGCCTAACTTGATTCATGCTAAGTCACTCTGAAATCCAACTCTTCACTTACAGGGTGACACCTACAGTATCCGTTTTTCCAAAACCTCAAACATATGTAATTATAGCTTAGCTCTGCCTTAACATAGCTGATTTTCCCCACCAATCATTTGTATAGGGCCCATCTGATTTTGGCAGTCTGGGACAGGACCAATGACCTGAATCAGAGCTGTGATTTCATTGTTGCCACAAAAAATAAAAAAATAATAAATAAATAAATAAATAAGTAACATTTTTGTCTTCATACATTACTCACTTGCCATTTTTTATTTTTGTTTCTGAACTACTGTAAATATCCTGTGGGAAAATTAATCTCAAAAAGTAATATATATATATATATATTCATCTCAAAAAGTAATATATCTTTGAACAATAAAGAATAAAGTCAATGTTGCTGTAATCATAAACTGTACAGCAGAACTGCCGTATAGCCCCTTTTTGATATACCAGAACACTATACTCTTCAGCCCCTATTTAAAAAGGGTTAAAAACACCACACAATTTGAGGTACAAAAGTACAAATCATATTCAATATTTTGTTCAATAGAAGCTAGACAGGCTTTTTAATAGAAGCTTTACAGGCAAAATTTAAGATGATTCAAAACATGTTGTTTTGAATAGCAAAACTTTCATCAACTTGAGCAGGGGGTTCCACTCAGCTTTCCATTTCCAGAGTTACACAAACAGATGACGGAGAGAAGAAAACAGCATAAAAGCCTTTGTTTCTAAGGCAATAGCTATTCTTTAAATTCCTAATGTGTAATACCATTACTTGAAGCGTAACCAGGATTAGTGCACAATAATCAAAGATAATAGCTGCAAGTTAGTTCAGAGGTAGCCACTTCTGTGTTTTAGGTGGTCTGACCAAGGTTAGCTCTTGCAAATCATTTCTGTCTCAAACACTCTTCCTTTCCTCAGATCTTGACAATAAAACAACTCCTGCTCCATTGCTCAAGAACGAATATCAAGCACTCAAAAACTAAACAAGCTAAACAAAACCATAGACATGTTTGTGTAAATAAGACTACAAATTATTCTTCATGAATTAGCAATTAAAGATATAAAATAATTAAAAAATAATAATTTTAGGGTTATGACTTGTTACTTTTTCATTGAGTAAGCATGAGACATTAAGATCTGCAAGTTCTACAATCATGTGAAGTAAGGGCAGGTTGGAAAACACAGATATTTATACACTGTAACAGATACGGAGAATGCAGAAAAACAACGTAGCTATTCTCAGTGCCAACCACAATGCGCAATTACTATTTTAAATCTTCTGTATTTGACAAAGTCTAAATCAAGTCTTTGCAGGATGGAAATTAGTTCTTCAAAACATAGAATTTTCTATTCCTTACAAGAAAATCGCAGATACTTAAATAGCTTTACAAGATGTTCAGATTAGATTATTTATGCAGAACAACTAAGACACACCTGGCTACCCCACATTTATTTTTATTTTTATTTGTTTAATAAATCTCCTTTCTAAAGAAATCAGTTTGTAGTATAGGATAAACCCCAGAGACTGATCTAAGGAAATTGTATTCTCAATTTTCAAGGATATGCTGAAATACTACCTACATCATCTTTCACCTATACAAAGCTATCTGCACATAGTAGCAGCCTCCCATAAGGCACATTACAGAAGGCTAGCATGCTTATGGAGTGAGAGCAAGTCCACAGTTACTGGCCAGTTTCCAGATGACCAATAACAGGGAACAAAACAAGGCCTTTGAAAATAATAATAATGATGATAATAATAATAATCAGATAAACCATCTGAGCCCCCAGAACAATGGTATTAAGGCAAGATCAGGCAAGACCAGGAGCAAAGGAATACTTGCGCATAGTGCTAGTTATGTCTCTTCAACACTGACCTTCAAAAGGTCTCTTTAGCCCACTGACAACCATCAAAAAGTAAATTGTAGCAGAAATTAGAAGTTACAGCAGGAGAAAGAAAAAAAAAAAAAAAAAGCCACAAGCAGGGAGGCAGGGCTGTGGGAAGGATGTAATGGTAATTACATAGTAATTTAAATTTTATACTTTTTTTACACTAAAAATTTTACACTACATTTTTACACTTTTTCAATGGATTTGGTGGGAAAGGAGTTGAGAACAAGAAAGGTGGAGGTGGGAAATGACATAAAGATTAGTATGCTCTGGCATCACTTCAGAAAACATTGTCAAATATATTAGCCTTTGTGAGGTGGAATTTCAGATATCCTATACTTATAAAAAGGGAAGAGCACAATTTAACAAAATAGACACTACTCAATGTCCACTCACAAAGCCAATGATATTAAAAAAAAAAAAAATCATAATCAACTTCTCCCACCTGTCCTCCAGTTTACAACATTTAGAAGTTTAAGTGTAATGCAAATCCTGTAGTATAAATATACCACCTTAATATTGCTTTAGACAAAATGTCAGGAAGTAATTGCTCATCTACTCAGAAAAAAAAAAAAATGTATATATATATGGAAATGTAATGATTAATCTAATACAGCTGTTCAAATCTGGCAAGCATTTGCAACCTGAATCTCATTCAGCCTTCTGACAGGAGTAAGGATTCATCTCCACTGTAAGCAACCAGAACCACTGTTTCAAACAATGGAAACTCAACAAGCCCTTAAAAATAGACCTCTGAACTGCACTGTACCACTGTACTTGTTTCTGATGAGTTTTGGTGATAGACCATGGGAATAAAACTTAAGGTACCTACCAAAAAAAGTCAATGTATTCTGCAAAAAAAAAAAAAACTATAGTATTTTAATCTGCAGGATGATACCTCTCTTCCTCTTCCCCCTCCATAAGAGAATACTGTTACTTTCTGTGATGCTTTCTTGTTGCCATGGCATCCTTTCTATTGTAGGTCTTTTCACCCTCATGCTATTTCCCCAGTTGGCACTCAACCTGTGGGCATCTTCCTTCCAGTTCAAAAGCTTATAAATATTTGTTTCTTTTTGAAACAACACATTTCATCTGTGCATACAAGGTGCATTGTTCTGCACCTCAGAGAGTTAGGTTTCAGCTAGAATGCAGAACACTGTAAGCGCATAAGGACTGAGGTTGTACTTGGACAGTAAGCAGTTCATCCAAAATCTTTGTCTGCATTAGTCCAGTACCTAGCACTGGGATACCTGATCACCAGAAAAGAGACCATCAAGCACTCTAATAACTATCACTCTTTTCTTCAACTTTACTACCCAATTTATTCTCTCAATTTCCATGTATATCTCTCCAAGATGATCATTTTCCTGACACGCAATCCATGCTGTGGCATGCATCCCCATCAAGATGTCTGTCCATCCACCTCAGAGACTATTTGTACATTCCACCGGGCTGACTGAAGGCAGAAACACCACCAAGGAAGACACCTTCTCAAGATGAAACCTCCGGTTCCCTAGAGAGCATCGTTAGTCTATCTGCCTGCAAGTACTGTGCCTGAGAGCGCAGCCGCTCCCCTCCCAGCGTGAGGAAAGCAGCCACAAGTCTCCAGCCGCTACTTTGCGGCCCCGCCGGGAGCCGCCGCTGCTCTCCCAGGAGATGCGCTCCGCGTTGCACTTAGGAAAACACCCTCCGCTCACACAGAGAAAAAGAAACAAAAAAAAGAAAAAAAAAAAAAAAAAAAAAAAAAAGCGGGGGTGGGGCGGGGAGGAAAGGGGTTGCAAAACAGGAGAGTTTTGCCTGTCATAACTACAAAGTCGCAAGGAAAGTGAGATTTTTCGGAGGAGAGGCAACAGGTTTGCTAACACCGCCCCCACCCCGCCACCAGGGGAAGCACCCTGCTTCACAAGGGGCCCCGTCCCCCATCCCGATTCCGTCCCCGACCTGGGTCGCGGGCACTCACCGGCGGCGCGGGCGCGGAGTTTCCGCTGCGTTTGGCGGAGCCTCGCCGTGAGCTCAGCCGCCGCCAGGACTCCGCCAGCCGTCCGCGACCGCTGCCGCGACCGCTGCCACTACTGCCACCGCCGCCCGCCGCCCCCTCGGCGGCACAGCCCCGTTCTGCCGCCCCGGGGCTCCGCCGTCTCTGCCCCATGGCCCGCGGCGGCGTCCCCTCTCCGCTCGGTTCGGCTCGGCTCCGCGCAGCCCTTATCTTTAGCGATGCTGTCGAGACGCGGCGGGGGGGCGGCGGGGCGGGCCGGGGCGGAGCGGCGCCGCCCGCCCCCCGTGGCCGCGGGACCGCTCGGGGGGAGCCTCGGGGCTCGGGGCGGCGGCAGCCCCCCGGGGATGGAGTGAGGCGGGGGGGGACGGCGAGAGGGGGGCACCCGCCCCTGGGGCTTCTGGAGGAGCGCGGTGTGAGCGCAGGCGATTAGAGCTCGTCGTACCCCACGGCGAAATGAGAGTTAATTGAGGGTCGGGTAGCTATACTCGATTTTGTCGCGACATGTGACATGTTATGCCCGTTCACTTCTACGTCTGGGTCTTGCCAAAATCTTACCAGGAGACTTCTCTTCATTAGTCTACGTTAACTGAACTAGATTAGTGGCTTTTCAGCAATAAATCATGTTCCTTTTTAAAATCGGGTAGCCCTTACCGATGTGCGAGTTCCCCAAAGCCCATCATTTTTCTCTCTTGTTTACACTAGGAGGGTGGAAACATGAAGTCAGCAGCAAAAGGCAGCGTGGTACCTGTTGATAGGGTGCACCTTCTGGTGGTCTGGTTTTCTTTCTTAAATATAACAAGGAGCCTCTCTGGAATAAATGCCCTCTCTGCCAAAATTGCAAGGGTCCTGGGGTCAGTATGCCGTAGATGATGTTTTAGGAATGTGCATATCGGGTTCATCTATGCTACCTGCTGATCACAGGGCACCGGTGATGTGCTGTGGGGAAAAGGTGCCTCTCCTTTGCCGTCTGAGATCACTGCTAATACTTCTCCGTGAGGTGAGAGGACGCTCAAGTCCCCACGGCTGAACTAAGATAGCTAGTAAGCATGTTAGAGTACAAGCTCAGACGTTAAGACGTTTTACCTTGTAAAGCATTACAAGGTAAATATTTCTTCTTGTGCAACACAGTCATGCTAAAACCATCAAAAAAAAAAAAAAAAAAAAAGAAAGAAAGAAAAAAAAAAAAGAGAGAGAGAGAAAAGGGAAAACAACAATAAACTAGATAGATATTCTGTTATTCAAGGATCATTAAAATACACTGAGTGTTTTGCAGTCACTAAACCATTGACTTGCACTTTTGATTTATCTCTACAAGAATTTCTTAGAAGAATGCTTTACTGAAAAAGTCAGATGTATGCAGCTCTCTTCAGAAGCTGGACATTCTGTTTTTCTATCTTAAAAAGACAACATTATAAAACACAATATTATTCTAGTTACAGCCACAGTACTTTAAATGATATATGAAAGGATATATCTTCCTCACAGTGTATCTACTGCTGTAATAGTAATCAAGAAAGAAAAGGCAGAGTTTCCAAAGAATGTGTTAAATCCTCTGCTAAATAAAGGTTTGAAGCAAATAACTAAGGATTTTGTTATGTCATCAGGTAGTCTAATTCCTTTTACTCCTCTAATTAGATTCCAGTCTGATTGTTTACCTCCCATTCAGTGGGGATACACATGATCCGGAGGGTCTTTTCCTTCCAACACCTGTAACTATAGCAAATCACTTCATTTGGTTGAACTATTCTCTTGACTGTTTTTAGCTTCATTTATTCTGTACTGAGGCACATCAGTACTAGGTCAACATTGCTGAGTTAATCAATTAGTTTTATCATTTTTATTAACATCTACAGACCAACTCTTCTGGTATCTCCTCTATCTGCTAGTCATAGTATTAAATTTCCCAAAGCAGTGTTTTTCTTTAATTATGCATTAGAGGAACCTAACGATTTTCAAATCCCATAAAAATTTGTAAGTGACTTTGTTGGGTTTTGGTATTGTTTTTTGTTTGTTTGTTTGTTGTTGTTGTTGTTTTAAATTGTTTGTTTTGTTTTGTTTTTCTTTAATCAAATTAAATAACACCCAGAGACTACTAAAGAGTTTTTCTTGGGGTAGTGGGGAATCTCTAAAAGAATTCACGGCCAGGATACAACAATGCTTGTGTTACTGACTTATCAATAGACTTTGACTCTGCAGCTGGAAGATGAAGTCTGCTTCCTTCACCTGTTTTGTTACACAGTGCATACTACTTATTCAGCTCACATAACCATGTAAAATACAACAGAAAAGCAAACAAGAATTCTTATTTAAAATGGCAAAGCTAAATGGCTACAGATTTCAAACTAAAACAGAACAAAAATCACAGTCAAGAAGAATCTAAGTTCCTGTAAGTCTAATACAGAACAGAGGCCATCAGAAGGTCAAATTTTGTGAAAAGATGTTCACATGTTAATAGACGTGAACCTGTTTTATTTTCAGATGTAAAGGCTGAGCTTTCAGCACAGAAAACGGGCTTCATTTTCTTTATTTAAGCCTGTAAGAACCAGACCATCCTAGTGCCAGTTGTGTTTTGTATAAACCATCATAACAATAAATTTCTACTTCTTATGTTGTCTGACAGATCTTACTGTAACATGTATGTTACTGTAACATGATACACCACACATGATTGGTTTTTATCACTGACATTATGTACACCATATGTTTATTCCTCCTAAACTTATAAGCATTGCTGTTGTGGCTATAGTCACCCATACTGTCTGCCTGGCTAGCAAGGTAGCATTTTTGTCTTGAGCAGAGAAGGACATAACTGCATGTTATGTATACTGTAGTCTAACATCTTTATTTTAGCATTTTTCATTCCACCTATATTTCTTATTCACAGTGGTTTAAAAGTACTTACTAATATTTATCAACAAGTACAAACAAATATGTCATTAGGTGTTGACAGGGCTTTATTTGCATGGTTTAAATCATAGAATCAGTTAGGTTGGAAAAGACTTCAAAGTTCGAGTCCAGCTAAGGAGTTGGATTCAATGATTCTTGTGGGTCCCTTCCAACTCAGGATATTTTATGATTCTATGATCATCTAGTCCAGCATTTAACCTAGTCCTGGAGAAGAGCCTGATCCCCACCTCACTATATCCTCCTTTAAAGTAACTGTAGAGAATGATAAGGTCTCCCCTGAGCCTCCTTTTCACAAGGCTAAACAACCCCAGCTCCCTCAGCTGTTCCTCACAAGACTTGTTTTCTAGACCCTTCACCAGCTTCATTGCCCTTTTTTGGATGGACTGCAGTACTTCCATTCTTATAGTGAGAGGTTTGAAACTGAACACAATATTCAAGGTGCAGCCTCACCAGAGTGGAATACAGGGGAACAATCACCTCCCTGGTCCCTCTGGCCATGCTATTTCTGATACAAGCCAGGAAGTAGCCAAGTTGGCCTTCTTGGCTACTTGAGCATGCTGCTGGCTCATATTCAGCCAGCTATTGACCAATACCACCAGGTCCCTTTCCAGCAGCTTTATAGCCATTCTTCCCCCATCCTGTAGTGTAACATAGGGTTGTTGTGCCCCAAGTGTAGGACCTGGCACTCAGCCTTGTTAAACCTCATACAATTGGCCTTGGCCCACCACCACAGCCTATACAGATCCCTCTGCAGACACTTCTACTCTCAAGTAGATCAATACTTGCACCCAAATTGGTGTTTGCAAAATTACTGAAGGTGCACTCTATTGCCTCATCCAGATCATTGATAAAGATATTGAAGTCGTCCTAGTACTGAACCCGAGGGGACTCCACTAGTGACCAGGCTCCAGCTGTATTTAACTCCATTCACCACAACTCTTTGTGCCCAGCCACCCCGACAGCTTTTTAACCAATTAAAAGTAAACCAGTCCAGGCCTTGAGCAGCCAGCTTCTTCAGGAGAATGCTGCAGGAAACTGTGTTAAAAACTTTACTGAAGTCTAGCTAGAACATATACACAAACTTTTCCTCATCCACTGAGCATGATGTCATCTTGTTATATAAAGAGTTCAGGTTTATCAAGCAGGATCTGCCTTTCATAAGCCCATGCTGACTGGGCCTGATCACCTGGTTGCTCTGTAGATGCTGCATGATAATCTGCTCGGTGAGTTTCCCTGGCACCAAGGTCTACTGACAGGCCTAGAGTTTCCCAAATCCTCCTTCCAGCCCTTCTTGTAGATGGGTGACACATTTGCTAGCTGCCAGTTGACTGGCACCTCCCCCGACAGCCAGGACTGCTGATAAATGATGGAAAGCAGCTTGTTGAGCACTTCCACCAACTCCCTCAGAACCCTTGGCTGGATCCCATCTGATCCCATAGACCTGTGCACACCTAAGTGGAGTAGCAGGTTGTTAACCAATCCCTCTTGGGTAGAGAGGGCTTCATTCTGCTTCCTGTCCCTATCCAGCAACTCAAGGAGCTGAGTATCTGGAGAACTGATTTTGCTGCTAATGGCTGAGACAAAGAAGGCATTAAGAACCTCACTATTTTCCTCATCTCTTGTCAGTGTTTCCCCACACATCCAGTAAAGGAGGGAGATTCTTCTTAGTCCTCCTTACCTTGTTTATGCATATGAGTTTATAAAAACATTTTTTATCGTCTTTAGCAGCAGTAGAAAAATTGAGTTCTAGCTGGGCTTTGGCTCTTATAATTTTCTGTCTTCACAGCCTCATGACATCTTTACAGTCCTCCCAAGTGGCCTGTCCCTCCTTCCAAAGGTTATAAACTCTCTTTCTTCCTGAGCTCTACCCAGACCTCACTGTTCAGCCAGGCCAGTTTTCTTCTGCCCTGGTTCATCTGTTGGCATGTGGGGATTGCCTGATCCTGTGCATTTAGGATTTCCTTCTTGAAGAGTGACTAGCCTTCCTGGCCTCCTTTGCCCTTCAGGACTGCCTGCCCAGGGACTCTGTCAAACAGTCTTCTTAACAGGCTGAAGTCTGTGCTCAGGAAGTCCAGGGAGGCAGCTGTTCTCCAGCTACTCAGCCCCCTGAGCTGTTAGCTAACCCCATTCTTTACTTTTCCAAGATATATTTTCCAAATATTTTAGCTTAGCAGAGTTCAAGACCCACAGAGGTGTTTGGTTTGAACTATTCAGAGGCTTGGAAGCAGTCACTCAGGGTCTGTGAAGTACTTTCATTTCTTCTTGCATTAGTAAGACAGCAGTTATAATTTCAGCTGGAAGAGACCGCTGGGGTTCAAGTGATCCAATGCTCTGCTTAAAGCAGGTCCACTGAGATCAGCTTGCTCAGCGATTTTTCCAGTGGGATACTGAAAAAAAATAAATAAAATAAAATAAATAAAGCTTTCACAGTGTCTCTGTAATTTTTTTTCAGTGTTTATCAGCCACTTAGTGAAACATCTAATTCAAAATTCTCATGTTCACACTTTGGTCTGTTGTTTTTTCTCATTTCATCAAACACTTTCAAGGATAGCCTGGCTTCATCTTCTCTATACTATCATATTTAATAGATGGAGGCAACAGTTAAGCCTTTGCAAAGCCTCTGTCCTTAAGGATGAAGAAATATATTCTCTCAATATCTTTTCAAAGACAAAGTGGATAAAACTTTCTACACACAGCTACAAGTAGCCTCACATTCTCAGACCTTGGTCCTCACAGAAAGCTTCAACCACTCTAATATCTGCTGGAGGAACAACACAGCAGGGTATATGCAATCCAGGAAGTTCCTGGAGAATATCAATGACAACTTCCTCATCCTCATGAGGATAAATGCTCTGCTGCACCTCATACTTAAAAAAAAAAAAAAAAGTACATGGGTGTTCTGGTGTACAAAACATTTGATAATGAGCCATCATTGTGCACTTGCAGTCCTGCATCCTAGGCCTCATCAACAGAGGAGTGGACAACATGTGGAGGGAGATGATTGTCCCTCTCTACTCTGCTATTGTGAGGCCCCAGCTGGAGTGCTGTATCCAGGTCTGGAGCCCCAGAACAAGAAGGATGTGGGGCTGTTAGATTGGATCCACAGGAGGGCCACAAAGGTGATGGAACACTGATCCTGGGAAGACAGGATGAGAAAGCTGGTAATGTTCAGCCTGGAGAAAAGAAGACTCTAGGGAGAAGTCACTGCAGCTTTTTGATACTCAAAGGGGGCTTATGAAAAAGGTGGAGAGCAACTTTTTGTCCAGACAGCTAATGACAGGACAAGGAGTGTCGTGGTTTAACCCAGCCGGCAGCTAAACACCACGCAGCCATTCGCTCACCCTCCCCCCTCTCTCTCTGGGACGGGGGAGAGAAATGGAAAGTGAAGCCTGTGAGTTGAGATAAAGGCAGTTTAATAAGACAGGAGAATAATAATAATAATAATAATAATAATAATATGATGATGATGATGATGATGATGACGATGATGATGATGATGATGATGATGATAGTACTACTACTAATAATGTATACAAACAAGTGATGCACAATGCAATTGCTCACCACCCGCTGACCGATGCCCAGCCTAACCCCGAGCAGTCCAGCGCCCCTCCCCCAGCTAGCCACCCCTATATATTGTTTAGCATGACGACAGATGGTATGGAATACCCCTTTGGCTAGTTTGGGTCACCTGTCCTGGGTCTGTCCCCTCCCAGCTCTTACTGCACCCCCAGCCTGCCTGTTGGCAGGACAGAGCAAGAAGCTGAGATGTCCTTGGTTCAGTATAAGCACTGCTCTGCAACAATTAAAACATCGAGGTGTTATCAGCACTCTTCTCATCCTAAGCCAAAATATAGCATTCTACCAGCTACTAGGAAGAAAATTAACTCTGTTCTAACTGAAACCAGGACAAGGGGGAATAGTTTTAAACTAAAAGAGAGGAGATTAAGATTAGAGGTTAGGAAGAAATTCTTCACTGTGAGTGTGTTGAGACACTAGAACAGGTTGCCCAGAGAAATTGTGGATGTTCCATCCCTAGGTGCTCAAGAACAGGTTGGATGAGGTCACCTCCTTTTATTGGGTGACTGCACTGCAGCAGGGTTGGAACTAGATGATCTTTAAGGTCCCTTCCATTCTGTAATTCTGTGATATGAATCCTTTGCTACAGTGACCATGTGATGGAAATGTTCAGAATTCTGAGGAGAAGAAACAGAACAAAAAGCTAGATCACCACTCTAGACATCAGTCTTTTCAGGAACTTGCTTGAAAGAATCCCATGGTTTCTTTCAATCCAAGTTTCTGGATAGGAGAGGCCAAGAAAGCTGTTTTAAGAGTCACCTCCTCCAAGCTCAAGACCAGTCCTTCCTACCAGGCAGGAGGTCATTCAAAAATGCCAGGAAACCCGAGTAAATGAACAGCGAGCTACTGGTAAAACTAAAAGATAAAAGGGAGTATACAGAAGATGGAAGCAGAGGCAGGTCGCCTAGGAGGAATATAGAGATGCTGTCCAAGCTTGCAAAGCCAATGTCCAAACAGAGTTGCATCTGACCAGGAACATCATGATCAAAGACCTGTGGTAAAGGTCCTGTGGATATTTCATACCTGTGATGTCAGATCTTAAAAAAAATATATTAACGTTCAATAAAATTATAAATGATAAACAACCATGAACACTATGTAAATACATACAATTCTTTGGTGTGTTTTAATGTCCGCTTCCTGCTACAGAAGAATCAGTTTGTAGTTTGTGCATGTTTTAGGCAGAACCAGACTGCTATCACAGCAGTATGGTGTTGTCAGAGGACTGAGAGCCTTCTTCATGACTGTCATCTTTTCAAGTCTATCATTGCTATGATGTTGTAGGGTATAGGCAACCATGTTTTGGGACAGGGTATTTGAAAGTATTTCTGATTTTGCCCCAGGTTCATAAGAGAAAAGATCATGCTGTAGCTTTTGCTGCATGCTTGTAATTCAGGCAGAGGATGGGGAAATGGAATTTGTCTGTATGTTATCCTGGGAGCTGCACATGTCGGAGTTTCTCATCTCATCATGCCTGCATTTAGGTCATCTTGCTTACCTCATGAAAGCCATTGAGGAGCAAGAGGTCCTACAGAGCAAGCTCTTCCCTTTATCTTCTCTGATGGAAAAACAGGCTGCAGAGAGCAGGGGCCAGAGGATGTGAATATAGCTAACATAGCTGCAGATTGTGGTGCCACTGTAGAAATAGCATCCTAGGTATATGGTGATGGAAGTAGAAATTGGAAAGAGACTAATATTGTGAGAGAGGAGAAGCAGGCTTTTCTCAGTGGATGACAAATATGACAAATCCCTCAACTGGACTGATGCTAATAGCAAAAAAAAAAAAAAAAAAGAAAAAAAAGAGTTTGGTTCCTTCATTTATGCTCAACACCCTACACTTGGAAGGCACTTGTAACTAATTCTTCTATATTTGTGTATGGATTATGGAAGCAACTGTGAAAAGACACTAACTTTTTGAAAATGTGAGAGGATTTTACTCTTTCACTAGAACATAGCATTTCTATGCCTTAATACTTAAACTATTATACACAGTCATTGGAAATAATTTGGATATTCTGTTGTGTTTACCATAGTATGTAATGAGTATTTTTCAACTACTACAGCAACATCAATAATGCCACATAACAAATAAAAGCTTGAAAGTTGATGTTATTCATCATCAGACATAATGAGCGCATTACCTAGGATTTTGCATACATGTTCAAGTATTTTGTTCTCCCTCATAGTCATTTTTGTAGATCCCTCTAAAAACTAACTACAAGATAAATTATTATCATTATTATTTAAAATTATTGTCAGAGACATGTGGGGAATAGTTTAATGGAAAAATATTGGTTGAACTAAAAATGCACTGGAGATTAGTAATTAAAATGCTTGGTGACATTCATAATTTTACAAGTGAAGAAAACTCTTCACTTGCTTTTTTTTCTGTCTCTTGGTGTAGACATACAGAAGATATCAATAATGTATAGCAGTCTATAGGAGTGAAGCAGTGCCCAAGGTAATGGCATGCTCAACCCACTGGACACACAGTTTACAGGAGCTGACAGAATGCACATTTGGGTGCTGAGAGAGTTGGCTGATTTGTTCGAGGCCAGTGTTACATTGACATTTCATTGCAATCAGGGGAGGTTCTACATGACTGGGAATAAAAAAAAAAAAAAAAGAAAAGAGAAAGAGAGAGAGAGAGAGAGAGACAGGTCAGTCTAACTTCAGTGTCTGGGAAAGTTATGGTGCAAATACTTCTGAAAACAATTTCCAGGAAGACAATTACGAGTAGACAGCATACTTTTAACACAGAGAAACCATGACTCACTAGCCTGGTTTCCTTTAGTAAGGAGATGACTGACTCTGAGAACAAGGGAAGAGCAGTGGACATTGCTGATTATAGACAATACATAGCTTGGTTACAGAAAGGTCTTTTATATAGTCTTCCACAGTACCCTTATAGGCAAACCAATAGTTATAGACTGGATTGATGAATTACAAAATGGGTGGGAAACTGCCAAATCACTAGTCTTAAAGGATTATGATCTGCAGCATATATCCAACAGGCAGCTGGTTACTAGTAGCATCTCTCAAAGATTGATGATGTCAGTACTGTTTAATTTCTTTAATCAGATAGATGGATCCTGCCCTCTGCAAGTTCACAGTTTATATCAAGTTGTGGGAAAGTAGTATGTTCCTGAGGGCAAGCAACAGGACTGTTATTCAGAGAGTTATCTTACATTGCAAGTACGTCAGAAGTATGAAATATGCACAGGGCCTTCATTCTCAGGCCTTTGATCATGTTTTCACAACTACCTTAAGCTCCACAAAATTATGCAACTATGTCATAAACTCTGCCAACTCTGTGAAAAGACGTAAACAAAGATTACATGTTTTCTTTGATTAACTTTTCATAGAAGTAATCACTTCAAGGGTATTACAGAATTACAAGTGGGAAGAAAGGTTGTCTATGAATTGTTTTGTGTTTTCTTAAGTGTGAATCATAATATAAAAACACAAGTTTTCAAAGGCAAAATTTCTCTGCCAAGCTTCTTTTTTGCTTTTTAGGAAAAAAAAAAAAAAAAAAAAAAGAAAGAAAAAAAGGAACAAACAATTCTTCATAATGTTTTCTTCTTCCAAAAAACTAAGTACCAATAATAATAACTATCTAAGATCAGATGTGAATTATTAAATTCTTTTAAAATGGGATTGTGTGTATTATAATTATTTTTTTTTTAAGTATCTTCTGCTGAGTGGGTCAAACATCTGCTTTCTATCAACTGCATCATAGAAGGTTTTTTCATTATCTAGTTTATAGTATTTTAATTAAGAAAGTTGTGTAAACTTAGAACAAGGAGCCTTTTCCAGAAACTAGGAATGGTTGCTGATTATCATGTGATTGCTTACAAAATACTTGGTTTTACAACAAGAACACCTTCTGAGGTAAGACTATTCTGACTATTTACTATTCTGAGGTAGAAGTCCAAAACAACACAATTTTGATTTTGGAAGAAAAAGAGTGACTAGTTTTAATTGCTTTCATAACAAGTGAAAGAAACTCATTTAGAATTCATACTCTGGCAAGGCTACCACAATGTATGAAATATTAGATTTCAGGTAATAAAGATGTCTCTGTGTATAATATCCACAGAACTTTTCTACACATCAGCACTCTCTGGGTTTCTGGGTTTTGATAAAACCTTTTACATTAAATAGTGTTCATATTCCTGCTCCTATTGGGGAAGGGGGCGGGGGGGGGGGGGGGGTGTGAATACTCTGACAGTACAAACAGGCTTCTTATTACAAATAAATAAATAAATAAACTAAAAATTAGATTAAACTGTGTTCTTTCATTTCATTTACTGAATCATTAGAAAATTAACTTTAAATCCTTATGCTTACCTTAGTTGTCATCATAGGACCTAAGCCTTTGACAGTGGAATAAAGAGAAAAGAGCTGTTGGCAATTTTTGACTGAAAATCAGAGTTTAAGTGACCTCCCACATTTCACAACAACGTTACAACAGAATCAGGTGTTCTTTACCTGTCTCATGTCCCTGATCATTTTTATCCTCAGATTATTTAAATAAGGGAACACTACAAATAGTTAGGTTGTGTGGTTGCTGTTGTTTTTGTTTTTGTTTTCTCCCCTCTGGCTCATGCTGAAAGGGGAAAGAACAGCATAAAAAAAAAAAAAAAAAAAAAGGGCAATTAATAACATCTCTTTTTAAAATATGCCTGGACACCTCATTAAAGTATGACAGGACAAACAAAGGCATGATTTTTTCAGTTTCTTAGAAGCCCTTAGTATAGTGTTTATTCAAGCTGAACTTCCACTACAGAGGAAAGTTGTTCTGAGCACAGACTGCAAGGATCAAACTTTCAGCTTTTAAGTCTTAATTATGCTCAGTTTTACTCTCTCCCATCTGTTCACGTCAAAAGGTCACAGTCTCCACTAAAACATTGTCAGAAATATTTGTAATACCTTAGTGAGCAGACAGCATGAACAAATATTATACAATACTTTTGCTAAGTCTGTAGTTCATCCTATGCAAAAAAAAATAAAATAAAATAAAAAAATCAGAACAAAATAAAGAATTGCTCAAATTGGTATTTAGTCTCTTTTTTTTTTTTTTTTCCCTGAATTGTTAAACTGAATATTCATTTCAAGACACATTTAACACTTAGTAATACAGCATAAATAGAACATTTGATGACACAACATATTTGTGCTTAATGAAACTTGCCTATAACACAAGAAGACGACAGATATTAAATACTTTGTAAAGCTTCTTAATAGAGAAGGCACATATGCTCATTTTACCTTCAGAAGAGCCCTGGCAGTTGAATAAATGTGAAGGCTTGAAAGCAACTTTCTTCTTGGGACCCATGCTCTGGGACACAAAATATTAATTGCTCTAGAAACACTGTGGCACTCTCACAATATTCATGCTTTTGTTAAACATATGCACCAGTCAATTAACAGAGACAAAACAGAAGTTATGAAGACCTGGTTACAAGTATCAGCTAAGCACCCTGCTACTTAGGCCATGCCAAACTGCATACAGCCATCAATGTCTTTTCTTAGAGAGAGAGAGGAGAAAAAAAAAAAAAAAAAAGAAAAAAAAAAAAAAGGAAGAGTCAATTGATTCAAAAAATCTCTTAATCTGAGAACTACAATTTATCTTTACACAATTTTATTAAATCACATTTTGACAATCTAACAGGAATGAAAACCCTAGCCTTAAACTACAAGGCTCATACAAGTCCCCAGTATTTAATCTAAGTAAGGCAAAATGATAATGAGATTATTAGTCTCAAGACTATCACATGACATTAAAAGGTTAGGTCAGTATTTATTTTATTTTTTCCAGTATATGAATTTATGATTGCTTATTGTTCACTGAAAAAGAGGTATGCTAGCTTACCATACACCAAATGAAAATAACTTCTGCATTTGTCAGGAGTAGGTTTCATCTTACTGCTACATAATTCATTTTAATGAGTCCTTCTCAATTAAAAAAATATTGAAAACTAAGATGTTCCTGTGCAAATTTACCTTAGTTTGTTTTTAAAACTCATTATTGTAATTATATATTAGTAAATGTATGCAAAGTTTTGGGACATATTAACCTTAGACAAGTAATAACACTAGACTACATCCTGTGACAGTTTAATATTGTTGAAGTAATATTAATTTAAATTGCAAGCAAGGGATCTTTGGTTGTATGGATGACTGTCAGGCATAAAACACTAAAACACCAAGGGCAACAGAAGGGATGCCAAGGTTAATTCAGTGAGATCAGAGAAAAAAGTCCTTGCTCTGATTTTGCAGCTTTGTTTCCCCATTACATTACTAGTTCCCAAACTCATAAGTAATTTGCTAGCCTAGAACAGTTCTGTATACTGGAATGCACTTTTTTATTTATCTAAGGAAAGAGTAGAGACATCCAGTGCAAACATTCTGGAAAAGCTGATAAATCTATACCATGCATTTTTTTTTCTTTTTTTTTTTTTTTTTTTTCTAAAAGAGAATAATTCCTTGTGAGAGACAACATACTGTCCTTTTCCATAGAACACCTCCATACTCTGAAAGACCCCAAGCTTGAATGACTTCTATGTATATCAGAGAGAGAACTGGTCTGTCTCACATATTTAAATATTAATTCCCCTTTCTATATAAGGTCAAGTAGAAATGGCAGTGACCCTAGAATTGCTTCATCTGGTTACCATGCATCTTTCCTTGCAGAAGAGGAGCCTTGAAGATCAATATTGAACTGGTCTAGGCAGCACTACTAATTACATTTAGTTAAGAGGAATTTTGTGCTTGTTGAGTCTAATTTTTATTTCTGACACCTGGCAGATTGGAGCTAAATAATTTATGTATTATTCATATATGTAAAGACTCTGACTTTTATTAAGTTCAATATCATAATGTTTTGTTTCATATAAAATTAAGATCTTCAGCCACCAAAGCACTTAGACCTATATTTAACTTTGAAGTCATTAGGACTGTCAGTGATTTTTAAAGAAGCTACGTCTGCTTCATGAAGTACTGCTGAATGCATAACTAATACTATAAAAATATGTAAGTGCCAACTATTAAAGGTTTGATTTGCACATTACTAACATTGCAGATAAGAAAGCTGGATGCCTGTGTTCCACTCTGTAATGGTGTTATAACCTCTGCCAAAATGCAGAGATTTTGGACTGGGCATGAATTAATTTACCTCTGGAACTATCTACATATGTAAACAGATAAGCAGTTGGATCTTTATAAAACAAAACAATAGACATTATAGTATTGTATTTATTCCTCTGGTTATAGAATATTGAGTTAATTTAAATGAGTAGAAGGAAAAAAAAATGCACATATAACAGTGGGGAAAAGTCATGTAGAGGTACTTTCCAATCAGTTAATGAGTTAACTGATTAGTTAATTAATTGTAGTTAATTGTATTATAGGAGTTAAACTATCAGGTGTCATGCTGCATTTAAAAGTCATTAGTCTTTCAACATGGTTACAAGTAAAAATATATTTTTTTGTAATCTTAAGCATATAGACAGGGGTTTTTCTCAGGAATGAGTTGAAAACCAAAACAATTTAATTTTTGTGCTTTATCCTTAGCCTCTAGAAGATATTTCCAAAAATAATGAGAGACATCATTTTAACTCAAACTGTAGTCTGTAAATTCTGGAAAGAATAGTTACCATGGTACCTCAAGTTCTTTTAGCAGATTAATTCTTTTCCAGACTTGTTGCTGTTATGTCATTTAATGTGATTGATTGCATGCTCAAATTGATTGATGATTTATATCAACAAGAGAATACTTGTTATCACCTAACATTTTCTTTTTCTACTGAAGTGACAGTCACCTTGATTTTATAGCAGAGGTGTTTGTTAGATTGAAATACAAACTAATGATATTTTTATCATTATTTATTTAAGACACGGAACATACAGAATCACAGAATTGTCTAGGTTGGAAGAGACCTCAAGATCATTGAGTCCAACCTCTGACTTAACACTAACCAGTCCTCCACTAAACCATACCACTAAGTTTAACATCTAAACATCTTTTAAAGACCTCCAGGGATGGTGACTCCACCACTTCCCTGGGCAATCTATTTATTAATCTATTCCCTGTTAATCTATTTAAATGTTATGCATGAAACAGACTTTTTTATATACAACTCTCAGAAATAATAATTTAAAAATCTAATTCAGATGTATACGAGTTATAAATCAAAACACTTTTGACATGCTTCTTAAACTAAAGTTCAGGAGGTATATTCTTAGACACCCTGGAGAACCTGCTTTCTAATTTCTCTGTCAATGTGACATAATTTGTATACTATAAAAGGACAATCTAGTAATACTTTCTTAACTTAATGACTAAGTTTCAGAAGATAAAGAAAAAGGAAAAAAAAATCTTACACTGAAATTCTCATTCATCTTGACAACTGTTTTGAAGAAGGAAGAAGTTTTGAAGAGGCTTACATAAAAACTTTACAAAAGTCTTGAAGAGTTAAACATGGAAAGGTAAATATATATATAGATAGATAGATAGATAGATAACTGAGAAAGTAGTGCCTTCTGCATCCCTCAGTATTTAAAACAGAAAGGAAGAGGTAAACTGAAATAGGGATAGAGTCACAATGTCTCTTGTGAGGAGCAAATAAATGAACTTTGCATCAAGACGTAAACTTTTTACTTCTCACAAGAATGACTTTACCAAGAGGCAAGATCTAACAACTTGGAAAAAAAAAATCAATCCAGTGAAAGAAAGTGCACTACACCACTGAGTCTGGGATCTCAGATTAAAAATCGCAGAATAAAAATATAGAGGATAAGACTTATTTCACAGAAAGCAACATGAATAATGTTGATATGCTGGACAAAAGAACTCTTTATTCGTGCATATTGCACTGATTTTCATGTCTTTCTTAAGTACACTGAAGGTGTGATAAAAAAAAAAAAAAAGTATTTATTAGTATCTGTTGAGGGTGGGTTACAAAAACATAGAGAATTTTTGAAAAGTGTTTAAACCTGTCTGGAACAAGATATGGACAAATAATAATAATAATAATAATAAATTATTATTATAAATAATAATAATAATAAATTTAAGCCTTGTATGATTAAATGTTCCTGTATGTTTGTGTGTTATTCAAAGTATTGATGATCTTGATATACATCAGAGTATATCTGAGTACATATCTGTGTATATCTACATGTATCTATATCTGAGTATATCTACATCACAGTATATCTGAGCCAATATTTATTGTACAGGCAGATATAATGAAATTGACTTATCTTCAGATGTCTTCTATAGCTGTTCAATGTAAAGAAGGTATGTAGGGATGAAATACCAGCCCTTCTTAAATGTGCTAAGATTGGATTTATGCACTTCTTATCACTACAAGACTGTTGCATTTCTTCACTTTCTGCAACAAATGCAACCTTTTTTTTTTTTTTTTTTTTTTTAATCTGTGTTAATTCAGAAGAAAACAAACCTCACCTATATAGCCTGAAGGCAGTTGATAGTCTTCAGTCCAGGAGGAAAGAAAAAAAAAAAAAAAAAGACACATAAACACAAGGAAAATATAGGGTGAGAAAGAGCATTTCAAAAACATAAAATGTAGAAACCACCACCCATGCAGAGACCTCAGCCAATATTCTTCACAGCTAATATGTTTTTGATGGACTAAAGACACAAAAAGAAATGTATATTTTTCTGTTGTATCTGTACAGCTCAATTCATATTGGAGTCCTGCTTGTTTATTTGTAGTGCTTCTGACTGAGATTATTCTTCCTGCAGCTGCAGAATGAGAAAAAATGAATGATCCCCAAGGCTAAACTAAACAGAAATTGCATACATAGTGGCTCCTTTAGGCTCACAGCTGAGAAACAAGTGGTCAAAAAAAATCCAGCCCCAATGACTTTTGCAGTTTCTTCTGCAGAGCCTGCCTAGTGATGTGACATGTATCGTGTAGCTTCTCTGCTATGATTTACATCTAGTTCTGGTAAGTGTGAAAACTTCATACAACTTTCCCAAAACTACTTCAGATGTCAAATGACACAGGGAGGGGGCAATACCAGGGCTTATAGTCAGAGTAAATTCTGGGATCTCTTCTCAGTAAGGGCATAGTTCTATCAAAATCTTGCTGAAACAATTAGAGGTCATGGTCTCATGTATGCATTTGCTTGTCTGGAAAGCAGATCATTTACACAGAGAAAATTGTATTGCTTATACCCTCTTGGATCTGTTCTGAAATGACATAGAATATTCTGCCTGCAAGAACAAATGATTGGATTTTATGGCTCAGATTTCCTCTACTATCATATTCCTGGGTCTGCAGGAAGCCTCTCTGGTACAGGGACTTCAAGAACACACAAGGGGCTGGTTGAAGTCAAGGCCTCTAGCATTAACAAAGAGCCTGATTGATTTCAGCTAGGTGCATTTCCTCAGGTGAAAGGAATGGGGGTCCAATGGACAACTTTTCATGCCAAGCTTAAACAATATTCAACATGGAAAGTGTTTTGCAATGACTGAGACATTCTAATGTAAGGCATAGGTAGTTAATTCTTCTTATTTGGATACCTTCAGGACAACCCCAGTGTTCGTTACTGTTGTTCATTACTCAGATATTTTTTTTAGAGATAAATTTTTTTAGGGACAAAACTCTAAATGTCAAGTACATATTAAAATCTCCCAGGTTTTGCATACTTAAAGCTTTGCTCTCCTAAGATATCTGTCCTCATTTCAATGATTTAAACAAGAAAAGAGTTAAATAAATGTTACTTATTCTTGATTAAAGCAGGAAGTAACATTTATGTCATGGGTGTCCTTCATGTTTTTCATCCAGGATTAGGAGTTGGAAGTCAATATTTCTTCTCCTTGGAAAGAACCAAGAGTTTTTATCCACCAAGAAACACAAAAGGAAGAAGGAAAAGTACACCTGTGACTACCTGAAGAACTCCCTGAGTATTCTCAGGAAAATTCACAATGAGAGTTCCACAGAGCTGAATGCCACAGAAACAAGAAACTCATTTAAGGAAAAATCCACTGTGTCCACCTTGATATCTTCTGTTGTGAGAAAATCATCTCAATGGGCTGCAGTCAGTATTGCCTACCTTCCTCAAGTCATGTGATATTTACAAGTGGATCAGCCATCAGGGTGTGAAGGTATTTCAGGTTGGTGGTCTCTTTCAAAAAAAAATAATAAATAAATAAATAAATAAATGCTTTTAAAGAATATCTTTCCATATTGCAAAGCCTGAAAATCATTTATTGACCTCTTCAGAACTGTTTTTCTCATGTTGGCACATGCAACATAAAAAGCTACATGCTACTTGTCTTGCCAGTGATTACCTTTCATCAAAAAAGTTGAAAAAGATGCATGTAGATGTAAAAAGACAGCAGCAGCTATACTGAGTTTATTGAGGCAGTTCTCCCTCTATTGGCATGAAATCAAGGACGTGGAAAAATGTATATTTAATGACAGTGAATATATCTTATCTACATGTTCACTTTTCCCACAACATTAAGATTGATTTAGAATATCAAAAATCCAGAGAATTTAAACAGCTGAGCAAATCCTAACCTGAAGAATACATTCATGCAAAAAGATGAAGTACTGCGGGGGGGGGGGGGGGGGGGGGAATGATAATCCCTCTTCCTTAACTTTTCATTAATAAGAATTTTTCCATAGCAACTACATACAATTATATTTTCTAGACCTGTAGCACACATTATGTTCATGCATACAGTCAGTCAGACCCAATCTTATAATTGGTGAAAGACTAAAAAGAAAATTATACAGCTGATTGCATAACCTTGCATACAGATTAGATGTAGATACTAGAGTAATCAGAGCAGGAGCCAAAGAATGAATCAAAGGGTATAAAATGGTTTTACAGCAACACGCTAAACTTGTAGTTTGAGTTGAAGACAGCTGTATGTAGTACCTAGTTTAAAAGAATACTCAGAAACCCTAAGAATTAAACAGGACCAAAGTTAGCCAGGCTTAGCCCACTGAAAGACTGATGAGCAGAGTCGCCTGTAAGCACACACTGACTGACAGCTACCACAACCCAAATGCCTCTCAGAGGCTATGAAATCAGCTATGCCAGTATCAAATCTTTGACTGGAAAGACCAAGGACCATGATGTATGACACATATAGACAGGTATTTCAAGTTTCAGCACTGTTATAGTGACAGACAGTTTCCTTTTTTTGATATAGCCACTTGAGTATTTCTGGACTAAGTCAGTCCATTCATGTCATAACAATGATTTTCTTTGTCTTTGTGGTTTCTAAAGTATGTGTCAGGAAATGGAAACCTTTATCAACCATAGAGCTGTCAGCTTGTCACATAGGTGAGGTGTTCTTTCTTTTCATGCCAGAGGCCTCTCCTTCTCTCTCTCTACACATCTCCTGAGAAAAGGAGAGGGATTGTGGTTATTCACTGTTTTGATGAGCTGATTATATTCTGTGCTAAGCAAGTTAGCAGAAATAGTGGATTCAAGAAAGACTAGAGCATATAACATGCCCACAAGTTGTCTTACAACAAGGGGGCCTGAAAAGGAAACAATAAATTGGGTCATTAAATAAGAAACAGAACTGTCTTTAGCAAAGAAAATCATGATCCAGGAAATATGTATCAGTCAAAAATGTTAATCTCTCTTCCTATTATCTCCAATCAATGGCAAATGGACAGCACTCAGAAGAAAGAAATAAAAACAAGAAAGAAGCTACCTAAATTACATATTATCCTACCAGGTCCAGGTATGGATAATCTACACACATTAAGTATCCATGGCAAAAATGTGTAACATGATGTGTTGTTTAACAAAAGGGTCTTTAGCTACTGAGCACAGTAATTTTTCATTATAAGAATAAGTGTAGCTTGATTCTGGGCAGAGAATAATAAATAGGAAAATTTGCCAAACCCTTTTCTGTGTTTGAACTGTGTTTGCATGAACCTGTCAATATAACAAACTCAATTCACATTTCTATGGTTAAAGAGTCCCATGTTGATACCATCCTTTATGTGGTAGGGAGTGGACTTTCATGACTTTGAATGTGGACAAACATCTCATTGCCCACATAGTTCTCCTGGTAAGGAGAAGAAACTTTGGTCATCATCCTGTTTGATGAGCAGATTAGTATCTCTATAATCTCCTCACTTTGCACAAGTCCTAGGTTTGAGGGAAAAATAAATAAATAAATAAATAAATAAATAAATAAATAAATAAATAAATAAATAAGATCTTATAAATACTTCACATAGATTTTTCTTTTTGAAGTCCCTGGGCAATACACATAGGATTTAATGAGAGTTTACTAAAGACATCTCACAGCTATTTCATCAACTGTGCTGTTTCCCACTTCTTTCCTTACTTCATCCTCTTGTACAAAGATTGGAGCAAAGAATTTTGTGGGGGAAGGGGTGCAGGGCAGCAGGCAAAGCCCCTCAGCTGTCTTCCTGCCCAGTTCTCATTATGAGTGTTAAAAGCTACAATGAGGCAGAGCCAAGCTGCACCCACTCTGAGGTGCCCTAAAACTTGGTCTCTCCCAGTGAGAAGGATGTGAAGTTAGCTCAAAAATCTGGAAGTGTAATTGTCTATTAGGGCTTCTCTGCTTGGCTGCTTGCTCCGCGCCAAGGCTGAGGATAAGCAGGCAATGCCCTGCTAACTCAGTGCTCTTAGGCAGGGAATGAAGCAAGTCTCCTGTGCAGTGGGGAATGGGCACTCCCAGACAGAAAAGAGCTCCCAGGAATGGCACGCAGGAATGTTCACAGTGCCCGTGTTTGGGCATGTACAAGGCAGAACCTCTGACTTCTTTTCTGTCTCTACCTCAGTGTTAGCATTAATATAAAGTCATCAAGAACAAAAAAAAAAAAAAAAAAAAAGACTGTTGCCCATTCTTGTGAGGCAACTGGGCAACTGTTCAATGATATGAGAATTAGTTCCTTGAGAGATGAAGCATTGAAGGACAAGCAAGAAAGCAGGACAGAAATTGTGTTGACTGACCTACATCATTAGGGATTGCATGTGGGAAGATGAGCTGGTGAAAGGTTCCAGACACAGCTTTTCTTTTCAAATCAGCAGAATAATTCTATAATACAGTAGGAGAAAACTGAGAATAAAGTCATATAAGGGAATTTTTTTTGTGTGTGTGGTATCTTCTTTCTGGATTACACAAATATATTTTATTCCTATTCTAGGAGACAATTCTTTTATTTTATAGAATATGTAGCCATTATGACATGCAGTGATTAACATTTCTTTGGTCATTTCAGAAGAAGCTGTAGCTGTATATCATTAACTTGCTTCTGATTATGACAGAGATTAGTGAAACAGATGTTTTGTTTTTTTTATAAACCCGTACTTGCATTGAGATCTGTAGATGGATCTACCTGTAGATCCACCTGTCAAAGGAGCTCTAACCTCCCTTCCATCCCCAGATGATTGCTGTTTCCATGACACCCGCATCCTCTCCATATTAGCTATGCTAATGTTTTAACCACAACCCAGTAACTCACATAAAACTACATGTTTTGGGGTAGGAGAGTTTGGGGGGTGGAGGGGGAGGGAGGAGGGAGATCTTTCCCCTTAACACGTTTGTACAAATCAGAAAATTGAAACAAGCCTTTCCACTTTTTTTCCTACATTACTGATGTGAAAGTCACCTGAAGCCTACCCAATTTCATGCAGGATTTCAATTCACCTGCTCATATTTCAAGTACAGCAGCCATTTGTTATTCTGTTATTATTTTTAGCTGATTTTGGTTTTGTTGTAATTTCAGATCAAAGGCAGGGAGCTGTTCCCTTGCTGTGAGCAAAAAGGACACATAAACCACTGATGAGCCTCGTGTTAAAAAAAAAATAGATATATTATATATATATATATACAATGTTTTTCAATAACAAACAAGATAGTCCATGGGCTGTTAATAAATAAATAAGAAAGTGAAATCACTTGCCCTCTCATGTACCTGGGCTACAGGTTCTTTACTCCTTTTTACTGCACAAAACTCTTTGCCTTCAAGGTTATGTTAGATGCTGTGTTAACTGAAGCCATGGAGGGTCTTCTGCCTGCTCTCTGCCCAAGGTGAGTGGAGACATTCCTACACGTCTTTCACTCTTTCCCACAAGCAGGTAGCATGTAGGCAGCTTATCCTAATGGGTATCAAGAACTCCCTTCCTACAACTCAGTCCCTTCTGCAGTTGGACATAAAAATTCCTGAAGTGATATACCTTAGCTATTATTATCAATTAATATAAATTATATCTTTGCCCAAATAAGCTGAGTCCAGCAATCTTCCAGAAGTCCTAGTGAGTATGAATTACTCCTGGAACCTATTCTCTTCTGCCAGCAGGATGTCAGAAAGGGGGAAATTTTCCTGCTGAAGGATATTGCAGGAGGGTTGTTGGTCTCATCTGGCCTCAGCAAAAGCAGCATTAACATTGTTTTATTAACCAGCAATGGCAAAGTTATTGCTGCTTGTGGAGAAAGAAAAGGGAGAAAACAAAACAATCAAACAAAAAACTAACAGCAACAAAACCAACAACTTCCAGGCAAGTTTAACAGTGAGCAGCAAGGTAAGTAATAATTTTCCAAAGCCATGTTTGCTTTAAATTGAAAAGCAAAAATATTGCTCAACTGCATTCTTCTTGTTATTCATTAGCAGGAGAGCAGAAGACCCTTTTTGCTCGTATTATGTTACATAAGTCAAGCTTACATCCAAATTACAACCAAAACTCTTTCTGTAACACATCCCTGAAAATGATGTGCCTGCAAGAGGCTTCTTCAGAAGGAAAACTGAGCACCTTTAATTAAAATGTTAAAAACTTTGTCCAATTGCTACAGCAAATATATGAAGGACCTCTTAAC
Organism: Aythya marila; assembly: GCF_965140915.1. Lineage (NCBI taxonomy): Eukaryota > Metazoa > Chordata > Aves > Anseriformes > Anatidae > Aythya > Aythya marila. The sequence continues at coordinate 39,627,993 of NC_139080.1, read as the reverse complement.
ACTGTCTCAGTAAAACACTGAGTTGAATGAAACCTTCTTGTGATTCTTTACAATCACAGTCATTGTAGAAATTATGAGATAAAATCCCAATTCACACAGTAAAAATTTTCATTTTTTTCATTGTCCTTACTTAAGTACTTACCTCAGTCATTGAAAGTTAACAGTTTAAATCACAGAGTTTGTTGCCATAGATACTATGACTAGGTTTATTGATATTATGAGGTAGGTTTATGACACTACAGTTGAAACTTTCCACTTTGACTAGTTAACATTAATTAAAGCACAGAGTGGCAGGTAGTGTGTTGCCTAGCCATATGCTTACTTTTCCTCTTCTGATGACTAGATTTCAGTCCACTCCAAGAGTGAATTACACATAATTCTGCTATCTAAGTAATTTGTAAGCACACAAATAATCAAACTCATATCATAGCATGTTAATATTGCATCATAATTTGATGTAGCTCACAGAGCTAAGTATTAAAAAAGATAATTGCCTCTTCCACAAATCCACTCACTCAGGAATTCATGATTTTTAAATCTTTATTTTACCTGAAGAGGAAGTAGCTCTGATTCATTTAAAGTTACTCTCTTGCATCTGGGATTTGTCTAACAGGTTAATGAGTCACAAAAGACTTAATGCTCTAAAATCCATTTAAGTGTGTAATTCTGAATATATGCCAGAGCCTCTGTGACAAGGATTTTATAAAGCTAATAGCAGTATTGTGCTTGGTAGGTTTTTGAAGTTATTAAAGATGAAGATGTCACATAGCGTAACACATTCTACTCATAGATAAAGTCTGTTCCCTGATCATAAAATTGTTTGTACCAGGCTATTAAAGAAAAAATGTGGAGAGAAAATAATAATAATAATAATAATAATAATAATAATAATAATAATAATAATTTCTATATAGAGAAAGAGAATCACAAATCTCTGGATAAAAAAAAATACCCAGGGCAATACAAGGCTGTCAAGCAGGAGGGGAAACCCAGATCAGAAATAAGAAAACAGGGCTCTCCCAGCAGCTAGAGGTGCTTGAGTCATGTCAGTTTGGTAAGAACAAGTACTCCAACCATGACAGGTGATACTGAGCAGAACAGCCCCTTCTCAAGAGATCACACTCTAAAAGAAAGCTTAAGAATGATGTATTTGGGGAAGACTCTAAAGTCTCTTTGAGAACTGCTTTGAGATCTGTCTGGACTTGGAACATAAATCTTGTCCAGTTTGGAACATAAATCTTGTCCAGTTTGGCAGGAAAGCAGGTTTTGTGTGAACAAGGTCTGGACAGATCCACGAACAATTGGTGCAATGTTCCCAAATCCATCAGACATGCACGTTCAGACACCTCTAGAGCTAGTTATCCACCAGCTAGTAGAGGATTTCTCAGTTACAGTTTTGGCTTTACATGAAGCCAGCAGAAATAAAACTTTAGGCTCTTCTACAGCTCTTAGTTTCAAATTGAAAAAAAAAAAAAAAAAGTGTTTAAGAGTGTTATTGACATTAAAAAAAAAAAAAAAAAAAAAAAAAACAATAACTCTAAAGTACAAAATATAAAGAGTTTACAACACTTTATGAGAAAGTTTACAAGTTTTAACTTGTAAAACAAGTTTTTTACTTACAAAAACTTTATTACTTTACTTACTTTACTTTAAACTTTACTTACTTTACTTTTTACTTCACTTGTAAAACAAATTCTTCACTTACAAGAGAGTTTACAAGTAAGCTACTGTGATGAACTACGTGCAGCATCAGCCTTCCCTGTTTAGGTGGAATAATCTTCCCAGAATTGCATTATCATCCACGTGACCTTATGTAGGACTGAAGCCATCTCAAAGAGAAATATGGTTAAGCTATTGTCATCAACATGTTTCTATCAGGCCAAAGTTTGGTGGGCTTTGTTTTTGTTTCTAGCTTGCTCATGCAACTGAATTAAGAAAAAACTCTGATTAGCAGAAGAATCCTGAACTCAAAAGTTAAGGGTTGTACAAAACACAAAATAATTCATAAAAAAATCTGGTCTATAACCTACATTAGAAGTAGTGTACAAAAGGCCAAGATGCACAAAAATAATAGTTGTAGAAGGACAAGAAACTATCAACATGTTAGGATATATAAGAATCATGATTGTTATTGTTAGGGAGATAATGATAAGAAAAAGACTAATGGTTTTAAACTGAAAAAAAAAAAAAAAAAAAAAAAAAAAGATTTAGATTAGATATTACAATGAAGTTCTTTACTCAAAGGGTAGTCAGACACTGGAACAGGTAGCCCAGAGAAACTGTGGATGTCGCATCCCCAGAAATGTTCAAGGCCAGGTTCAGTGGGGTTTTGAGCAACTTGGTCTGGTGAAAAGGTGGCCCTGCCCATGACGGAGGATGGGAAATCAATGAGCTTTAAGGTCCCTTCCAATCCTAGATATACTATGATTCTGTGATTGTACTTTAAAGCAAGTTTCTCCAGGGATCTAGTTATTAGATTGCCATTACCTGCTACATAAATGCCAGCCTTTAATCTAATTAAAATCATTTATGATTAAACAGTTGAGCCATAAAATCTTAAGCAATTTTCAACAGTTGTCACAGCTAAGAACAGTGGAAGAGTTTCTTCTTAAATTCAGACACTGTGACAGAACATGCTAGATGTTGATTTAGACCATTAAATGGAAATGGCTGGTCACAAAACTTAAGTGACTTTCTACTACAGAATTTATTGTTCCTGCCCTATTTTGTACAGCAGCTAGTAGAAAGAAGAATTAGAGTGCTACATAAGACATCAGAGGAATTTTCACCCAGATAGAAGGTGCAGACATTTGTGGTAGAAGGGAGCAAGTAAGCTTGGTCTTTCAACCCAAAGGACTATTACTTGAGTATTTGCAAACCCTGTACCCAAATAACACAGAACACTGCCAACTATCTCTTCACCTGAATTTTGCAGGCCTCACTGTCAGTCTTTATTTTCCCTCCTCCTGTTCATCTTACCCATTCAAGTGCCCACCAAAGCCATTTTCTTTATGTACAGTTGCCACTACATGCTTATTTTTGAACACCTCCAACAGATTAGACATTGAAATACGAACATCTCCTTACCACTTTCAAGTTAAGCTCTTTATACCACACTTCCTTATTTTTTACTTATGGTTTGTGTCATCTTTATTTCTGGACAGATTGGGAGCTGGGCAATCACCAACCACATGAAGTTTAACAAAAGCTACTGCCAGGTCCTGCACCTGGGATGGGGCAACCCTGGCTATACGTACAGACTGGGAGACTAGATGCTTCCCTGCAGAGAGGGATCTGGGGGTTGTGATTGACAGCAAGTTGAAGATGAGCCAGCAGTGTGCCTTGGCAGCCAGGACAGCTGACCATATCCTGAGGTACATCAAGCACAGTATTGCTAGTCTGTCGAGGGAAGTGATTGTCCTGTTCTACTCTGCACTGGTATGGTCTCACCTCAAGTATAGACTTGACTCTGGGGAAAAAAAAAAAAAAAAAAAAAAAAAAGAGGCTATGTTTTGAAAAGAGTATTTAAAGAATATTTTTTTTAAGAATTCAAAATTACTCGTTGTCCAGCATTTGAATTCATGAAACCTGAAAAGCTTGACATATATAACCATGAAAACAGTTTTTGCCAAAAAAAAAAAAAAAAAGATGATAAATGATGCAGCAACTTTGAAGATATTTTTTGTTTGTTTGTTTTTCTAGTAATGATTTATTTCCAGATATTGGAGGCATAGCTATTTTAAGAAGAAAAAAAAAAAGAAAAATGAAAAAAAAAAAAAAAACAACAAAAAAAAACTAAAATGGAATGACTATTTCAACACTGGTATCAACTACGTCAACTACAATAGCAATATGCTTGGATTAATTGGTTCTTTTAACTTCATGAAGAATTTAATGTTCTTGAATTTTCAGTAACTTACTGATTTATCACTCATGGCTTCACACATACTTATCTCTGTCAGAAACACCAAATTATACGTTATTGATAGAATGGCTATGTTAGTTCCTTTGCTTTTCCTTATCTTGCCAAGGGTGGGGAAATAGGAGCCTCTGAATGAGTTGTGTGTGTATATACACAACTGTAACAGCGTGAAAATACCTGAGAGTAAAAAAAAAAAAAAAAAATTACATGAAGATATATGGAAAATTAGGGAAAAAATGTTAAGTTAAATATGTAAAGTTAAAAATGTAAAGTTAAATATGGAAAAAATGTTAAGACTAGTAAGAGGAAAAATAGGTGGCATTAGGCAGTGGCGTGGAAGGGAGACAGAGGAGTGAGAAATCTGAATGGAGAAGCAGGGAATAAAAAGAGTAAAAATGGGATCTAGAAGAGAAATAATTATTCTTCTATTTCTAAAGAGGAAAGAAAACAAGAAAAATTGAACCTAAGAATAAGAATATTCTTATTTGACTTGGAAATATTTGCTAATATATATTTCAGTTTTAAATGTATTTCTCCTCTTCGTAGTGCCTTATTAAATATATATGAATTTTGCCTTTTATATCATGGGTACAAAAAATCTCTGGGACTTTGATACAGTGGAATAGACAACATCATTATGGGTACAAAGCAAATTTTCAGCTCTCGTGTGAAAATGACATGCAGCTAATTTGTGTGACGGGAATGCTTCTTTACTGAGCATTTTGGCTTTTATTTTTTTATTTTTTTAACACAGCTTTGACATCTCTCATGGTAACATTTTCTGAGCATAGGGATGCTGGAGAAATTTCAAGTGCTAAGATACCATCAGACTAACAAAACAACATTGTACTGTCCATTTTCACAGACCACAGTGCTTTGCAAGGACAAATAGCTAAAATCAGGATCCAGTACATAAAAGAAAATAAAATGCTTGCAAAGAAGTGAGGTTTACGTACCATATGGTCATATGGACAGTCAGGAGGACTATTTTACTACTCTTTTCTTTGTAAGATATATACATCTCCCCAGACAGAGAGATCTTTTAGACTTGACATCAGGTTTAACTTAAGCACGACAAGCTTAAGACCTATTTCTATCTTTTATATCCAGCCTGTTTCAGAAGATGATGTAAAAGTGTCCTATGAGAATACCTGGCAAAACACATGCTGTTATGGCATTCTTCTTGCTTTACTAAGTCATTAATCATTAACTATTTCCCTATGTGATTTGTGACTTTTCCACAATAACAATCCAACAAAGCAAAGCTAACAAAAAAACCTCTAGCAGTCTAGTCCTACATTTGCATATCCACACTCAGCTAAATGCATTGTTTTTCATTTAACTGGCAGCTTTCTTCCTGTTAATGGTAAGACATCAAAAAAAATAAAATAAAATAAAATAAAATAAAATAAAATAAAATAAAATAAAATAAAATAAAATAAAATAAAATAAAATAAAATAAAATAAAATAAAATAAAATAAAATAAAATAAAATAAAATCCAGCTTTCCTGTTTTTATGACTAGACATAAGAACAGTTACTCTAAACTTTGTTTCTCCAAACTAAAAAAACTTTTTCTTAAAGAGAAAAAAAATATCCTGACTCTGAATGATGTTCATCCCCTTGCTTACTAAAGTACCATGAAAAGCAGCAACATTAAATGAAGCTACGTATAGATGCTCAAATTGTACACATTATTTTGATACAACACTTTTCCTTCTCAAACTGCAATATACTATTCTTCATTCTAATTGCTTCTCAGCATTTGATTTAAATCTTTGTCATATTTGCAGATTAAGGACTTTTCTGCCTTTTCTAGGAGAAGCAGCAGCAGTAGAACATAGGAATGCCATCATGTAAACTGTGCAGGCAGTAAATATGTAACAACTGTCTCCCCAGAAAATGCCTCTACTTGTTAATTCAAAGGCCAGTCACACTTGTTCTTACTGATAACTGTGTGAAGGCTAGTGGGAGGATACTTCTGATTAATGCTCTCAGTTCCTGAAAGGAGAAAACTCCTTACTGTGATGTAGGAAAAGTTCCCTGGGTCAATTCTTCATAACTAGAGAAGAAACTCAGTTTTAATACAGAAAGATTTGCTTTTTTAGTTGTAAGCACATGTATCAAAGCATTGTTCAGAGCAGAAAAGAAAGACATGCTAGCAAAACTCTTCTATTTAGGTATAGCTTGATGGAGGAGCACTATATCTTCCTATCTTGAGCTCTTTGCCCTTCTTAGTTCTTCCTTGGTTGTCTGTGGGACGTTCTTTACTATTACGTTGTTATTATTTTTTTACCATTACATTGTTATTATTTACTATTACTAGTATTTACATATTACATATAACAGAAAAGCCTTCTGTTTCCTAGTGTCTTTTCAGTCTCTGAGGCTTTTTTGTCTCTCGAGCCCGGGGAATTTTTCAAGAGGGGACCACCAGAGGGCAAAGCCAGATCATGAACATCTGAGCATGCAGTGGCTCCATCCTGCAGCCCAGAGTGCAGGGGGAGGAATTATGCCGACGACACAGGCTCATCCCAGCTTCTCAGGCCAGACCTTCAGACCCCGGGATGCCCACAGTTCACACACTACATGTCATGACTCCACTTATTTGCAAGTACCAATAAAAGGAAAAAACAAACAAACAAAAGAAAGTCTGTCTTCAGGAAAACCTCAGCATCTCTGTGATCAGAAATCAAAGGGCTGGTTAGACAACAGCCTCATTAACCTGATAACCTCTTTCAGAGCTTAAGGGAATCTCAAACATTTTACTGTAAGTTAAAGAGAACAACATAAGAAAAATGAAAGTAATGATTCATACTCCAGCTTTTCATTTTGAACGCCTATTAAAAGAGATATTACCCTGTAGAAATCCTACTTAGGAAGAACATTTGCAACGTTTTCTCTGCCATCTTCTCTGATTATGAGTGACCCTCTGACTTGGATACAATCTCCAGTTCAGCAGGACTCAGTCACCATATTCATGTGGCACATCTGAAATCACTCTGGGTCTAGCTGTCACAAGAGAACCCATCCTATTTTAAAATGATAGCTGGACAATGCTTGTTATTTGAAATTTATCTGAAGGATTTAGAAAATATACATTTCTTCCATAGATAGTATCCAGCACAAAAAAAAAAAAAAAAAGAAAAAAATAGTATTGCAAGTGTTTAATGCACATGATCTTTTAAGATAAGGTCACATTTAAGGCAAACCAAATTCACCCAGATCTGCCTAGACTTCGGACAAAACTTCTGTCTCTGCTCCTCTGTAAAGTCCACATCACTTCTCCCTTTCAGTTCACTGGCTTCCAAGGTGTTAATGTTCTCTTTGTCTCTGTGTGTGACCAATAGAGGTAACTATGGTCTCTAAACAGTCATTTGCCCTGCTCTAATATACAACTATGCAAACTGCAAAAAACTGTCGCAACCTTCCCCCTTCTTCTGAATCCCTGACATCAAGTTCATGCCCCTCTGGATGTTATTCATATTGAAGATAATTAATTATCATAGGAAAAAAAAAATGTTTATGATCAGCCCTACTAGTGTAATTTGAACTATTTTTGTGAACATATTTTTTTCTTAAGCAGCAATATCATCAGCAACCAGCCATTTATAGCATAAGCAAGGAGAGGCTGTTGCATGCCATGAAGGCCTCAGACCTGCTTCTCAAGACAACAAGCAGCCCCAGCACCACACACACATACCCATCACCACTGCTGATTTTCAGTTGGAATAAAATTCTACTGATGCAGACACTGGCATATTACCCCTCTAGCCCAAGTACTAGGTCAGCCTGGTGGTGAAAAATTTCTTTTCCAGTCAGATACAATTCAGTATGCACTGAAGATCCATGCAGCATACTTCACATCAGCAATATCATTGATCTGTGGAGTACTCCAAGTCCTCCTCCAAATGCAGTGAAGCAATCACATGGCCAGAAGATCTCAGTGTCAGAAATTTGAGCAGACTGATAGCCAGACGAATGGAAAATGGCAGTGTTAACAATCACTGCAAGCAAGTGGGCTGCTGTGCCCACAGTCCAGGAAATAATCCATCTGGAAGTGATTCAGGAAGCCACCCATCCATTTAAAATCCATGAATGGAAAGAGTTGTGGTGTCTATTTCACACATGGTTTTTGGCCTGATTGCACTGAAAACATTCTCCTGGAGGTACCATGCTGGGTACTTTCCTGAAGCAGGCCTTCCAATCCCTCATGCAAACTGATGAGCCATGTGGGTGGAGTGGACCAAAGGGGCCAGACTCTAAGTGACAAAAGTTATTCATTCAAGCAGAGGAAATTTATTTCAGGTACAAAAGATGCTGAAAGTCCTACATTTTCTTGCTTTTTGGAGATAATCTGAGCGCGCTTTTATGAAAGCTGCCCTGGGAAATTTACTCCCCCCTGGCCAACCTCCACTCTTCAGATTCTTAGAGAAGAGAGATCATACAACAACAGGAGTCTTTAAAATTCATTCTCAGCAGCTAAGATTACAGTTACAAGAGGAATTTTTCCAAAACATACACCCCAAACAACAATATTAGTATTTTTCAGTAAGTTTTAGTGTGTATGGATGAAGACTGGGCTGCTGCTGTTCAGACTAATACTGTACTTTATGGCTCTTCAAAAACACAGCAGTACGGATAGTGTAGTCACCTATGTCTTTCTGTAGTTAAGAAATTTCATATGGGGAGCATGTCATTACACAACTGAACTGTTACTTTTAATGTCTTGTAGCAAAACATGCAAACTATTAATCCTTTAATCTTCAACTTTATTATAAATGAAATATTCCAAATTACATTTCTAGCACTTTTGAAATGTACCAAGGCTTTTCTGAAAGGAACCTCACCTTTCAGAAGAATTCCTACTAATGGACAACATTGTTTTTTAATTTTCTCCTCCTTTTTTAATATATTTTTTTCTCATGTGAACTGGTGTTTATTGTTCTGTTGACACCCTTCTGTTGATTACTGTGCACTTCACCATTTGTGACATAAGAGTTAGTATTGTTATGGAGAACAATTTGATACTGAGATCAGCAGGAATAGGACATTAAAAATTGTCACATACCTTGGTTTTGTCCATTTATTTGAATTAAAAATACATAAAACATATCAGAAGATAATTTTACACATATATCACAAGACAATTTTATGAAGAACCAGCAACTTTTGAAAGGTGTTTTTATGTTTATAGCTTCTTGTAGAAAAATAACTCTTCTATCATTGGATTATAAAAAATAAGATCCATAAAATAAGTTCTATATATAATATGTAAGCTACAATTGAGGTTTCTTTGTGATTCAGAGACTGTGGGCCATTTCAAGGTCTTATAGCAAACACTGTAATCAACATATATTTTTAAGAATCTTTCAGAAGCAGCAGCTAAGGTCTCAGAGCAATTAAGAATTACTATACTTTTCTCTCACTGGGGAAATCCTCCTGAAACTCTTCAGCTTCCCTGATATGCTTTATAATGTGACAGCATCTACGTCTCTGCCTTTGATGCCATACTGAAGCAAGACAGTCTTTACCTCTGCTTGCATCCCAAAATATTTGTGTTTTAAAATCTGAGATAAATTTGAAAAGACACAGATAATACGTTTTACATTTCATCTCCAAAATAATAATTTTATCACTTTAAAACATTGATAAATAACTTAAATAGGTAAGTAGACAGATTTTAACAGTGTTTAACAGAAAACATCTTGAATGTTTTCATTAAACCACAAATCTAGAATAGGGATCCTTACTCTGCTGCACCAGACAACATTCACAACATTTTCATAACATAATGCTTTCTTGTCCGTCTCCTACTCCGTCCAAATACAGCTCCTTCTGTCCACATCCATAACTGTCAGGCAGTATCTTTCAACACTTACCTCACTTAGCAGTGCCTCTAAACAAAAAGTGCTGATAAAGTCATGATATGGAAATCAAGGCAAATCACAGTGCAATTTATCTTTTAATAAGTAGTATGATCACTTACCATAATCCTTTCCAAATTAGCCTTATGTGGCAAAATTCTTTTTATTTGTATGGTTTTAGTCATACCTGAATATGTTCCATTTAAAATAAACTTCACAGTGCAAGAAAAGTGTTATGATTTTATTGCCTAAATTGAATCAACGTAAAGCAAAATGGCCATTTTGGAATATTAAATGTTAAGGTACAAAGCAATAACAAAACAAAATTCCAGATGAAAACATCATGGTCATATCCAACAATGACATCTTTTTTCAAAGTTCTCAACAATGTAGACAAAGCATCAACTTTCCAAAGGCAGTCACATAACACTTACAGAATATAATGCAGAGCAAGATGTCATTTTATCCAGCAGATATTTGCTATCCCATACAAAAAATGTTATTGAAGAAGTAGAAAAATACTGCACATGGAACAAAACCCAACAAGGCATATACTCTGTGTATACTATCTGTTCAGACAAAACTTTCAACAAACAAAAGATAGAAGGCAAGACACTAAATAATACTGCTTCATAGTTTCAGGAATATAATAATAATATCTTATAATTTTGTTTTTATTTTTTCAAGAATTAGGAACTAATTAACTAAGTTATGTTACTTGAAGCTCCACAGTAATTTTGAATCTTATCTGTTAAATTCTACAATCAATATCAATTCTCTTTAGAGATTTGAAATATATCTGTATTTATTATTTTGCTTGCCTTTTCTTGTAACAAATCTTGTAACAAATCTCAAAACAGCTTATCACACTACAGTACAGCTCTAGTGCCCTGACATTGCATTATCCAGAAAGATTGATATTTTCAGGCATTTGTGGCTTCACAGTCATTCTACTCTATAGTGCACCTGATCTGTGAAGGAACTATAGAAATAAATTTTCTTTTCAGAGTTCCCTAGCTATGACAGTCTCTAGAGACTTATGAGGGAGCATTCCTAATATCTGAAATTAACTTAACTAAATAAATAACAACCATAAAACTCTTACTTCTTTTCAATACAATTAAGTAAAATGGGAAACTCACCAGATTCACCTGTTTATTCTTCATTTGGGCAGCCAAATCTCATCAGAAGAACTGCTATGAACCCAGCTGCCTTTCCCTCATTCTGGGAGATGTAGGAGATGAGACAGGCACAACTCTATCAGCAGAGTGCAACACTGGTGCATTTCTACAGCAGGGAGGCGGAAAAAGCAGGGGTGGAGGGAGAAGAGTCAACCTTCACAGCAGTTTAAGAGTTCTTGCATGTTGTTATTGCTGTAGGTTTCCACGATTGGTTTTAGCTGATCTTCTCTCTTCTGACATTGCTGCCTGTTGAGCTGGAGAGTGCAAAGGAAGACTAATCACTGTATGTCTTCAGCTTTCTCCTGCAGTAAGCCCTGCTGTTTTATCAACTGCGGAGACAATCGATACCTGGAGAGGGAGAAGTTTTGCCTCCTGTCACCTGAGATAAAATGATCAATTTCCTAATTCTAGTACTAACACCAGCTTCAAAGGCAAGCAATAATTATCTCAGCTGGTTTTTAAAAGGATCTATGAATGACACTGATCATGATTATTAAAACTGGTGTGAAAAGCATTGTGGCACATGAGTTCGTTTCGTCTATTTATAGATTAATTTTTCTCTGTTTATTGAGACATGTTGAATTCAGGAGGGGATAAGAGTTTTCCCTTGTGAGAAGAGCTTCCCCTTTTCCTAGTAGGTATCATTACTTGCTGGATGCATAAATTGGCAAACCTTTCACACTAATGGCAAACTACAATAAAACAGTTGGTGGTTACTTAACAATTCACTTTATTTATTTATGGCTGAATAAATAAAGACTGTAGTGAATCAGCTTTGTCAGAGTCACATGGGGGCTGAGAAGATGCTGTTTTCTAATATCCTGAGGGTCACGGGCTACCAGACAAAGCACCCCTACAGACTGAGCTCTGCTTTCAAGAATTGCTTATTGCTGTCAAAAGCAACATGCTCATCAGATCATTTCACCTCTTTGTAAGCAGACCAAGGAGCTTTAAGAAAATTTAAGTCACCTTTAGCAGAAGGAAAACAAAATCACATTGTATTACTGAAGCTTGTCTCAATGCAACTTTGCACAAGCCTCAGAAAATTGAACAACTTATTAGAGAAGTAAAAAATAATTCCATGACCAGAAACAAACATAGGGAGGAGATATTTTTATTTTAATCATATGTGATTTTATTTAATTTTAGTTTATCAAATATGGAAATGTTTATTTTGGCCTAAAAGTCTTCTAGAGAATGGGAAGCTACAAGAACCTCAGATTTTGTTTATAGGCCTGACTGTAATATTCAACTAGAGGCTCTTCTATTTCAGTTTCCTTAGCAATTGCCTCTGTTACAAAAATTATATGGCAGACGATATATAGACATATTTTTGCAAGATCTTTGACTGTTCAGAGCATGCTGGTGAATGCTGCTTTCTTTTGTAACAGTAGTTGAGCTCTAGCAAGGAGAAGGATAATGCTATCAGTTCACAGGGTCATCTGCTACATGACAAAGTCATATTCAGGTGCTTTCTCTGTTCCAGAAGACCTAAGATTTCTCTACCATCTCAAAGCAGAGTTCCCTGGCAGCTTGAGTCAGAAGTCATGTTGCCCTTCTGAAAGAGAAAGACACCCCATTGCTGCAGGGAGACTAGGTGTCCTAGAAAACATCCATATACTAATGGTTGTTATAGTACTTACGCACCACAGACATTAGGAATCCCAGACTAACAGATCTTGGAAAAAGAACCAGAATTCTCTCCTTGCAGGAGAAAGCCCCATAGTCCACTCACACAGTAAGATTTGTTCTTGCAAACTTCCCTAGTCCCATTGGACCAGTACATTTTCTGATGCCAGTCCAAGTAGAGATGTAAGGCTCTCAGCAACTTTCAGCCATCCTTTGCAGGTAGGTGCGTACATACACCTACCACTGGTCTGCACCAGAATGGACATTGGCAGTATCCATTTGTTCACATGTGGATTTCCAAGTGTGGACCTCCACAGCAAAAAAAGGACCAGTCCTTTCCATTTCTAAGAAAATTCTAGCCACTATTACACAAAGTGAGACCCAAGTACAACTTTCTGCACCTGTAAGTTAGCCTTAGTTGTTGGTGGTGGTGGTGGTAGCGTTTTGTTTTGTTTTTCCTTTCATAAAACAGGATATCCATACTAGATCCATTCAAGAGCTTCTTCCAGAGCATGTGCACCTCAATGCAGCCTTGGTTACAATATTTGAACATTTGGAGGCTGTAATGCCTGTTTCTTTTAAAGTTTAATAATGTTGAATTCATTATTTGTTTATTTGCAGAAACTTCTTACAGTAAAAAGTATAAAATTCTAAATCATATTGAACAGGAAAAGGAAAAAAGGAAAGAAATACATTATCTTTCTTTCTATGAGTCTTGATCCTCCTCATCTCACTCATCTTATTTGCTTCCAATGAAGGTTTTGACAGCTAAGGTAACATGGATAAAACAGCAGGTGTGAGTCAGACCTTTCTCCAGATTTCATCCTGGAGAGAAGAAAAACTGCTATCTAGTTTATTTTAAAACAAAAGACGGGAGGATTGGTGAGAAAAACTGAATGATTTTTCATTGAAATGTAAAGCTACAGTACAAACTTAAAAGCTTAAGGTTTACCACTTTAAATATATTTAAAATTAATGAACGGTAAGAATTTAATTCTTTGGTCAAAGCATATGCTCTTTATAACTTACAGTCTTCTACATTTTGGCAACAAAAGATAATTAATTTTATTATTTCTGATGTTATTTTCTTCCTGTTATACAGAAATATCTGTTGTTTCAAAATTTTAGGAACATGCTACTATTTAATAGCAATAGTTTTCACTTGTGTAAAATATGTACTACAGTGAAAAAATTGAAAACATTTTAAGGTATTTAAATGGTTGGGTTTGCCCTTCATTTTTACTGTTATTATTATTATTGCCACTATTATTGTGGGCTGACTTAAATCGCCTGTTTTGTACCATTAAGGATATAATAATAATGAGCAGCATTATTATTAGCACTGCATTGTGGCCACTGAAATTTAATATGTAGGAAAGTGACATGGTACCTCCAGAAACAAAGAATCATAGATCTCTATTAGCTGCTGTCTGTATCTAAATTATAACATCATAATGGAATAAATACTTACTCTTGTGTAGAATTCAAAATGATTTTTTTTTCCTGTGTGGGTGGCTCCTTCTTTGAAAGCAACAGGACAACCCCACCTGAACATCAGAAGCCATGCTGAAAACTTTTCCTGATGCTGTCTTAATAGTGACATGCAGTAGCAGAATAACATAACAGAGGTAACACATAACGATATGTAAAATGTCTCCCTCCATACTTTTGTTTTGTTTTGTTTAATAACAGTAAAATTCATGATACTTTTCTTTGTGAAGACTTTGCTATTATTTTCATGTTTGCTGTGATGAGCACAGGCAGCTTGGACTGAGCAAGACAAGAGACATACAGAAATATATTACAAGCTTCTTTGCACTATCATCTTCATAAACCAATGCTGTTTTTGTGTTGTACAATATAGCTTAAAACTGTGTTTGATGTATACATTTCACACATGCATTCAAGTCTACTACACTTTCTCTTGAGAATTTCACCAGCTAAAAACCTTTGAGTCACCACAGTAAAGAGTGCAAAAGCTTGAAACAATATTATTAGATACTCAACTACAGTCAGAAGCTTTTGATTGACTGAGAAACAGCCATAGACAGGTTGAGAGCTTATGACGCAAATATAAGGACTAGACCAATTAAGGAAAACTTATAAAGGGTTCTACTACTGGGCACCTGATCAGGAGGCCTGTTGATGAGGCCTTCCTCCTTCAGTTACAAGAAGCATCACATTCACATGCTCTCATCTTGATGGGGGACTTCAACCACACAGACGTCTGCTGGAAAAGCTACACAGCAGGCTGTAAACAATACAGGAGACTTTTGGACTGCATCAAGAATAAGCTCCTGGACTGGGTATTAGACAAATCAACCTGAGGTGTAACAGTACTGGACCTGGCTTTCACCAATACAGATGAACTCATTAAAGAGGTGAAGGTTGGAGGGAGTCTTAGTTGGCAGCTCTTTAAGGACACTTATCTCAGTACACAAGAGCTCTCTATCCCCATGTACAAGAAAACAAGCAGGAAAGGCTGAAAACTAGGATGGTCGAGCAAAGACTTGTTGGTCAAACTGAGGCACCAGAAGGAAATGCACAGGCAGAGGAAGCAGGGACATGTGGTCTAGAGAGAGTACAGGGATGCTGTTCGGATGTGCAGGGATGGCATCAGGAACACAGATGGAACTGAGCTTGGCAAGGGATGCAAAGAAAAGCAAGAAGGGATTATATAGGTACATTGGCCAGAAAAGACAAACCAAAGAGAGAGTACCCCCACTGATGAATAAGAAGGGAGAAACAGACATGGAGAAGGCTGAGGTACTCAATAACATCTTTGGGTCAGTCTTCACTGCCTGTCAGGCTTCCCATGTCTCTCATTTGCCTGAAGCTGTAGGTGAGGGCTGGGAGAGCAAAGTCCCTCCCACTGTAAGTAAAGAGAAAGTTCAATGCCACCTGATGAAACTAAGAGACACACGTTTATGGGCCCTGATGACTGTGGTGGTTTTACCATGCTGGGCAGCTAAACACCACAACAGCTCTCTCACTCCCCCTCCTTAGATGAGGAGGGGAAGAAGTAAAGCAAAGAACAACTCACAGGTTGAGAAAGGATAATTTAGTTGGAGAGGTATAAAAGTTGGAGAGGTATAGATTTGAAGAGTGGACAATTCAGTGGATAAGTAATTGGCTTGAAGGTTACTCCCAGACAGGGGTGGTCAATGGCTCTATATCCAGGTGGAGGACAGTGACGAGTGGTATCCCTCAAGGGTCTGTACAAGGGACCCATACTGTTTATTGTTTTTATCAATAGATAAAAACATAAACAGTGGAATTGAGTGCATGTTCAGCAAGGTTGCAGATGACACCAAGGTAATTGGTATCTTTGATACAACAGAAGGAAGGGACACCATCCAAAGGGACCTGGACAAACCTAAAAAGTGGGCCATATGAACCTAATGTAGCTCAACAAGTCCAAGTGCAAGGTGCTGCACCTGGGACAGGGAAATCCCCTAGACAGGAGTACAGACTGGGAGAAGAACTCATTGAAAGCAGCACTGCAGTGAAGGACTAGGACATAAAAAGTGGTGGACAAAAAACTTGACATGAGCCAGCAGGACATGGTTTCAGTCCCGATAGTCAACTGCATTCTGGGCTGCTTCAACAAAAGGATGGCCAGCAGGTCAAGGGAGGTGATTGTGCCCCTCTGCTCTGACCTTGTGAGGCCCCACCTGGAGTGCTGTGTCCAGTTCTGGGGCCCCCAGCACAGGATGGATGTGGGGCTGTTAGAGTGGGTCCAGGCCACAAAGATGATCAAAGGGCTGGAACACCTCTCCTATGAAGACAGGCTGGGAGAGCTGGGGCTTTTCAGCCTGGAGTAAAGAAGGCTCGGGGGAAACCTCATTGTGGCCTTTCCGTAATTAAAGGGGACTTAAAAAAAGATCAAGAGCAACAGTTATTTGAGCAGATAATGATCAAGGGGGAATGGTTTTAAGAAATTAAATGGAAATTCTTTACTATGAGTGTAGTGAGGCACTGGAACATGTTGTCCAGAGAGGCTGAGGATACAGATCCCTAGACGTGTTCAAGGCCAGGTTGGATGGGTTTTTGAGCAGCATGATCTAGTGGTAGGTGTCCTTGTCCATAGCAGTGGGGTTGGAACTAAATGATCTTTAAGGTTCCTTCCAACCCAAACCATTCTATGATTCTATGATTTAAAGTAAACACATTTAGACTTTTTAAGTTTTATATTTCCAAAATCATATATTAGTCTCGGATCTACAAACACACATTTTTGCTTAATCCCCATGTTCTCAAAGAATCAACTATCATAATTGCATAACTAATATATGTGAGACTAGGATGAATAACTGACCTTCATTGACTCCAAAAGAGCAAGTTTGTTTTTCTTGTCATAGCTTGTACAATTGCTGTCAATAACAAGTAGCTTTGAAGATGGTTTGCTAGATTTTTTATTTTTTTTTTTTGAACATTGTAGAAATTGAAATGGATCATCTCACCTGAAGTAAGAGTTTGAAAATAAAATAATATTTATTATTATTATTATTATTATTGTTTAGTTACCAGCCACCCAATGATTTTTATTGATTCCATAATAGTGATTTTTTTTTTTTCCACAGAAGCAAAAAAAACCAATAAGGTCAAATAGAAAAAGTTAGCATGACCAGCTGAAAGTCTTTTACATTACATTAAATCCTTTTCTTAAAACAATAGATTTGAGAGACATCTGAGACCAGTTGCTATAGTAATACAGTTTGAGAAAGCCCTGTGTTGATGTTGTGCATATGGGGTAGAAATGCAGAGAGGAAATGAGCCAGTTTGTTTTTCCATGCACAGAAGAGCCAGCCTGCACAACTGTAATAAATGAGCAAAAAAGTCACAGATTGGTAGCCAGTTGGATGTGGGTGGAGGGGGAGGTGAGTAGAGAAGAAACAGGTCAGATCTGCACAACAAAGTTGGAGGAGGGTGTAAGTAATGTCTATATATATTGTAATTATCTCATCACCTAACAGGGAAAATATCAATAAGATAAGTGGTGTTTTACATCTGTAATTGGACCAAGCCTCTTGCTTTCTCTACTCACCTCCTCAGCCCAGCATTAACCTGACTATCCAGTTCAAAGCTTCCACAGCCAAACTTCACTAGCTGCAGAGAGTGTTTTGGTTTGTTTGAGACAATAAGCTGGCATGCAGTAAAAAGTTTTCTTAGTTCCTGTGAATATATTTTTTTCCTCTTATGTCTATTTCCCCCACTCAGAGTTTTAATACCTTCAAAGGTTCAATTTGTTGCCCTTACTGGCCAACAAACATTGCCACTGGCACCTTTCTTACTATGAGGGAAAGAAAAAAAAAAGTTAAAAGTATGCAATGACATTGCAATGACATTAAGGGTCTCTTCCTGTACTGCTAAGGACTTCTGTTTGATGCAGTAGGTCCTCAAATTTGCTTTGGTCACACTGTAAACTTCTCATCTTTAACTGCTCCCACACAATATCATTCATGCAAGTTGTGACTATGCAGACTCACACTTTTTATAAACTCCTACTGAAGTGAAGCTCAGGAAAACAGGACAGGTGGAGCTGCAAGAAAAATTGGTGTTCAAAACAATGAATTCTTTTAAATGATATTAGATATTAGTATTGCTCTTATAACCTAAGAAGACATAATAAATTGAGAAAGAAAAAGTTTCCTAATACAATCTCTTGTTTAATTGCAAGGCTGATTGTAAAAGAAAACTCATTTAAAAGTACAGGGGAAAATAGGAGAGAAACTAACAATCTGCACCTTGGAGAAGAAACCTCATGTAGGACTGGGGAGCATAGACTCCACAGAAAATTCAGACCCATGTCCAAGTGTGTTGGAGGAACTCATATCAGCAAAATATTTGTAGGAGCCTATGTGATTTTCCAAAATATTTGAATTTATTTTAAGTTAATAAGTGCATTTGTTGTTTGTGTTTCAGCCTGAAGATGCATACCCCATGCATCTTCATGTGCCTGAAGAATTAACTTTAAACCAACAACATTTGCAAGATTTTGGCTTACAAAAGGAGTTCTAATATAGGGAGTTCCTATGGTATCAGTACTGGCCCTGTGGACTGAACTCTTGGGAAATTACTCTTGATCTGCTGTAGTTTATGGTATAGTAGGTAAAAGCAGTCAACATGGGCTGTGAAGTGTCCCAGAAGTGAAACCCTGGACTGGGAAGAAGACAGTAGTTTTTGCTGTTTTGGTTTCTAGCCATTGATGGGAGATCACTACTTAGTTTCATTTGGCTAGTCAGCTCCATTGAAGGCTCAGCTGCCTGCTCGCTAAGACTGTTTTCTTCTCTCTCTTTTCTTCTCCTGTTCCACACTTTTTAGCAACAGTTGGCTGCCTAAGTGATGTTAGTCTGGTGTCTTGTGTCATGGAGACACTTTCGTGTTCACCCATTAGAAAAGAGGCTGACAGGAAGACCACATATCTGTGATCTTGCTTCATCAGTTCAGAGGCACCACTGTGGATTGCCATAAGAAGCAGCTCTGAAGTGGGCTGCAACATTCAGGACATAAAAGAAAAGATCAAATAGGTAGAACAGCTTTATGGATTAGATTTTAAAAAGCTTAAAAGCAATAGTTTGTTTGGTTTTAGGTCTGGTTTAGAATCACTGTTTCAAGTTACATCACAGTTTAACAAAAGTGACTTGATTATGCTTCCTGCTACAAGCTGTACAGATAAACAAGTCAGTAAGAAGAGGGAAATCAATTATGTAAACCCTTGTTCAGGGCTAAGGCTGCTACATAGAAATGTCTTTAGCTGCTTGTCTGTGTGTGCAGCATTGTTTTAGCAATACAAATAACTGTAACTGAGAATTATTTTAATAGTTTTATTGTCTGTTCCTTAGACCAGTGCTACTAAACTCAATCTGTTTCCATCATATAATGCCAATGATAAGTTAAGAGACAAATAGAGCATGAAGAATTAATTGCCAGGGCTTCTCAGAAGCAGCTATGTAAAGATTACCAAATGATAATGAAATGGAGATAATCTTTTTATGCAAAATTATGGACACTCATTTTATTTGGCAAAGAATAATCACTCAAGTGAGAATGAGATACAGGTCATACTTACACAGGCTACAGGGGAATAGATCTATCACTAGACCCAGGCTTCCCATATCAAAGATGCTACTTAAATGAGTCTAGATGTGTTTGGTATCTAGCAGTCACCAGGCTCATTCTAAACTTATTTGTATTTCTGCACACCCCAGCTTTAGGATAATTTAAAGAAATAACATCATTTTAGAAGAAGTTGTGAGCTCAGTATATGGAAAATAAGGAAACTGCGAGTGGATTTATATAAACAATTTTTTGGTCTTAATTTTTTTGTCCAATACCAACTCCTAAGGAACAAATAGGGTGAGATTTGAAAGCAGCACTTACTGTTAAGTAACCCATACATCCCAATAGCTCTAAATAGATACAAAAATATGTAGTCACCCCTTCACTCACATAATGTATGTAAATTAGCAGTCAGTTGGAGATTGCTAATGGAGAAATGGAGAAAATAGTTTAGCATCTCAAATCCCACCAGAAGTTCATCTTTTGACTCTTTGAGGGAAAAGAGGCATCAAAAAAGAGAAGGAGCAATGAAATAACCAAGAAGTTCTTACTAGCAAGACTTCAGCTACCCCCTACCCCCCCCCCCCAGTAGTGAATACAAATGAATGTTACTTAAGTATTGTATGTAGGCAGGAAACAATCTTCCTGCCTGTTGTGATCTTTCAAGACTTTCAAAAAATTCTGTCCCAAATTCATACAAGACATTGGTTTCTGGTTGTTATCAGAATGGCTTAACAATTGCCCTGAATGTTTTGTCTAGATTTCAGGTCAATTTATATAATTATTTGATATTTTCAAGATGAAATATTTTCTCAGTTCTTGTCAATAGGGTTGTCCCAGTCTCCGAACTCTTTATTTGAAGTATTGTCTCAATGCCAAGCAATTTTTTAAGCCAACATATTCAGAAATGTTTCATCTTTGACCACTAATATTTCCTAACAAACTGTTGATAAACTCTCATACATCTCCAAATCACAGCCTGAAGAGCACAAGCTGTGAATTTTATTTGTAAGTATTCCAAGGATATAAGGGTATGAAATAAACATTGAAAAACAGATCAAGAAAACCTTTGAGTATTTCACAGCATTAGTGATTCACTAGGACAATGTAGGAGGTCTGGATCATCACGTCTTTAAGGGGTATCAGCACTGTTAACCAATCTGATTTCTCTGCCTACAGATAATGAAGTAAGCAGTGCAAGTAGATCTGTAGTAACAATGAAATGTTTCAGTTGACAGCTGTTTCTGTAGTACTTTCTTTTACTTTATTTCATTGGTCTAATTATCTTGATTAGGAAAAAAAAAAAAAAAAAAAAAAAGAGAGAGAGAGAGAGAGAACACCACCACGACCAAAAACATTCCCTTGGGTTTCTTTGCAGATCCCTGATCTTCTTCCTTCTTTATTTACCCAAAATAAACCCAGTAACTTTTTTATGATGTTGGAAGGATCCCTGGTCCCTGTAACTCCCATCTTCACTTGTTGTTTGCCAGATATTTTTTGTTCAACTTAGTCTGTGGTGTGTGCCTTTGGATATGGACTGAAAATCTTCTGATGGTAGTAAAGTTTAATTCTGTGCCATACCTCTTGTTTCTAATGCACTTTGCAGTCTGTCTGTCTCATTTCATGTGCCCACACACAAACACAGAGCATCAGCCATCTCTGGTGGGAGGGTGACAGCCACACAAGCCAACTGGTAGCTCGCCAATGTGCTTCACAGAAGAAGGAAAATGGAATGTTGGCCAACAACACCACATCAAACCTTCCTCTTCCACACTGTGCCATGGGATTTTCATTATCCACGAGGAGTCTTTAGTTTTTGATTATTAAAGACTAGGAACATGCCAAGAACATGAGTTAGCTGAGAGAAGGGCAAAGTAAGCTCATCAAGGGTCTGGACTAGCAGTCTTCTGAAAGAGCAACAAGGCAAATATGTGGAACATAAAAACCTTTACTTCTGGCCTTGATGCACAATCTAAGAGGAACAAAGATACAGTGAAGCCACCACCAAAATGTACAGGAGATAGGCAGCTTTACAGCTTATCTGAGGGTGGTTAAGGGTGTTTAAGCAGCCCCAGAATTCAAAATCTGCTTCAAAAAACTAACTTTGAAACAACCACAAATAGGACCAATATATGCAACCAACTCTAACATGCCTCAGGACTGGATTTCATGCTTCTGCACGGCTGACATTAAGCAGCTGGCCTATACTGTATGCTAGCATGCTGTGAGTGTTCCCAGCAGAGGGTCTGGTCCTCCATGGTAACACTCCTCAGGGAGCTCTGGAAATGTTTTAATTATTAAAATGAATAATTCCTACCAACACATTTAATTGGAAATTATTACATGTTTAAATGTGCACTAATGGAAGAGTTCTGAAAATCTAACAATGTAATCGAGTATGCTGTTTGAAGTGAATTCTAGCAATATTTTTTTCAGCCAATAACACCATGCATTATTTATCCTATCTCCTTTTAATCCTATCTGATAGTTTGTATGAAGGAGGAATCACTGGAACCTCAGAGATAAAATGCAAATATGTGAATCACCCCCTGCGAGCTTTAACTGCCACCCTTACCTCATCCGCCTTCCTTGCTTCCTGACCCCTAGTTTCCAAGGAAATGGCTCAATGAATTTATTGTTGTGGTATAAACTAATCCCCTTGTTTCTTTCTCAGCATCAGGAAGACTGCAGGCTGACCAATTACAGGAACACTTGTTACCCAGATGTGTTACCACAGTCTGACAGAGACTGGGCACATCTGAAGGCAATAAAAGGCCAGTGAGGGAGCCACAGGCTAGTGGCAGTAACAGAGTGAGAGGGCAGAAAATAAGGCTTTGTGACACAAACATAAACCAGCCAGAGAAAGCAAGTATAGGTGTGAACAGAGATACCCAAAGGGGTCAGAAAACCCACCAGGGAGGAATCATAGGTGCTCACCACACATTGAAATAATGTTATAGAAAATCCTATTTTTAGCTGACATGTCTCTTTCAGATTAAGTGGCAAATAAAGAGTTTTGCAATTGGAGGTGTCTAAACAAGTGAAGTTACATACAGTCTTGGGGAAGGGAGGCAGGTGAAGGATTTATGCCTCCGGATTAAGTTCTGCCAAGGTTAAAGGACATAGTGAGCATTTTCAATGGGATAGAATAACTGGACGAATAACAGCCTTGTGAAGTGATTGCGCTGGCAGGGTTTATTTAATCTTGCCTAAAGAGATTATACTAATACCATGCTTTCTATTGCTTTGTACATTTTTTTTTCATCCCCAGAGGAAAAATGTGTTACCTTCTGGATATCTGAACAGTGGAAAAATCAAGAAACTTCCTTCTTCTGAAAACTATAACCTTTCCCACGAAGTCTAGTGGAAACATGAAGTAGGAAAGGAGCATTCAAGAGAGTTTTTGTAAGAGACAAGGTCAACAGAAGAGGAAAAGTCAAAGGATATTTTGAAAAATAATATTTTTGCATTGAAAATGACCTTTATTATTTTAACTAATGCTGAGCAGAACATGTAGGTGACAATGTAAACCCATTTTTTTCTGACTGCTTTCTTAAATAAGTGACCACAATCTTTTTTGAGCACTTTCTTCTCGTGTCAAAATGGACCGCTAGTTTGCTACATGGTTCTGCATTAATACAACCATGTTGTGGAGATTTCCTTATATACACCAAATATAATGCTTGTCAGCTTTGATTTTCTGTCATTTTTTTTCTCTCCATACATATTTATGTGCTACAGGAACAACTTGAGAGTAACAAGTTTTCCCATAAAAATTTCACACTTCTGGATTTTAAAAAGAAAAGTTTTGTAGCTTTCTTCTCTGTCCAAAAGATCAGAGTATAGTGTAGCAAGCTGGGATGGGAGCCAGCAAACCTTCATGTGCCCCAGACATGTGCCTATTTGGGAGTTTAATATTCCTTGGTATCACACTGTTCACAATGATTACTCCACTATACTGAATAGATGAAATTCAAGTATGCCCAGAGCTCTGGTATTAGCACAAGCACATATGTTCCCTCAAAACTCATTCTGCTGTTAGTAGAGTATCTTGTCCACAAAAATAATTCCTATTAAAAGCTTGCTTTGATTATATACTTTCTGCCTAACTTCTTTATTTAATATTTAAGCATGTTTTATTTATTTTTTAAGCACATTAAACACATTTAAGCAATTGCTTGTATTTCAGAACCTCTTGTGACTATTTGTGTTTAGTCAAACATCAAAATTCACCTCTCTGAAAGGAGTCTTAATTCTATTTACACAAGAATGTATTTAAAATTTCTGATCCATAGGTGTGATTTGCAGCTCTGAGTAATTTAAAAATTATAACCAATTATATGCCTACTCTTGACACTTTTAAAAATAAATAAATAAATAAATAAAAAGGAAAAGAAAAGAAGAAAATAAGAAGATGAGGAAAAAGAAGAGGAAAAAGAAAAGGGAAAAGGAAAAGAGAAAAGGGAAAAAAGGGAAGGGAAAAGGGAAAAAAGGAAAAAGGGAAAAAGGGAAAAAGGAAAAGGGGAAAAGGGAAAATGGAAAGGAAAATGAAGTAAAGCAAGGATATTTGCCAGCTAAGGAATATAAAGGGCATTTTAAAAAATTGGCTCCTGTTTGAAAAGAGCAAATTGTCTACAGATAATTCATGTTTGCAGGCTCATGGACAGAACAGAAACTCGAGGCACAGTTAAAAACCACAATGACTTCAGGACCCTTTTGGTTGCTGAAAACAACACATAGGTTAAGAGAAGTACTAAAAGAAGTTGTTTGTTGCTTATTCACATCATAGTTTCCTGTCCACATGGTGAACTGTCTTGATTATTCTGGAAAAACAAGTTTTCCTTCAGGCATACAGAAATATAACAGACAAGGGTTTTGGTCTATGCTTGTTAGTCTTGGAGTTCTTTAAGACATGTTTCACTTATTCCACCATAAGTCAGGGTTCTGAGGTTCATCTGATGTAGTACAAGACTGAGAGTCATGCATTGCAGCCCTGTCACAACTGAATTGCGTCAAACTTTCTTTAGGAAACTTCAGATCCAACAGAACTTTTCACATGACTGTGACTGGTCTAGGAACACTCACAAATGTTAAAAGAGACAAAAGAAATGTAAGATTAGACTAACACAGTCATTTGATGCTGCCTAAAGTGTTATTTTATACAGAAAGTGTTTCTTATAAGTTAAATGTTAAAGAGATATTTGATAATTTCAACTATTACTGAAAATAATGAAGACAAGTTTTGATGTTATAGGTTAAATAAATAACTGCATTTCATATAAGACAGTTTACAGATGTGGATTAGGCCCTTTTTCTGCCCAAAAGTATTGTCTTTAATATTAAATCCCTGTTTCTAACAGACAAACCTATCTAAAACTTTAAAACTGGTATGTTGTTCATATATATAATGAAAAACAAATAGCAAAACCACTGTCACATGAGACAACAACAAATAAATTATCCATCAACAAAGCAGAAATTAATTTAATTGTGATGAACACCTTCCTCTCTTATCTTTGTTCTGAAAGTCATTAAGTCTTGCAGGAGAGGCCTGGCTGGACTTTGAGCTGAAAGATACCATCTGCTGACATCTACAGCCTGATGGAAAAGGTAACTATCAAATAATCAAGTTGAAATCCATCTTATTTCCAAACATAAAATTATTACATTAACTCCAGCTGTGCAGTCAAAGTAACCACAGTAACAAATGTGGCTCAGTGTTCACATAAGAAGCTCAGTTGTACACAAGAAAGACTTTCCCAGACTCTTAAAAGAGAAAAAAGAGGGAAGTGACAACAGAACAGGCTTTTACAGGAAAATAAATAAATAAAATAAAATAAAATAAAATAAAATAAAATAAAATAAAATAAAATAAAATAAAATAAAATAAAATAAAATAAAATAAAATAAAATAAAATAAAATAAAATAGCTGAGCAGAGCCCTGAGTTGCAACTGAGTTTTGGAGAGGTTCAAAATCAAACATGAGTTATCCTCACTTTTAATATTGCCTGAATACAGGCAGAAGATTGGTTGTTTTTGTTTGTTTGTTTGTTTGTTTGTTTGTTTTTTCTTTGTTTGTTTGTTCAAATTTTATTTTTTTAAAGTAACAGAGTTTCATAAAAAGACCCACTAGTCTTCCTGGTTGCAATGGTGTTGGTGATGTTGACAGAAGTGTGAGAAGAATTTATGAGTTTTTTTCTTACACTAAGTTTGCATCCCAGGTTAGTGGTTTAATTTCTCAAGCTCAAAGGAAATCATATCACTATTCATCACATTTCCCCATCCCTGAGTTCCCTGGCTTCAAGTTGCCAGGCCACTTCAGCATGCCATCTTACAATCTCTGCCTAGGATTCACCCTTAACTAGGCGGGAAATGTCTCTCTATCCTACCCTGAACACCTTGAGATGAGAAGAAGAGAAAATCATAGAATCATAGTGTGTAACAGATATTCTGAAATATCAGGGCTTTATTACGATTTAAAAAAACATCATTTTATTGATATTCAACTGTTTTGCCTGCCCTGCAGGTGGAAATCTGGGGAATGCTGGTAATTTTGAATCAGCTTTAAGTTTTGCCAATTTTCTTATCTACCCAACCAGAAAATCTTAGCATTTGCATTAAACTGAAAGTTCTCCTTGTGAAAAAACAAATAAATAAATAAATAATGTATATAGGCATAAGGCAAAAAAAAAAAAAAAAGTGGTGTTTTGTTTGTTTGTTTGTTTGTTTGTTTGTTTGCTTCTGAAATCTACAGGAGAAACTGATAGATTGAATAAATGTAGAGTGCTTCTTCTACACACAGCCTTACACTTACTTTTCCTCAACACTGGCTTGCACCTGTGTTAGATTCAGTGAAAACTCCAGGCAGCTACCCTGCCCCTCCCTTTCCTTAAGGCTAGTGAAAATATTCCAGCTGAGATTTACTTTAAAGGTGTGTCCTTTTTCATAAAAAGTTGCAGAAATCTTAGGCAAACAGAAGAACAGCAGGCAGGAGGAATTCTTCAGCTAGCCAATGTTCCATATTTTATTTTCCAACAGAGTATCTTAACAATCACCCATTGCGTTGGAAAGCCACATGATGATAATATAAATTCACTGATGCAAGCCAAAGAACTACAAACCTTTCTAAATCAACATAAACATATCCCCAAAGCTGTGTGTAGACCCGCCGACATGCATTGCCTCTGTTTTTCTGGGAGCCTTGCCCAAGGCTGGTTGTGCTCAGATCCACGGGTGAGTGTGAAAGATCACAGAAGAGCTGGGGTTCATGGCTGCACAGTACTAACCACCCTCTGCAGCCAGAGTCTTCTTTCTTAGCTAATGTCAACTGAACCATTTCTCCAAAGATACTTTCACACTGGCATATGGAAAGGGAATTCCATCTGTACATCTTGTGTGGATACACAAAACAGAGTTTATGGTGGATTCTTCAGAAACTGCTAATCCTGTTCTCAGAGATATTCTGGTCTGTGAATTTCTATCATTGCAGAAGGACTTGTCTGGAGACAACCATGTGTGCTGCTGACAGGCTTTGGGATTCAGAAGTCCAGCCTTGGGTCTGTGATAAACCTGAATTCATGCTGTACTGAGAAAGTCATTGTATGCTTTTCTGCTTCCACATCTTGATCAGTTAAGTGGAGGGGTTAACAAAGGTGGATATTTATATTTATGGATATTAATAATTAGTTATTCAGGCACGGAATATTAAATATGGGGTGTGATTTGTACATCCTAAATATTGTTTTTTTGGTATATTTGTAAACATGCAGCACAGAGTACCCATATTATAAAAACTAAACCACTCAATGCACTTCAACTTCATTTCATGTGCTTAAGTATTTTTATGAAAGTGCTCTTACAGCACATCCTGTTCCCTATGGAAATAAGAGAGCTAAACCAATTATCTATATAACATGCATAGCCATCATTTGCATTCTGTATCCCACTTTCTTCTTTAAACTCTACTTCCCTATCACAAGAGGTTGTCTGAACAATAGCTGTTTTGATATTACCAGAGAAAGTAAACAAATAAGCAATCAAATTAGGTAATAAAAAGGATCAACACAGTAGTTTTGTGGATAACCCATAACACAACATATTTTTCAGAAAAAAAGAGACTGAAAATATTTGGTGTCTTGAGCTGGATTCATAAAAAAATGGTTGATTCCTTTTTATATTGGGTATTAAATCTTGTATGAAAGGAATCCAGGAATTATAATTTTAATTCATTTTTTAAAATGCAGGATTTTCTTGAGACAGGTCTGAATTTTGCTAAAGCTAATACTTTTCCTAAAGACAGATCTTTCTTAAATTCTCCATGCTTTCAGACAGAGAAGAGATGTACAAAACTAAGATTACAATAAGAACTCTACTGCTGTCACCTTGTGTTACTAGAGGAACTTTTTTTTTCCCAGAACTAACATGGGAGTACCGTTTCTTCATAAAATCCTTTTGAATCCTCCAAACAAAATGTGTATATTAAAAGATTAAAAACAAAATTTCTAGTGTCAGCCAGGAAAACCTATCTGGGTTGCTCTCTCGTTTGACCCTGGGGAGTTAAATTCTGTTATCACTTGTGAACCGAGCCAGACCTTTGAATCATACTTTCTTTTTTTTTTTCCCCATAATGAATGAAATAAAATACCATAGATTGGCAACATGAGTCACCCTCAACAATTCATTTTTATTCCTTAATTTTTAAATCAGAAATTAATTTTCAAGGCACTTCTCATCTCGTTTGGATAACAAATACAAAATTTATCCTTCATGTAAGTCAGCTGGCCACAATGGAATGAAAGCAGCCTGTACAAAGATTTAAGATAAATAAGCAATGTCAGCTGAAATGTGTTTTATTGGCACTCACTTAGAGACTTCTGTATCCAGACCTTCATAAAGTAACACTTTCTACAGACTGTTGTTCAGTAGCAAGAGAAGGCTGCTGTACATGGCTGAGACAAGCAGGGATGCTGTCCCAACCCACCATCACCATGCAAAATGGCTGACACTAGGTGGGGGGCATCCCTCAGGAAATGCCAGAGTGAAGATTCCTTTTTGTTTCTCTCTTCTTAAGGCAATGGTCAGAGAGGATATTTTACTGCCATAATATTAATGGATTATTTTTCTCATTTACACTTCAAATTAATATGTGGTGACAGAACAACCTTATGCAATAATTAACAAAACAAACTGCTGCTCAGTCTAGGCAAGCATTTAATAAGAGAATGAGTCATATATTTATGAACATCTGAAAAAAAAAATCTGTATACTAACTGCAGGTATTTACCTGTTCCTGTATAAACTGCTTTTGTATGTTTTTAAGAACCTGCCCTTCCATTGTAGAAATATTTTGTGGCCATGGATGACATGGAAAAGACAAGTTTCTGGTCGAGCAAATGGCATCTGATTCACTCTGCATATGTGGTAATAAAGTTTATTGAGATGATTTTTGTGTATTTAACAGTGTGTCAGAATTTGTGGCCTTAATGAGTTCCATGGTATATTTCTGTTTCATCTTTAATAATCAAAATCTTATAATAAAATATCATGATGAGAGAGCAACTGCGTCATGTCCATGCTAGGCATATAAATATTTACACCATTTTGTTTATATTTGTGGATTCTTCTTATTAAATGATTGAAGAGGACTGAGGTCTAATTACAGTTTAAAAATGGTATGGCCTTCAGCTTCAGTGGAGCCTAGTAACAGCCTAGAGGATGCTTTTGGCACTGTAGTTAATGTTTAATGAAACCCAAAAAAGAGAAAAATAGATGGTGCTGATGAAAATACAGGTGTTCTGCATCAAAAATCATTTGACAGAAGAGGACAAACAGTTGTATTGGCAACAGGAATCTACCACAGAATATTCTGTGTAAAAATACTGTAAATCTGGAAGTGTTTTATTGCACAGAAACATATCTGACATTTCTCCTAAGATGTTTCTATTTTGTACACTATTTATTTTCAAACTACCCCCACTCCTCCATTTTTTCCTCAGTAACCCTAGATCTTTTCCCATACCATTCCTAAAATGACTTAGGATGGCTAATATAACATCAAAAGAGAGCTAAAAACGTTGGAGTGATGAAAGTTGCTAGGTGTGAGCAAAGTGACCAGAGGCAAGTGGTACATCATGAAGAGAAGGATTTTGTGTGAGCACACTGTGCCAGAGAGGTCTCCATTTCTCTAGAGGAGACACATTGTAGACATGGAGGGTCTGGGGCTGTGTCCCCATGCAAGGGCAGGCAGGATGGGAGCAGGGTCCAGCTCAGCAGGGACACAGACCAGGAGTGATGTCCAGGAAGACCACTGATGGTTCCTTCTCTAGCTAGGAGAAAGACTGCGGGAGCTGGACCAAATGGAGAAATAAGAAAATGTTGTATCAGGTGGGGACAGAGTGATGAGCAGATAGAAAAGTCCCCCATGAAGGTGCCAAATAGGGAAGATTATCTGCTTCAGACCTAAAGTGAACTAGCTCATAGCTTGAGACAAAGGAAGAGCACAATGGCTAGCAATAGAAGTCAAATTATAGTAAAATAATAATAATAATAGTAATAATAATAACAACAACAACAACCAAAAAAATAATAATATTAATAAACACGATTAAATTAAAAATAAAAATGAAAAAAAAAAAAAAAAACACAGAGAGACCTAGAAAAACACTTTAAAACCATTGTAGCCTGGACAGAATTTAGCACATAGCAACACACAGGGGGCGCTGTTTGCCAAAGTACAAATGAAACTACATACTTTCTTGTTCAAAGAGCACCCCTGGAAGAAGGGACCTTTCATTCCATGGGTAACCAGAGCTTTTCTAGAGGAGAGCAAGCAGTTTTTCACTCTCACATTGTCTCAGGTAGGGCTGTGCTCTCCTTCCAACAGTATACAGTAATCTCTACAAGCTTTGCTTTACTCACTGACTTAGACTACCAAGGCTACACCATTTTTGCTGTTTACTTTCTTTGATATTTTCAGGAAACATAACCTTTTTGTGTATGAGGAAGCTATCATCAGTGCGTTACAGTGAAATTAAAATGAGAGTGGATGCTAATTGTGAAATAGTGCATGCACCTTTCTGAATTGAATGAAATTTCTTCTAGAGATAGAAAAATGAGCCAAACTACATGAATAAATTTATTGATTGAGGAATGGACTGCTAATACAATTCTGATTTCATGTTTAGACTTCAACTCTATATTATGCAATTGAGGTTTGGGTCCACTTAAGAGTTAATTATACCTATAAACTCCACTTTATGATTTTCATTCAGAGGAATGTTCTAAAAGTCATGTGAGAGATAACAATCCTTGCCATTTATAACCTGTTTAAAAACAAATTTGCAAAATTTGAATTCCATCCTTGCATATCTGCTCATACTCTTTATGCTGAGGCAACGTTTTAAACGCAGTTTAATGTTAGGCCAATGGGACCATGAATATGCTGCACTACTGTCTTCACGTCTCAAATCTTATGAAATCTTTTTAAATGAGACTGAGCCAGAAGACCGAGTTAAGCTGTATAGTTTAAGTGTTCTGCAATATAAACATGTTCATATTATCCACAGTAAAGGCTCAATAATTTCAGTAAAAGGAGCCAAGTTCTCAAAGGGTTTCCATAGCTGCACCTGCAATATTTTAAGACATATGTTTGTACTTGGGGGAAAAAGCCTGAACAGTCAGACATATATGTGTCTGTGTGTGTGTGAAAGTATACTTTCATTTACATAAAAACAGCAGGTTGTTATACTCC
The DNA here is from genome assembly GCF_965140915.1 of Aythya marila. Classification (NCBI taxonomy): domain Eukaryota; kingdom Metazoa; phylum Chordata; class Aves; order Anseriformes; family Anatidae; genus Aythya; species Aythya marila. The sequence continues at coordinate 39,596,582 of NC_139080.1, read as the reverse complement.
CACCAAGAAAATTAAAGTGAACATTTCAAAATTTAAACCAGAATTATTCCTTTTATTACTAAATAGCAGAGGGTTTTACTAGTATGAATAAGAGCACTGGAGAATTTGCGTACTGACATCTATGTGGTACTGGGACATCCATAATTACAGAAACTGGGAGGCTGGGGGAGGGGAGCAGAGAGGTCTCTGGTCCAACATTCTACTCAGCCAGACGTGTTTCCTGCAGCTTCACAGGTGGAGATACCATAAACTGCCCACACAGCTTGTCCCCAGACCACCATCATGGAAAGAAGGATTTCCCTAATATATGACAATAATTTCTCCCACTGGGCCATTAAATGATTGTGGAGAGCTCTAATAACTCTCCTTATCCTTCACTTCTTAAAGCTGAGAAGACTTCAGTGGGGTCTAGTAGCATAGAAACAAGACTGGAGATCTCTCTTATTCTAAATTTTTCTGTCTTTCTAACATGATAATATGACTTTGGAAAAAGCTAAAAGTCCCAAAGTCAGGCATGAACTTCTCCTGTGGAAACCTTCTGTATCAGTTGCCATCTGCATGGCAACCCCATCACAACCCCACATGCACCTATGCAACTTTTTACCATCTATGTGAGTATGACCTTTATCAACCAAAAGATAATTTATTTTTTCATAACTAAGTGATGAAAGACATGCATCTCCACTAATATTTTTGCACTTAATATCAAATGTTCTTTCTTACAAGAGTCTGGCATGCACCATTACAGGCCATCTTGAAGTTCATTAGCTAGTGTTTTTTTTTAAGTCTGATTTACAAATGTGTGATATGCCAACTTAAAGGAAAAAGATAGTGCCAAAACAGGCTTCAGAATGGAGGAAAAGGTTTACAGAGAGTACAGTTTTATTTATTGAATGTAATGAGGAGACAGAAGAGCCAAATATGATCAGAGAAAACCATAGTGAAAGGCAGAAAGGAAAATCTCTATTTTCAGTGAAGCACTTGAAAAGTCATATAATGTCCTTGTTCCTTCATCACTAAAGCACTCTAAGAGGTAGACAGGAACACAAAGAAGGGAGTAAAATAGCTGTACTTGTGGCCCCTGGTAGGACAGAGAGCAGAAGCATTACTGTAAGACTGACCTGTTAAATCTAGCCATGGGTAGGAACAGCCCAGAATGTCATTTAATTAGATAACATGTGAGTCTGACAGCCTTCTGATGGGTGAGGCTTACTTTGTCTTAAAAACCTTGATTCTTTTCCCAGGTTCAGGACTGCTAAGCATGTTGCACAAATACAGTACGTATATTAATTCTTAACAATTTTAATTGAACCCTCTAGTAATAACATTCCTGACAGCAATTCTCAGCAGTGGGAGAAATCTGCTGTGCAAAAAGTGATGAGACATATTCACATGTATGAAGATGTGCTGGCAGGTTACGTAGCTGATGGATGGTAAGCATCAGCTGTAATGGCTGGAGCTTCTTACAGGCAAAAACTAAACAAAAGAGGAGACATCTGTCTCAGACAGACATAAACAAAAGTGATGGGTGTGTCCTCAGAATAACATCCTCCAGCGTACTGTTGCCCTCTCCCATGCAGCAGATGATCCCCCTCAAAGTACATGCCTATATTAACACCACAGTTTTCCATCAGGACCTGCGTGAAGTCGCCGCAAGTTGTGTCACTCTAGGCTGCTGTTACTGGTGACAGAAGCACACACTGCTGGGGCCAGGTACTGCATGCCTGGCCGGCTGTGCAGCTTTGTGTGGGCACAGTATGAGTCTCCAAATGAACATCAGATCTGTGACCGCAGGGCTGGGAAAGGGGGGAGGAGTGGAAGGGCGAATCTCATGCCAGCAGCAGTCGCTTCCCACGAGAACCTGCATTGACAACAGCACAGGGCTGGGCACATGCAAAGCCATGTGATCGGCAGCACAGGCACAGAAGTGTGGGAACAACAAAAGAAAAATACCCTGGCAGAGGCCCTGGGAAACTCTGCCCCACAGCCTCAGTGAAAGGGGCTGGAGCTGTGAGGAGAAAGCAGCCATGAGCTGGCAGGTAAGCATCCCTTAGCATTGCAAAACCCATGGCAGCGTGCAGCAAAGTAACATCAGTGCCAGAGGGAAGGGTAGATAGTTATGGCATAAAAACCCACATCTGTCTCTCTCTGGCACACAGGGAACTCAGTGAGGACCAAAGGGTCCTGAGCCCATAAACTGCTTCTGGCTTGAGCCTCATCGTTTTTCTGTTTTAATTCAAATATCACAGCAGTGGTTTCAATTATTCCATCAGATTAGATTATCTGATTAGCAGAATGTCAGTACATAGGGACTACAGATACCACTCCACAGTAATGCTATCCACAGCCTGCAATCCTGGACTCTTATTTGTAGGCTGTCTTAAGTATCTAATGTACCTTGCTGTACAAGTCTGTTCTGGGTCTAGGTCATTTCTGGGAAAAAAAAAAAGGAGAAAGGTACAACAACAAAAACAAAAGATAAATACTGTGGAAACAACGATAAAAAAAAAAAAAAAAAAAAAAAAAAAAAGTGAGAAAAGAAGGAAAAATGATTTGCTGTGTATATCCCCCAGAACAGAATCATGATAAGAAAAATTAATTAATTCCATGATCTAACATAAACAGGGAAAGCTGAATAGTGACATGCATGGCTAACCTGAATAGCTGGAAGCTATTTGGTGAGAAAATAAAACTTGCTTCAAAACATTTCCCCCCCCAAATCTCCATTGTACTTACTTGAAGCCAAGGTATGTGTGACAGAAAAAAAAAATAAAATAAAATAAAAGATAAATAAATAAATAATTCAAAAGAGGCAGTTAATCAATATCAGGGACACATGATAAATGAGAGTTGAACTGATCAGAGAAAAGTTTCCTGCATCAACACAGAGATGAAATCAGGGATACCAAAGGTTTCATGTTTGGCAGCTAGTTTCATGAATCTGATGATCACACAGAATCACAGAATCACAGAATTTCTAGGTTGGAAGAGACCTCAAGATCATCAAGTCCAACCTCGGATCTAACGCTAACAGTCCCCACTAAACCCTAAGCTCTACATCTAAACGTCTTTTAAAGACCTCCAGGGATGGTGACTCCACCACTTCCCTGGGCAGCCTGTTCCAATGTCTCACAACCCTTTCGGTAAAGAAGTTCTTCCTAACATCCAACCTAAAACTCCCCTGGTGCACCTTTAGCCCATTCGCCCTCGTCCTGTCACCAGGCATATGGGAGAACAGACCAACCCCCACCTCGCTACAGCCTCCTTTGAGGTACTTATAGAGTGCGATAATACTTCAATCCAAGCAAATGAGGCCCCAAAAGAGCAGGTATAGTTCATGCTGCATGCAAGCACTGAAAGCCAAAGTTACAACCAGTATCCTGCAGCCTTGAAAGGAAAGCAGAGAGTCTGAGAGAAAGATAAGGGGTGCTGGATCCTGCCAGGAGTGGGTCTGGTCAGTACTTATCACACTACAGGGGGATAAGGTAATAAAAAGTAGCCCCAAAAGTAAAAAGGTTAAAATGTACTGGGGGCTTTCAGGGATCAGATTTATGACTGCTAAGCAAAGGTGTAGGAGGGCCAAAAGTATTCTTAGAATAGAATTTATATCACAAGACACACAGGCATATGATGGACTAAGTATTTGTGTCTTTGGAAATCTACCAAACTGCATCAATTTTTGCTCTGTCTTGTGGGCAGTATCTTAGTATTTGAATAGTACATCTTGTCTGCAGAAAAGAAAACATTTTAAAATGTTTATATAGTAATGACTACCTGTCTGAAAGTTCTCCCTTGGATAAAGCAACCATCAAAATTGCTGCTGCAACAAATAGAAATCCAGTAATTGAAAAGCAAAAGTATATAATTTGCAAATTGAGAAGTTACAAAGCAACACATGCCAAAAAAATGTCCTTCTCATATGAAGGTTTCTTTGAAAATGCTGTCGCTTTTCAGGTTCTGGTAGTGCTAAACACATGAATTTGCCTGGAGATCTCCAGGCCACCAGCATTGCAGGGCAGCAAAGCTAGGTCTTAAGGTAAACATGGTCTGCTGCTCTTGGCTCTAGACTATGTTTGAGAGCATTTATAATACAGTGTTGCCTGCTGGGTTAAACATGTGCTTAGATTGTGAAGTAATGGGTTTGAAGGACGTACTTTTGTAAGCAGCTGCTGTCGGGCTGACTCAAGATTTTTCTCTCCTCACTGTGCCACTCTTTTCAGGTCAAAGTTTCCAGGCCTCAGCATGGAGAAGTCTCTTCTTTTTAAACAGAGTCCATGTTCAACAAATTTTCATATAGCTTTGACTGTCTTGTGTCCTACTAAGAGAGACAAGCCTCCACTCAGAGCACTGTCACATGAAATTGCAATGTCCAGGGTCTGTAAATATTTGCTAGTGCCTCAGCATTAATAGAACAGGTATGCAATCTTCAGCTGTCTCCTTTTATGTTACACAATGCAATGTATGTGTTGTTATCCAGAGGGTTTCTAATAGCCAGACTCAGTGTGTACACACAGCAGCAGATGTTACAATAATCTGTTATGGAAAATATGAGTGTGCTAACCAAAAATTTGCAAATCTGTATTAAAGACAGGAAGAAGGAGAAGAGAGAGATGAGAAAGAAATCAAGAATTGGTAGATTTGTTCACAGATTACAAAGAGGAACCGCAGGTGGTGCAAGTGCTAGGGGAATTGCCTTCACAGCTATCAAACTTGACTTATGTACAAGTGATTACAAAATAAATAACGACAACAACCCAACAGCATCCTTTTGCCATTTTTTAAGGCAACATCCAGCCATGATCTCAGTGTGCAATCTTTGCAAAGGGAAGCTCATCAAACCCTGAAGGACTCACTTAATAAGGACTGATGGCTTAAATGAATTAGCGTATCCAGAGGCAGCCAAGTAATTAGCACAATTGATAGGGCTGCTGCTGCTGCTGCTATGGGAGGAGCAGCCTGGTGGCGTGGTGTGCAGGCTGGTTTTGGAAGGACCTTAGTGCCCATGAGCCCAGGGCAGTAGGATGTCTCCCCAGGCACCAAGGGAAGGTGCCTGGATGTTGAGCCATCCTGTTGTGAGCTGCCTGCTGCCACCACCAGCCCTCCTTGCCTCTGTGGGGGCCCCCACAGAGCCGCCACCATATTTGGGACCCTGACACCACCTCCTGGACCACAACACTGCCCCTGGGACCCTGTCACTTTCCCTGGGACCCCAGCACCGCCTTGCCCTCATCTCTGCTCCCATGGCTCTGATTTGTGACTTGCCTGCAAGAAGTGTGAGGTGATGATCTTTTCCATGACCAAAATGATGTTTGCACTGGCAGAATGAAATGCTAAGCCATTTAAATCTTTCTTTAAAAGTTAGACATCTAACCTTATTTTGCATGCCTCCCTTTTTATACAGACCTGTGGGTGGCAAAGAAGCCAAAATCCAATAGCTATGATTTCTTTGCATTTTTTCACAGGGCAAAAGCAATTAAAAGACTAAGTGTGAGCTATATTGAACATGTTAGTTGTACAGAGGTGAGACTTAGGAACCAGCACTGACCACAGACTCACAACAGAATATGGCAGAGGCTTTCAAGCATCACTGAAAGCCAAGAAGCAATGCTAGGGTCAAGATGGTTATGAATTCGATTTTGACATCCTGGCCCTGCTGGCCACAGAAGTTATTGGTGGGGGCAAGGGAGGGCTTTGCCAGGCCCATGAAGCCACATGGCGAAACCTGTCAATCTTCTGAAAGCAACAAGGATCAAAGCAAGAACAGAATTGAAAAAGATAATATTCTCACACCGTCACAGAGTATCCATCCCTGTTTTCATCAGCTGTCATGTTCACCAAAATCAAAGGCATGGAAAAGGTCAGGAAAACAGAACGGTTGCAACTCTTCCTGTGGGTATGGTTGGTGGCACAGTAACAATAATTATCTAGAGGTCACTGCTATGTGGCTTGTGGTTTTTATGTGCAGGTAGGACTGCTATTTAAGGCACCATGAAAAAAATACTTGCCTGTTTAGAGGGATCCTATTGACAACAGCTAGTACGACAGCCTGTCAACTAGGTGGTGGGTAATCTTGCCATAAATTTTTGACTATAAACAGTACATAGCTATTGTTATTGTCAGGTGTTTTACATGCCCATGGGGCTGGAAATAACTCTTGTATTAGTTGTTTCCAGCACTGGCATCAGATGCCTGTAAACCGCAACAAGCCTCACACTCCCAGAAGCAACACAACCAACACCAGCTGGTCAGATATATGGAACAGGTCTCAGGTACCTCAAATGGCAAATAATAGGCATAGAGCATTATAGCACCCCTTGGTAACCATTTTATGGTCCTGTGGCCTAATGCACCCATAAGTGGTGCCCATGTTGCTGCTTTGTAACAACAGCATATTTAATCCCAGAGAGGAAGGGAAAGGAGAGGGTCATTCTTGGAAGACAGACTGGTTTTCTTCAGAGATACCTGCAGCTATCAAAAACAAGTGAAGATATCTTAAATAAGCTTTCTTAACTGCAAAGCTCCAAGGAACATTTTACTGGCTTCTGAGTTATGCATGATCCATGAGGAATACAAATACCTCCTTTGGATAAAATGGCAGCTGAGAGGTTTGAAAATAATCCACTCAGTACAGAAAAAGGATGGCGTTAGTAGCCTACATTATTATCTTTTCTGTATCCTTACCTCACTTTTTTGTTGTTGTTGTTGTTGTTTTTCATTATTAATAGCTACCTCTATACACAGACACACCTGGGAGAATGAATGATTTATCCTTTAGGGAATAATACCAGCAATTTAAGCTGCTTCACTTGCAATGTCTCTTTCTACGCTTTGACTGTCACATTCCAAGTAGGAGCTGAATGAGTGGAATTAACACAGGGCATCTAGCAGCCACAGCTCTGCTTCCCACTGTGACAGGAGGTGCTCAGCTCACATCAGCTGGCAGAGGAGCCTGGCCTGGCCACTGGCCAGACTTGTGCTGGTCAGTGTACCTTCAGAGCTAGAGACACTTCCAGCAGCTGTCCTGCCAGCATTATAGATACCCCCTCTTCTCAAATGGAAGCCAAAAGGAAGCCGAGCCTGGCTGAGGCTCACTGCATGGGCTTGGCTCCTGGTGGACAGTGAGGATGGGACACCCCTCTGTCCAGGCCTTCTTCAGGTTTAATTGCAGTAGAAATGGGTTCGATGCTTTTGCCCTGTGTGGGTGTTGAGGTACAGAACAGCAGGTTGTGTTTTCAGTGGTTTGCATGCATCACTGAGGTCTGGAAGTTTTGAAGAGGGTTTTGTGTTATTTTCTGACAGAGCAGCTGCTGTAAAGTCTTTGTTAAAATGCCTGCACCAGGGATTGTACTGCAGAAAATTACATTACCCAGAGGAAAAGAGCCTGAGCCTCTATTTAGCAATTTTTCCCCTATTAGAAAAGGAAGAAGATGCTGCTTTTTGTATTTTATTTTTTTTTTTAGAAGTATTAATTCCATTAAGTGTTTTTTCTTATTGGCATCCAGTCACTTAGCCATGATGATGATGTAGTGATTAAAATGGAGAATAAGTAATTCCTGTATATATAAACCTGTGGCTTGTAGACAGATGCTCAGGGAAAATGCTATACTTTGTTTCCATCCTCAAGTGGCCCAATTAACAGATAGAGTTCTCAGTAAGGTCACAGTGCCCTCTACTGAAATATAAAGTCCCAAGTGAAAAAAAAAATAAACGATTTCAGAAAAGAAAAAAAAAAAAAAAAAAAAAAAAAAAAGTAACAATAATATTATATATATGTGTGTGTTAAATACATATATATTGTTAAATGTAATTTGGGGTCTTAGGCCTCCCCTTTACCATAATTACAGTAATTTAGTTTGGAACCATTTTGATGCCAACCTTGTTGTTCTGCTATGTAAATTGTGCATCATTGCTCTCAATAAAAACCTCAGAAAGCATTGCTCACATTACTGATGCAAACATAAATGGTGGAAATAAGAAAATGTGTTTTTCTTTTACAGATATAGTAAAGAAACTGTAAACTGGTGGCAGTCTTTCAAAATAGGCAATAGAAGTTATGAAAACTTGATTTTTATCTGTTTTCTCTATATCTGTGGTGTGTTAAGGTTTAACTTTGTCTTTGCATTGGCAGAAGAATGGTTAATAATAAGAATCATTTTGCTGACTGCCTTTTTTCTTAATGGGTGTGGGAAACCACAATGACTAAAAAGAGGAGAGAGAAGAACATCTAATGGATGTTTAGGGCTGAACTGCTGTTGACTAATGAACTTTAGATATTTGACATCTGGAGAAAAACTAGTCTGGGAGGAAGAACACTGGAGCAGGCGAGGAAGAAAGAGCTCACGTGACAGAGATGGGAACACTTCCTTCTGATGTGCTGTGCCAGGAAACGCATGGGGCCTTAGCCCCTATGCAATATTTAGAGACATAGGCATTGATTTAGGAATAAACCACCCTGCAGGCAGAGGCCAAGGGTCAGCTACAACTCAATTACTACTGCAATTATCATTTTGCACAAAATATCCCAGTGCAATTACTGTCCTATGTTTCTATCTGTACTTTTCAGGCTGGCACTGAGAGACTAAAGCTGTCTCCATTACCACGCAGATATGTTGTTTAGAGTCCACAGACTAATAGCTGCTGCTCTGGTGGAAGCATGACTTAAATATGTATATATATGTATATATATAATAATAATAATAATTTAAAAAAAAAATGAGTTCTGCCTCCCAACCAAGTTCAGTCTCTCCTAGTCTCCAATTCATTGTTGCCATAGCTTATCTAGGAGGCAGGAGCTTCTGAGGTTTTGCCATTGTGTTTTTAATTACTGTGTAAAATGGCAGGAGAGAGATGGCAGAGCTATCTGAAAAGGCCTTTGCTGGTTGATTAAATGACAGTAATCAATTGTTCTGAGAAACACTATGGCTTAGCTTCTGATTTTACTCCATAGCTAAGCTCCAGGTTTTTGTTTGAAGATGGACATCTGTTGGAGATTTTCAGTGGAGAACATCTGGAACAATACTCAAGACAGACTAGGAGCTAAGAGACAAGAAAAATCTCTTCTTCTTAAATTCCTGTTGTCTCTTCTAATCCTTCCTTTTTTTCTCCAGTGCTCCCACCCAAGATACTCTTTTCATCAGTGTGCACAACAACCCACGCTTTACATTTCTTTATGCAAAGCTCGGCAGATAGCTCCAACTAAGTTCACCCAGAGGTTATTCTAATTCCCTCCAACAGGATTTCAATTTAGAGGCTCACATTAACCCATTAATTAAAGTGACCCCCTTTTTATTATAGCAACTTCACCTTAATCAGTTAAAGTGATGGCAAGACGTTCTTTGTTGCCTTGCCTGGCAGGGAGACCTTTTGAAGAGGCTGCAGTATCTGCTGGAAAGGTGCCAAGGAGTAAAGCAATACAAGATCCCTGCCTCTCTGTGTCCCAGCACACTGGAGTTGCAAACACCCTGGCATTGCCGGCTCCTCCCAGGCTGGATTCTTTCACTCTCTGCTGCAAGTTCTAGCCCAAGCTCACAAAAAAAAAAAAAAAAAAAAAAAAAAAAAAAAAAAAAGAGCACAAACCTAACATACCATGTGGAAATTAATGTTCTGAAAGGGCTCAAGAAAAGTTATGCTTCAGGAAGCTGAACTCCAAAATGTTCCACTTCAAAAAGATTTGGCTACAGACTCTCTTACTTCTGAGCTTTTCAGCCACGTCTTTCACTCACTGACTCCTGGCTTGCAGGTGTGACACCTCTGCTTTGCCTGTGGGTGCTTGTGAATGTGCCCTCTCCGTGTGATATGAGCTTGCAGGCTTTTTCTACATCTGTTGACAGGACTTGCAAAATCAGTAGGGGTAGGTTTTGGTTTTGCACATCATAGCACTACTTGCTTCATGAACATTAGCTAACTGGAGGTACAAAAATGTAACTTCCTTCAATTGAAACACTCTATAGCCGCATGCTAATCTTTTCTTGAACAATTTCCTTAATAAGATAACTTCCCTTTTCTGATAATTTCTGAGGGAAATTTATTTTGATAACAAATATATTCAGCTGCCTGCATTTGTTTTTCCATAGCTGGTACTTTTTGATCTGTGTATCTGTTAGGATAAGAACATGCATTGCTCTCTAAATCAGAGGTGACAACCATGTTGAAAGCTGGAGTAATTGCTTCTCTGCAGCTCTACAATAAATTATGCTGTGGCATGACAGAGGAAGGAAATCAGTAGCCTCAGTACTCGTTTTGTTTGCTCTGCCACTGCCTTGGCCTAATACACTCTGTTCCCTGTCTCCTTTTACAGAATAGCTGTTTCCTGCATGGGAACCCACTCCTGTTTGTGACATACTTTGTCTGAAAAAGAAAAATCACACCAGTACTTATAGATATTTCTTTCTTAAATCTGTCCTCTTTTATGATGAGACAGCTCTTTCTACATGGTCTGTGATGCCTGCACATACTTTGGTACAGCCTCTATATACCGTAGGATGTGGATACCTCATTCCTAACACATGATGTATGTACATGTGGACTACATTTTCATGGTACCAGAAAAGGCTTTTCTCCTGACAAAGAAAAAAAAAAAAAAAAAAAAAAGGCTGTACAATTGTATCCATACCAGTTTATCCACCAAATGAATAAGCCAGCAAATATATCAATGATAGGAAAGATACAGGCAAATCTGCAAAAGAAGCAGTGAACATTCACAAAACCCACACTTTTCATTATCCCCTGTTACACTGGAAGAGAGAGGGTGGGTTTTGTTTGTTTGTTTGTTTGTTTTGTCTGGAAAATCTTGATGTTTCTTTTGCATGTAAATTGATTCATTGCTTTTATAAAGGGAATGATGAAATACAATAATTTGGTTTGCCAGAAGTAGAAGTTAAAGCCAAAGTTAACAGACCACAAAGAGAAAATCAGAATTAAACACTCACTGAAGGTATGTATTGCTAAATTAATTCTACTAGAAGTCTCAAGAAAAACAAAACAAAAAACCCACCCAGTAGACATATTCAAACACTACTTAAGCTCATGTAGGTGATTAAGGTTAAATATTTATAGAATTATAATTCTAAAAACATGCGGATATATGAATCTTGTAGTGACTTTCTTCAGAGCCCAAGGATTTGCTTGTACATATGTTATCGTGTCTCTGACTAATGAGAAATATCATCGCACTTCAAATTTTTAGTTTGAAGGTATATTCTAGCAAACAGCAGGTCACTGATCTGACCTAATTCAGTATTTCTTGACAGCATTTCTGAGATTTCTTAATGTTTACAATCAACACTCAAAGTGTTTGAGTGTCCTTTAGGTGTCTGGTCAGAATTTGGTTGATGATAGATACAGATTCACCTCTTGGTTTTATTATGGGTTATTATGGGTTCCACCTGTGAGAAGGAATACATGATTTCGACTCAAGTTTACAACAAATTGCAGTCTATAATAGAGCATCTGCTTTTAAGCAGATACAATAGAGCATCTGCTATTAAGCTCTGCACTGCGACTTCTGTCCTGGGACCCTCCAACAACAACATTCCTTAACAACTTCAGTATAGATTCCTGACAATTTGTGATGTCATTTACTTTTTCATAGACCCTGAACATCAGGCAAATTAAGGAACCATTTGCACACACAAACACAGTATTTTTGCAGCTCTATTTTTGGAAATGCATTTAATAATTATTTACAGATTCACATGTTATGCTAATATAGAGACTTTGCATTTGACTTAAGACCCTATTTTCCTCCTTGCATAAGCAGTAACTGCTGGGTATATGCTTGTTAGTGTGAACCTAATTTAACTTTTTAGAAACTGGCTGGTATGCCGCTATTAACAATGATGTCATGGAGTCTGTGTAGAACTGCCCTAGGGGAAAAAATAAGAGTACACAATGACTTAAGTGTGAAGTAATGAAATTGAAATATAATTAAAAATTAAAAATATACACCAAAAATCAGATAATTATTCCTATAAAGAGTGGACATGAACATTTCTAAGTTTCATATTGGTACTTGTTGTAACAGTATATACTGAACCACAAAGCATTTAATCAGGCTTATTCGACACAATACCTATAGAAGAACCTAAGTGCACCCTGACTTCCATTTCTGTTTGATACTCAGCAAGTAGCACCATACACAAAACTAGCAGTGGAGATCAACATTTTTACAGAAGACTATGCCTCAGTTTGACATGAGGAGTGTCAACCTGAAGCTTGTTTGCAAAAGCAATTTCCATGCATCTGTCCAATGTCAAACATGTTGCTAAACAGCAAAATTGAAAGAAAAGTTTATTTTGAATAATGGTTTTGTTAAAAAGAATAAGATTTCACTTTGAAACTCAAGTGAGGTTGGATAGACTAAAAGGGTAGGAAAACAGGACAGGTATGAACTGCTGCCCAAGATGCTTTGGAAACAGAACTATTGGAGAAAACTAATGAATGATTACTTAGAAAAATCAACAGATGGAAAAACATTGGGAATATCAAAAATGGAATTTTTTAAAGGAATAAGATAATTAACCAGAGCAGCATCCCAAGCATAATAGCCTGAAAGGGAAGGTATAAGGAGAACCCTGTAGAAGACTTACAGTAGACTATTAAAAAGAACATTAAAAGCAGAAATGTGCAGTGTGTACTATTTAGTGACGTTCATCGTAGAATCATTTCTCAGAAATAGAATTAATGAGACCACAAAAACTGTGTTGTCTGCTATTACTGAAAACATGTGCCACAGTCATCATTTGCATCAGAGATGGAAGAAAATTATTAGGTCATAGTTCACACCCTGCAGATCAAGTACAACTATCTTCTGCTGAAGAACCTCATAGATACTAACAAGATGACATCGCTGTCTGAGACCAATCTCTGAAAACTACTGATATTATAAAACATATACTGAGATGATCCTACTGTATCCATTTAAAATATTACTGGAAATATGGCACAAGTGAGAGTTATATTTCTGTTTCTGGCTCAGCATTATTACTTGTAAATTTCCAAACACAAAAATAATCCTGAAATATCACTACGTTTTTATGTTCCATTTAGAATAAATCATATATGAAGATATATGTGTTCTAAGAACAGTTCATCAAGAAAAAAAAAAAAAAAAAAAAAAAAAAAGAAGAAAAAAAAGAGGAAAAAAAAAAGATATGACTAAGGTAACTTCTCACTAGTACACCACATGTGATAACCATGAACATTTCAAGAAAACTGCGAGCCTCTCTCTGAATCTTTTGAGCATGGGCTGAGGGAAGTACACAAGAGCAGACAGGATATCATACCAAAAAAGGCTAGGCAGATCTTGGGAGTTTCCCAGATTACTCTATCTCTATACTCTGTTTTATTTAAAGAGCAACTTTTTCAGAATTTTTTCACAAAACCTTCACAATAAATAAATAATAATAATAATAAATAAGTAAATAAATATACAGGAGAGGGACTTCTATGAATTTTCAGTCTCATCATTCCCAGTCATGTAAGTCAACTTCCACACAACCTTTTTTTTTCTTTTTTTTTTTTTTTTTAGAATGTTATAATTGCTATGGAAAATTGTAGTACTCCCAGGCCAGATAATTACAAACCTTTTAAATTTTCTCAATCCAAAGATAGCCTTACATATTTTAACACTGTGTACTGTGTGTACTGTTTTATGTTTAACCAACAACAAAAAAAAAAAAAAGAGAGAAAAAAAAAAAAAAAAAGAAAAAAAAAAAAAAGACAACAGAAAAGAACTTGCTTGTGAAGAAGCACCAGAACCTTCCCAATGCATATGACCAGATGACCAGAGGAGGTGAAAAAGTAATTACCAGAAAAAGCTCATATGTATGCAATTTTGAAGTTAGACAATTACTGCTTTTCTTTGCATTTGTTACATGTTTGGACACTGGAATACATACGTTAAAGCTTCACGTCAAACAATATAGCTGTGACACACATTTGATACACATCACAGCAGGGACACATCATCATCACTGACCACTGTGATACGATCCAGTCGTCATCAAACTTGGTGGACTGAGCTCTTCAGCCACAGCTGTATGACTGTCCTCAGATGTACATCTATCCTACATAATGTGAAAAGTTGAGTGGAAGTAGAGGAAACCACCTAATAAGGTTTGCTCCAAACAGGAAAACTTGTCCTGACTCAGAAGTTATTTGGAACCACAGCTGCCACTTCACTCCTACAATATGCAGAACTAAGTTGACCTTTTCCTAACGCCCAAGTCCTTGACATGATTCCAATGCTTTAGGATCTACAGCCCTTGATGTGGTGGCCAGAGGGAGTGTTTTACTGATAGCATACTTACTCTGATCCCTTCTCCAAGTTTATTTTTATTGTTGATGTTGTTTGTTTCTGTTCGTTTTTGAAACCTTAGAACAATTACAAGATAAAATGCAGAAAATAGCCTGCAGAGCAAGAACATGCATCTTAAGATTTAACACATTAAGTTTGAGCTTTAAACTACCCTTCCTTTCATGGACTGGTGATTACAGAATCACAGAATCACATAATTTCTAGGTTGGAAGAGACCTCAAGATCATCGAGTCCAACCTCTGACCTAACGCTAACAGTCCCCACTAACCCATATCCATAAGCTCTACATCTAAATGTCTTTTAAAGACCTCCAGGGATGGTGACTCCACCACTTCCCTGGGCAGCCTGTTCCAATGTCTAACAACCCTTTCAGTAAAGAAGTTCTTCCTAACATCTAACCTAAAACTCCCCTGGTGCAACTTAAGCCCATTCCCCCTTGTCCTGTCACCAGGCACGTGGGAGAATAGACCATACCCCACCTCGCTACAGCCTCCTTTAAGGTATCTGTAAAGAGCAATAAGGTCACCCCTGAGCCTCCTTTTCTCCAGGCTGAACAAGCCCAGCTCCCTCAGCTGCTCCTTGTAGGACTTGTTCTCCAGGCCCTTCACCAGCTTCGTCGCCCTTCTCTGGACCCGCTCAAGCACCTCGATGTCCTTCTTGTAGCGAGGGGCCCAAAACTGAACACAGTACTCGAGGTGCGGCCTCACCAGAGCTGAGTACAGGGGGACGATCACCTCCCTAGCCCTGCTGGTCACACTGCTTCTTATACAAGCCAGGATGCTGTTGGCCTTCTTGGCCACCTGAGCACACTGCTGGCTCATATTCAGCTGACTATCAACCATCACTCCAAGGTCCTTCTCCGCCTGGCAGCTCTCCAACCATTCATCTCCCAGCCTGTAGCTCTGCTTGGGGTTATTGTGCCCCAGGTGCAGGACCCAGCACTTGGCCTTGTTAAACTTCATGCAGTTGATCTCAGCCCATCGGTGCAGCCTATCCAGATCCCCCTGCAGAGCCTTCCTACCCTCAAGCAGATTGACACACGTGCATAGCTTGGTGTCACCTGCAAACTTACTGAGGGTGCACTCAATGCCCTCATCCAGATCATTGATGAAGATATTAAAGAGGACCGGCCCCAGCACCGAGCCCTGGAGAACGCCACTAGTGACTGGCCTCCAACTGGACTTGACTCCATTTACCACAACTCTTTGGGCCCGGCTATCCAGCCAGTTTCTAACCCAACGAAGCGTGCGCCAGTCCAAGCCAAGAGCAGCCAGTTTCTTGAGGAGAATGCTGTGGGAGACAGCATTATTTATTTATTTATTTATTTTACTGCATAAAGACACCATTTTATTAAGGAATAGCAATATTCAAAAAGAATTCAATCCCTATAAAAATCTTTAGCCTGGAGAAGCAATTCCAATGCCTTTAGACCAAGTCTGAGGCACAGTTGCCTAATTCTCTATGACTTTCAGGCATAAGATGAAAATAGTGCAGCTCAGTCCTTGCAGGCTGTGGTAACTGGCACATTCAGAAAATAGAAGACATTGGTAATTTTGACTGTATAAAGCTTCAGCACTGCCCAGCCAGCCATTTCTGGAGACAGCCTAGTCCAATACATGGCTCAAAGTAAGGTCCGCCACAGCCGTTCTTCTTCTACACATGAGGACTCCACAGCTTCTCTGGCAATTCCTATCAGTGGTTGACCATGCTTCACAATATTTTTTTTTTTTTTTTTTGCTTTTGTTTGTATGGAATTTCCTGTACATCCATATTTGCCCATTGCCTCATCTTGTCACTGGGCACCATAAGAAGAGCCTGAGCCTGGCTCCATCTTTTCTCCTTCACCAGCTATTTATACACATGGTGAAGATGCCCCTTAGCCTCCCCTCCTCCTGTAGGCTAGCATGGGTAACAACACTGCAGTGTGTTATTCAGTTCAGAGGATCTACTCTGAAAAGACTCTACAAAAAGCAGATGAGACAGACTTTAAGCCCACAAACTTTGGAGACAGGCAAATAGGTTCAGTCACCACTAGCAGCTCCTTTCTGAGTATTCCCAACTGCTCTCTAAATGAAGGATAGAAACACAGAAACCACACGTTCTGTCAGTGATTGACATAAAACAGTTCACAGCACTCAGACAATGCACATTACATAACATTACTCGATACAAGAACAGAAGAGAGCCAGGATTTTAATGTCTTGTCAGATGTAAAAATTTATTTATGCTACTTATCAAATGTTTTAAATTACACAAAAGCTGACACTTCAACTTCAGGTCCAATTGTCCATCAATATGCTTTACATTGGAATAGCCTCAACATTTCCAAGTATAATTTTTACAAGATGGTTTAGAACAGCAGAATCTCATAAATAATGGCCAACTTCATAAGCCTGAAGGTCACTGTCTGATCAGTATATCTTTGCTGAGCATTATCCACAGATCAGAACAGTGGAAGTCATAAGGCCATTGTAATCCCCAAACACTACCACTACTGCACTCAGAGCACATAAATCATGTTGTCCTGCATTAGTAATACCAAACATTATAGCTAGTCTTAAAAATTTACCACATATATCCCTAACAAAACATTTTTTAAAAAACTTTTTTTTTTAAACAGTATGACAGAACCATGCATCAAAACAACTGTGAAATACATAATCGTTCATTTGGCTTGGTTTTACAATAAAAACAAAAATCAGTCATCTGTTTGTTAACTTCATCTCTTGTGTTGTGCTCCTTTCCCCTCCGCTCTTACTTAGAAAAAAAAAAAAAAAAAAAAAAAAAAAAGATTAGACCAGGCAGTTTAATTGTAGCACTGAGGTAGCATATTTTAATTGAATAGAATAATAGGTGTGTTACAGTGCCTGCTCTCCATTAAAGCACACAACACACAAAAAGAAAATCCCCAGTTGTTTTTCAACTTCTTTGGAAAAGACAAGTGAAGAGTTAATTTCCAACATCTATCCCATTATAAATTCAAAGCACAAAGCATCTCTGGATGGTAGATACATTATACCAGGTAGAATGAATGAGAACACATATGATGAGAAAGAATTATGTCAGTTTTATTAGAACTATAGTAACATTTCAGCTCCACAGCACATATTGTTCCCTATTATGAAATGCATCTTTTTGAAATTAAATTTCAAAGACTAGGATCCTGAAAATGGGCATCTGTGTCTTAGTTCTTCTAAATGATTTTCAGACCCTTTGCAGAAAGGGTCCAATAATTGCAACAAAACCAAAAGAGATCAAACAGACCTAATACAAAATCAATAGGATTTATCAAAATGATTATATTAAAAAAATCAAAGTTAAGGGAAAACATATTGCATGACTGAATGAACTGAGAACACTTTCCACTCACTCAAAATTTAGAGTTGGAATAGCCTTAGAAATCACGTCAGGAGTAGAAGCATAGCTTCATAACAAACCATGAGTAACAAAATTTCTCAGCTTTGTCCTTCTGATTAAAAGCTTTAAAAGAAAAAGCTGAAATCACGCTGTACCCAGCCTTAATAGCCAGATGATCTGATGAAGTAACTCTTAACAGACTCCTGTACATGTTGGGGTGAATAGTTAGCAGTGATCCCAAAGAATGGCAATCATTTTCTGCTCTCTGTCATGCTTCTACATACACATAACCTTGTTAAACTCTGTTGCACAGTACACAATCCCCACCCAGCCCCAGGCTGGATCTCCGAATCCCCCCCCTCCACCTTTTGAATAGCAAATCAAAAATTTTACTGCAGTTAAGACTCAAATCCAGCTGCATGCATAAGAGGAATTGTTTTTGTTTTTTAAACATTTTGGAAAGCAATTTGAGAATGTAGCTGAGCTTACTGATAAATAAACTCTCAGGAAAACATGTATACAGTAGAGGAAAAATGCAAATAAACTAAGTTATAATGACCAATTCAAGCTGTTTAGGGAGACAAACATTAATCTTTCAAGTAATCCAAGATGCATTCCCAACACCTGCTATCAAAAGTTTAAGGCTTTTATGAACACCCTCTTAAATACAAAATGAGTATTAAACATAAGAAACCTGTTTACAGTAAATACAAACATCTGAAAAATCTCTGAAACCTGTTTATACAAATACTAATAAATTCTTTCATATTTTGTACAACTAGAAGGTGCACAGACTGGCATTCAAGCGGTCAATGCTGGCAAATGTCTGTCAGACAATAACATGATTTACTTGGATAACAATATAGTTTAAAATGCCATAAATTAAAAATAAGTTAGTTCACATTTTCTTCCTCAGTTTTTATGTACATCTTAGTCTTTAATGAGCTCTTGTAGCCTTCTTCAGCAGCTCGAGGTCTTTCCGTCGGCTCTTGATTGCTCTGGCACAGCCATACTCTTCCAGTTGCAAAGGGATATACTTCTCTATGTGAACTAGCCCATGCCCAGCAGGACCGGTAAACAGCTTAATCCAGGATGGCTTAAAGGTGCCTCTAAAACCCAGAAAGGCCAAGCTTCCTGTGACAAAAACAGCTCAGTGTTACAAAAACAGCTCAATTGCAACACACATCCGGACAGGAGGGGAACAACACTCTCCTCCAAAATCCTCCCCTTGCCAATTACTCAGTATATTAAACCAGCCTCAGCATCACAAGCACCTAACAGGGAAAGATTAATTTAATTATTTTTTTTTAATTGTTGTTCAGTATTGTTTTTATAAAATATCAGTATCTATGATACTGCTCTCTCACAGAGGACTTGTGTCACAGCTCTGAAGGGATGAGAGCTGCCCCATGGTGTTTGTAGAAAGTATCATCCCTCAAAATACCAACAGCTTCTCATCTTTACCTTCACATTTTGTTACAACAGAAAATATTAGACTAGCACAAGGGATTTAAAAATAGAATGCAATTCTCCCAGGTTTGCTGTGAGAGACAAAACAAAGGCTTTGGGGAAAAAAAAAAAAAAAAAAAAAAAAAGGCTGCAGCTTTCTCTGTAATCCAGGTACAAAGAACTGCTAGTCACTTCCCTGCTTGCAATAAACTTTGCACAGTGCCCTCTGGGCAATGAGAGGTGACGTCTGCCCGCATGAGAAACCCATTATGGAAACAAACATAGACCAAGGAGGTGCTAGGTAGTGTCAAAGAAACATGCAAAGATTTCACCAACCGTTGCTCTGAAGATAAGGTGGTTTAGCTGTCCCCAGGGACATTAAGACTTCTGATAAGTTATTAGGAATTTCTACATCGCCTCTTGTGCTCAGTAGAACTATAGACCTGCATCAGAAACAGTACAGAGACAGCAGTGGTTATAACCATAAAAGTTTTTCCACATACTTTATAGCTAGCTGGCCTTACAGTCTACTTGCTTGAGAGTTCTCATGGCAAGGCTGTACATAGAAATAGACAAAATTCTCTGGAAGGTAGTACCTATAAAAACATCCACTAGGAAAATAAAAAAATATATATATATATATATATAAAACTCATATATTTAACTCAAAATCCTTTAAATAATTTCCAATTATTTTTATATGAAAAAAGTGAAGCTATCGACCCAAAACTGAAATATTAGAAACTAGATTTTTTTTTCCTGACACTAACCTTTTATAGTTTGTTTGTGTTTTTTTTTTTTTTAAATGCTAAATAATTTTCACCCTGGATAGGGAGAAAACTCATTCCCAACTAGTTTGATATCTTATCATACAATTCGTGTCAGTAGTGATAAGCAACCTTATTAAAACAGAAGTTCTTCCTGTTTTAAGCAACGAGGTGTTACAACATGATGTTTACTTTCTTTTTGAACTGGAAGACAGGCAACGCTGGGAAATCTAAAGAGCTTCTTCATTTTCTCAGTTGAATTTGTCTGTTAAATTGCTCCTATATTTCTCCTTTTTCCTCAGCTTTGATACATGTTTTGTTCACTTTCAGCATTACTATGTAACTATTATTAGTTAAATCCTTGCTAGAGAGAACTACATCTTGCAGAACATATCAGAAGTAAATGCTCATCACACGTACCTTTGTGGAATTCCAGATTTTAAATATCCACATACACGCTTAATGTCCGCTCCAGAAAATAATTTATTTCCTGACACTGTGCCAACACAAGCATCAACTACAACAATAAGTATACCATTATCCTTGAAGGAAAACGTAGTGTCATTAACCTGAATGGGAGAAGAGACAGGAGAGAAAAAATGTTTTTCTTAAATTTACTATAAGTTCATCAGCTGTTATACTGCAGCATTAACCTACATCAGGTTTAGCCACAACAGCATTCTAAATAGAAATGCTCTCCTCCCACTAGCAGTTCCTCATTTTTCCCCCCACAAGGGAAAATTTTCAGCGGGACTTCTGAAATTGTATGGAAACCAGTTTTTACATGGAGATCAGTCAAATTTCAAGTGATTTACTACCTGCTTCAGGAAGCTACCACTCAAATACCGAACCATCCACACTTGTTGGCAGTAGTGCAGTTAACTAGTCTCTGTGTCTGCTTGGTTTTAGTGGTCTGTCCTTCCATGCTGCATTCTTACTGCTCTGGATATAGCAAACACATTCTTGTACAAGTCTGCAGCTGATAGGATTGTACTACTCGTGACATTCAGCTGTCTAAAGAACTCAAGAATTCCACTGTTTCAACCAAGCTAGTACACTGACGTTGCAGAATTTAAGTCACAAATAAATTTAAAGCTTTGTGGTGTAAGCCTATCTACAAACACTATCTTCAATCACATGCAAGTCTCCTTCAGCATCTGAACAGAAAAATCAAAGTGGGTATTTTATACAATTCTACATTACTAGATATACCAGAACTATATCAGAACAAATACCAAAATATTCAAAACGTTAATTACTAAAGAATTCATAGAAGTTTAGCAAAACTACTTGAGGACTTGAATGTCTCATCCTATTAAACTACCAATATGTCAAGAATAAATTTGACGATGAGGATTTAACTAACAAGTGGGGTTTTTTTGTTTGTTTTTTCTAAAAGTGCCAACAATAAATGCATAGCCATCCAGGTTTCTGCATGAATCAGAGCATTTAAAGTTTTTTTCCTACCAGTACAATTTCTCTACTGCTGCAAAGGATTTGAATACACAAAAGAGGACATTGTAGCTTCCTTTTCTAAGGTTAAAACACAAGTTTTCTGATTGTTTTCCAGACCACGAACCAACATTTTTTATTCAGGTGAAGAAAAGTGAGCTAAGCATTATGCAAGGCTAAACAACTGTTGTAATAAAAGCTGCTACAGAGAAAGAAAGAAAAAAATACTCACAGAAATAAATGCTTGCTGACCTCTACTTAAATCTTTTTTACCAGATGAATTAATCTGCACAAGGAGGTAGTTTTTGTGAGGATCACTGGTGAATACCATCTAGATATCAAACAAAACACTTCAATTACCCATATGCATATGTCATCAACACTTTATCATGATATGCATTTTGCAAGACAGCTCATGCTCCAAAGCAGTGTGACAGTATTTGTGTTTATACTAATGCTTACAAATACTGTGTTATACAAATAGTGTAATTTATTTTATTCTTTACTTTCAGTATTTTTTCTGAGCTTGCATAGAGAAAATGGATAATGCAATTTTCACATTTTTGCTAATAAGCAAAATCCCCTCAAAAAGAGAAGGTTGGCGAATCGTATGCCTTGAACTTCAGGTCTCTACAGCAAAGCTTTCCTACATGGGAGCACAGATGATACAGTAGCTCAAGACATCAGATCTGTCCATGCCATGGAGACCCTTCTCCGAAGCACACAGAGCAAAACACAATTAAGCTGCAGCATTTTTCAAACAGCAAAAATTGAAAACTCCATACTACAGTCTCCCTGCCTTCTAGTGTACAGATAAACAATGTGACCACTGTAAATTCTGTGCTGAAAAACTGAAACTCTGCTTTAACATGAGTAGAATATAACACCAACTATATAGACAATGCAAGTTTTTGCCTATTTTATTTTACCTGAGTTGTGCCACACTTTGTACACGGTACAGTAGTTTTTACTGGCATCTGCTTTATGACAGTTGGTCCTTGGTAGTACTTTGGGTAAGCTTTTGCCATGCAGTTACTGACTCCTTTTGCTGGATCTTTGGTCACAATTTTGATCCTTTCACATCCCTGAGATGAGCAATAACTGTGACCATCCCTACTGTATTTGGCTTGAAGAAATAAAAACAGTAATCTACACAAAAAAAAAAAGGTAGGGGAGAGGGAAGAATATAGAAAAATTACTGGAAAGATTTATGTTAAATCTCAGCAGCTATATTTCATGGTTTTGAGAAGCAGAAAAACTACAGTATTTACTTCTGTACCGTTGTTCAAACTTTTTCAAAATATTTTGAAAATATTACTAGAATAGAATAGTAGACTAGAATATTATCTTGAAAACCTTACTAGAGTTAAGAAGTCCCCACAGACATATGTGAAATCCCCAGCAATTAAAAGAAATATTACTATGGATGTGTACGTTCTGAAAAGAACATACCTGAAAAGAACATTCCTCAAAATAGAGGCTTTCAGGAAACAAAATCAAAAGATAAACAAACAAAAAACAGAACAGAAAACAACCTATATAAATGTTTTCCTTGATCATTGATGTTTACAGATACCACTGGTAATTGTTTGGATATTCATCTTTATCCACCAGAAATGGAAAATATAATTAGACTGTTGCATGCTGTGAATGTCTGGAAATGCAATTTAGTGTAGCGGTCATAAATGCTACCACTGCAAAGAAACTGTTAATTCTTTTATATATTTAACTGTTATCACTGTAGCTGGAAGCATACGTGTCTTTCAAAAAAGCTACATTCATCTGCCCATTTACCATAGATAATGGAACAAAGTCTTGTATTAATCATTTGCTTATATATTAATGATAAAAAATTTCAAACACACAAGTGGTGTATGTAGGACTTATTTTGGAAAATGTTGACCATATCCTTAAGCCTGTCAGAAGGATCTCAGTACGTTCCTGACAGAAAAAATTTCAAAAGAAACTAGGAATTTTAAATAGTATTCACAAAGCTGTAAAGAGATTTCTAGAAATACATATTTTTCAAAACATTCTTGGAACAGAAAACATCTCAGAAGTTGAGCAAGAATGTATGAATTTTATTTAAAGACTTAGAAGTTACTTCCTGCAAGATACTTTTCTGCAACCCCATTGATACCATGTTTTCTCCTGATGTGGGATAGGAAGTATCTGTGGAATTATGGTGCTCTTGGGAAAGTACTCCAGTGACAGCCATCTCTATTTTGGAGATTCAAAGTCACAATGTATTCTTTAAAAGAAGCTTTGTGCTCCTTTCTAAAAGCTTTTCTCTAATATAGGTGTCTCAACCAGTTGCTATCACTGATGTCAAACTGATCACTTCTAACATTAAGCATATAACTTGACCCTAGTGGAATAAGGTGTTACCCAGTACTGTTGTCAAAATAAAACTTCTTGTCTGATCGATTCTTTTCAAGCTCCAGAATTGAAGATACTGGCACATAGCGCTCT
This sequence comes from Aythya marila, assembly GCF_965140915.1. Taxonomy (NCBI): domain Eukaryota; kingdom Metazoa; phylum Chordata; class Aves; order Anseriformes; family Anatidae; genus Aythya; species Aythya marila. The sequence goes on along the minus strand of NC_139080.1, from coordinate 39,572,768 downwards.
ATCTTGCTTGACAAAGCAGATGACTTCCTTTGAAAGGTTTCCAGTACTATAACAAAATCTGTATTTGGTTGGTAACAAAGACCAACACGAATCCAGTCATTCCTGAAACAAAATAAATGTATAATTCACCACAGGAGCAGTTAACACCACTATGTGCAGCATGCAGATCACTCAAAAAAACAAGTAACAAGAACACAAAAAGCTCCTAGACCCCCAACCAGAACATCTTTCTTCCCTCCTCTACTTAAAAGTGTTCCACTGAAATATTATAGTGACTTGGAAACCTGTAGGAAATATTTGATTTTATTATTTAAACATTTAATTACTTTATCTGACATCAAGAGCAAGTATCCCTAACTATTCAGCTTCAGTTCTGCTGAATTTCACTATCTGATGTATTTTCTCCTCCAAAGGATTTTCCTTAAATATTGGGTGTATTTTTAACTTTAGCTGCAGGTCTATTGCTTAATCTCCTGCTTTTAATACTTTAATATTTGTAACACAAAAAAATAAAAATAATAAAAAAATCAAGATCCAGTATGACTGATAGTTACAAACTCTCATCATGCTAATTCTGCAGGACATTTCTTAATTGTTGCCTTATGGTTCAATGACATTAAAGAATGGAAACATACTTGTTGAAGTTGATGAGATACAGGTAAGTGACATTTGGAGCTTTTCCATTCCAATGTATTGTGTAGCCCTTTTGGAGCATCACTACTGGCTGGTATTGCTGAAAGACAGCTCTTTGATTAATACCTCTAAGAACCATGGGATTGGATGGGTACTCATCTCGTACAATAGTCATGGAAAGATTCTGTCCATTCCATGTTTGGACATAGACCTACATCATATTAAAGAGGAGGAAAAAAAAAAAAGGAAAGGTTTGGATGCATTTTTTTAATCAGTACAAGAAGAAATTAAATAAAATAGCAAAATCTGTATATTATTGCAGCAGAACTCCTGCACTGTGAGGTTCTGAGCTATGCAATACGCAAATATTTCTCAAAAGAAATATTTATTTTCCCCCAGAAGAGCCTTATTTGAAAAAAATACTGGGGATTTTTACAGACTTTAACAAAAAAAAAAAAAAAAAAAAAGGAAAAAAATGGGAAAAAAAGCAGGGAACAACAGCAGCAGCAACAAAAATAAACAGTATTTTTGTAATACTACAGTACTTGGTCAAACTCATATAGAACAGGAACCAGACCTGTTCTTTATATTCAGGAGGTGGTATTTAAGATCTTCATTAAAAAAGAAATAATGAAAAATAATCAGCAAACCACAGGAATCTCCAGCAGAAGAAAACACCTCCAATACAAAGATATTGTAATAGATAGGACTTCAACAAGGAACTCTTGGCATGCATACTCACAACATATGCATTTGCTTTTACCCTGCAACATCTAATATTGTACTCTCAGTTTACATGCTGAAGGGAACGTGGTATACAAAACTAGCCAAAAATTGTAATGTGTTTTTGTTTGTTGTTTTTTTTTTTTTTTTTTTTTAACTCAAAAGAATTTTAAAGATTTTTCTTTTCTTTAAACCCAAAGATGAGGAATTTGTACTTCTTACACCTCATGTCTCCCTAACAGCTTGTGCATAGTGTAGATTTGTCTCAAACAGAAGCCAGAGTAATACTAGCCTGTGCATAGGTCCCGCTGCAAATCACTCCATTCCATTCCGTATTATTAATGCACTTGGGGTGTTGAATCAGGTAGTTATCCATTCTGCCCACATAGGTATCCTTGTAACCAGTCACTGAACCATCTACATCATGGAATATTGAGTTCTTGTCACCATCCAGATCTCCTTCTTCAAACCAGGGACCAGGTTTTCCAAAAAAGGCTTTTAAAGAAACCTGGTAAAAAGAATTAAAATATATTTTTCCTTTTTTCTGAGGTGAAGCACAGATTAACACTTACATGCTTGCAAAAACACAGGAATTTGACAAAGTTGATTAAGTCTTCAGTCAAGAGCAATGCAATTTTAGTAGGCTCAGGCCATCTCTTGCTTCTGAGCTGTGTTAGTAGTTACAATTGAAAATTCATTACTAAAGATACACCAGACCTTATAAAACTTATTTTCAGCTTCACCATTAGCTATAAAAGAGATCATTAATGCAAACCATCCTACATATTCCTTGGTATTACATTTTTTGTCTGGGAGACAAAAGACACATTGGATGACCACCAATCAAGAGATACTCTGGAGTAGGAATATAAGGAAGAGTTGGACATCTTTTCCACAGGGTCTTGGATGCTTATTTTAAATACAGCAAGAAGAAAATATAAGCCATCTAAAAAAAAGTAAAAGAAAATTTGTATAAACTTACATTTGGACCAAACTTCACAAGAGATATGTTGTTTTTTGGTGTCATCTGCCAAGGGTTTTTCATCAAGAAACCAATTGCACTGGTAAACCTGTCTGGAGTTGGCACAAAGTTTTTGAATGTGCACTTGGTAAGGTGAATGGGTCCATCATAAATTTGAAAACCTCGAATCGGAAATGTCCTGTTAATAAAAATAAATATTTACAGCATCCTCTAACAAAACTGTGACAAGCTTTTTTACTCATTCACAAGAACCAAGAATGCAACATTAATATAATGACCTGCAGGTTATATCCCAGTAAAGGAAATCTTTCTGTATTTATCTAATGAGCCTAAAATTCCCATGCCCTTTTGAATTTTCCTGTTAGAAGAGAACAGCTATTGTTGTCCATTTGCTAATGTACTCTCTCCCCAGTGTGGGAAACAAAGCAGCATTATATCATCATCTCTTTAGTCAATCATGATAACTGGAATAAGTGCCTGAATACTGGAGGAAAGAAAATATCACTCCTGTCTTTAAGCAGGGCAAGGAGGAAGATCCAGGGAACTATAAGCTGGTCAGCCTCACCTCCATCCCTGGGAAAGTGATGGAGGAACTAATCCTAGATACCATTTCCAGGCATGTGAAGAACAAAGTGACCATGAGTGGTCACAATGCATTAACCAAGGGAAAAGCATGTTTGATCTACTTGAAAGCATACTACAATGAAGTGACAGGTTTGTTAAATGGGTGGGGAGGAAGGGAGTTGGGCAGTGGATACAGTCTACCCACATTTCTGAAAGACTGTTAACACTCTTCCATAAAATCACCACAGAGAAGGTGACGAAGTATTGGCTGGATGTACAGACAGTAAGGAGAACTGAAAACCACCTGAACAGCTGGGCCCAGAGGGTGGCAATCAGTAGAACCCAGTCTAGTTGGAGACCAGTAACCAGTGGTGTACCCCAGGAGTCAATACTGGGTCCAGTACTGTTATACATTTTAATTAATGATCTAGTTGACAGGAGTAGAGTGCCTCAGCCAGTCTGCAGGCTGGGAGACTGTTGCTCATACTCTGGAGGATTATGTTGCCATTCAAAGAGACCTCAGCAGGCTGAAGAAACGGCTTGACAGGAACCGCATGAAGTTCAACAATAGCAACAGTGAAGTACTGCACCTGGAGAGGAACAACCCCATGCACCACTGCACTCTGCTTTGCTGAAGAGGCCCAGGGGGTTCTAACGGACACCAGGCTGAACATGAGCCACAAATGTGCCATTGTAGCAAAGAAGGTTAATGGTGCATTAGGCAAAATGTTGCCAGCATGCTGAGGGAGGTGATTCTTCCCCTCTATTCAGCATTGGTAAGGCCACACCTGGAGTACTAGGTCCAGATCTGGGCTCAGTACAAGGGAGACATCTCAGAGGCACTGGACAAGGAAGGGCCAAAAAGATGATGAAGGGACTAGAGCACCTCTCCCTGTAAGGAAAGACTCAGATGGCTCTGATTGTTTAGTTTAGAGGAGACAAGAGTCATGGCAGGACCTCACTCATGTCTACAAACAGCTGAAGGGAGGGTAAAAGATGGAGCCAGGTTCTTTTTGTTGGTGCCTAGTGACAGGACAAGGGACAGTGGGAAAAAAATGAAACACAGGAGATTCCTTCTGAACATCAGGAAGCATTTCTTTACTGTGTGGGTGACTGAGCACTGGCACAGGTTGTCCAGAGAGGCTGCCTTTTTGGAGATCTTCAAAAGCTGTCTAGCCATTGTCCTGGACAATCTGCTGTATATGGCTCTACTTGAGCAAGGTGGTTGAACCAGATGACCTCCAGAGCTCCCTTCACCATTTTGTAAGCCTGCCCAGCTACAACAAATTATCTCAAGTATCACTACCACATTCAGTTGTTTGCTCTCAATGGCTAAATGACACAAAAACAGGATGCCTGGGATCTAGTTCTCTTGTCTTTCACGTTCTGCAATAAGGACAGGACCTGGCACCATTTTTAACAAGCATTCCAGCAAGCCACAGAGAGAAGGAAAGGATCGCTGTCACACATTTGTATTTGTTACGGATAGACTGTAGTCAGTAGTTCCAAGTTGAGCCTAGAATTCCCTTTACCTGAAAACTTTCTCTCTTCCAGGCCCAAATATTCACACATTAATGATGATAAACTAAGGTTTTATTAAAGCAGAATAATTTAAATTGCTAAGGAAAATTAACCTGCAGTAGCAGAAAATGAAAACTGCCTCTGGAAAAAAGGTCTTTCAAAGTATTCAAAACAAAAGGGGAATATCACCTTCAATAGTGTCTTCATGCCCTGCATTTCAAGTAAGAAGGGTGTTTATAACTGATACAAACAACACTTCTGGTATATTATTTCCTTCACTCGTGACATACTTACCGATTTCGAGGCAGAGTGCGTCCCTTATTGTCTATTCCTCCAGACCCTGTATATTTATTTTGACCACCATGAAACCCATAGTTCTTGCTCTCCCCTATGAACAGAGACTCAGATACCTCTTGGCTGGCACCTTCATCATTTGGGAAGCTCCCATCACTATCAAAGCAACATCAGAGATAAGAGAGAGTCTTTTAGCCAAGACTTTCCAGCAGATGAAAACACGAAGGCATACTCCTACTTTTGTAATAGTCTTCATAAAGCAAAGCAGTCTATACCTTATTTGTAATACATAGAGCAATAAATTTAACTATTAATGGTATTACAGTCTACTACAGTTTGAAAGGCTAAAAACACCTGTACAGAGCTGAGCATTACATTTTCTGTCTCTCTTCGCAGCACTCTGTTACAGCCCATTTCCACAACTCTGGAAACAGCTTATCACAACCGAAATGGCAGCAGTTTCGGCTTTTTACCCAAGGTACTTGATTCCCTTTCATTAAAATGAGACTCTGTTCACTCTAACACTCATCGCTTCTTTTCCTTTACTCATCTTGAATTGTTCAGGAGGAAAAAAAAAAAAAAAAAAATCAAAACTGCCTAGGGCATCATACCACACCAAAAAGACCTGAATAAACATAACCCTCTTGATGAAGAGTGGTGTAAAGCACACAGATTGAATAAAGTGCAAAGTTTGGCAGCTGTGTCAATTTACAGCTTTAATAACATCTTCCATACCACTGGAAACGGGCTCCAAACTGAAACTCTATCCTTATGAAAGTACCTTTAATTGATTTATCTATGTTACATTCCTCAACTTTTAAGAAAGAAAACACAGAAGAGATGAAGCTTAAGTACTCACCTAGCAAATGTCAAACCAATTCCATTGTCCGCAAACCTAAAAGAAAGTTCATAAAATCAAGCTTCAGTTACATCTTCTGGACTATCCTACAACAAAATGCTGTAAGAACACATCCTGCTAGGTACTGAAGAAAGCCTGAGTTTTTGCATTTTAGAATTTAGAGAACACCAGTACTTACAAATAATTCTAGTAAAAATGCTGATTAAAAACAAAACAAAACCAAAACAAATTTCTATATATTTTAAGTAGAAACCTGAAAGCCTCAGAGAAACCACAGGCATATCAGTATAAATTTATGGTTTCAATCGACTTTTAGACTTCTGTTATAGATATAGTTTCATTTTTCCATTAAGATAGGTTCTCATCTAATCATGTAAAACCTTGCTTCTTTTAAAGCAGTGGATTGTTGTGATTGTTGTGAAAGCACTGGAAGATATCAAGCAGTTCCCAGATAAAAGCGTCAATCTTCTATCATAACCCTGTAGTACGATTTCATAAAAACAGATTCAGAGGAAACTTCTTAACAACATGCAGCTGTTTGCTTCTGGATACATACCCGGAATTTTGAATAAGGATATCTCCTCCCCTGACCCAGGCCCCATGATCATTGTTTTTGAAAGAGATTAATCTGTCAATCAGGGCAGCAACTCGGGGTTTTTCAGGGTCTGCATCTTGATGAGGTCGAAACCTGTGACAGATAAAAACCCAAACACTCAATATAAAAATACTGTTTGTTTTATACAGGTCAAATATGTTGAACTGAGAAACCTTGAAAGACAAACCCCCGCTTTTATCTGACAGGTAAAATCAACTCAGCTTCATGCTAGGACTGACAGAAGCCAAAACCATGTGCATCTGTAGCTATTCATTTCCAGAAAAGCCTCTTTGGTGTGCCATGAAGAGGGAACATAAAACTTTTTTCCCCCCAATAACTTTCACAGGCTTTTGCTCAATATTGCCAAGTTTTTCACACTGCATCTCCTGTATTCCACTGCCTTTTCTCTCTGCTCTCCCTAAAGTATCCTCTCCCACTTCTGTTGCAGCATTAATTTGAGAATTTAATGAAGGGAATTAAAGTTCCTTGAGGGATACACATGGTGGCTGTGCACTAGACAGAAAAGGCTGGAGGTCTGTCTAAATGTTCATTATGATAGAATATTTCAGTTGGAAGGGACCTTCAAAGATCATCTAGACCATCTGCCTGATCTCTTCAGGGCTAACTATAAGTTAGAGCATATTAACAATAGCATTGTCCTAACGCTTCTTGAACACTGACAGGCATGGGACATTAACTACTTCTCTGGGAAGCCTGTACCACCCTCACAGTAAATAAATTTTTCCTAAGATCCAGTCTGAATGTCCCCTGGTGCAGCTTTCTACCATTCCCAGGCATCCTGTCATCAGTGGCCAGGAGCAAAGACCTTTCTCTCCACTTCCCCTTCTCAGAAGCTGCAGAGAGCAATGAGGTCACCTCTTGATCTCTTCTCTAGACTGGACAACTCAAGTGTCCTCACAAGACATACCTTCCGGACCTCTTACCAGTTGTGTTGCCCTCCTCTGATTCTTTCAAGGACCTTAACATCGTTTTTATACTGCCCAGAAGAGCACACAATACTCAAGGTAAGGCTACACCGATACTGAATATAGTGGGAGAATCATCCTTCTTGCATGATGGCTATGCTGTGTTTAACACACACCCCATTGCAGTTTGCGCTCCTGGCTGCCAGGGCACACTGCTGGCTCATGTTGAGTCCACTGTCAAGCAGCACTCCAGATTTTTTGCTGAGCTGCTCTCCTACCACTCATCTCCTTGTCTAATTTGAGCATACATGAGATAATTTTTCTATTTTAATGCGGATACTCTGTATTGCAGTCAAGATGGCCTCATATGGTAATTTATAGCCAGTATCAATTTTAGCCAATAGAAAGAAACAGCCTGATTAAAGACTCATGGAAAATAAGCACAGAATCCCACATGAGATGTAACATGTTAAAATATATATGTATCTTTATAAGAATGCAGTCTGAGCAAATACATGCCCTTTACCATAGTCACCTTCTACCCTAGTTTCTGGAGTTGGCTTCTGGAAGTTTTGGTGTACTTTTTTTTGGTATTTTTCTTTTTGGAGGGCAAAGGAGAAAGGGAGAAGGGGTGAATTTTGTTTTGTTTTGTTTTTCTGACAGCATCAGCCTGCTAAATTAACACTGTAACTCCTCCAGTTTGTCACATGATTAGTGGTCTAATACAGTTACAGGGAGCCTCATAAATTCTTTGGCTATTGTGAAAGATGAACCACATCTTAAACTCAATTTTTTGCATCCCCTCTTGATGACCTGTCAACACGCTACAGGCTCTGACATGGCATGTCACTTCCCTTAAATTCTTCTTGACTACCTGTTCAGACCAACAGTAATCCAAGGGTATTACATGGGACTTCACTTACAACTTAACAACTAAACCTAACCACCTCTTAGTTTGCAAGGCAGCAAGCATCAAGTACCACCAAACTCTGGAACTTTCCTCTTTGAATCTGCAATTATCACTTAATTATCCTCATCCTAAACAAAGCTCTGTCAGAAATAAAGATAATCTTATGAACTATGTTTTCAGTCTTAATGTTTGTTTATCATAATAAAATGCTGATGGATAATGTTATCCAATATTTTCCTGTTCATTTGATATATGACCACTTACCCAGGCTATTTTATTTGAAGCACAGGACAAGACCAACCATAGGATAACCTAAATTTTTCTCTCCACTATTTTCTCTTACTTTGTAAGCTAAAGACTATATGGTTGATTATACTATCTCAACAAATAACCTTCAGTAAAACTATACCACTGAATGACAATCTCTAAGTCTAGAAGGCACAGCACAAAGCATTCAGCAGTAGGAAAGGCAAATAGATGTATTACTTACCACTAGTATGCCTTTTTCTAAAAATTATTTAGAACTAACCCATAAATCTGAAGCAGATTTTAAAAGAAGGCTTTACTTTTAATAGCAATTCCAGAATATATGTTAAGCATGACAGCAGAGTGTGGTTAAACCTACAAGTTCTAAGGGGCTAAAAACTACCTTTGCCAAGGTCTTAGAAAGAAAAGCCAACTCTTTAAGGTACAACATGCTTTGTTGCTCCCAAACAGACACACAGATGAGGAAAAAAAAACAACAAAAAAAACACATACGAACTTATTGCTCATTTATTATAGCGTTTTTCCTCATGTGAATGTACAAACAGTCTCAGAACTTTACCATTTTTCACTCGCTTGGAAGACAATATCCTTTACCTTGCATTGTTGTCCAAACAAAGATATTCTCTGGGATCATCAGCGCTAGCATTGGTTGTTTTAACACCCTTATCAATGAACAAACCAGCCTTAAAAAAAAAAAAAAGGGGGGGAAATTTCATACTGGACAACACTAAAGAGACAGTAAACATTAGAGTTCTAAAATTTAAAAGTTACATTTTATTCAATACACTTTACTACAGACTCTTAGATCTTTCAGCTTGGACTTAACTGGCATATTGTCTAAGGGAAAAAGCACTGTCTACCTATGCAAATTTTGAAAAGTAATTGAAAATCCCAAGAAAAGAACTTCCTGGGGTTAAAAAAAAAAAAAAAAAAAAGTGACAGAAAATTATTAAAGTTCATTTCATTTTTTTTTTCACATCTGACTATTTGAAGTTTTGCACTTACTTCCAGATGCTGTTCTGGAAAATTTGGAAACCAATCTTGTAGTGAATACAAAATATTCTCACGAATGCCACTAATGAAAAAAAAAAAAATGCTGCTGTGCAAAAATGCTTTGTATTTTAGTTTAAAACTCAACTATCTTCACCACTAAAGCTGTTTTTTGTCCAGGCATCAACTTGAAACTCAATAATCCAGTATGAAATAATTTACTTGAGAAAGTAAAAAAGAAAAAGGAAACATTTGTGTTGCTTAACCTGAATTACATATACAAGTAGCAGCAGCCACCTTGATCTGTGATCCAAATTACCACTAGAATTACATGAGTAGATCCTCAGATCTGCTCCTGGAGTCAACTCTGTTAACATGGAATTTCAGCACACAAACTGCTATCTATGTTTAAAGATAGTGAACCACATAGCTGAAACACTTCTCTTTACATTTTTGTATTCAGTATTTTTCAATTCCAGTCTGAATAAGAGCCCTAAAGTTCCAGACACACTCTTAACATAACTGCTACGAAGCAATGTATCACTTCTTACTATTCTGATTGTACACTTATCAAGCAAAATCAGTTTCATTAGGTTAAATCAGTCAAACTAATAGACCTATATTGATACTTCCTCCCCAGCTATACAGATATGTAGAAAGCTAATAAAAATATACATGGCATTTTCTACAGACAGCAACTAAATTCCAAGATTCCAAAAGTATCAGTTTAAGGATTTCAGCTAACTTCGCTTAGCAGAATGTAGAATCAAGTCCCATTAGTAAATAAATACTGAATGACTGTATCTGGACTGAGAACTCTATAACAAAGGGGTGCTGCTGGGCTCCTGATGGCAACAGAAAGCTTAACCTCTGTTCAGAAACTGCAGACATCTGAGTTACTGCACATTAGAGTCTCAGGAAAGCAAGTCTCAGGCATTCCACAAATTGATGAGATGAATCACAGCTATAATAAGCCTCAGTATTTCAAGGATCAGCTTTCTCCACAGCAAGGCCATCAGTAACAGAGTAGCATATGAAATGCTACTTGGGAGAAAAAATATATATGTTTCTCTCACACTAATTGATTTTAGTTGTATGTACCTCAAGAGGACATTAAACACAGTATATGCTTCAGATAAGGCAAGAATTTATGGACATGATGATTACACACTCTTCTGCAATACCTACATAGAATCATGTGGTTCTAACACAGCACGAATCCATCATTACTTAGCCACCTCAAAATTTAAGCAAACAACTCCCGGTATAAAATATGTACAAATTAAGAACTGTTTTTGATTTGGTTTTTGTGAGACAGTACATTACCTTAAAATTAGAATGAACCCTGTTGTTATAGAAGATTCCTAGTGGTGTGAGCTCTGACTTGGTTTCAATGGCTAAACTATGAGAGTCTCCTGTAGCAATCCTGTGGAACAAATACCATATTCCAGCATCCTGCAAATAAGGAGTGAATGACATAAGCTATGAGACTGATACTACTAAATGTAAACAAATCAGAACTTACAAATCACAAACTAAGTGTATGTTAAGAAGAACTTGGATTTTTAATGAAGCAAATAAGAACATACTCCAAACTGCTCACAATATAACACACTTATCAAAATAAAGTCTCCAAACTACTGTCCAGTGAAAAAGTAGAAGTTTGCAGATAAGGCTATATTCTAGTGAAGAACATGCATTAAAAGTGCTTGCTTCACCGTGAAATCATTTAATACCACCACAGCTTTAAGGTTCTGTAATATTTCAAGCCACTAAGTGTCTCTTTCTCCTCCTCCCCATCATCTCTGTATTTCAATTTATTTCTACAGATACTTGATTTTCTTTTATTTGTAAATCATACTATATACTGTAAAATACTCAAAATACTCAAAGGTTTGCTCATCTCTGCACACATCAGAATTTAATGACAGCCAAAAAAAAACACAAGAGATTTCAGGAAAAGGGAATAAAGCACATCAAGAAGCCTGGCCAATGCAGAGCACTGTGCCAATAACATGCAGTAATAATTTCAGCATCTGTTCGTTTTCTCCACTTATTCAACTTCCCAGCTCTTAAAGAAGCTGGATTTATCTTCTAAAGGAAATTCTGTGGGCCTCCTTTCCTAACCACATCTGAGTCCACAAGGGGTGGCATAACAAAAGCACCTGCAGAGCAGATACAAATAAATATGAAAATTTTTGCTTCCTTCTCTGTGCCCTTATTAAAAAAAATATATAATAATTTCATAAGGAGCATTAAAGGGTTAAACAGCAGTAAAAGAAATACTGCAGACTATGTGCTCTGTATCATGAAAAATAGTCTTTACTCTCCTGTTCAGGAAACATGGATAAAGCCAATTCATTCTGGCTTAAAAGATTTCATACACTTCACTCTGAGAATATACTCATTTTCCAAACAGCCCTGGAAATTCTGCTTCTGAGTAACATATTCCCATCCGTAATGACGACACATTTTGACATTTCTGGTGATTAACAATTCCAAAGCAAATGTGGATGTTCCATTAATAAAATACCAAAATCTTACTTCACATATAATTAAGTACAGTTCTGCACTTGGCAGAATCAAAAAAGTTTTATCCAAAACACATCTTCATGCTCAAAAAAAAAAAAAGTTAAATAAATTTTAAATTAGGGCTACGAAGATGGTGAAAGGCCTTGAGGGGAAGACGTACGAGGAACGGCTGAGGTCACTGGGCCTGTTCAGCCTGGAGAAGAGGAGGCTGAGGGGAGACCTCATCACAGTCTACAACTTCCTCGTAAGGGGGTGTCGAGAGGCAGGAGACCTTTTCTCCATTAACACTAGTGACAGGACCCGCGGGAACGGGGTTAAGCTGAGGCAGGGGAAATTTAGGCTGGACGTCAGGAGGGGGTTCTTCACAGAGAGGGTGGTTGCACACTGGAACAGGCTCCCCAGGGAAGTGGTCACTGCACCGAGCCTGTCTGAATTTAAGAAGAGATTGGACTGTGCACTTAGGCACATGGTCTGAACTTTTGGGTAGACCTGTGCGGTGTCAAGAGTTGGACTTGATGATCCTTAAGGGTCCCTTCCAACTCAGGATATTCTATGATTCTATGATTCTATGAAATTTAAAAGCTCCTTAAGCACTTACAAGTATTCAGAAAATAATAAGAGCTGTTTTTTCCCCTCTCTCATAGCTCAAACAAAAGAACCATTACTGCTGATACACCCTTACAGTAGACTTCATTGTATATCAAAGGAGTTGGAGAAGGCAATGGAATTATTTATTTGCTCATGAATTGGTATAGTTTATACCAGAAAAAGCTCTACACTGCAGTGTTTATATCAACACAGTTGAAGTAATTTGTTTCTGAAACATAAGCTATAGCCCTCATAGCAATATGATTGTATACATACAAAAGAATATATATTAAAATGGCAAAACTTCATAACCTATAAAAATGCTCTCTGAGGATGCACAGTATAACAGAAGAAAGTAAAATTCACTGGGATACAGAGGCAGAAAAAGATCTTTGAAGGTTTAAGCATCAGGTCAAGCAACATGTTTCGTTTAACTTAACCTGCAATGCTAAAAACAGGCAAAGGAATGTTATCTAAAGTAGACAAAATGGAAAGACATTGTGCTATGAAAAGAAAAACTGGTTTGGTTCAGTAAAGTATGGCCAGGTCCTTCGTAGTGGTAGGCAGTCAACCACAACAAAAATGATGATTAAAAAAAAGCATAATAATTTTATATTTTTCTATATTACAGATACTATAAATTAAAGATTTTGATTTTTGTCTTATTAACAATTTGTTACATATTCTACACCTAAGAATACACTAACATACTCATATTCTACTTCCAGCATCAGACTTTCCTTTTTGTAATGCCACTGATCTATTCAGAAAAATCAACTCAGAAACACTGTCTCAGCATCTGATCTGATTTAAAAGTAGAACAGATTCGAGCCCCTACTCCACAACCTGCATCCAGTAGTTCAGCTTCACTTTTCAAGTGGCTGAACTGAAAAAGGTCTGCAAACATGTGAGGATCACAATAAGTAAAAACATATCAGCAATTACTGCTCAGAAAGAAGTAATTAAACACAGAGTCAATGAAAGTTTTTTTGTTCATTCGTTTGTTTTTTTGCACTTCCTTATACAATCAACTATTTTTTATTCCAATGACTAAAAGGAATAAAAACACAATTTTTCAGAGCAGTCAAACAGTAAACTCATGTTAGAAATTACAGAAAATACAAAAGCCTTAGTATTAATATCTAATTCTTTGAAAAGAAAGCGGTTTATTTTTACATTTACATACTGGCCCCACTGACAGATCTATTAAATTACAAAGAGGAGTAGATCTAATCCACCCTTTGACAAAAACTACACTTGTAATGGCAATATGCTGCCAAATATATAACATATTCACACATTAAAAAAATATGCATTTAAACATTGGAAATATTACTTGTTTTGTGAGTAAGTGGCACAAATAGTTTGTGTTGAACTACATCCATATGCCTCACCTGTGAACCTGCTGCTGCATTACTTATCAGATGATTGTTGGGATGAGAAATCCAGAATGTTGAAACTGCCCTGAAATATTATTCAGAAACAAGTTAGAACAGAAAAAAAACTCTAGTGCCTACAGAAATATCTCTGATATAATTGCTACAAGGGTGAAAAAGGGCTAAACTGATTTCTGAAGTCACATACACAAAACATACACACAAAAAACACACACCCTCAAAAATTCTTTTTTGTTTTACTTAAATGCAAAATGTTAGTTCATGAAATGATAGTTCAGACACTCAGTGCAATTATAAACTGTTTTAATAAGCTTCTTCAAAAGATAATTGCTACACAGAAAAAACTTGGTGACAACTTAAGGATGTTGGTGCCTTACCACAGAAATAAGAATACATCCTTAAAATCTACTGAACAAGTATTTCAAGGAACAACAAATCTCTTTACAAAACAACTTGTGTTTTCTCTTTAATAAAAGACTTTCTTTTTTAACAGCATGGTCACGTGGATTACTTTTAAGGTGTCTGTATTCACTAGATGATACAAAACAATTGTTTCATCTGTATAATGTCAGGAGATCATCAGTTTAACTACTGCAGCTGGTTTGGTTTTACTTTTTCATCATGAAATACTCACATGCAGTCTGTGGCTGGTACTGGGACATAGCTTCCATACACTTTGTCCCTGATGCCAATACACATGCTGCTGTTTCTGTCCGTAGGAAGAATAGTGCCTGGTTTCGTGACTAGTCCAAGGTTGTGGAAGAGAGTATTCCTCTGCTCAATGCCATCCTCTATGAAGAAACAGTGACCCAGTGTGTCATAGCCAATGGTGTCCTTTATCTGCAGAAACACAAGTTCATTATGTCAGTAGCAATAGCATTTACTGAGATTTCTTTGACAAGTGCCATTTAGTTTTTACTATCTTGGCACAGCTGCAGAGTGAAGCTTCAGTATCAGTGGTTCAGATGATTCAAACATGGAGTTTTGTTTATCCCTTACAAACACACTACTATGTTTGGAGAGCTTAGCTGCCTGCAAGAATCTGAAAAAACAGAAGGGCAAGCTCTGTTAAAGTAAGTTACTTAAAAATAAGCACTTGTTTATTTATTCATTGAAATAAACACATTGCTGAGAATTAAACTTGATGGGATGGGACTATTTTTGCTCTAAATGTCCTTTTAAACATTTATTTCAACACTTTATTTAATTCTCCTGGCACCTACCAGCAAGCCATTAGTTGCATGGATAGTGACACATCTGGAGAAACAGTGATGAATGGAAAGACCTTCGATGTATGTCTTAAAACTATAACCTCCTTTTTCATCCACATCCCCACAAAGGTGAAAGTGAACAGGGTAACTTCCTATCTGCTGCTGTCCCATTTGCTTCAATTCCACATAGGAGAGATGAACAGATGTAAAATTCTTCAAAATCTAGAAAGATGAGAAGCCCAGAATGAGTAACCAACTACTTGGTTTCTAACCATTAAAGTTAATAAATCATCTATATCAGATGTACAGAAGTCAGATGTACAATCATCATAAGCGAACACTATGAAGGCTAGGACAGCCGTTACTATCCTGTTCTATATCCTGCCTTACAAAACAATATCATTTTTAAACAAGAATAAAAGCTGTATCTCCATGTGGCTAAAATGGAGCAGATTTCACCAGACACTATATCATCACACTTCACTTTTTGTTCTTTAGCAGTAGGCAAGTTAAATATTCTTTCTGTACAACCACATACCATCCAAGTAAAGAGAAGTCACTCTGTCCTGCCTATGCTGAAGCTGTACCTGTATCATCCATCTGGGATGGAGTTTAGTAAAATTACGTAATAATAAATGGTCAAAGGAGCCTCCTGAGAAAACTGCTCTGATTGCCAGCTCAACACAGGACCAGCTTAAACATGGCTGCTCAGCACATTGACCAAACAATATCTCCAACTACAGAGATGCTCATATGATAGCAACTGTTTCCCCCTTTTTATTTACCTGTTATCTACTTAGCACTTGCCCTGCTGCAGCTTGGTCCCCATGTCTCTTGCCCTACTAGTGCATGCCTCCAAGAAGTCTTCTGGCACATTCTCTGAACCCTCCCTGGGTCCCTGAAAACCACATCCACATCCTTCCTCTACACCTTCCCCTTACACAGTAAGCCCTATTCTCTCAGCTCTTCCTCAGGCACACCACCTTCAATAGACACACTCCAGTGAAGAATCAGCATCTTTGCAATGAGGAACCAAAAACAGGTTAAAGCTACGCAACTTTACCGTAACAGTATGTAATATACAGTACAGAAATATTAAACACCAGAGACATTATAATGGGGCTGTACAAGTCACAGGGAAAAGCAAAAGTATTTTCTTCCACCTACCCTGACCTGAAAATAGAAACCAAGGGCAGCAGATGAACTATGAGGTGCTAAAATGTAAGGAGCTGAATGGGAGTAAGGGAGCTTTTTTTGTTATTCCATTAACTTACTGTTACTGGCTATTTAACCAAAATAATATAGTTTTTATGTGCACAGTTTTGTCCTCAAGTGAAATAAGTAAAACACTGATAGACCATTTAGTGTGTCCTGGTCTTCTGTTTTCTTCAATTACACCACTAAGGTTTGTGTGCTTAAAATACTAAGGGATGACCGAAAACAGGCATTCCTGAGTTCTCACTCTCAGCACTTAAAAATACTAATGCAGAGGAAATACAAGTGAGTGCCTCTCCTTGCTATCACTGAGCCTCTTTCGTGCCACTATCCAGGCAACGAGCTGAATTCCCAGGCTGATCAAACCCCCTGAGGCAATTAACATTTGCTAACACCCAGGCTCCCTCCTCTTTAGCATGTATGATTAACATAAGGCAAAATTACTTTTAGTGCTGAAGTCTAGGTTTGGCAACAGACACTGAACAGTCTCCTGGGAACAGTTTAACAACTTTGATGACTCAAAATGTTTGTTTTCTGCTCTATCTGCGAGAGGCATCTGAGGGGCCTTGCTGTACTCACTCAGTTGTGGTAATCAAGGTCAAGCTTTGCAAGATTCACAGCTTGTCATTTATCTTCTTTCCTTACATTATCTCAAACACAAAAGAACACTGAGCCCATCAATTTCTCTTCCACCAAACAAAAGCTGACACACAGTAGGGAATAGGCGCGTTTTCTTTCCCACCATTATGTCCACCACTATAAAACTGAAGTCTGCATCCAAACATTTTGGAAAAGGAGGTTTACACTGTGACCAACACATAATAAGTTTGTATTTAAAATGCAAGGCCTCAAACTTCTCCAGCATCACTGAAGAGCTGACATACTGCTGCTCAATCTTTTCGCTAAAAACTAAAATGAATATGAGTTTCAATATTAGTTTCTGCAATACTGCTTTCACTCCACTTTCTTTAGGTTTATGGTGATATAAGAAATTAGCATCAGTTTGCTTTATATAACCTTAGTACATTCAGTTAAAATGAATAAATAAAAATCCACCATAGCCCAACTCAGTTGCTTTCCTCTCTGTGACTCTCTACTGTCTGATTTTGGACACTTCCAGGACATGAGGCAGATCTAATGTGCTCATCACTTGGGCAGGAAGAAAGGCAGGGAAAAAAGGGAAGACAAAGAAAGGAAGATCAAGCTTTATAATGTTACAGGCTGAACATGCAGATACACCACTTTTAAGGTTTAATCACTGCCACACAACGCTGCAATATATGGTGGATTCTTCCACAATTCATTGATATAATTTGCTCCAATGCTGCAGACAAAGTCTTGGTGAGCTAATTTGGTGAAAGTGGAGACCAAAGTCTTTTCTACACCAAGCTGGTGTATGAATTTATGTTTAATTTTCAAAGCCCGCCAAGTTTAACATCCTTTTGTCTTCAATATACCTTTAGATGACAGAAAGCTACTTAAAAATGTTTTTCAAACCTTGATATGTCCACCAAATGTATCATAATTGAAAAACTGACACTCTTTTTCACGATAGCAGGTTTTTTCAGTCTCTCCCTTGATTAAGATGTTCCTCGTGAGAACTCCAACTTCTGCCCTCATGTCCACTCCATCAATAACTTCTCCCACATGGGGAAACTGAGGTTTTTCTGTCAAAAAAAAAAAAAAAAAAAAAGGAATAAGTGTTGTCATTGATTAAACACAAAGCTAATAAGCTAATTCATAACTAAACTAATTGTACCCCTAAAAACATGCTACTTTAACATGATACCTTAAACTTAAAAGGGTTCTACTACCCTTCTTAGGTTAACATGCAAAAAAAGAAATTTAATTGACAGATGACAAGCATTAACCTAGCAAACGTCAAACTCCTCCTTCCAGACCATGCTCAATTCATTGCTAACTGCACATCTTGCAGAACAGGATATCAAATATGCTTTTGTATGTTTAGTGCCAAAACAAGTTGTCTTAAATATTTTTCACATTAGTAAAATAACTAAACCTAAAACAAACCCCACATTTTATTTGTAGGTGCATCTTAAGTTTAATCTAATAGTTTTTGAACAGAATGGATTAAAATGAAAAAGAATTTTTTTAAAAAACTTTGAGTACAATGCATTAGAAAGGCTTTAATGAAACAAACAAATGCAGATTTGCTTTAAAAGAAAAAAGCAGTAGCTGCCTAACCTGCTCCAAAAATATATATATATATACATACATGCACACACATATATATGCACACACACATATATACGCACACACAGTATTCATCATCTTCAAAAACAAATACTATTATGTTTCCCAGCTATGTTTGCTTTTCCCCAAAATAGCTATTCTGAGAACAAACTAAAATTAAGAAAACAAAATTCATATTTTTACAGCAAACTTCCAAAGAAACAATCAGTTTATTTTCTTATACAAACTGCAAAAATGATCTGTAAACTTAAATATATATATTGTTTTTCCCTAATTTTTCACTCCTCTTCCTCAAAACTTACAGAAGGATATAAACTAAACTGGTAATGACCAGTATGTGAAGCAGACCTACACCAGTATTGCTTTTGTTCCTGCTGTTTAAAGGCAATAGAAGTCTGTAAATGGGATTGCACTCCTATAACTTGAAAACCTGTCTGTTGTTTGTTGTATTCCCTTATGTTTAACTATCATGTATATATCAAGTGAGGAGGGAGCATCTGGGCATCCTATAAAACAATACTTTTCTTTCTACTACAAAAGGGGCAATACAAAAAAAATTTAGACAATTAATTCTTCAGCATGTCAAATTTGCTGTTCCACTGAAATTAATTCTCTGCAGAGTAAAACGTATAGGATGTTTGTTAAAAACAGAACAACTTTCCTGTGACAATGGAAATTTCATATTTGGGGGGGGGGGAAGGGGAAGAAACAGAGATTGAACAGTTAATCTCCTTTAGCGTCTTTTAAAGATCTATATACAGATCTGATAGCATTTATTTGCAAAAAAAGAAAAAAATATATTGTATTTTATGACATACTGCAAATCCTGTAAATCTGGATTTGTTTGCTTGTTTTTAGAAGAAAAAGATATATATGTATTTCATATATATATATAATAGATAATATATGTAATTTTATATATTAGTTTTATTTAATTGTAATATTTATAATATTACTTATGTTATATATATTATATATATATTATTATATATAATATATATATATATTTAATAGATGCTTTTTCTCTTTAGAAAGGAAAGAGTTTGCACATACTCTATTCAGTGGCAACAAAAAACTTTAAACTTCATACTGCAGCCTTCAAGTAGCTTGAACCTTAAAACACTGAGTTAAATAATGCATATGGAGTATGCAAAGAAACTTAAGAACAAAAACCAGGAAATGTCACGTACAATGGCACTCACTCAGTTCTGCAGCTCCATTCACCCTGGTATTCTCTGATGTATAATAAGGAAAAAGCTTAGATATCTAAGTTCACCTTATCTGGGACTTCACAATGCAGGAAAACATATCATAGCCAAACCAGTGAATGCTGTGGGATCCAAACAATACTGCAAAGCCAAAATACAGATTTGGCTTTCCCAGCCAAATAGGGAAACAGGAAAGTTTGAGGGCGTACAAAGAAAACTTCTGAGAAACAAGAAAGAGGAGATAAGAGTTGTTTGAAGAAGAGGAAGTCGCACAGTACAGAGCTGAATGGGACAAAACCAGATCTTGAAGAGCTCCAATCAGCTGCTACAAAAGGCAAGAGCTGAGCTGCAAACCAATCCTACAGCCCACCAGAAAACAAGAGAAAAACTCAAGATTGAGGGACTGTCAGAGAAGGAGGGCGTTGGCACAGAGGGGGCACAGAGTGGTAGAAGACACAGATGTCTGCAGAGTAAAGGAGTCAATCCCACGGGAGGCTCTCATGAAGTCAAACAGAGTGAGTCAGATAATAAAATAGGAAGCAGTCAACAACATGCATGACCATTCTGAGTGCATCACACCCAAAGGAAAAACATATTGCAACTAGTTAGGGATATCCTGTGTAAGCAGATGCTTGGAAGTGCCATTTGTTTCATAACCATTTTACTGGTGGGGGTGGAGGGGGAACTGATAAAAAAAAAAAAATTGCCACTTTCTTCTTCTTCCTTTTTCAATCTTTGAATAACAGAAAGAAAAATTAATAATAAAACTCCAGAAGATGGGAAGGGCAGTAAAAGCAACAGTAATTGTAACAACTACAGCAGCCATTCTGCCTCATAGGGAGAGAACTAGTGAGAAAAAACAGAAAGGAGTCAAGAAAGAAGAACAAGCATAAGCCAATCCTGGAAGAAAAGTATAGCATTCAATAAGCCTGGGAAGAAAGGTGGAAAAAAAAAAAAATTAGTATGGGGTAAGCTTTAGAAGTCAGAGGCAGATATGGCATTTTACAGAGCAATTTTACAGTAAGGGCAAGTATACACTCCTGTATGTAGCAAACAAGCAACACTGAGAGATAACAGGGTGCTGTTTACTGCTCTCACTGAAAGGTCTCATCTAGGGTGTACTCCTATTAACAGCTATTTCAAACAAGATTCTTCATATGGTGACCATTTTCATACCTTTGACTTTGACCTGATGCTTGGTACACTCTGGGCAAGGAAGGAGGGTGAACTCCTCTGTCTGATACATTGAATAGTCTGTGCTTGCAACCACAATCTGGTCTCCGGGCTCCCAACTACTAACATCATCCAGAAGATTCAGTATCACTCCATCTATGGGTTCTACCTGGAAGCCGGAAATCGGTACCCCTAGTATTTAAAAAAAAACAAATGTAAAAATAAAATAAAGATTATAAAGATTATATTCACCTTTATATGAAAATATCTCCAAAAAAACAGTAAGAAGTGCATGAGATTTCACAAACTTCTGTACCCTCTAAGCGTAGTTCTGTTCTGAAACACATTAGTGAGATGTGCTATTACAGCCTGCTTGTTTGACGGATCTCCAATAAAACAAAAGGTAGAGATGGAAATAACATTGACTGTAATTACCTATGAAATTAAAAGAAAAAAACACTAATACATCAAATATATCATATAGCAAAAATTTGTAGGTCCAGCTAGTTCTACTTGTCCCAAGTGATATTTTTCTGCTGTTTAAAACTTAATACATACAACCAAAGACTTGGAAAGGGAAATCTTTTCTTTCTAAGCACAGCTAATAAAACAGTTTGGCAGGCTAAATTACACAAGCATTTAATTGCCTTTAAATTCAGCCACTCTCACTGTATTTAATATCCTCCTATTTTATTTAATTTTCTATTTTATGAGTAGGAAGAATGGAATCAGTGTCTGGTTTAGTCATTGACTCCAAACCTACAATACCAGCAAGTCAACGGTACATTTTTGTGGAGACTTTTTTTTTTTTTTAATTTGAGTTAAGAGAGTTTCATAGGGCCTTAATGAACAGTGAAGGGGTAACATCAAATAGCTCAATTACTTTACAAATCAGTACCTGCTTACCTAAAAAATTCTTCTGAGGCAAATATAATATTGATAGTAACTCTACAAGCAGAAAAAGACTGCCCATAAAACCATAAAAGCAGAACTCATGATACAGAGCTCTCAAATACAAAAAAAAAGAAAAGTTGCCTTTGATGGGAGAACCAAAGTTCAGCATCAAATAACAACTTAAGACTATAACAGGAATAAAATATTTCTTTTGGCTCCTACTCAGTTTCTTTTTAGCCTCATAACCAATGTCTCAGGAAGCTTAGATTAAAAATATACATAACTGAAAGAAGAAAAGATAATTGAACAACAACAAAGAATCTGTTTCAACATATTGATAAGAACACTTATGTTGTTCACGTACTCTATATATTTAGACCAAAATCGTGATTGGGAAAATAAGTTGGACTGAAAAAGAACTGCATCCTTGTACTTCATCCAATAGTCTGGCCACATGGATAGCAAAAATGAAAACTAACAGCAGCATTCAGAGATTTAAACTGCAACAAACAGTTGAAACAGAAAAAGTATATACAGTATCTACTTTTTCCCTACCCACAGGGTTTCGCAAAATGCTTTCCTACCATCATTCCATTCACTGTAAGCTCTCACAACAAACTTCTGACCATCCACCGTGAAAAATTCTTTCTGAGCAAGAGCTTTCCCACCGGTGCTGTGATTTTCATAGTCTCTCACTGATTCATTACAGGAAGAATTCCCACCACCTATCACACCAACAAAAGCCCAGGCTTGCCTGCAAAAAATAAAATTATGTGTTTAAATATAATTGCCATTACATTCTTCACAAACAGGCACAGGATAAGACAAGGAGCGTAGAGGTTACCCTTTTGCCTGACCTCTGACTTTCATTTTAGAATGTAATTTCAAAATACAGAAGAAAATAGGCATATATCACTGGAAAGGTGCATAGTTCAAAATGACTGGATGTTCTATAAATGAATCAGCAAATATGACTGCTCTTAATTGAGAAGACATTCTGATACATTTTTGGTACAACATCTAACAACGTATGCTTTTTTTTTATTATTAATTTAAAAAATTTAAGAAATTTTAAGAAAACTGCTAGCAACGAGTGCCAGAAATGATGCAGTATTCTGCTCATAAGCATGCTTACGGGAGCACAGGAAGATGACGAGCCAGTGCTGACGCTTGTGGCACGGCATGCTTCCAGTATGGGGATGCGGTCAGCACGCAGTGTCTGTGCAGAGAAGGCGAAGAGCCCCAGGAGACGGAGCTTGCATCAGGATGGACACTGCCAGCAGCGGCTGCTGATGATCAGTGCTCCTGACAGGCAATACTTCTTGAGTCTTTCAAGACACTCAGACACAAAAAATAGAAGTACTGGATACCATTGCACAACCTTCACACGAGGAATCACTGGTGCTTCCGAAGGCCAAGTACAAGAGCTTTGGCCTCTTCCCTCTGACTAGTCCTTCCCTCAGCTGGACACTTATCTTGGCTGAGTGCCTGTGGGGAGCAGGAAACTGTCCTGGATGTATTTCCACTTTCTATAGCTCTGCTCAATGAATCCAAGTTTTTGGAAATGAAAAACAAACCACACACTACAGAAAGCTGCCACCAAGTTAAAAAAAAAAAAAAAAAAAGAATATTTGTTGTCCTTTACCGCTCTGTAATGCTGTAATTATGTGATGAGAAAGTAATCATCTAGTAAAAGGCTGAACAAAATTGCATCATTAAGGTTGAATCATTCACCCCAAATGAAAACAGTAACAGCTAACTGGACTGCAGTCCAGTGATAGTGATTGATTCAAAGACACATATCAAAACCACCTTCAATCCAGTTGCTTTTGTTTCAGTCTCTTCTTAATGATTGTGTTTAAAAGGCCAAACAAAACTGTTCAGCATTAATCTGCTCACAGCATAGTATATACCTGGTCAGCTTTTCAGGAGCACCAACAAACAAGCTGCATGTTTCACACAACAACATTTAAGCTAAATACCAGGTATTTTAAAGGTATTTTAAAGCATATTAATCTGCATGGGGAGACAGAAGCAGACAAGGATGCAATGGACTGTCCACCTCCATACTGAAATCCCTTCCACCAGTTTTAACAAACCAACCCTGCTTTTAACCTCAGTGAGCACTCAGAATTGAACTTCTCACTCGTCTTCTACAGCAGATGGGATAAGACAAGTTTATGTGCTTTCAGAGTCTCTTATCGACCAGTGAAAATAGACAAGAACCAGTTCAGCATGGAAGGAAGAAAAGGTGCTTCCTATACCCAGCTGCGGTTTAAAGAATATCCTCACTTTGGGCCTACTGGCATGGAGGCCACCAGTAGCAATGAACACAAGAAACCATCAGCTCCTCGTCAGATGGAGGCTGGCTGCCCAGGGCCCTCACCAACCACCACGTGGCCTTCACCTCGCAAGAAGACAGTAGTTACTACAGGACATACAGGTCTCAGCACCTCTGATGAAACTGCTTCAGGGACAGACTCACATGAACTCTCCAGAGGACCCCGTAACTAGACGCTTACGCAGGGGCTGCCACAAACATGACCCTGGAGGGAAGCAAGGTCAGAACATGCCATCCTGACTCACGCCCCAGCCCAGCTCTGCCAAAGCAAAGGGTGGGGAGCAACTGGAGCCCAGATGTCAGGGAATAGCAAGGGTAAGAACAGAACAGAAAAGAAAAAAAAAGCAACTGATTTCCAGGAAAACACACAAAAAAATAAAACCAGGTTATATGAAGCCATTTTAACAGTATGTGAAGACTGTCAGGTTTTTTTTGTTGTTGTTGCTGTTGTTTTTTTTTTGTTTGTTTGTTTGTTTTTTAAATGTGAAGACTGTCAGGTTTTTAACAGTCAGTAAAAAAGCATTTGGTGTCCCTTCAACACTTACTGCTAACCCTGCACAATGCAAAGATAGGGTCAGAACATGCAGGAGGTCATTTGCAACAACTAAATGAACAGTGCAGAAGTTTAACCTCTCTGCTGTACAGTAGCATTTACTATATCTCTTCTACTGACCCACTGTTTTATCTGCAAGCAACTGAAAAAAACATTCAAAAGATACAAACACAACTGACAAGTATGCTTCAGCCATAAAATATTTTTACAAATCAATTCCCCTGCAGCATCAGCAAAAGGATAATGTGCTTTCATTTCACCAATCTGTAGGGATGAGTAAAATGTTGTTTGAAATAGAAGATTAGCACCCCTTCTCTGTATCCAGTTTATCGTTTGGCATTCCTTCCTCCCCCAAACAGAAAACAATTTCTATGTTGTTACAACTGTGTAATTGAATGGGTAAAAAAAAAAAAAACAACAACTTTGCTCTACCCACTTTTAGTTTCTGTAGAGAACAGTGAAAGTGCAATTATGAATAAGTAATTAAATTAATCACAGATACCTGTAACTAGATGTCTCTACCCTATTAAAACATCACATACTGTAGTAGTAGTGCTATTCTTCTTCTACGAAGAATTGTCGGTATTGTACAAGCAGATATTGTGCAAGTTTAACAAAACTACCTAAAGAAGGCAAAATCTGTATCTCATATTTACTCAACACAAAAGAGAGAATGAATTATTTACCTGTAACTCAATCCTCTGACAAACTTACTTCCCAGAAGATTTTGAATAGTTATTCTAGTTTCCTCCAGTAGGTTTTTAGCAGCTGAATCTCCTACAGCAATAGCAATAATGCGACCAGGACTTCTATTTTTCAGTAAGTTCTGGAGCTTCAAGCTTTCTTCTGAAAAATCATGAGTATCAAATTTCAACACTTCCAAAACACTCGCTGTATCCTGATCGATCACTCTCACATTTAGTCCTCGGGAAAAATTCTTTTTAAATGAATAATGACCACAGGCCAGCCCTGAGAAATTCACAGACTTTGACAAAAGAGTCCATGATAACTTCTGGTGCCCATGCAATTCCAACGTTCCTTCAGGACCCACACCAATAAATTTTTTGCCAAATTCTGGCACATCAGCATCTTCGTTTGACTTCCCATACAAAATAATAGTTGCTTTGGATTTATAGCGGCATTTCTCTGCTCCAACATGAAGCATTCCACCATCCTTTATCAGGATAAAACGAGTTCTCAAAGTAATATTTTTAGAACCTTCCTTATCATCACCAAAAACAAGTAACCCTAAAGAAAAAAAAAAAAAATGTGAGTCAAAGCAATATTAAGATAGACTCAAAGAATCAAGGTCACAGGAAGAGCAACAAAAGGATAAGACAGATTTGTTTTCCACACCCAGAACATACTATGTTCACCATCAGAAGACAATCAGATCCCATGCCTAGAAAGCTAATGGACAAGGGTTTTTTTTTTGTTGTTGTTGTTGTTTTTTTTTTTGTTTTTTTTTTTTACTGTTTTACAGAAAACCATGTCACTGCTCCAATGACAGACTTCATAGTGTTCATTTATCTTTTTAACATTTGGTATTTCTGGCCTGAAAAGTAAAAGCAAAGGAACAGGTCAATACCAAAATTCCAATGTAATTTTCCACTAATCACAAAAGTAAAAGCCATGCAGGCTAACAGATTTGGGATTGTTCAACCTGGGGAAGAAAAGACTCTGGGGAGACCTTCCAATACCTAAAGGGAGCCTACAAGAAAAATGGAGAGCATCCTTCTATGTCAGTGGGTGTAGTGAGAGGACAAGGGGGAATGGCTTTAAACTGAAAGGGGAGATTTAGGTTAGATAGAAGGAAGAAACTCTTTATTCTCAGGGTGGTGAGGCACTGGCACACGTCGCCCAGAGAAGCTGTGGTTGCCCCATCCATGGAGGTGTTCAAGGCCAGGTTGGATGGGGCTTTGGGCAACAAAGTATAGCAGAAGGTGTCCCTGCCTGTTAAAGGAGGGTTGGAATTAGATGATCTTTAAAGTCCTTTCCAACTCAAACCATTCTATGATTCTATGAATTGAAGCATGTTTTTCATCTTTTGATTTCATACCTCCATCCTGTATGACTATAGAGTGTACTGTAGCGTCTGAGTTCAGACGAAACAAATCCCCCTTTTTGATAATAACTCTCTTTTCAGGATCTTTTCCAGGGTTCCAGTTTGTAAGACGAGGATTCTGATCAGGACAATTTTCTGCAATATGAAGTGAAATATATTATTCATTTATTTTTAAATAAGCATCACCAACAGGACTACAGCAATCAGGGCTGCATGAAGATGAATACTAAAGAAGGCAGAGTCAGTCACCTACAAAGGATTCCCACCTCCTTCTGTTCTCACAGTACTGCAGCTACTAGTTCTAATGTTTAAATTCACACAGCCAAAAAGATACCTGAATCAGGGCTAAGTTTCCAAGGATGAAAACTCATCGTGTACCAAAATTAAATCACTGAAGACCACAAATAGACTGAACTGTCAACATATACTGTACTTTCAAGCCCCCCTATAGGCATCTAGTTTTTGTTATTATTTGTCTGAGGGTTGGTTTGGCTTTTTTTTGAGATTTTCTACATCATCTACAGTAGATGAGGAGAGGTCAGTGGCAAGGACTCCACAGCAGTTGCCCTGAGCCCAGGATATCCTAGGCCAGCTACATAAAATACTAACATGGTGGTAAGGTATCTAAATATCTCACCTCCCTCAAGGTCATAGAAACCTGTGTGAGAAAGGCCAATCCATCCCCTCTTGCTTTTGAGCATCCCAATCACTTCTTCCAGTATAGGTTTGCAGATATGGGAAAAAGGTGGACAGGACGACCATAATATATTTAGGATTACGCTTCACTGGTTAGAGCAGTGTCCTGGAAACAAAGCATTTGGATCCAAACTCATGGTTTGTGCTTCTAAGATACCTTAAACACTAGTCTCTGAACCACACTATGGAAGTGATACATGCGATCCTCCTCAAAACTCAGTTGAAGATTTGGTACTACCGAGGCAGTGACACCATATTATAAGGCCAGAGAAGGAGAAGCAGCAGACAGAAGTGAAAGGGTTGTGTGATTTCAGATGACCTTACAGCAATGTGGTACTTACAACACACCCATTTTTAGAATATTAAGCAGCTGATTAATGCAGGAGCATAGAGGAACTATGAAAACAGAAACTGAAAGTATGTCTTGAATTTTTGATTTTCTTATAAAAAACACAGACTACAAACATTTTTATTGAGGAAAAAAAAAAAAACACAACCTAAAAGATGTCAGAATAAACACATTAGAAGCCCAACTGAGAGTAACAGCCTTTTCATATCTTATCTTCTGGAAAAAAAATGCCCTATGCTCTGACATTCTGTGGGCAAAAAGCTACCTGCAATTTTTCCATAAGACAAAGAAAGAGAAGTCTACCCACAGATTTAACACAAGCCATCCTTAGTTCTGCTGACAAAATTGTTTTCCTTCACTGTTATTCTCCACATTTCAAATCCTTTCCAACTCAGGAAACCCACAGAAACCAAGATTTGCCTGCCAGTGGGAAAAAATTAGCAGAACTGCACAAAGCCAAAAGGCATCTAAGTAGCAATATAAAAATAAAAACAAAAGAAAATTTTGGGGGGAAGAAAATAGCATTTTAAAAAATTAAATTAAACATGAGGGAAAGCCAAAAAGCAAACACTGCTATCTGCAAGACTGCTGAGCAGTCACTGACAAAATGCAGTTCTATTGCCTGACTCATGCACAGTCACCGAGCCCCTTTCCCCAGACACTACACACAGAGTCTCTGTGAAGAAACACACATTTCCTGGCTAGTAGCAAAGGGCAGTGTGAGGAAACCATGAGTCAGCAACCCAGTAATTTCTACATAGTGTGATTCATGGAGGAAAAAGATCTAATAACTGTACAAGTTTTTCTGTTGAGTTTTAAAGAATAGGTACAGCACAACAAGTACAAAACCACACCAAACCAAACACAACAACCCCACTGAATCTACTGTACATTATGTTTGAGCAAGGAAGCCATTGGACTCAGAAATACGCACTCCTGTAACATGATCATGCTTCTGAAGCATGGTGGATCAACTTTTGGCAGGCAAATCAGATGTGCTCAGCAGAAGTATTTTGAAATTCTTCCTTAGTAATTGCAGCAGGGTGCAGGGAAACATCAAATATTTAGTACTTCACCATATGTTACCTTCAAAATTACTGATTGGATTTTACAGACCACAGTCATTGCCTCAACAGTTAAGGTTAAATAGAAACAGAAGCATAAACCAGAAAATGTTAGGTAGTTATAGCCCTGCCAAATTTAACCACTCATGCTGAAAATTTTTCAAGTCAGGCCTCTGCTTCAGTGCATATTTGTAAAAATGGGTCAGCTGTCCATAAGGTTTAGTTGCTTCTAGTAAGGTGATGGTGGTGGGGAAGTGATATTTTTGCATGTGGTGTGGAAAAAAAAAAAAAAAGAAAAAGAAAACACACACACACACACCACCCTGCCAAAAAAATAAAATTCTAGAACCTTCCATGTGTTGGAGAAAGGATATGAAATTTGGCAGGAGAAAAGGCAGGAAACAGTTCTCAAAATGTAGTTAAATAGTTGCTTTCTACCTGCTTAGCCACCAAGTCTGGAGTTTTTAAGGCCTCTGGTAAAAAATTATCAGTGTTATATTATGCTCAGTAGAAGTTTATCACAGTTTGGCAGCTAAATTTTCTGAGGATCCTGTTTACCCTGGGCAAGCTCCAGCAGAGAACTGCAAAGGCCAAAGAGAACTTTTCCCTGACAACCCCCCCTGCTTGTCTTCCTGACCCTGTAGCAAAAGCCCCTGGAAATGAGGAAGGAAATTGCATTTCCAGCACAGTACGTGATCTCCAGTGCTAAGGACTCTTTAGAAAAAAGGATGATGACAGGAAGATAAAAGCAAGGAGGAAAAAGGAAACCAGCTGATGGGCAGGAACAGAAATGCAGACAAGCATCATTTTCCCTGTGGGGAAGGTATGCCAGAGGTTTAGGATTTACACACAATTACTACTAAGTCTCACATTCCCTTCACTGCCTTTTAAACAGACATTAAAAGCACTGATGATATAGATTTCCAATTAGCCCCCTGCAAGAGCACACCTAGCTGGAATTGCAGTGGCTGGCTTAAGTACCGCATGTGCGAGGATGGAGCTGAGGGTATTAACATTTCAACCTGTCAAGAATCCTTGGGGAGCTGCTGCAGCAACGCTGCCACAAAATTAAAATTTCAGTCAGCCAGATTTTCTTTTGTGCCCTCATGGAGTTTCTCTTGTGTGAGGGCTTCCAATAGATTTTACATGTGCGTGACTTTTCTTGTAAAAGCTAATGGAGGGAAACTTCTGAAAGACACAGTTCAACAGTCAATATTGAAAGCTGGCTGGACTTCCATAGAGGAGCAATGGGACATTGAAGGAAAGTGATTACATCCTTTGATTGTTCCTTAACTTCCATGTAAGTCACTACAGCAGACAAAGATAAAAAGGTCTACGGCAGCATCCTCAGTGTCTTTGGTGATCCATAAACTAACTACATGTTGACCACATATGCAGTATAATAAAATCTACAAAACTTAGTGCCTCTAGAATGAACTACTACAGAGGAAAAAATAATATTACTTATTAAAATCTTAATACTCCAAGAACATTTCCATTTTAAAAGTGGCAAACCCATCTCCTTCACATTACTAACTTTTAAAGCATGAGAAGACTATTATTTTACATAGTCCATGCAGTACAGCCTTATCTCTACTAAAACAACCATTAAAAAGCTTTTAGTTAAATGTTTTAGAGTCTTGGTATCAAAGTGGAAAGGCTTTCCTTGTTTGTTTTGGGGTGTGTTTTTACTACTATCGTTGTTGTTGCTGCTGTTTTTCCCCTCAAGTACTTCTTAGAATCAACATGCTAGATCACCCTTCAGCTTTGTCTTCACCTTGAAGAACTAGAGTCCTTGCTGCATGTCTCTATGCCCATATTACCAATGATTTAGTTTACAATATAGTAGTCATTTTCTATTTACTACTTCTTTAGTGTTTGTTCTCTGTTGTTTTCCTTCATAATTATTAGGAAAACTCAGCAACTTCACCCAAGAGATCTCTGCAACCCACCATGAACTGTGCCCCAGTTAAGATGAATGCATCCATTTTATACTGTCACCTAAAATCTTCAATGGATTATTCAATTTGTTCAGCACGTGCTGCATTGTCTCTAGAAACAGAAACTTCTGAATTACTGCTTCAAAAGCCACCATGGAGTCTAAGCTTGTAGTGTTACAATAGGTACCAGCTTCAATTCCAAAAATCATTCTGAAAGCTTGCAGAAACCCAATTTCTTCCTTAGGTAAA
This sequence comes from Aythya marila, assembly GCF_965140915.1. Lineage (NCBI taxonomy): Eukaryota > Metazoa > Chordata > Aves > Anseriformes > Anatidae > Aythya > Aythya marila. The sequence goes on along the minus strand of NC_139080.1, from coordinate 39,541,815 downwards.
AAAAACAGAGCCCATGCTCCAAAAGATACTACAAACCTTTACTAACTGGGTCTCATAGTAAGTGTTTGGCCAGAGGGCTCTCTAATGACTAGCAGTTAATCACTCCACCTCTTTGTGCTTTATAAACAGTCACATTTCAGAGGTTTTCCAAATTCCATTAAAGTTGCCCAGTTTTCTAAGACAAATTGAAATAATCATGGCTAAGTGGTCAAAGGACTCCCTGCTCAATTTGTTTACAAATAAAACAAATAAATTGCTGGTATAAATTCCTAGACTTTCAAATGTTTTACCTGAATGCTCCTTTCTACCTTCCCTAGTCACTGCTTACACAGACAGTATTTCATTTTGCCTGTACGTTGTGAACAGGCAACTTCTATATACACATGATAATTACACATGTAATACAGATACAATATTCTCACTTCTTACCCCCTCACCAGTCATCTTTATTTACTGCTATACCTTTTTTCTTCATGTAAATAAATAGTTCACAGTAAAAACATAGAAAGTGACACTGATAACAGCAAAAGGAACCAAACCTCCGAACACAGCTTCCTTCCACATTAAAATTACAGTAAGCATCCTATTTTTGCACTGAACTTTTAACACTACTTCTGATGCAGAATTATTGCAGTATGTTCACAGGGACCTTAACGTCTAGTACGATTTTTTTCATGTAAGAACTTACCATCTGGAGCATATTTTGAAGCTATTCCCAAAAAAATTCCCAGTGCAAGAAAAAGTGACAAGCTAGAAATGGCAAAGCAAATGAGAGTATTTTTATGTTTGTTGGCTTCTGCCTGGGGGTGGTTCTGTCCAGATGGTAGGGATGCAAACGTCGCCCGGGCTTCTTGTCTTGCAGAGGTAAATTCGGCTGAAGCGTGGCTCTGTGAAGGTGGTGGGGGTCGAAGAGGGGCAATTCTCCCCGGGACATACCCAGCAGACCTGTGACTGCTCCCATTCTGAGGCCGAAGGAAAGCAGGGGAACTCCCCCTGGCATCAGTGTCTTGCATGTTACAAAGTCACTGCAAAAGGCACACACAGAGAAAACAAAATAAAAGGTAAGAGACAGGCTTTCAGAATACAGAGTACAGTACATTAAACAAACAAACAAAAAAAGCAATTCTAAGACACATGCCTCCCCCTTAATGTAACTATTTCTATAGTATCATTCACACCGTTGATACTAGTCATTTGCCATGTTGTAACAGTTTGCAACAATAGCAAATGCCTCCAACACAAACTGGAAAGAATCTGGTATGGGAACACTACAGCACAAACCACTTCTGTTAGGTATTTTCACAGAGGGTTTTCACAGTTGACTTGCATTGTGTGATTAAGAAACATGCTGAACAATGAGAAAGCTAGCAACCCCTTCTTCCCCACAGATATGCGAAAAATGCCTAAATGTATTTCTTCTGCATGCAGAAACCCGACAAGCTCCTCATTGTTTTCCTTTGTGGAAAAGAAGCTGAAGAAGACATGCCTTTATTCTGCACTGGAAGCAGCAAGAAGCATTTAAATTGAATACATAAAAACAATTTTATTTATATTCATGCTGATGTGACTTAGTCAACACTTTTTTTTTTTTATCCAAGGAATGTGAATCCTGCAAACTTAACCGCTTGCAGCAGGATACAATTGCTAGCGAAGGTACATCAGGAACGATCCTGTAAGGAAAGTCTTGTTCCACAAACCTCAGGGTTTGTCTCATTGCTGAGATGTTTGGGTTTGGACACAAATCCTGGAAACAACACGGCTGCTCCAGATTTCTGTACCTACCACCAAGAACTGAGCACTACTTTTATTTCAGTTACTCATGTTATTTCTATCTTTTTCCTGAAGCAGTCAGAGAGAAAAGCCACTAAAAATATTTCTCCCTGACCCACTCTAGCCAATGGTTCTAAACCACTGCACTTTTCTGTGCCTTAAGAGATCCCAAACTTCATTCAACTGGTTTCTTAAGCTTTTTGGTTAACCGTGCTGTATGGTAAGGAGTATTCACAAAGCTGGCACTTTTATTATTTTTTTATTATTAACGTTTCTAAGGGATAATGGATTTTTTGAGAAGGCTGCTCAAGTTTCAGTTAACTGAAACCTAACCTTCTAAACCAAATGCTGAAGGGGATTTAAGCATAAGCCACATGCATTAAATCACAAAATGAATTATGAAAATAAAAACGAAAATAATAATGAAAACAAAAACTACCAAATGCATAAAGATCCTCTTTCTCTTCCATTAACAAAAGGAAGTCTAAGCTATGCTCTGAAGTGCCAGGCACACTGGTGAAGAAGAAATACGACAACTGTAATCTTGTTCTGAGACATAGCAAAGGAGTCTTTTGTCTGACATGCTGAAAAATCCGATACTTCACTGTTTCAAGGCAAGAGAGTTGGTACTATTGAGCAGACTGGATTACCCTTTCATGGGAGACAATGCACCTCCAGATGTATGCAAAACAACAATAAAGGCACTGAAACATTAACTGGAGTAGCCATTCCAGAGAGCAAAAATTACGCCAAATCCTCCAGCAGTGTTTCTTGCACCTGTTTGCTGCAGTAAATTGATTTTCACCATTCTCTTCTTTGAGAAACTGTTTCCCATACCTAATCCTCTGCTCTCAAAATTCATTGCCCACTGCTTTATGACCATTGTGGAACAGCCTTCCCTCACCACATGCTTTTAAACTCAACTAGACATCTTTCAACAGTAAAATCTCAATCATTTCTGTGTTTTACAAGTAGTGTTAAAAGCTTAGTACAGAACAAGATTTTCAACTAGTTCAAAGGCAGTATTTACGTCTAACCAAAACAAATGCCGAACCATCTTTTTGTTAAAAATAAAGAAGATTCTGATCCAGAGATGAGATTTTTTCATGGTTTGGATCCTAAACTCCATAAGCTTGGCCAAAGTTTTCAGAAATGGTGTTTATGTACCTCACTGACAAACTGACTATACAGTGTTCATTATAATGTCAAACATATAGAGTTAACAGCTCTTTTAATTGCTCAGTTATGCTGACTAAATCCAGAACACTTATGCAAAGCTTTACTTTTACAACATAATTTTACCACAATTCTGTCTACTACAGCCTATTTAGACTGCTACCACTCTAAAGAAAAAAAACAGTCACTCATTGCAACACGCTGAAAACATTTGTGTTATATTTCAAACATATTTTGTCTTACATGTTACAAAGCATTCAGCCCTATTTGCAATCCCCATTTTCCAAACCGTAAAAATTTTCTAACTACTCCATTCAAGTGCTAACACTGGTCACCCCCAAAGGATGGGTGGAAAATAGACAGCAAAGGCACTTTTTTCCCCATTACAAAATAAAAATAATGAAAACAGCCATAATGAGATATTTAGCACAATCAAAACTTTTACCATATAATGTTCCATTACAAGAGGAGTAACCATTTCAACACTTCCTTCCCTCTTCTTGTGTCGTTTGAAGTTCTCTAGCTGAATTTTATCCTGCAGAGCAGCTACTGACTTTTCTTTTAAATTAAGACACACTGATAATCTGATTCAAATTGTTGGCTTATTTCCACTGTGGAAGTTTTCAGATAGCATCACACAAATGCAAGTGAAGTAGACAGCTATACAGTCAGTAGTGCCCTAAAGAGTGAGGCTATTTTGTTGTACAGATACAGTTTGATTAAAATGCAGGAGCTGTGGGAAAGAAAAAAAAAAAGTTTGAACTATTTAAAAACACATTTTCTTTCAAGTCCCCAATCACCTGAGTTTTTCTACATAGCACTTTTTCTTTCTTCACCTACAACTAAGGTTTTCCATTTCCCTTTGACCCATGTCTTTGTGATGCTCCTTTTAGAAAAGGCAAAAAAAAAAAAAAAAAAAAGGTTGGAATCAAAGGAGCCCCCATGCAATCAAAGGTACCAGAGCACACTGGCCTATCTCCAGGACCTCCCAGTCCCACAGAAGCACAAATCCTCACAAGGAGCTCCATGATTTAGGCATCTCCCCTTGATAGCACAGCCTTGTACAAGAAAGCTACCACTTTTACAATCCTATGGTGGTGAGTTGTGTCACTTCCATGACATGGAATTTTGTTTTGCAGCTTGCTACAGTGATTTCATTAAAAGTTAAGTTTTTTACACAATACACAGCTGGTTGTACAGAATGTGATCTGCACAAAGCTGCTGTTGGCCATGCCATTCAGGTGGGCTGCTGTTTTAGCATTTTCAAACTTCTTAGCCTTTAGAGTACCACTACACAGTATCATCAAATCCATTTTTCACCACAGCTTTTACTCGGGGACATAAGTATGTGCTTCCAGTTAACTAATCCCAGTGAAACTTCAAATATGCTGATTCAGCTGAAAGATGACAGCTGCTTCAGCCCACCATGTTCTCATTACCACCTCTGTGCTAGGAAGCTAGACACATTCGCATGCCATCCTTCTGCAAGACCAGCAATACTGCACACAACCCAGGCTTCTGCTCATGCACCCCTTCCCACTACATCAGCAAGCAAGCAAGTACTTCTTGTATTCATCAGGCCAGCCAATCTAGCTTAAACCACTCTTAAAGAATACAAAGCAAAACCATTTTATTTTGCACAGAAGCTCAACAGAAGCAGCAATTACCTGCACGCTTGTTTCTATCAACAGCGCATCTGAGCTGTGCTGCCAGCAAACCCCAAAGTGCCACTGAGCAGGCTGCAACATCTCTGGCCTCCTCACATGTTCTTTCACCCCTTTCAACTTGTGCCACTACTATATACCTAAATGAACCTACGTTATCCCATACTGGCAAAAAATAGAAATGTATTCACTGTACAAATCACAGGATAACATCTGACTCTCTTGAAGCCAGAAGAGAGTGATGTGCTCCTGTTACTCAGGAGGGGGCTGGTTTCCTGGACAGGAACTGGATTATTCTACAACTTTCACAAGACAGTTCAAAACATCATCTGAAACCACCCAAAAAGTGTGAAATACACCTAGACGTTTCACACATCTGTTGTGAAATGCGTAGCATAGCAACACTTATCAGATGTGCTGTAAAACTCCTTCACCATTGCATCTTCTCAAAACTTTGTAAGTAAGCAAGCTTAGTTCTACATAGTGGAAAGAAATTAATGCTTCCTTTCAAGTATATTTTAGGGGTGCATAGTTCACAGGTCATAAGTATTCTTAAATAGAAAAGAAGCTAGAAGAAACCCCAAACTTTTGTTGCTCTTGGCTACCAAACACTAGCAGTTGCATGCTGACCTATTAACACAGCACTTAATCTCAGAGTATTTAATTGTCATTAAGAAAAACACCAGGAAAGGGTGGGAGAAATCCACACACATCGAGAATAGTATTTCCCTTTGTAACACAGTGCCACGTTGGTCACTGCTGCTTTCTTGGCAAAGGGACTTTTCTGGTGTGAAGTGCTCAAGAGGGGCAAGAAGTCTGTATAGCTACTCTACTGAGTAGCTATAATTCCTGAACAGAACGTGGTATAAACTACCGAAGTACAATGAGCACGGCCTTCACAAGCTTCCAGGTTGGCCATTAACTGCTAGGGATACCAATTTCAGGAAAATGTTTCAAATGACTCAGAAGTCCCCAGCTCAACAAATCTTAAGCTTTCCCTTAAGAAAAAAGATCCCCAATGGGCACATGGGGGCATCCACATGCTCTGCCCTGTTGGTTCACATTTTATTCCACTGCCTTGTTTTGAAATTATGCCTATTCATTGTTATAACAGGCAGAATGTTTATAGGAAACTACTTTTCCATCACAAAGTGCAAAAGCTGGAAGGAATATTTGCACAGTAAAACTAACAGAGTTAGGTAGCTGTGGGAAATCACGATGTTTGCAAAATCCCAACTAAATAAACTGCAAAAGCAGTAGATGACTTCTGTCACATATACTACTTGCTGCACGCCACCACTGAGTCTTCTCCCTTGCCCACCAGTTTCAGAAGAAAATCAGAGGAATAAAAGCAATGGCAAATGAGAAACAAATACAAATATATTACATGGTAATAATTATAAAAAACTTTGTCCAAAATGAATCACATTGACCCAGCTTTTCTGAATTCACTACATAGTGACTTAATTGTACTGCTTTTTTTGTTTGTTTGTTTGGTGCATTTTCTGTGTGTCAAACAAACAAACAAACAAACAAACAAACAAAAAAAACAAGATCAGATTGGTGCACAAGCACTAATCAAGCTGAGGAACACATTTTCAAAAATGAAGTCTTTCTAAAGTACCATGGATCAAGACACAGAAGTACAAGCATGAATAATATCTATAGTGTAAGCCAAGGTCCATATATAAAAGCCATCTTTAATACTTGCTCTAATAAAATCTTTTGAGCATACAAGTTTTCTGGTTCAGATGCAGAAGTGAATTTCAAAGCGGTATACAAGTAGGAGACAGTTATATATGTTTCTGGTGATATGCAAAACAACTCATATCCATGGATTAGAAAGGATGTTGGGGCAGAAGAAGGGGATGGTAGAGAAGCTTGGTTCCCAAGGGAAGGAGACAGGTAATTTGTAGTCTGTGAAATATGCGTTTGACTGTGGGAATTTATGAAATTATGGTATGTCAGCTGAAACCACTCTCATGTTTATGGCTTACAACATAGAGGAGAGCCATGAATTTAGTTCCTGGCTTCTTCTGAAGGTGTTTTGTATACCACCCTTAAGGTTGAGGGCTGAAAAATCAGAGGTGAAGTGTTTTTTTTTGTTTGTTTGTTTGTTTTTTTACCTCTACAAGAAGCATTTCCTCTCTCCAATGATAATTGGATAATTGGGCACACTGTTGTCTCTTAGCTGTTTTTGTGAATGAGCTCTGCATTAGTCACTTGGTTTCACTCACATAATTGCCAGGAGAGCACTTGACACAGCAGATGAAACATCAGCTTTCTGAAAAGTTAGATATACAAAGTTCAGGGATCCTCATGGTTTTGAGACTGCAGGGATACCTCTGTCTTCTCTGATTCCTGGACACCACTCTCCCATAAGCACTCACCTGTTCCTAACAGATGTCAAGACACAGTTATTTTTGGTTTGCTATAATACATTTGTAACATCTTTAGATCTTGCCTTTTGAGATAAGAAAACAATAGCTAGAAGCTGTGGCACTGAAATGGTGGTCCATATATTTAAAACTATGCCATAACACTTTCAGCAACTTCAATTTTGTTCCCTTTGTTTCTGTTTGACATGGTTAATCTTTATAAATTATTTACACATTAGGGAACTCGGTTCTGTTTTCTATTCATTGTTTAGACAATAGAATGTTTGGGTGGAGGAAATTTTTCAGAAACCATTTTTTTAATTTGTATCCAAGTGAATCTACCAATGTCTCTACTACAAAGGATCCCACTCGGTGCACCAGGAGACTTCACACCTGCTGAAACAGACTATACAAAGGGAATCATTTTTACTGTGTTTCTCATTCTCTGAAAGGAAAGCTTTAATAATTTGCACAAGGATCAAAAGTGGAGACTCGCATTTTAATCATGCATCTGTCATTAGCTTGCTGCATGAGTCACAGCTCATTTAGGCCCCAAGCCTGTAACATGAGGAAAAACGGTCACAGGGACATTGTGAGGCTTAGTTTACAGAACACTTTGGTCTCCCAGAGCTCAGCAATGCATCGCAGTACAAGCCTACTTTTAAGCAAATAAATAGCTCCGTGTAAGTCAACAGCATCCATGTGAAAGTAACTGATTCACAGCATTCACCTGAAGATGATGGTAGGGGGAAAAAAAAAAAAACACTACTACTTATCAGATTGATGATAAGAAGATGTATTTGCAAATATTTGCAAGATATCTTTTTACCTGGAAGAACACAGATCCAATCAAAAACCACTACATCTTAGAGCTTCAGAAAAAAAATAATCCATATAATAGTAATACGCTTTCAGGGAAGTGAGGTCCAGCTCTGGCACTACCACGAATAACTGATACAGCTTTTTAAATAGTTTTTTGGCCTTCCAGAGGAGGAGGGCCAAATATCTAATTTCTTCCAGTCCAGTACTATGGCTGAAAAGGCCTTAAAAAAATATTATAAATAAATACGACAGCACAGAATGTAGAAGGCAGTTCTCTTCCACAACAGCATACACATTTCTTTCTTCCTCCTCCTTGTTCTTTGTACTTACATGTACGTGTATGCTGGTTTCCCTTTCTGCTAAAGCTCCAAGGTCTGTCTTCCCCCCCCCCCAAACTAACTCACGTCATCCCTTATTTTGATTACTCAAAGGATTCTCTCTGCAATTTTTTTTTAATTTTTTTTTTTAATTGTGCATCAGCTACAAAGTAGACAATGCTGGTTGAGAAGTTGCCATCCATAGGCTGCATTGGTGTAGCTGCACACCCACATTCTTTCAGAGTTGCCTTGAATTTCCATGAGCCAAGGAGTTTGTATTAAGAGATGATTTTAAGCTAAGAATTCCAAATTGCATCCACTGAGCAAGCAGATCTGACATAAGCACCTCTTAGCTGTTTGATCCCCAAAGGATCATTCATCCCATAAAAAGATCACTAAGAGGCTGCATAACAGAGGTCCATGCAGTCAGCAGCAGCACAGAGAATGCAAGTGACTTCATAAGTATTCCAAGGGGGGTGGAGAGGGGGAGGGAAGCAGACAAGAGGTTTTTGAACCTGAATCAGTACTGGATGTTTTGGACTTTAAGAATTTATATAGTTTCAGGAAGCAACAGAATTACAGTTGAGAAGCCAGTCAAGGACTGTTACACCAAGAATAGCTTAGGAAGTCCTCGAGATGCAAGTTGATACTACTGCTTCCAGCCTCCAACATTATGCAATATCTTTACCAGACATCTATTACTCACCACTGTCAGACATCAGGTAATTGTCTGGATGGACACTTTTTCTGCCATGATAGGGCCATTCTACTACTACGCTTTAAAATCTCATTTAACCATCCTGTGCTCCTACTTCTCCAAAAATCACCTCTTGCTCTAAGGGCAAAAAACCCCGTAACTCAACCATTGTAATTGTCCATTGATATCAAAAGCACAACATATAACTACCTGATATCCTAAATTAACGTGTCAGACTGCTACATGGTAGCTGAAGCATGGGAACAGCTTAAAAACTGCTACAGGATCGGTGGCCTCCAGCAGAAGGGCGGGGCAAATACCAGATAAATACGTGACATCCCAAAGCTTCACAACTAACAGTCTTGCTCCTGGTACAGGCTGAAAGGGGTTTTCACAGCCAAGTTAATGCATGGTAACCTGAATACATCCGGGTGCCAGCTTTTTAAGGTATCACAGGAGTCATGCAAATACATGAGCTGGGAGCCTGGTGAATAACGTACAATAATTTAAATTACCTGACGTAAAGCTTTTGTGAGGAACAATTTTAGAGAAGAAAAACATTCTCCATCACTTCCCATCTGTAAGAATCACAAGCAGAAATGGGATGTCAAATGGGTTGTCTCAGAACAGAAGCAAGTCTCCAAAATGTAAAACAAAGACTTCTAAGCCACCATTAAGTATGCACTCTGCTGAGCTGCGCTCATATTTGGGATTACTGTGGTAAATTCCTTTCTAGAGAACTGCAAGAACTTTGCACCCAGCAGCCAAGCTTTGCAATGTGCTGCTAGGTACAGCCAGTCATTTCACATGATTACTCTACCTTTTATTTTTTTTCAGTCCCACATGCCAAAAAAAGATAGATGAGCTACTAGTATGTTCTCTTGTTAATGGATTTCACAACAAAGGAAGAAAATCAGATACAGGTCTTAAAGCATGCATTCTCTAACATCTTCAGTATTTCCTTTCCATATTGGCAAATTCAGCACTTTTTCTCCCTCACATCTTTCTTCAAGGTATATAGTTCTCTACTCCCTCTCTATTTCCTTTCCCAGTATTGCTGTTCCAGGAAAATACTTCTGTGGATTTCTGAATCCACATCTACAAACAATTCATTCCCATTTGTCTTGCCAAAAACATCTCCACTAAATCAACACTGAAATCCTTTTTTGTAAAAATAAGCTCAGAATAGCTTAGAATCAGAATGACTTAGAATCAAGTCTAAGCATGACTTGATTCAAAACAAGAAACTGTAATTTATATGTTACAGATTTTAATCTTGTTTTGATGTACATTTCAGACAATTTCAAAGAATTGCCTTGCCAATTTGCTAGTGTGCTTCCGACACACAGGTTTTGGCTATGCAGACACGGAGACTGGCCAGTTGATAAGGCTCTCTCTGACTGCTGCCAACAGCTTTTGGGTCACAGATGGGAACAGGCAGGAGCTGAGGAGCAGGAGACCCCCAGCAGAGCTCCGGGGTATGGCTCTTCATGCCCATCATCTCCCATGTGAGGCCAAACAATGCAGAGGCCCAGAGCAGTGGCAAGGCAAGGCCCAGCATTTCCTATCTCCCACAGGTACATCTGGCTGCGCCGAGCCACTGAACAACATCCCCAACATTCCCAATGCCCGTCCTTCCTCCCTCATGTAGAAGAAAAACAACATTGCTTCAACACCAAGGAGAGGTACTGACTTCTAGTCCAGATTTTCTTCAGTATGTGGACATCCTTCATGGTAAGGATGTTATGACCAAGAGTCTAAATCAGATTGGCCCCATATTTTTTTCTTCAAGCTGCTAGGATTAGCAGATCTCATTCTGCCTCACCTATTTTTATAATCACACCTTAAAGGAAAAAATAACCTTTTTGTTCCTCTGCCCCGTGACTTGGTTTGTCAACTGGAAAGAAGCGTGATTTGTGCCACCAAATGGTAACTGTTCCAGTCATGGGACCAGTTACAGCTGAGAAACCTCTGGAGTATATAATAGGACCTGATTTAAAAAAAGAAAAAACACATTTTTCCTACATTGGGGTCACCAACATCTCCTGTTTAGTGTGTCCACCCTCCAACAATTAACCTGTTCATCAGACTTACTGGTGAGAGCTCCCCACCAACCCTCGCCACTGTTAGAGTAATGACATTCCTAATTAAAATAAACCTTATAGTCTGCCACCTACAAAATACCTACATCTAGCAGCACTCGCCACATCTAACCTTCAGATCAAACACTAGGTTTCAGAAGGCACTTTGGCAACCTCGCTTCATCAAGGACCTCACAACAACCTTCTGTTTTCTGTTTCATTGTAGTTGCTTCCCTCTTTCTCACTCTCCCCTTTCTTTTTTTTTCTTCCTCCTCCTTTTTCCTTCATGAATCCCATTCATAGCTGGGGGTATTGCCTGTGCTTTACACAAAACTTACTCTTCTGGGCACTTTGCCCACAACACACTCTCTGCTGGATGCTGAACTAGCAGGGAGAGGGCAAGAAAAACAAGCTAAATATTGCTCCCAACAAGCTCGACCTGGCAGAAGACTTCACGTTGCCAGAGGCAGCGTGCAGGATCCCTGCAGACAAAGCAACCACACGCTCTGTAAGAACAAAGATGATCCTCTCCTGCTCCTCCCTGCTGCTATCCACGGGCCGTTTCACACCAGTAACGTAGGCACCACACTCTCACAAATCTTTTGCCCTGCTGCATCAAAACCAGACTGATGCCACCCCAAAATTTCAAGTGCCATTTTACCCACCTCAATGAATTGTCTTTGTAGCTCGGGACACTATTTCATTGTTTTAACTGCTAAGGGATATAAAATCTCTAAGGTTTTAAAGAGACTCTGCACCACCACTTCAGCCTTCAAAACATAAGCGAGGACGGCATCTCCGACACACAGCCCCGACCGAGCCGTGATGTAGCACAATTGTCACCGCACGCTCGCTTTCATTAGGAGGGCTGAGAGGTACGGCCCCCATTGTTGTTGCGGGGTGGGTTTTTTGTTTCTTCTTCCCCTCTCCCACACAGCCTTCGGGCAACGAGCCGGCCGGGCAGCCCCTAACCCATAGTGGGGGCACACGACCCCTGCCCTGCCGCTGGCCGGAGGGGGAGCGGCGCGGGTCCCCGCACCACCTGCCGCCCTGCCCACACCTGCCGCCGGCCGCACGGCCCCGGCACGGGGGCACCGGGGCCGAGCCGAGCCGAGCCGTGCCGTGCCGCTCCCTTTCCCTCCTCTTCCTTCTTTTCCCTTCCCTTCCCTCCCCGCTGCCGGGAACAAAAGAGGCCGGTGCGGGGCGGCCGCCGGGCAGCGCGGCGCTCTCCCCCCGCTCCCTCTCCCCAGCCCAGGTCCCGGTGCCGGTGCCTCCCCCCGGCTCTCACCTGGGCCCGTCGCGTCGCGGCGGCGCGCTCAGGGCGGCGGCATGGCGCTCCCCGCCCCGGACACGGCGGGCGAGCGGCCGCACGGCTGCTCGGCACCCCCCGCAGCTCCCCGCCCCGGCTGCCGCCCTTACGCAACTGGCAGCGGCCGCCGACGGCGCAACCCCCCCGGGGGAGACGCTTCCCGGCCCCGAAAGGAGGCGGTTGCGCCCCTCCACCGCCTCCTCCTCCTCCTCCTCCGTCCCGTCCCGTCCCGCCCCCGTCCCACCGCACCGCCCCGGCACGGGGAGGAGCGGGGCCGAGCCGCCCGCCCCTCGCCCCGCCCGGCGCCGCGGGGGTGCCCTCGGGTTGGGGGGCTCGGCGCCGCGACCCCCGGACCGGCAGCGAGGCGGTGGGGAGGGTGTGGGAGGAGAGAGAGGTGCAGCGGGGTGCCCGAGCCCCCAAAACGCGGTGCAAAGGCGCAGGTGCTGTGTGTGTGTGGGGGGGGGCGTAGTGGTGGTGGGGGTCCCTGCCGGGTGTGAGCAGCGGCAGCGAGGGGAGGCACAAACCCGCAGCAAGGGAGGGCGGCGAGAAGCAAGCGGGTACCGGCTGGTTATCGTTCCGTTCAGGCTTAGGGAAAATAGAGAATAAAGTTATTCACGCGTTTGGGCTTAAAGAAAATAAAGGTACTTACGTGAGCCGGTGCCCGGACAGCCTCCGACCTGGTAAAAGAGCTGGCTGGAAAATCTGGTTCTGGTTTCTGCATGTATACATATACCTACATAAATATATGGTCTGATTTGGACTACTATCAAATCAAACCCCCAAATATTCTCGATTTTAAGGAACCGGTGCCCGCAGCTGTTCCCTAGCAAAGCACATCATCGGTCTGATGCAGAAACGCGGAGGAACAGAGGAGCTCCAGCACTTACCTTCGCTGGAGGCCCGGAGCTCCAGGGCAGCCGCCCAGGTTGCTGGCTTTGATGTAGATCTGACAACGGGCTGCTCTTAAGTTTGGGACCTCCCACCGTTTCCAGTGCACTGAGGTTGGGCCAAACTCGCTACAAATCGGAAAGAAAAAAAAAAAAAGGAAAAAAAAAAAAAAAAAAAGAAGCCCTGATCAGATTCAAAATGCTTTGAATGAAACGGTTCTGGAAATACAGCCAACATTTTCCAACTTAATTATTTCCTTGGGAAAATTCCAGACAGCTGGGAACCAAGTGATAACTCATGCATATTCCTATAAACGCTGCCCTGTAACTTCAGTTCTAGCCATTTCTTCTTTGTTTACCGCTGAGCGCAGCCGGCCCGTGCAGCCCGAGGAGACATCTAGTGACTGAACCCTCAAACTGCAAATCCAATCAGCCCGAAAACTTGGAGGTCGCCCTCTTTTCGGGGCCGAGGGGCGAAGGCTCCAGGACACCGTCCAGTGGCCACCATCCTCAGTGGGTGGTGGAGGCCGATTTCAGGCAGACCCCTTCGTGACCGAGGTCTGGAGCAGTGCTGGACAGATTTGTCGGCAGAGGCGCGGGACGGGCTGGGGCAATTCCTAACTTGCAGTAAACCACGGCGAAGGAAGCCCTTGGGTATAAGGGCTTGTAAGGCGTTTTCATCTCCCTTTGATCGTGCCTTTGTCTTCTTCAGCTTAACTTTTTTTTAATGCCCGGGAGCGCAATCCTTTTAACACGTGCGCCTGTAAATCTTTGCCTCATTTCAACAAATGCACACACAATCTGAGTATTTGCCAGTGACTTTAGTTTTGAAGACCAAGCCAAAATGACAGCAGCTAATCTTTGTTTAACATGAAGTTCAAATATTTCAGCTGGAAAGCAAATGTCCATTTTAAAATAAAACAAAACAAAATCTGCACTGCACTGGACATCCATTTTACACATGTGCTACTGTTCTTGCCCATGAAACGCACATCCTCAATTATTAATTCAGTTGTCTCTTTGGACAGACAATTGTGTTCATACACAGTGAAACTGTAGCAAATTAATAGTTGGTGTACTCTTTTTACTGAATGGACTTTTTTTTGTTATTTTTTTTTAGCATGTGTCTGACGTCCTGAAAACCACTTTTACATCAAAACCCTCCTTCAGTTATCTTTCTTCATATATTCCTGAACTATTCCTTGAGAATGCCAAATGAAACAGAATGTTCATGCAATTTAATTTGTGGAAATCTCATGAAATATTTAGAGTTAAGCCTTTCTTCCCCTTTGAGAAATTATTTTCACTTAACATATTACTCCCACAGAAAATGTATGTAAAGATGATTTTGCCAGACGGATAGGTTTTCTGTTCCCATTAAATAATAGAACTAGCCTCTTAAAATGTGTTATTCTTAACTGCTTTTTTTAAACAATGGTTTTTTTTTTTCTTTCCCCCATTCACACACAGCACTGCTTATCCATTGGAAAGATATGGGTCCAAGACCAGAAAGAAGCATTTACTTCTTAAACATTTCTTCAGACTGCTGATCAACATTCCCAGTTTGGGATGTGCAAAGATCTCGTTTCAGAGATATATGGGTAGATGTTTGTTGGTACTTACTGTATGGGGTAAAAAGTAGAAACACTTCTACATAGATGAAGTAGTCCAAAGCTAAATACATTGTTATATATACATGTATTTTAAATGACACACACACATGCCTCTCATTAATCTGACTCAAAACACAAATACCTGCCAACTGTGAAAACAGCAGATCAGTTACAGAACGGAATTATCACCCAGAAGCTACAATTTCCAAATGTGATGGTTACATGTGGACGTAACAGTAACTTAAACCCCTAAGTATGTGGAAGGTCGGACTGCAAGATTACCTGACTATTTGAAATCTCGATATCAAACCCAAATGGTGCACTGAAGCATTGCATCTACATCTGGCACGACTTCTTCCCTCACACTTCTTTGGGTTTAAGCAGACAAATCCTTGTGCTTAATGTATATCACAAACCTTAAAAGCAGCAAAAGACAGATTTGAAAGAGAACACTGATGTGGTGACCATGGTCTAATGATTTCAAAATAAGTAAGAAGGAAGCCACCTTTTGTATTTCTAAGCAAAAGTAAATTCTAGGACAGTGGTAAGTGCGTCCAGTTACTATTCAAGATCAGAGCCTAACTCTGAATTCCTATCCAGGTCCTTGTGATTCAGAAAATTTTGCTTTTGTTGGTGTATTGCAGATAAGAGAGCAAACATACATATTTCTTTCCTTGTTTCTTTGCCTTTTCTGGCATTCATCCCGGGTACTCTGTGGTAATACCTTTTCCATATAGTAGCTGTGTTTTAAATTATCATACTAAACACATGTATTTTTAATTACCTCTCTGGGAGTTTAACATATTGTGTGGCAAAGAAAAGTGAGATTCCTGAAATAAAACAAAGGCTGCCTGGGCTGAAGAGGTTTGCTGTTGGTAAACTCCTGCTCCTACATTGAAACATGGTGCTTCAACTAAAGCTAGCAGCAGTTAACAAGATGTAATGACAGCTTAAAGTAGAAGATGAAAGAGTTTAAATTGCACACTAGAGGAATGCTTAGATCTGTAACCAGGTTTTAGGAGGGAGTAGTTTCAGTGTGTCTTCTTGTGTCATAATGTATTACAATTCCTCTCTGACATTTGCACCTTGAAGTCTTCCCCTGCCCACTGAAGGACTGTGCCTTTTTTGTTAATTCATGTCAGAACAAAGCCACTTAGCACTCAAGTTTCTTTTTGCAGGTCCGTGAGAAAGTATGAAGAAAGTCACTGGAGACTTCACTTACTACTACTGAAATTAGTAGCACTAAACACAGACAGCAAAAGTCTGTGTTATGTGGCAAACATAACAAGACTGCAGACTCTGCTCTGGGTTCTTCAAGGATTTCACAGACCTCCTTAAAGCTTCCCCTAATCAATCCACTAAGTTCTATCAGAGCCTATCTATTCATTCTCCCTCTTCACTTCAGGTGTTACCAGCAATTTTACAGCAGAGAAACACATTGGAATTTCAAGATTCTGGGTCATACAGAGATTAGAAAGTGTTGAAAGCCAACAAGAAAAAGTGAGGGTATTTTTTTTTTTTTTTTTTTTTGGTCTTTTAAATGTTATTCTCTGTAAGCAGACACTGACAGTGAACCAGCAAAATCATTTCAAAACTCCTGTTAATGAAGGGAGTGCAGGCTGCAGTGAAGGTTAAAGGAGGATTTGTGAACTAGGATTTTCAAAGAAAGGTTGAATATAACTATGAGGACCAAATGAGAATAGGCTGAGTAGACAGATATATATAGCAGAAAAACATAGAGGCTAAGTGAGGGAAGTTGAGGGGAGGGGAGGCGAGGCAAGGCGAAGGAAGGGAAAGGAGATAAGGATGTATTTTGTCTTCCATAATTCTGTAAAGTACAGTTTGGAAAATACTAAATGCAAACTCATATTGCATTAATTTTTAATATCGTCTCAGTAAAGGTCACAATTCTCACCAAAGCTATCCATATGCTGAGTCGTCTCACACCAAGAAATAATTATAATATTTTTTTTCCACTGTGTTTGGATTTTAGTTCAATGTAACTTAAAACATTTAAACTGATTGTCTTTTGTATTTAAATATTTTTCCATGGGAAGGCTTTTCTTTGAAGGAGTCCACCTTCCAAGTCAGTTCAATATTTATTTCAATGTGATTGGGGTTGATATGTAACACCAAAAATACTAGGAAACTGCAATAGTAAAGTTGGCTTACATTTACTGGAAACTGATTGTTAAATGATCTACTGGTAACCCTAAGGGCAATTTGGTCCTATCTGCCTGTTTGGTCAAGAAACAGAAACAAAATATAACCAGAAAAACTACTAGTCTAGTCAGTCCCAGAAGAGTCCAGTCGGGAGTGCTGTGCTCCTAAACCAAAAGCTGCAGTCTACAGATCTTTACATATCTATTAGATTTTTTTGATAAATTATGGATTGTGAGCTCTTATAGTTCATAATCCATAAAGCAAACTAAAAATCATTAAATGCATTATCTCCTACAAGTTGCCTGCCAGAATTTAGCGAGACTATTTGGAATATCTATGACTGTGTTTCATCTCATGCACTTAACATTATCACTTTATGGCATTTCTACATTCATAATTAGCATTAATAATGCAGAACATGCATATTATTTCTGTGCCATAAATATATGTCCTGAGTTTTTTTGGGGTCTAATTTGTGTTTAGCAGACAACAATTTTAGTTAACATACTGAGAAATTTACAAAAAGAAGAGCATAACACAAAACATAGATTTCTATTCTTCACTCACATTGGCAGATATATTCAATATAACAGACACACACACATACACACAAACACACAAATGTGTTGTCTTAATCTTGGAGAAAGAAAGAAAGTCTGGCTTCCACTGCTGAGAAATGTATTATGTTTTGCATTTATATTTAAGAATTACATATCTGATTGAAGGCACAGGATAAATATTTACAAGCAGAAATGCTCAGGAACATCACATAACTAAAAAGCATTCATAAATAGTTCCGGAAAAAGAAAAAAAAAAAAAAAAAAAAGCTATAACACTTCTAATACATTCCCAAACTCAAGTGTAAAAGCTGTATTTGCAGGTAATCCATTTCATCCAAGAAGAGACATATGCAAGTAAGATACTTTTTGTATCTTTGAAAAAATAACAATTAAATTGCAACCTTACAACACCAAGGGAAGATACATTTTCATGGCATAAAACAGAGGTTGAAAACAAAGCTTCCATCATGCAGTGCAAAACTGATCTCTTGTACAATATAATTTTCTATTGCAAATCTTTGTGCACAGCTTTGGGCTCTAAACTCCAATATGCATTCAGACCATAGTCCTCAAAGTGATACTCTTTTTATTAAAAAAAAAAAAAGTCTCTAAAACTGCATGAAAACACACGTGAAGCACTTTTGAAGCACATACTGTAGAATAATGCTTACCTTGTATTGTATCAAGGCAATCATATGCCTACGTAAAACTGGAGGGGTTTGTTTCCAGTAAATTTTCAGTTTTCTGTCAACACAGTATGTCACAAAATGGCTGACTGAACCTTTTTTCCTTTTGGGAAAGAAAAAATACAAAGGCTAATTACTGTTACAGGAAAAGTTATCTGTTGGGTTCCCTGCATAGGATATCATCCTGACCTTTTGTTTTTTTTTTTTACAAAAACAGGAATTGAAGTGTCTCATATGAATGACAGCCAAATGTAAAAACAAGAAGTATTTGACCATCAGAAATGAGTCCTTTGATTCTCTGAGGTGCATTTCCAGCGCTGCAAAACACAGTTCATTTAAAACAACAGAGAATTCGGGTTGACATACTCAGTAATTCTAAAACACATGCCTCTTATTTTAAGTCAGCCTCTAAAACAAGACACTGTAGTGAAATGCAATGACTGACTTCAGTGAGGTTTATTCAAATAAATAAATAAATAAATTTGGACTATCTGTCTGTTTGGTGAGCAGAGGTTTGTCTAGCACAGCAGCTTGTACCAACAGTAGCTAGTGACAAGAGATGATAAGAATATAAGAAAAAGTTAACTAATCATACATCAACACTTCATTGTCTAGTTGCCCACCTCCCAGTGATTGGAGGCTCTGGATCAACTCTGATACACTTTCATTTTCCAGCCATTAAAAGAGCCTGTTGCTTTCTGAATTCACATAAGTTCCTAGCATCCACAATGCCTCATGACAAGTTGCTCTACAGCATAACTGCTTCTTGTGAGAAATACTTCTTCTTGCTAGGTTTGGAGCTTCCATGTACTTGTTTCATTTGATACTCCAGAATTCTTATGCTGAAAAATACAGTCATTCCTTCTCCATGCAACTCATACATGTTCTCCCCTATTCATTTATTTTCCACTCTAAATACATAAACAAAGTATGTTTCCTCATTCCTTACATGGAAACTGTTTAATATCTCATCATCCTTAGAGTGCATTATGATTCTTTTTCCAATTTGATACATTATTTGTCTTTAAGGTAACAGAACCAGAATTGCAATAGGCTCCACAATATGGGCACCCTGTATATAAAAATCTAATTTTTTATTCTCCTCTTCTGCACAAATGAACTCTTAAGTCTTTTTTTCTTCTTCTAATCACCACTGATGTCTGCTTAGTAATATTCATTGTAATGTCAAGACCTTACATTCCTGAACAGCAGCTTTCTAGAGCCTGTAACTGTGCACATAAATTTTACTTAGGACTTCCCAACAACTGGCAAATACCACAACCAGATCTGTAAGTTTTTAAGAAGATTAAGAAGCTCATCAGATTAATTGCATGTTCCTGTTCTGAGTCATGTAGGAAATAAAGCAAGATAACTTAAACTTTGGTTTTATTTTGCAGCTGCAAAGCAGTTAAGTGGCTTCATCCAGTAGCTCAGTACAGGCAGCAGCAGCAGCTGAAGAACTCTGCCATTTCATGATCACCTTTTATTTCCTGTGATCATTTGCACTTTGGAGGACTAGGAACTACACTGCGGCTCAAACATTTTCAGTGCCACCTAACTTTTAGAAATGTATTTTCAATAAGGTTTATGAGCGCTGAAAGGGAAAGCTGAAAGGTCACTTACAAACTCATCCTCTAGAGAGCTCCAAAAACTCAGATTACTGAGATATACACATTCATGAACAGCTCCACATAAAGGAACAATGAAAAACTGATGAGCTTCACAACACACCAGGAAAAAAAAAAAAAAAAAGTGTAAGAAGCAGAACTTCACTTCCCTGTTGTCTTCTCAATTGCTGCCATTTAATGTTAAGGTAAATAATTAGGGGGAAAAAATAAAGGAAAAATGCTTGAAAAAGTACAAATTATGCACAAGGCAAGACATGTTCTCAGTGTAAGCATGCACTCTGAAGGTTAGACAACACTAAATCAGGCAAGTTCTTTTCTGCTGACCCCTTTATTTTTCCATCTATTTCTTTTGCTACCAACCTACTATTTCTCTCCTGCTTTTGGTTCCATTCCCTTCCCCCGCTGCTTGTTGTACTGCGAACAGAAGTACATTTGCTAAGCAAGCCAGATGTACATGTTGGACTGATACCAACGTTTTATATTTAACTTCTACCTCCACAAAATTTAATGGAGTAAGCTGCATGGAGCAAGAGGACAAAAATGAACAAACCAACAAATAAAACTACAAAAACCCCACACCCAACAACTGCGAACATACTGCACGTTTATACACAATGCATCCCAAACTCAGACAGCAAAGATTTTTTAGAAAATGACTTCTCAATTGAAACTTCGGGCTGAACATACAGATAACAGCATGTATGTGTCATGGCAATTTTCTTCCTGTCTGAATTAGACAGACTGGAGACATTATGAAGATGAAAAAGGTAGCCATGACTTAAGCCAAGCACAGGGAAAAGAATGCTAATTGGGGTCAAAAAACAAACAAACAAAACAGCACTACACACAACCAAGTCTTCCAAGTCTTAAAATGATCTGAGCTAACGTCTGCACAGCAACAGATACTGAGAACAGAAAGGGTCCTGCTGGCTTTGCATATCACATAGACTGTCTGCAGGACCAGTTTGCCCACTGTTTTCCAGTACACATGGTGTTCTGTAGCATAAATTTATATTGTTTATACATATAAGGAATCAAAAAAGGTGAATCTTTCTCTGTGCTGAGCAACAAAATGATCAGACCTTCCCATGGACTCAGACTAACTCTACAGTGAGGCCTGAGCAACATACCAGCTTCCTGCTGGCCCCTGCTGCAGAGACGGTTTCATGCAGGCCTTGGACTAACCTTCCTCCTGGAAGTGAACCAGAGCCGTGCTTTAATCCTAAAGAATGAAAAACAAAGGAGTCAAGAAATGAGCTTGGTAAACAAAACAAACATGTAAACGGGTGTGATGAGAACTACTTTCTAAAAAGGAGGTGCTCTTCAGCAGGCTTGGTCAGAACAAGAAGCTGTCTGAGACTGGGTAAAATTTGAGCCCTCTCCTTGAAGTGCACCGTGGCTGGAACATAAACCCTTAGAGATTCACAGTCCAGCCAACAGAAAAGGGCAAAGAGTGAAATACTATTGTTTCACAATGCTGTGGATGCTTTTAGGTCAAATGTCTTTCCTATGCACAAATAATTGCTTATTCCACAACTACTGAGATCATCAGCAAGTTTGTTCTTTTAGTTCATTTCACTTATGTAAAGTTTAAAACTTTTGACATTGTTGTTTCAACTCATATGCTTTTCAGGGCATAACCCCCCCCCTCCACGACCCAAATCCTACATGTACATTGTTTAGCAACTTTATCTTTGTGGTGTGATTAAGTATGAAAATCATAAAAACAAATTAGGAGAAACAGCGTAGGGACTATTTTTAATTAAAAATTGATATATATAAGTAAACACTTTGTTGCCTTTTTTTTTTTTTTTTTTAAAGCTAATTTTATTCTGTGTACTCTCCAAGGTCATTTTAATTGAAAGAATGTAGAGAAGAAGCATTTTCCCTGTTTATATTGCATTTTTGGTATTAGATTATGTCTGCTGAGCTTCACAATTTTTATTGTATGTCACAAGTAACCAGGGAGAGACAGCATTTCTTCAGAGTCTGAGAAATGTATCTATAAATCATAGATTGATTGAAGGACAGGCATTACAGAAACCATTTTCACTTTAGAAACATTCTTCTCAAAGCAAGGTAACGAATTAAAATGAGATAATGGGCACAAATGTTTTTACATGCTGTTATTTCAGAATATCATTAAAATTTAAGCAGTACTATTTGATCTATTTGTCTTGTATAGTAAATACTCAGTAACATGCTGCTACATACAAAAAGCCTAAAAGATTGTTCAGTAATAACTTTTATTTTTTTTTTTGGGGGTGGGGGGGGGAGAAATGTATGCCTCATTAGACTTCCAAATTTAAGCTTTTATTTATTACCTTCTCCCTTCCAACCCTTCTCTGTCCTGTGTCCCTCCCTCCCCGTTCCCCCCAAACTTTTCCCAGTCCCCAAAGGGATCCTATTTTATTTGATATATTTACAATGCCTTGTGAAGTACTATACAAATATATTCAGGCTGTCTTAATATCTGCCTTGGAAGGCCTGCAGCTCTACAATTAAGTTTCTCAATACAGACTGCATATCAGCTTAATGACAGAGATTGCTGACTGGTACAACAAAAGGCCTGAGATGTAAATGGCTCCTGTATGTCTCATTGGTGCTAATCCTGGAGATCATTAATCACATCTTAAAGGGAAATATTAGTGATTACTCCTGATTGGTTCCAGCAGGGGAAGGGGAGGAATAAATAAATAAATAAATAAATAAATAAATAATATGGCTGATATTTGGCTATCACTATTTGAAAGTACCATATTCCAACCCAGAATTGTAGTGGAGCAGTACCTTGTGATCTGAAATTGCTTGCCTGGAGAATGTGGCTGCCTTCTCCCTTCAACAGGATTTCACTTCCACCTTGATATACGTGATGTCTCTTGCACTCACCAAATTTTCCACTGTTTCCTCAATGAGAAGAAAAAAAAAAAAGCTACTTGAAACTTCACAGGAAGCCCATTTCTTTCTTTGGACTACTTCTGAGCTACAAACTGAATTACAGATGTATTTAAGATCTGAACAGTACAGTCATATGAAGGCCATTATTACTTCAGGGCCAAGTAATAAAAGGACCCTGGGGGGGGAAAAAAAAAAAAAAAAAAAAAAGGACAATGAAGGGGGTTTGCACAGGAATTGTAAGGAACAGCAGCTTAGGAGAAACTTCTTCATGGCTTAAGGCTCTTCTTAATATTTAGATAATGCTAGAATAGAAAAACATCTCAGTATGGACCTGGTAAATTTAAAGCATGAGAGGGCTACATTTAACGTTTGATTAACACTTAGTGATATGTTTGATACTTCAGTTGTAGTATTGAAATCTCTTCTAGATTACAAATATCCTAAAGTCAGAGAAGTCTCGGGATCACTGAGGCCAAAGCTGTGATCTTCCCTGCCGTGTAACCTAATACAACTCATCAGTTACGACCTCAGGCACCCGTCCTTGACCTCCAGGCCCCTAGAATGCAGAATGTCAGAAACGGTTGTGCAAGTAGGAACACATAAAGAGAAGTGCAAACTCAAGTGCATCTACTGGTGGAGTCAACTTCCATGCCTCTTTCATCAGCTTGAAGTTTCATTGTTTGCCTTTAAGACTCTAGACTCTCTATTCTCTCCAGAACACTATAGTTACACCAGAATCTATTTAGTTTTTCAAATAAGTATTTTTAGTGTGTGTTGCAGCTGGAGCTTAACAATATAACTTGAACATCCTTTGAAAGTTCAAAACCCAAGAGGTAAATCAGAAGTACTAGATTTGGAATAGTTTGTCTTGAGGGAGAGGGATAAACTCAGGACTTTTTGTGGTTCAACATATGTTTTTGATATACCGGATAGGGTTGGGCTTGAATTCACTAGCTCTTCCTTGTTGAAAAGGCCCATAAACATCCTCAGGGAAACAGATCTCTTATAAAACTTTACAGAATGCATTCTGTTGGAACTAAATTCCAGACATTATCTACACTCAGATCTATAGAAAACATTTTAAAAAAAAAGTCTAATTGATAATATCATTTCTATTTCACAATACAGCATTGTCTTCCTATCAATCTGCTTGCATCCTCTCACAAACAGTATAATCATTAAAGACTACTTAAAAGGTAGCAGATAGCTAACAGGATACAGACACTTTTATCTTTGAGTTGACTTCAACTGCTTCTCCAGCATCTGAAAAGAATGATGGATTTGTGTTTATAAAGTGAGTTAAAAACAAAGTGCAGAGGAATTGCTTGATGCCAGCATGGGGAAGCATACCGAAGATTGGCAATTTTCTTGTTCCAATACTATGAAAACCACTGTCTGTCTTGTAACAGTTACTGAGTTCATATTCTCAGCAGAAGGGTCAAGCTCAGGAAGATTTAACACAAATTTTGGGATTTACCAGTTCTGGTCCTCAAGTCATTAAAAGGGACAGTTAATATTGCTGATGAAGGCTGTCCAGAAAACACGTAAAATGAAGAGAAGTCAGGAAAAGGAAGAAAAAAAAAAAAAAAAGTCAGCCACACTGACCTAGGAGTACATACTTGAAACATAAGTATAAATTCATATAAAGAGAGTAGTATCATTTGCCAATTTTCCTGCTAGCATAGATAGATGTTCATATATTCCTACAGCATTCAAAGCCAGAGCCTTCCCATTGAACAGTATCAGCTAGACTATCTGTAATAAAGTTTTTTCATCCTAGCATGTTTAATGTATTAATATCTAGCAAGTAGGGCATATGTCAACAAAGGGCAAAACCAAAATTAGAATGCTTTTAACTGTAATCTCATCTAAAAATAACTTTAATAAATTCATTGTTTTAGCATGTTTGTATCTCACTGTCAATGTTTGCTGTTCATTAGTGCACAGAATTGCTGCTTCTAGGCATAATAAAATGTGTATCAGTAAAAAAATAAATGTAAACATTATTAAACAGAAATGAAGAAGTATTATTTAAACAATTCTCTGTCTGCTTACAGCTGTTACCTACCCATATCCTTTGTTATATGAATTTCCACAGGAAAGCACATGGAAAGATAACATAACGAAGGCAGGTGTTTTCAGACATACACTTCTCAAGAAAACACAGTATGATTTACCATTGAAGGTTTGAATTTCCCATTAATATGTTACATTAAACACATTAGAAATTTAAAACACAACACATGTAAACAAAGTTACCCTTGAAGCAGTTAAGTCTAATCTTATCTGGGCAACTGGAGCTTGATTGCAGGTCTGGTTCAAAGGGCTTACAAAACCCACTTTGATTTACAGCTCCTACTTTGTGAAGACTCTTCTAAGAATATAAAAGACCCAAAACAGATTAAAATTCTCAATGTCTTCAGCAAATACTTTCAGGTCTAATTAGTTGTAGCAAGACTGGAAACTTCAAAATCATGGCAACTGCCTTCAGAACAGTTTGTCTATGTTTTTGGAAAACTGTAATTTTGGTCCTTCTAGCTAATAAAAACAAAATAAGAACCTAGAAAATTCAAATATGGTCAGACTGAATGACCACATTATTTGTTTTTCTATTGTACTAAAAAGCTATATTAGGATCAGCTCCTGTGCAGGACTGCAAACACCCAGATTCCATTGCCATGAAGCACCAAGACAGCTCTGTACCTTGTGATATCACCAAGGCCACCAGAAATGTCAACAATAACTTTGCAGGGACCTCATTATAGAGCTTAAAACATTTTGTTACAGTGCTCTCCAAAGGTGTCCAAAGTAGTGGGGGAAGAGGTACATGCACGCTAGGGGGTGTGCAAGACAGTTCACTGTGGTATAGGAAGAATATGTTTTTGTACCATTAATAAATAAAACTAAATTTAAAATTGTGCATACACCATCTTCATTAGTCTTTTTAACTTGTGTCTATTTTTATAATGTACATAACATTCTAGTACAGCTGTGCATTTATGTAATTCATAGATTAATAGATACATGTATCAGGGGTGCCTGCTCAAAATGAAATGTTTTAGAGGTGCATGATCTAAGATGCTTGGAGACCACTGGTCTACTCATAGTACAGTAATGGTAACAATGAAAAAAAAAAGGAGGACTTGCTGTCATTAAAACTATTTTTTTTATTATTTTTTTTAAATCAGAATCAAGTACTCTCCCAAGGACATGTGACAATGCACAAGAACTGGGGGAAAAAAAAGTAGTAAATCTGTAGTGTTTATTCCCCTCCTCTCTTTTCTGCTGCTTTTTATTTTTCCATTTTCCTACTTCATCTCTGTTTACAGTTATATCTGGCACTTTTCTGTCCTGTACATTTTCCCTCCTATTTGGACTAGTTCAATCTAAAAAACCATTTTGTTATAAAAACATAGCTCATACGTCCTTTTGTCTTTTTATTTCCTTTCTATCATTTTGTCTAGTTCCGCCACACTTCGTATTCCCAACATCTCCCCTTTTTCTGTCTCATTCCCCTCTTTTCTTTCCCCTCCTTTTTTTCCCCATCCTTTGTTCCCCTCCTTTACCTAACCTCAAACCCCCTTTATCTTACTTGCAGAGCCATCGTTGGGCCTTCCCATTGTCCATTTCCCTCAACCTTAACCTTTTTTTTTTTCCCCGCTGGGACCTTACATTTTCCACATCCTCTCTTTCCTGTTATTTTCTTTTCCCATGACAGGAGGGAAGAGAAATACTTGGGAGTAGAGACATGCCTTTGTGGTGTTCTGTTTCCTCTAGCCTTCCGGCTACCCTTTCTCTTGGCAGCAAACCTTTTCCAGCCAGAGTAGCAATAGCTGACCACATGCTGCAGCAAGTCCCTTCCTGCCTGAGGTCCTCTGCACCACCAAAATATGCAATGCAGCATGCCACCAGTGAAGCCTTATCCACTCCTGGCAGCAGGTTGGGAGGTTTCTGGGAGGATGCCCTGGCTCGTGAAGCACTGAGACCAGCATGGGAACAGGCAAAGAGGACGAAGCAGGCAAAAAGAGGGAGCAAGTAACAATATGTGGTGAGAAACCAGGTATGTACCTGTGAGCTGCAGCTGAAGAACAAGACAATTCAAAGAAAGGCTTTCTATACTCACAGGTGGCAATTACATGCCAGGACGTATTATTTCAATTATAGTGTTACAGCAGGATTCATAACAATTAGCAGTCTGGCAACATGCAACTTAGTGGTCAAAAGTCACAGCATCTTGAAATCTGAAGTTATTCATGTAGTTGCTTCACCACTGCTGCCATTTTCAAAAAGACGTTACTCCAGGTGTTTCTACATACGAAATGTCATAAGAAATTATCAGCTATAATGCAATGTAAGCAATAAAATATTGATGTACATACTGAGGGAAAGATATATATATATATACACACATATACTTCTTAGAATAAATAAAGTTAAAATAAAGGGTTACTATATGAACTATATTTACACACACCTTTGGCTAAAAGATATCAAATTGCTACAGTATACACCAGATAACTTCACTATAAAATTAAAGATGAATATTTAAATTCAGCCTCAAAATATATGCAGACACATGGCTTTACTGCTTTAAAAAAGTGTTAAAAAAATCTAAGTGTTTTTTGAAGATAACCATTTCCTTTTTTGACGTTTCCTTCCTTTTTTTTTTTCTGAATTATTATACTGTAGAAACAGTATCAGCATTCTGTGTTACTTATTTTTCCTAATAACAACTAAAAATAAGTAAAAATGTCTATAGAAGTATTGATCTATATACACAATCGGTACTAAATGCTGTAGTTTATAAAGTTTGGCTCTTCTCTATCAGTTTATTTGAAAGTATGTGGCCACATATTCAATAACACAGTTTCTTTTTACAGTTCCCCTTACTGCTTCTCATACAGAACACAGCAGAGAATAACTACAGTGATTAAGGAGGCAGAGCACTTGTCTTACAAATAAAAATGGAGAGAAAGCTGCTGACAGGCAGTAAGATGGCTAAGATGATGGCAGAGTTGTTTACTAAATCCTGCAAACTAGAAATGAAGGACACTGAAACTTGTAAGACAGGGATTTAAACAGAGAAAATAAAGTAGTATTATTTTTTATTATTGTTATTATTTTACTGTACAGTGAGCATTGAAATTCTTGGATTTGTTTTCAATGAACAACAGCAGCAACAACTTTAAAAGGGGCATAAACATTCACAGACAAAACATAAGTAGATATTAAAAGACGCAAGTTTGAATGTACCCTTTAACATTTCTTGTTTGATAATTTAAGGTCTGCATGGCCTGCCTTCCTAAATAACATCTGTGACTATCACTATTGGAGACAGAATACTGGGACAGATGGACAACCGATCTGACTCACTACCGCATTTCTTATATTTTTAGAGAACTTACTGCAAGGAAGCATTTACAGTATATTAGCTGCTACTCTGCATTTTCAGACCCACACAGAAGCATGATACAATTAAAGGAAAGAAGGATGAGCAATCCTGCATTTATGGTAGGTAAGATCACAGGGTATTGCAGAACAACCAACAAAAGAAATCAATACATTTGTTTAAGGTAAAACATATTATGCACCTATGTCCTGACGCTTTACATGCAGTCTATGTAGTGCAAGAAGTTGCAATAATATAAAACTAAAGACCCCTGTGTTTCATGGAAGCCCCCATGAAGGGTGGATCAGCTCCCATCATCATAACTAAAATTGTTTCTTTAGTTAGATCTACATACTATATAACAGGGAAAACAAAACAAAAACAACTCTTTGAAACATAAAAGAAAAGCACAGAAAAGAAGTGCAGACTGTTAAATCATTTACTGTGAATAAGAATCAAATCCTTGGCTGCCATAAACATTCATGACTGACTCCAGTAAAACTGCACATATATAACACACGTATTTCTAACTTAGATTGTTCTATGAACTGACATTGACTTATGGAAACATGTAATTTCCTTATATTTTACCAAACACTTAAATAAACACACTGCACCTTGTAGTGTGTACATGCACTATACGCTAAAGTGGTTCCTGGTTACTACTTATTCCAATTATTTAGCCTACAGTTGAATTACAGTTCAGTAATGGTGTTACAGTTCAGATAGAAGAACAAAAGTACTATTAAACACATACATTCTCATAGATGGCCACATCCTCACAAACAACACACAGAAAAAGAAGACGACTCAGTCCAGAAGTTGTTGATCACTGACGAAGCAATAATAGGAAACAAGTCTGCATTTGGTTCATTTATGTAGTTGTACAAACAAGGGAGTTCATACAACAGCATAAAAGGAATTAACATGATTTTTAAAAATTTTATTCTTCGTCTATCCTTCTGTTCTGATTCCAAGTTCTGTGTTACATCATTAAAGCGGCCACAAAATCTCTGACAGGTAGCGGCTTTTATTCAAACTTGTTGCTAACTAAATATGTTACCACAACACAAGAAGAAATCTAGTAAGAAAACCACGCAATACTCTGCCTTCCTCTGTACAGCATGATACAAAAGAGTTGTCCATATACCATATAAAGGAGTAAACCGTATATTTAGCACTACCCACGTGCTGCCTTGTGTAGCAGAACGTTCTGAAAAACACAATGCCTCTTGTCAGCACTTAGGTTACATTGCTCATTTTTTTTCCTGGAAGTGCTTCTAATAAATGAAAACATGCCCATTAACAAAACATAATAGCATCATCTGGGAGGCCATTTCAGACCAGCGACCTCAGCAGAAAGCAGCATGGATCCTATTCTGAACAGTGCAGCATCTACCAAATGGGCCACAGGAACTCAATCAAGAACTGGGGCTAACTCACTGAGCACTGCATGTGCCTCCAAATCAGTAATCTGAAAAAGCTTCTGGTGGTGTGCATCCACATTCTCTTGCTCTCTCTGGGATGGCTTACAATTTCTTCACATTTAAAGCATATTTGGATTGTATGATCTTCAAAAGCAGATGACTTGCCCAACCAAGAAAAATGCTTTAAAAAGAGAGCTGAGAAAGACTTGTATTACTGTTGCATGCCTTTGAGGTACCACAAGAGTTATTAACCAAATTATACTAATCTTTTTATTTGTAATAAAATTTTAATACTGTTATAGCTTAAAACTCATTTGGATCATTGGCACAGCTTTTTCAGAACAGTATAGTAAATCCACCATTTATCTGACTCCAGATGAAAACTTAGGGCAAAAATGTTTGTGGCTTCATGGTTTTGGAAGAAAAAAAAAAAAAAATTCAACGTTGTTCCCAATAGGAGAGCCTGATTCCACGCTCATATGAATATGACCTATGCTCTTGTAGGACAAAGGGCACTGCGACCTACCTAACATAATATGCACAGCTTCCAGCACTATAGGAAGACAAATTGATGATCAGATTCTTAATAATCTCTTCAGTATCTTCTCTTCTGTGCTGATGGTTAAAAAACTTGCACTTTCAGTTCTAGCATAGTCCTTTTTGTGTGTCTGTGTATGCATACATATATTTACATGTGCGTACATAGACACCTGCATTATATTGGGTAATATTAAGGAACTTGAAATAGAAGTCTGAAAGCCAAAGATAAAATATTCAATTCTAAATAGCTCACAGTAGTCTTAGAACTCCCACAACTTTCAGTAAGAAAGAAACATTTGGAAACGGGACGCTGTAAAAATCATATAACCATTTGTATGATACCTAACTTACCAACCACAAAACCTCTTCTAGCCAGCAAAATCTTTTTGATGTTTTCTAATTATTTTGAAATAGATTATTAGGTTAAAATACCATGCTAACACCTCTAGAGAAAACCTGATGCTGAATACTTTTTAAGGTTGACGCCTTTCTCCCTGGCAAAGAAATAAATTTTTACACTACGTGGATTTTTACACCATCAATTTTTTAAAGCATTTTCATTGACAATTTATCAGAAATATTTTAGAATTTTACATCCTTCAACAGAAAGAAAGAGCAAAAAATCTTACCTGAAAACTGAAGACAAAAAATAGAGTGGATAATTTATCATCATCTTACAATGGTATTTCTTCAGAGGGAAACACTGTTTCTTTACAATTAATATTGTCTCAATGCAAACCTGTTCTACATGTCAAGAAGTCCTTTCATGCTGGAATGTCACTCTGATGCTATGTCAGCTCAATAGGTCTTCAGGATAACTTTTGATGAAGTGTCAAATATCCATACTATTTAAATGAAGAGCAAGCCTGATTCAGCTGGTAGCTCAAAGTTGCATGTGTTTTTTCCTCACCTCCAATGAGAACACAGATTTTTCACTTGCATCTTACAAACACTATTCAAGTGGATTAAACCAAACTTTACTAACCAATTTTATTTAAAAAACACTATCCCTGTTTGGGCTTATCTACTGCTTGCTAAACACAAAGGTCATAAGGGAACAGTTGTGGCAGCAATATTCCCACCTGAGAAGGTCCAGGACCTCTTTCAAAGGCAAAGACATTTGCCTTTTTCAGGATTGCCTGTTTATACTTTTCAACCTTCCTTTAGCAGTAGAGTAGCAATACAAGCTCTGATAACACTATCAATAGTACAAATTCTGGTATTAGAATCAGTCCCAACAGCAGCATATCAACCACCAGCAGCATATCAATCTCAGGATAAAAAAAAATACAGGGGCACTTCCTGTAGCAGTCTTCGATGCTTTTCTGCTGCTGAAAGTTGAAACATTTTAAGTGGGAGGCAGTCAATAAACATAATTCCTATCATCCTTATCATTCGAGTCTCTGATTCTGAGCTGGTGTACAATGATGTACAAATATGTATAGTGCCAATTATCTAAAGGATTTCCATACCATACTTCACAAAATCACAGCACAACTGAGGCTGAAAGATCTTGAGATTACCTAGTCCAACCCACATAGCTCAGAGAAGGGTCAACTTCAGCAGGTTGCCCTGAGCTGTGTTCCATAAACTGAGCTGAGAGTATCCCTAAAGATGGAAACTCCCCATCTTCTATTCGCAGCACTCCAGATGTCTCACCCCACACCCAGTAGAGAGGAAGGTTCACCTCTCTAAAACTGCTGGCAAGTCTCCTCCTAATGCAGCCCAGAGTGCTGATGGCCTTCTTTGCTGTGATAGTGCATTGCTGGCTCACAGTCAGCTTGTCCACCCCAAAGTCCTCCTCTGAAGAACTGCTTTCAAGGAGATCAGCCCCCTAGTTATGCAGGTTGCATTTTCCTCCTCTGATTCTCAAACACTACTTACCTTACTTCTTAATTAGTTTTGTCACTTTACCTTCTACTACCAACGCATACCATACACTGAGAAAAAAATGAATGTTCTGTAGTGAGGTACTGAGTAGCTAGCTCTGTAGCACAGTAACATTCAATTAAAAGAGCCCAATTTTTCATGTTCTTAAAAAAAGTAAATTAACTTGGAGATCCATTAGTAAGAATAGCTAACGGAACGTACACTTAGAGCATTTTGCTGCCACATGAGAACAGTAAACAGAAGTGAGATCATGGCGTTATTTCTTAAAATCTGTGGATGGGAGTGAGATAGCGTAGGCTCAAAACATGCCCCAAAAGACCACACCTTTAGTGAGTAATCATAATTTATAGAAATGGAGTTTTTTTAAAAGGTGATTTGCCAGGTTTACAGAACTAAGAAGAATTTGCTGTCAAATATCTGGCTAAACAAATAAAAAAAGACCACATGGTTCACAATGCTCTTTTCATTTTCCGTAAAATAAAGACATTGTGCTATTAATGAATGCTGAATCAACTCTTATGTACCATGAGACAATTGCTTTTATAACAAAACAACAGCTTATTGTCAATCTCACCAAAATGATGGTTTAAAGGCAAGACAACTGCCATGTCAACTGTTTTCCTCCAAGCTGCAACAGCTCAGAGTTGCTTTACATCAGTCACATGTTTGTTGTCATAATATAACTCTCAACACAAGCTAGGCTGTGCATAAAAGCTATTTTAATTCCTTCAGTAAACAACTCATCTGAAAAATCTAGGTGTAAAATACAAATTGGAACAAACTGGCAGTAATTAACAATGCATAAGTGGTCCCAAGAGACCAGAAGCTTTACTCACCACTGTAATCTGGCACAGCTGCATCTACTGAAGACAACACAGTGCTAGTCAGGCCTTTTGTTCAGCCTCAGCAAAACAGAAACAAGAGCAGCAAAGTGGCTAGGCCACCTATTCTGTCCTTTCAATTAGAGGGTGCCATAATATTTCTCAGCAGTCAGATCTTGTGATGACACTTGATCATTTGCCTGCAATCTGTAGTACTACCAGCCACTCTGTATCAGCATTCAGAGTTCTCCAATCTTTATTTGTGTGTACTTCTGAAAGAAGCTCTGTAGACACACTTTAGAATTAAAGCATTCAAACACTTAAGGGAAAGTATTTCGATCTAAATCACAGATAGTGTCTAAACAGCAGTAAGAAAATAAACTGTATATAAAGTATGATGTAATAGAGCTGATTTACATAACTATTTAAGAGCATTTCCAACTCAATATTGGATTGGGGTGAAAATCTACTCTAACATATCTGAGTACTAGTTTGAAGTTCAGAACATACTGATTCCTATTTGATCAGAAAGGCAAACAAAAGATAGCCGAGAACAAGCTTAAGTTGGTTTATATTCAAGACAGCACAAGAGAAGACACTGGAGATTTCAAAATTAAACTTAAATTCATTATAGAATAATGAATATGAAGAAGTCTGCACCAAGAAAGCTGTATGTTGAGCAGCTGACAGCAGAAAATAAGACAATGCACAGGAATAGGAAGGTGATCAGAACAGTAGATGATGATAAAAAATGTGCCAATATTATTAACAGTGGATTACTGTTTTACTTCTCAGATTTCTTGGAGTAAAGTGGAGATACTTATTTTATCACCAGCAACTATTGCTATTTCTTTAAAAAAAAAAAAAAAAAAAAAAAGAAATGAAGAACAGCAAGTGTGTGGAATATTGTTTACTGTTAATCAACAAAACCGAACCAAAGTTTTCACAATACTTGATGCTACATTTAATTATACAATAGTCTCAATCACAAAACAAGTAGAACAATTAAACTACATAAGGCCTTAAAATTAGAAGCACAGTGTGTATCGTCAGAATATTACTTTGTTTACAAATAGGCTACATGGCATTATTTTTTCATAGTTTTATTCAAGCAAAATGCATTCAAGGGAAAGGCAACTTACAGTTTATTTTACTACGAATTAATAGAAAAATGTCAACATTCTCTTCTTGTCCCTCCTCCCATCCTGTCCAGGACCAATTAGTAAGATTTCCATACAATACCCAAACAAAAAAAATATTACACTAAACATCCAAAAGTAAGTCTGAACAGACTATTCCAAAGTTGCAAATTATTTATTACAAAGTTGGATAAACTTCCAGGTTCTTTCTATTGAAATATTGCATCTCTAACCAATCAGCGTTTAAA
The DNA here is from genome assembly GCF_965140915.1 of Aythya marila. NCBI lineage: Eukaryota > Metazoa > Chordata > Aves > Anseriformes > Anatidae > Aythya > Aythya marila. The sequence continues at coordinate 39,507,712 of NC_139080.1, read as the reverse complement.
ACTACATTGCCCACAAAGCTTTCTAGGTTCTAAAAGCCTTAATGGTTTCAAAGTAGTACTTAGTGGCCTCAGTAGAAATCACGTGAATGACATTTATGTTGTTACAATGGTAACTTGTGATATTATTTTGGCAAGATTAGGACTGCTGAGAAGACGCATGGACAAATTTGTCCTTTTCAGGTTAAAAAAAAAAAAAAAAAAAGCACACAAAGAAAACAAAACAACTAAAATTTAACTAACCACAAAAGATATGAAATATATGCAAAAAGATTTTGATCTCTTTGAGAAGTATATGCAAAGAGATTTTGATCCCCTCCCTCCATAATATGGCACAGGTCATTTCCAGTGACTGTTTGTTCTTATTACGTACATGAGTAATTGCTCAAATTTCATGGCTATTGCATTTTTACAGGACAACTGCTTAGAAGTCTGGTTTTTAATTTACACCTGTGCAATAGAATAAGTCACAGTACGTTTTGAGATGTTTGAAAAGTATTTATAAACTTGTTTTTAATATGCTAAAGCATTTGGCAACACTTTTACAGCATTTGATTTTATATAATTAAAATTTCATACAGTACTCCTTGTGATTTTTTTGTACATCTGAAAAGAAAAACCTCACACAAAGTAATATGAACTGCCAAGCTTGACTGTATGATCGTGTAATTCCAGTTTATAATACTGGCATTAAAACCTTCATTAATTATGTTGACAAATCATTACCTGTGCATTTAATGAAGGCAACCAACACGATTTGAAAACACAACCTTCAGGTTTTATGTTATATATGTATCAAGGCGTGCAGTTCTGCAGTGAAATTAAAAAGCATGTAAATATACAAAGAAAATTACAAGTTCACCAGTTCCTGTGACACAAACTGTTTTAATCTTTCAAGGTACTGTCCATAGAGCTCCACATCGTTATGTCCCGCTCCTTCTACCCACAGTGGTTCTACAGGTCTCTGGCAACGTTCAAATAATGCTAGGCCATGTGAAAAGTCAATTACTTCATCTTCAGTCCCATGGATAATTAACACAGGAGACGTTATTTTAGAAATTTTGTCAATGCTGTAAGAAAAAGATTATATCTATGAACATAATCAGTTTTATTAAATCTTCAAGGACCAGAGACTCATATTCACTTTTTAATTACACATTGTAGTTTTGACTATTTAATGTTAAAGCTTTTTAAATTATCAGAAAATTAAAACTTATCAACACCCTGGAACACTTACATTAGCACAGGTAAAACTATGTCCTAGGAAGGAAAAATACTTGTGAAAACTATTACGATTGAAGAAAAGAGTAATCCATCTGAAAGTGGTATTCACTGACTTTTTAACATCAATAAAAGGTAGTCATTGAACTGATGAAAATACCACTTCAGAATTTTTCAATAAAAAGCATGCTTGCCAGAACAGAAAGAATTTTGGCTTCTAATGTTTAAATATGTGGGGAAAAAGTCTCAAGTTAAATGTTCAAAATTCAAGGTATTCCTTGAGCCAAGTATACCAGTCCATAATGGTCAACTAATGGCACAGTTCTGAAATAAACGACAGGAATTTTCTTCAGTTAAGGTCTACTTATTTTTTCCTGTATTTACTAATTATTGAAATACATGCAAAAGACTTTAGAGTAAGATTAACAACTCACTAGAAGAGAACTGCTTGTTAGTATTAGTGGTATTAGGAGTTACATACACAGGAAAACTAATCACTTCTTTTACAGATACCTGCTGCAATGATTGGAGATGAGAAAAACCTAGAAGACAAAGTTCTAGAAACACCTTCAAATCAAACATTTCTTATTATTGTTATTCACTCTGATTATTATTTTTTAAGCCTTTGAAAGAAAATTCTGAGAATGTCATAATACCTGTTTCCCTAGTATAAAACTTCTGTAATAGAAAAAAAACACATGCAGAAAAAAAAAAAAAATCTAACTACTTACTTTGGGAATGCATCAAAGCAATATGTCTTCTTTGTATCAGGAAAAGCTACTCGCATTCCTGAAGTCAGTGGAGAATGAAGAATTACAGCAGCACTTTCATACCTAGCAGCAAGATCCACAGATGGTACTGTTCCTATACTTTGGCCATATATGATCACATTTTCAGGGCGGATTCCGTACCTAAAAGACCAAAAGTATTAACAAAAATGGCATATAGAACGAAATAGCCAAAAACAATTACACAAATAAGCAAACAAACCATTGCTGTACACTACTTTCCTAAAAAGGATGAAACAGGTGCTAGTAGAAGAACAAGGAAGTACATTTTTGAACATTTCTGACCTTAAAAGACTTACTTTGCATTTAAAGCACATTTTTCGCCTTATGAATGCAGTTGCAAATTGTATGCTAGCTGAGTACCTTTATTGCTAGCTCCAGTCAAGCTACAACAGAAAACTGATTACAGCCATATTTATTCTATATCTTCAAGTAGATGACAGTCAAACCTGCAAAAATGTGTTGGGCTTTATCTGCTAAAAACTGCAAGCTAGTAAGAGTACTCAGCAATTTCATAGGAAATACATGACCATACAGACAACGGCCAAAATATTATACATTCTCTGTAACAGCTGAGATACTTTTCTCATCACAGTTTGACAGGCAGGTTAGCCAAAGGAAATACCTAAGCTAACTCACAATTAATACAATTCAACAAGCACTACAAAGTTAAAGTCAGGCTCCCCTCCTAGTAAGATGAAAACCTTTACTTCTTCTGTAAATGAGGTTGACCAAAGAGTTGTACAACATCTGGTTAGCACCCAGAAGTATGCACCAGGATACAAAGATGGTTTGATTGCCAAGTAACACCATGGTACTGGAAAGGTCTATAAGCAGATGGTTGTGCTGGCAAGGAAAGCATCCAAGGCAGAAATGAACTACTTATACATTGATACATAACAGCAGAGTCCTTTTAGTACAGATTCAGACTGGAGAAGAGTGTCTATCTAGATACCTTTGTTTAAATTTACTTAGGAAGATACTGAACTGCATTAAAAAAATGTAAAATAATCAAACATTGTTCTCACATATTATCAGAAGCCTGTTCAGCTGATTTACACTAGTCTAACAACATTATGGAATAGCATACAGTAAGTTATCTGCCAACTGACAAAATTCCTAAAAGGACTGACAACCTGTTGTTTTCAGTTAAAGTTAAGGAAGGTGCAACCATTACCTCGTCTACAATAAATGTATGCATCTTTTCTGCCAAAGCCAGGAGAGCTGTATCAGACAAGAAGACATACCTACAGAATTCTCAAACTGGTTTACTTGCATACACCCAGAAGAGAGAAAAATTGAAGTAAAGAAAAAATTCCAATATTTTATAAATATGGACATCTGGATAGTAACTATGCAGTACTACATAAAAAAGGTCTACAAGTCTCAAACCCACGAATATTAGAGAAAAAAGATGTTTCTCACACGTACCACAATATTCAAATTACCAAGAAAAAAAATCTGCTAGTACTTTTCAATAAGCCAGAAAACAAGCTCTGTATGTTACATCTGCAATACAGTCTGTTATGTATTACTACAGGCGGTAACACACTGACTTATAAACAGATAATCTAGAAAGATCAAGAAAAACAAGATTATATCTAAGCAACAATGTAAAAATCATTAGCACCCCAAAACTCATTAGGCACTCCACTAGTTTTCTAAGTTAAGGCTAAAACCCTCTCTACTCACAACTTAAAATTTAAATAAATAAAAGAATAGTTAGTGTTCTGCAAGAACAAAACATAAAAATTGTAAAAGTATCATCACAAACATCCATTGACTCAACCTATACCATGACTACTTAATTTGCTGATTACCCTAGGAACTCTTTCTAGGGAACACTGCTAATGATTAAGAGTTCTAAAACACTAAGACTCAATCGTCAGTCTGACATCAACAGCAAACCATCTGCTCAAAAAAGTTCTTGGAGCACACTAAAAATTCAGTCTGATTAATGAAGACTTTCTTAGAATTCCAACACATGCTACAAAACAACGAATTAATGCTTTGAAACCTAAACAAGATGCAGCTCTCACTATTTCTTTATCTCTTCTGATAACACCTGGGAACTGTTAAAACAGCTCTAATTCATCACTTTTGTGCACTCTGAAAATACAGTATTTCATACTGTATTTCAGCTCATACAATCAGAACTCAAATACATCGTTAGTATGTATGCAATCATGCATTGCAGCATTAGTATGACATTGAGTGTGTGATGACAGTTCTTAAAAAAAACCCTGCAAGTGATCACACATTTCCTCAAATACCAAATTTTAGAATATGAAGACCACTGCACAGAATTTTAAAGCAAAACGTAAAAGTACATTTTGAAGAATATATTCTCCAATGTCTTTATTCTTCCCTCTATTTTTACCTAACCTTAGGCTGAAGGATATAGATCCAAACAGTATCTACAAGAAGTAATCCATGAATAGGTTTACTTTAATGTAAACGCAATAAATGCTTTCTCCACCACAGCCAGACTGCCTTCACAGCACCCCTCAGAAACTATTTGTTTCACAGTCTGGAAACAAAGCCAGTGAAACCTATCATGGTAGAGGTAGTTCAAAGTTTTCAGACTTATGAATATTCCGAATGTAAATATAAATAAATAAATACATAATACAAATAATATGATAAATAATATAATAAAAATTGCAATGATACATATATTCAAAATAATCATATTTTGAATATAAACTTGTTTTTGATTACTAATTTAACTATTCCTAATTCAATAATTCTATGAGTACAATGAATTATGAATTGAAAGCTTTGCCTGGTTTCCCAAACTAGGAAATGTCAGATCAAGAAAAAGCGACAGTAGTGCTTCTCTTACACAGTGCCTAACAATTACCATTCATCCTTAGGAAGGGCAAAGTAATAGGCTGTAAACACCTGTTCAGGTGCCAAGAGCTCAAAGACATGCTGTGAAAGCTGTTGGCATCTTTGGAAGATTTTACATTGGTCAGATTAATCGTGACTCAAATCAATAACACTACTGATTGTTCACGTAATCTTAGAAAAATTCTGCCAGAACAGTCAGACCTTCAGTGTTTTGCTGTTGGCAGTGATATAGGGATTTTTAGCCATGATCACCTGAATGGTCCTTGGAACAAAAACCTGAAAGTAGCTGTGCCCAGATGCACATTCTCAGAGAAAGCAGTATTCGTCAGGGACAATTTACTCTAGACTGAATCTGGCATAGAATTTAGACATTTTCAGCAGTTTAAAGGCTGCCTATAACATTTTTCTCTTTCCCACAGTAACTGAAATTTCAATTCTTTTCAACATCTGATTTATCCTTTCTTTATGTTTACGCACCTAAGGGTTCCCTGCATGGAAAACATGTAAATACTGCTCTTCAAGTTAATGTAAAATGAAAAAGTAAACATACCTCTGCTGACAAAAGCTTGCTAGCATTCACACAGAGTCTAAGTACTCAAACTTCTGTGCACTCACCACATTAAAGGTACAGGTTAACGTCACTACTAAACTAAGATACTGCCAAAGAAGACAGTACCATTTTCCTATTTGTATCTTCAGCCACGTAGTGTGCCCACTGGGCTTCACCAGCTGATTTAGGAAACAATCCCTGAGTAGAGGACAGCTACTTTTTGGCTCCTTTGTGCCAACTGTCTTTAGGGTCAGACAAGAAGTGATATGACACAGGAGGGGTAGAAGGAAGAATGCCACCATAACTGCACCATCACACCACTCCCAAGTACTAGAACCCAAGCTGACACAGGGCCACTGATAAAGCCTGTGATTTCTCCTGGGAGCCTACATATGCTGATCAGATATTGATGGGGTCTTGTAATAGAGGCAACTCTGAACATTCCTTCCTGATCTTTTCACCTTCTGGCAGGGAAAGAAGAACTAGTGTTCTTCTCTTGTACTAAAATATTTAGTACAAGAGAAAGCACAAATATTTCTTTTTCCTCCTTTGTGACTACTTTCACAATGTGCTGTAGCAGAAACTCCTTTTCCATTCCCTTTACATTTTTGTCTCTGTAAATAAGACCTTTTCTACTTCTTAAGCAACAAGCCATATTACACTTACTATTTTCCTTTTATTGAATATAAATATTACCATTACATGCGAACAGCAAAAGTCACACCTGGCTGTAGTGATTTTTTGTATGTGTATTTATTTTTGTGTGTGTGTGTTTTTGTTATTAGTTTGTTTCGTTTTTGTTTTTAAGACTTTAGTTGCCTTTAACAATCCGAACCCAGCTGAAATTACCATAGTATGGTTTGTGGGCCCTCAGAGTGCCTGCCATTTTGCATCTGATACATCTGATGGAGACAGAAAGCAGTTTATCTTATTACCTCAAACTATTTATCTAGATAAACAAACTGTTTATCTGGAAGACTTGCTCCCTTTACAGTATAAAATAAGGTGTCACTACAATCTCCCTTAAAAGGGTAGATCTTCGATAGTATCTCTCAGATTCATACTACTAAAGAGGTGCAATAGATGCTCTAAAGAAGCTACTGTTGTGGAGCTATTGCAACACACAGTTTTAACCAACTAACAGAAGTGCTTGGGGCACAGGGAATAAAGAGGAACATCCTGAGGGAGTTTTAAATGCACATTTCAGAACCTTTTGTCATCATTCATATAACACATGAAATTACAGCTGCAAATTGTAGAACATGAAGGATAAACATCTTCCACACCTTTAACTATCACATGAATTTCATTCATGGCGTGGAATGTTGCTTATAGTTCTTCCTCAACTCAGGTGCACCCTTCTGTGTATACAACATGCAACACTGTCAGAAAGGAAGAAGGTATGTTTTAAGAGGGGCACATCCACTAACCATGCATGTAGTAATCAACAAGCCACAAATCCTTTGCCTCTTCCATGATGGTTTGGACTTTCTTAAACCTTACAATGCTGCTAGTACATTTGTTTTATTGGCAAGATTTCTTTTCACAATAAGTTAAGGCTACATTTCCCTACCAATTTAAATAAAAACTCAATCTCTCTCCAAATATTGAAAGTTTAGGCACCAGAAAGCAATACCCCATCTCCTAGCATAAAAGAAAACTACTTTTGAATGAACAATGTCATCTGTGAACTCTTAAAAGAACACTTTTCAGCCAACACCAAAATAGACTAAAATTACGTTCATACTGTAGATGTTCTGTCACTTTGACACATCAGCCTGACAGTGAGATCCTGCAGTTTTTCAAACATTGTGCAGCCCATGGTAAGCAACAATGCCAAGGCTGCTTGGCTTCTCAAAGTTGAATCTGGTCATGAGACTACTCTGGCAACTCTTCAGATTTCTGAATGAACGCCACTTGCCCTGCATTTGCCTGAGGCTTGTTAAACCTTTCCACCCTTCCTACAGTGTCATCAAAGGCCTTCAGAGTCCAGGGCAGCATAAAATAGGCGTATCCCAGAATGACTACTGGAATTTCAACACTTTGTAGCTATGACAGTCAGAAAAAGAATGTCCTCACTTGAAGCTTTTACATAGTGCCATGCATATGAATATGTAACAGCATGCATCTTTCCCAAACACGATGCCAATGAATCACCTTGCCATCTTCCACAGTCAGCAGTCACAGGCATAGCTACTGAGTCCTATTAAAATACTAAAAGCGGGTAAGGAATAAGGACAATTCAGAATCTGCATCTACTGTTTTTCTCTTCAGATATGCTACCAAAATAGCTCTCTATATTCACCTAGAAGAACGATAATGTTGACATTCCCTTACAGCAACCACTTTTAAGAAAACAATTTTGTGGTAATCTCAGTATCACCCTGAATATTACTTCTAAGACCATTTCCAGCTTATGTCCAATCACCACAGGGAAGTTGTGCCGATTTGCAGGAAGGACAATCAGGATTGTTATTCCAAGATATAACTTAACACTAACGTGTCTCTACCACAAGCGTCTGCATTAACTGTAGAAATGACAGCCACGTGAACATTTCAATAAGCCCAGAAACACCTTTCAATGCTGGGTTCTGTGACTCCATTTCTCAAAAAAGATAACAGAGGGAGCTGTGGGTGGCTGTGATCAACCTCCAGCAGACACAAATTCTTCATTCCATTTTTTGTCATACCACATGATCTGTGAGACACTGTTTGTAAGTCCAGGATCCCTTCCTCTCTCTTCCTATCAACATGACTTTCAAAGGAATTACAGCTATACTTACATCTATCCGACAAACAATCCATAGAGTAATTTGTTTTTAAAGAACATGAACTTTATAAAACATTAAAGACTGTGCCAGTGCAACGCTGACAAAACCGGCTACACTAGAAAAGTAAATCAATGCTGCAGCAAATGCTCAAAGGTCTCTGGTCCAGATATTTATCAAGTATTTTAGTGCAGCTGAGCACCATCTCAGGGCTTAAAAGAATATCATGGAAAGGTAACCATCCTCTATGAGACAGTATGTCCAGAGTCGTGTGCTGAACTTTGTCCTGCTCCATTCAAATACAAAAGCAAGACCAGGACTGCCAGTTGGAAAGTTGTTGAAAGCAGCACAGTGGAAACAAGTAATACCAACCACTTTTTAATGAATGGAAATTAGCTAGACCAACCCAAGCTTTAAACACCCTACATATTTCTACAGGGGGGTTAGTACAAGAAGTTTAGACATAGGAAAAAAAAAACAAAAAAACACACAGGCAGCAAATAAGCTTGAGGTGAGGTCATTTCCAAATAGCAGATGGAAAAGCAAATAGAACATGTATTTAGAGACATATACCCCCTCAATGTCTGTTCAGCAAAGGATGTATTCAGATGGGATATTATTATGAACCTTAATCTTATTTGGTTAGAGAAGATATACCATAGGTTAAGGATGGAGGGAAGAATTCAACTTGCTATCACGTTTCATCTTAGGTTTTCATGAAGAAATTATTAGGGGACGAAGTGGTGAGAATGCAGATGGAGATGATCATTACCAATTAGAAAAAAAAAAAAGACCTTAGAAACTTCAAAGCAAATGATTAAGTTTCATCATCTAGGTCTCCATTCTTCCAATATGATTGAACAATTCAGACCTTCTTCAGCATTGTCCACAGACCACATTATATTTTGGTCATTGCTACTGGGTATTTCATCAAGTGGCTGTCTTCCAGATCACCCATCAACTACAGAACAGTCACCAGAGCACCTGTTGCAGCTCTTGGCTTACCAAGCAGATGTCTAGTTAAGTCTCAACATTCCTCTATAATAAAAAGAAATGCCAAAAAGAAATATGATAACACAATACAGATGTTTTAGAATACAAGGCTGAATAGCCATCCTATCCGTTTGTACATGTATGAGGCTCATGGTAAGTGTTCCTTCTTTAATCTATGAATGAAATACACTTTAACAGGACAAATAACATTAAAATTACCTTTCATAACGTAAAAGAAATGCAAGAGAAAATAACTACTTAGAACTCTGAAAAAGGATAAAACCCTCCAAAATAATAGGGAAACAGTTATTATTAAATTGAGTTTTAAATTCACCACGACAATACCAATTCACAGGATTTACAGAATCTACACTTGCCTAATTTATATCCCTGATATTTTATTATTAAACAGCATAGTCAGGTTATGATGATTGAACTATAATAGGCTGCACTATATTGAATTCAGTTTTTCCACAGCTCTCTGGTATATTACATACACAATATAATGGGATTCTTTTTGGTGAACATTACAAAGTATTTTCAAATATATTTTTGTCACCTGGGTACTCGTAACTCAGTAAGAGTTTTGCTTTAAACTGAACAAGCCATGATTAGAAAATGCTCTCAAATTTAAGCAGCAGACATTCAGTGCTGCACATACTTGATACCTGGGACTCCTAACTATAATCAGAGAATACATCCACAGTATTTTGTCTTACTACTTTACCCACCCCCAAAAACAGAGGCATAAAACACAGAAACTTTGGAAATGACATCCTTCTAGCTCAGATTTTTTTTTTTTTGAATTTATTTGAGCTAACAGCACTGATGAACTTCTTGTTTTTTTTTGTTCCCACTATAAAGGTATTTATGCAGATCAATTACAAACTCTCTCAGACATCATATTTTGCTAGGGTAGCTTAATATCTTTTGGAAAGGCTGTAGCTGCTAGTCTGAATTCTGAAACAAATGGGGTCTGAACACCATGAAGACTTTTAAGTATCAGAAAAAGAAACTTGCATTTTCTATCACCCACATCATACCAGTGGTTCTGTTACTGGGAAGATTATGATAGGTTTTTCTTCTCTTCTAAGATTTCCAGCTAAGGAGATCCCAAGCTATGATAATAAATGCTATCTTCTTATTATTCAAGTAAGGCTGAATGATATCTTATTAAATTTCATCCCACTTCACTCTCTGTAGTGTATCAGCACCATACACCAATCCTGCTCAATACTGGCAAAGACTTTGGTAGACGCCACCAATCAGCTTTGATATAAATACATTAAAGCAGATTAAGTACAACCATTTAGAAAGAGTGCTAGAAAATAAACATGGCAACTAGTGTCTTACCTTGTCCTAAGAGCCACCCAAGCAGCATCAATGTCAGCATACAGATTCTTCTCTGTTGGCTTCCCAGAACTTGCACCATATCCAGAATAATCATATGAAAATATGTTGCAATTAATCCGTGAACCCAGTCCTATATAAAAGCTGCTCATCTGACCTAAGTCAACAGCATTTCCATGAGAGAAGAGCAAAGTATACTTGGCGTTAGGCGAGCAACGCACAAACATACAGGCAATCCTGTTACCCTTACTTGTTCTAGTCATGAAACACTCAATGGCATCTTTTTCTCTTGAAGAATATTGCCAGTCTGCTCGCTCAGAGAGATGCAAAGTCCAGCGACTACCACTTTCATCACACATCAGTGTGTACGTGGGATCAGGAGGTAAGAATGCCAGTTTGGAGGCGATTTTCCCTGGGCATGGCGGACAACAGAAGAGGCAACACAGTTCACTAAAGGAAAGATTATTCATCTTCTAGTCTGAAACAGGAAGAGAGAATTGTATCAGTTTCTAGTTATAATCCTGTATAAAAAGAAAAAAAAAAATGGAAAATGTAAACTTAACCTCTAATGAAAATAACACATAATTTTAGTGGAAACATTTAAACACAGCACAGATTTAAATATGTAAGCAAATTTCTACACAATAGCTTATTTGATAATATTAGCTAGTTTAGGATGAGCATATTATTAAAGAAGAATGGTAACTCTAAACCCCAGCCAGATATTAAAGCTAAGATATGACTACCCAGAGCAAGAACATGCATGAGTTTTAGATTTTCTTTTGAGGAAATGAAGTCCCTCACCTTCAGGCAATAACAGAAGAATTCATCCCCTTGACAAATATATGTTAGAAAGAGTAATTAAAATACGTTGCAGTGTTTGCAGAATACGAAGACCATGCAGGTCTCTATAGCCAAGAATTGCTACCACATTGTCCAAATACTGGGAATACACTGTCATGATGAGTTATGGGCTCCTGCAGGTGGTATCAGCAGTAGAAAAGGTGTGTGAAGGCCAAAACTTCAGGAGGCAAAATTAGATGCTTCTACCCGCATAGTAAGCACTCAGACTTTCAGTCCACTAAAATCCAACCTAGCTCTGTGCTGGCTGACACCAATGTTTCCACACTGTTCAAATAAATTTTTGGCTTAGTTTTCCCTTCTTGCACATTTTTGTGATTTGGAATTGGGATTATATTATCCACCTGAATAATACAACTGCTTTTATTCTATGCTTTAGCAAAAACATTTTAAACCAAATGCTCTAACATGGATACTTGGCAAATCTACATAGTCTATACTAACAATTTAAAGCACTGATTAACTGAGTAGGAAGGGGAGAGGAGGGAGGTTGAAAAAGACCAAAAAAGTAAACACACAGACCTAAAGCAAGGTAGTTAAAGACACAGCTGCTCTGAAAAACAAGCACTGAGTTTACAACAGGGAGAAGGAAGAGGAAAAGAATCCTTGGTTGTGACAGTACTTTTTCCTCAGAGGTAAGAGGGGTGATGTAATCTGCCAGTAACCATGCTGGACACCAGCACACCTATGATAAGTATTTACTTTCCTAGCGTGAAGGCATCTGATGTTTCATATGAACTTGAAAAGAAAAACAAAAACTTTTGCATCCCAACTCTACCACGTCTCATGCTCAGTTCCTACTAGGTCATGCAAACAGGAACACTCTTACAGTTTCGTGTACCAGTTTCAACTGCTAGATCCAAACATAAAAACAGGAACAACAACAACAAAAACTAGCTTCTGATGTCCACGTTCCTACACAGTTTCAGAAATACTTGTGGAAACCAACAATAAAATAAAAGAAAATCTCTTTCTGCTAACTACAGTATCTGGCAATATTAAAATCACATTTCAAAGTTTGTTCTCTGACTTCTATACAAGCATAGTCTTCATGCCTGTATGTTTCTCTTTTGAAAAGCTTCACAGAGCACTACTGTAAGAACTTTTCAATATAGATCACTGAGCAATTAGCCTTATTTTGGATGCGTCTATTCCATTTGGTATAGATTGACTGTATACTGCTGCTTAAATGCCACATAAAATATACTTTTATAGTAGTAAGCAAGCAACAGCAATACAGTATAATATGCAACACGAGCATTCTTGGAATGCTATTGCACTTTGTAAAGCATAAAAAAGTTTATTTGCCAGAACTGATACAGTCAAGTGCTTTCATTCCCAGTCTCTAGTTTTCTGCAAAACAGAAGGAAATCAGATTTAGACATGGGTGACCAACACTACCAATTTAGAGGAGACAGCAGAAAGGGGCCACTGCCTCCCATAAAAAGGCAGATTGTCTCTCAAGTAACAAATCCCGAGTAAATGACTTGCCAGCTAAAGAAACAACAGCCTCATGTATTTATGCAATCTGCAAGAGTAGTCACTCAAACTTGTAATAGCTCATCTGTTCCCTTTCAAGTGAGATTACCTGGACATTAATTTCAATCTGCAAGACACGACAAGTGGAAGAGATCTACTGAAGAGGTCCAGGGATTCGCAAAAGGCTTAGATCGTCTTATGCAAAAGAGCAGCCCAAGTTTTTTCCTGCTTTATGTCTGTTACAGCTGTAAGCACCAAAGGAGACACGTTTTTCACCTCTAATCAGAAGGTTCATGTCCACATGAGAACACGCTGTAGAGAAACAAGTTAGAGAAACTGCTGTAACACCTCAACAGGATTTATTTTTTTTCCAAGTACCATCCATAGTCCAGTATTTAATTACACTTCTATTTCTACCAAAATCTATTGATTGAGTAAATTTTCCCATCTTTTCAGAGAAGCTGAAGGCCAAAGCTAGAAAATACAGTTTCTAAAGTGGGGAAAAAGAAAAAAGAAAAAAAAAAAAAAGCCTTTTGTGCCCAGGACAGTTGGTCTTGGAGGTTTTTTCCAACCTAAAGAATTATAATTCTATTCTAGCATAAAATAACAGACACAAAATTTCTTACTAGCTTCCCAATTGACTTGTCAGAAAGAATTAAAACAGGCGTTTACATTATTTATAACTATAAACAGCCCAGCAACACGACAAATATGATTTCACTCAGAAAATATTTGCTATTTGTCACAGTCATTTCAAGAGACTGGAAGCTGGCCTGTGGAATTCACATTACTGCAGTAACTGCAGTTAATCAGCTGAGGTGGTACTGTGCCCCAAGATAGCTTAAATGTGCTAAAAATGGGCTGCTGCCACATATGGCAAATGACTTATACTGAACAATATGGCTTAAGTATTACTTCTCTCCTGTACTAGACAGCAGTGTAGACTTCACGTAACAACCATTTAATCCAATGGGAACTATCTTTACTGAAACTAGAGATTCTTATTCCCGTTATTTTCCACCTAAGCCATGGCTAGCAACAACCTTTTCTTTAAAAGAACTACTTGCTGTTTTTCTCCACTTCGAAGACCTAAAAAAGCAGGAGATCCCTAGCATCACTAACCGAACAAATCTGTCACAAAACACCTACTGAACTTCCTCAGGAGGATACCTTCAGCTAAATGCAAACAATGTTTTCATTATACTGGAACTGGTTTGTCATTCATTGTATTCACATGAGTGTGTTCTTAACGTCCGGATCTGGAATGGAACCAGGATGTGAGAGTCCCCAGGGTGCATAGTGTAATTCTGATATCACTGTTTAGAAGTACAACTGAATCAGCATTTCAGCCTAGTAGTTATGCACAAGATGTCATAATTTCACTTCAATTAGAACAGGCACTGTCTTTTCTCAAAAGGTATACCGCTGAGATACTTCAGGGAAGGGATTAAACCTAAAGTTTGGAGTTTTCTTTTTTTTTTTTTTTTCCATTTTTTTTTTTTTTTTTTTAATTGAAAGGCTGGGAAAACACATAACTCGATTTTCTGGTGACTTACCCAACCAGAAATTAAGATAAAATTTTAAAAAGTCATAAGTAAATCATTAATTAGCATTGCTAAGCCTTGGTAAAAGCAGTTCAGATTTCCCACTTGGGGATCAAGAGTCTTATTGTATAGTTCAGTCTAAAATGTCTATTTTAAGTGTAAAACAAAATTTATGGAATGTGAACAAAGTGTCATAGGTGATACCGATTAAAAAGCAGTCTAATAACAAACAGGCTTGACGTATGCTTTATCTGCACTGTTACTAAAACTGGGGCAAAAACAACGCCCACCACAAATTACCTCAAGCATACAGTTCCACAAATACAGATGAGTAATTTTAATGGGGCTCTAAGATACGTAGTGAATACCTAGGTTATAATCTAACACCTTTTAAGCTTGTATGATGTAAAACTCTGCCCTTATTACAGTAGAATATCCAAAGCAAAGATCAACACATCCTAACAACATAACAATTTCACCTTCTGTTTGTTATTTCAGTAATAAAGATGTCAGTGCTGCTCTTCAAATGCAGTCCCTTATAAGATTACTAACAACAAAAAGAATATAGTATGAGAAATGTATATACCCTTCAGAACCATACAGAATTTTGTTTTACTTTATATAAGTAGGAAAAAAAAATGAGGGGAAAAAAAACAAAACAAATCTGTAATGCATTAACTTTTACTATTGCTTCAAGACAAAGGAATAAAGGTAACTCAGGCGGCATCACCCACCCTTTATGAGAGAGCATTTAAAAGAAAGAGATCATTTTATCAAATTTATCTAACTCTCTCATGAATAAAAAAGTAACATACAAAATGGCAAATTTAAAATTGCCTACAGGCAGTAGTTTTAATCCATTCTTCAGCAATTAACCTTATGATTAAGGCTGACAGAAGACAGGGGAAAATTCATCCAACGTGATGAACACCTCAAATACTTATATTTATATTGTGATTCCTAGGATAACACAGACATAGTTCTTTCTTATAAGCAATTATTCCTGTCCTCCGCCCTCTGCAAATCATAACAACAGAGTGACTTCTATTATTCACATCTCTAAGTACTTCACTACATATTAGTAGCTTAGCCTTGAAAGCCCAACCCTTGCAAACACTTATCTAGAAATCTTGTATTTACATTAAATATAAATTATTCCAATCATGTATTTAAATTAAATTACTTATTTCATAAGAACTATTCAAAAGAACAAAGTCAAACTTGTAAATACTGCTGCCAGTTTGTAAATCTTAGTGTTGTTCTAACTGTCTAACAGGCAAGATATTCATGTTGTGGGGTTTTGTTTTTATAAATAATAATTTTTCATTATACACCGCTGAAATAAGAAACTTTAATGTAGTTTCCCCTCGCATGTTCACTGAGCACAATGCAGTGAGATCCTGAGGTCAAACCGCTACTGAAACTCTAATATTTGTTTCAACATCTGCATTGTGTTGTCATGGGACAGGGTTATCTGCTGAAGGAACAAAGTATTTAGTATAAAGTAAGTAAGTATCCGAGTAAGTACTATGTAAAACCATTAAAGTCATAGAATCATTACGAAAGTACGCGTGGTGGGTCCGGAAAAGAGCACAGAGGAAGTCTATCCAGTAATAGGAGGAAAGAAACACCAGAAATACACGGAGGTAGCGCTTTAAGCCCCCAAATACATCTCGGAGCAAATTACAACCTGCACCAAATCGGGGCAGCCTGACAGGACCAAGGCTTCGCTCTGGAGCTGCCCTGGCTTCGAAGGCTGAACGGACGAAGACCCAGAAGCGGCGGCGCTCCCGCAGGGCGGCAGGCAGGCGGGCAGGGGCGGCAGCCCAGGCACTTTCTGCCCCTCTCCCGCTGCGCACCTCAAGTGCCCGTGCTCGGGGAGAGCAGCGGGACCGGGGCGGGTTACATAACGCCGCGGCGCTGCCCTGACACCGCCGCGGAGCCGGTGCTGGGCGGGTTGGGGTGGGCAGCACCGAGACCCCCCCCCCCCCCCCCCCCCCGGCCCCGCCGCGCCGCGCCTCAGCCCCGACACCCCTCAGCGTACCTGCGGCGGGCCCTCAGCCCTCAGCCCCCGTCCGGCGGCCCCCAACCGCCGCCGGGAGGAGGATGAGGAGGATGGGGGGGGGTGGAGGGGGTGTCGGTTGGTGCCGGGTAACGGCTCGGCGGCCGGCTCAACCGTCACAACCGTCAGCGGCGCGGTGCCGGCGGAGGCCCCTGCCCCGGTGGCGGCGCGGCCTAAGGGAGCGGCGCCGCCGTCGCCCCGCCGAGCTCAGCGGCTGCACCACTGAGGGGGCGGCGGGCGGGGGAGGGGGCGGGGCCGGCCGCGCCGGCAGCCAATGGGAGCGCCACTCGCCGCGCGGCCCCCCGCCGCCGCCGCCCCGCCCGCGCGGGGGTGGGCGGGGAGCGCGGGGCGGGCGGCGAATCGGCGCGGGCGAGCGGGTGGAACAGACAGGAGGGCTGGCCAATGGGAGAGGCCGTAGGGGGAGGGGGAGGAGAGGGAGGGGCGGGAGGAGGAGGAGGAGGAGGAGCGGTTCCGGGTCGGTTGCCGTGGGGATGAGCTCGCAGCGGGGCAACGCGGTGCGCAGGCGGCCGCAGCGCCACCAGAACACCTGGGCCTTCAGCAACCGGCGGCACGACGCCAGCAGCCGCCGCAAGGTCGGGCAGCGCGGGGGGACGGGCACGCAACCGGGACGGGCCGGGCCGGGCCGCGCCGCCGAGCTCCCTGAGGAGGCCGCGAGGGAGGCCCCGGGCCGCGAGGAGGCTCCCGGCAGCCCCGCGGCCTGGGCCCGCCCTCGGCTCTGAGGCGCTGCGAGGGGCGGCTCCGCGGCCTCGTTGCCTTAGCGTCGCTTTCGTCGCTTCCTTACGCCTTCCCTTACAGCTCTTCGGTTGGTTTCGCACCAAGATCATCGTTACGTTATTATTGTGTTTCCTAAGTCAGGAAGGCAGCGGTTTACAATATGTCCCTGGAGCCTGCGTGTGGCCGTGGTAGCGCGGCCGGGGGTGGAGGCCAGGCAGTGCCC
Source organism: Aythya marila (assembly GCF_965140915.1). NCBI lineage: Eukaryota > Metazoa > Chordata > Aves > Anseriformes > Anatidae > Aythya > Aythya marila. The sequence goes on along the minus strand of NC_139080.1, from coordinate 39,490,288 downwards.
GAGCAGGAGCACCGCGGACTGGGATGCGCCGCCCTCGGAGGCGATTCAAACCACACATGGGATGAGAGCTCTGCAGGAGCGCTGTCACTGCTGTGCCCATGGCTCCTTAAGTGACCTGGCCAGGCGGTCAGGCCGGGGGAGAAACTAGTAAGTCAGAGTAATGGCACCAGAGAGAGAGGTGTGTTGGTGGTTTTTTTTTTTTTAGACCTTTTTTTTTTTTTTTTAGATGATTGTAGAACTGGTTCTGCAAGTTGAACAGGCTGCTTTCCTGGTGCTCCAAGTGGCACCGGTATTATTCATTGTTTGAGTCACTGTACAATCGCTGATAGTATAGATAAGTGTATTTTGCTGTCTGCGACACCCCCCATCCCCAAATATCCTAAAGAGCTGTTCTATCAGAAGAATCTTTGAAGACAAACTGAGTTCTGACATCAGTTTTGTAACTGAAATAATCAGTTTAATATGCAGATTGGTGTTTTTTATTTTAATTTTTCCCAGTATTTGATATCACATAGAAGTCGCTATACAGTACCATGCACTTAAACAGACACATTAAAACACACACACATACATCTTTTGAACATAGCTTTCCCTTCTGTACATGCCTCTTGGAGACTGCAAAATACAGGAAAGAAGATTCTTGAAGAAGGTGCTTCCTATTACAGTGTGCTGAATAATTTACTTTCCTTTTGGTGTACTTTAATATATAATTCAAAATTTTGGTCTCTACTGGTGAGGCATCAACAGAAGCCATTGCAATGATGACTAGGCCTGATTCTGCTGTTTAAGAACTGTGAAGAGTTGGACTAGCAAAGTTTAAGTGTCATAGTATAGATACAGAATATGCTTAATGATTACACTGAGCGTTGCTTCTCTGTCTCATCACTTCTATGTATTTGTGTCGCCCGGAGTGATCAGGTGTACCACAGGTACTCAAGCTGTGATGAGGCAAAGGAACAAATAGTGGAAGTTTGATCAGAAGGGCTGGTGTGGGACTGGGACATTCCTCCTTTCTAGCTCTTACTGGCTGAATAAATTTGAATACTTAGGGTTGCTGAAAGAGGGTGGGTCACCTGCAAATCACTAATATTTTTGGGGGTCAAGGGGGTCTAGTGTTGGCCCATCCTTGACTATTGTTGTACACTGTCCAACTTAATAGCATCTAGAGAGGCTGGAGAGTGTTGTTTAGCTTAGAAATTTATATCCTTCTACATTTGTACAATGCTTTAGCAATGTTGAGTATCAAGTACAGTCACTTCAGGTTGTACTGTGGGTGGAGTTGAGGAAGTTATTTGCAGTGTTATTGCTGCTCCCCAGTGAAGGAGTTGCTGCAGAGGAAATTGATCTATTAATCTTTTGACTTTTCCTTGCTGGTAGTTATTATCCAGGTTATTTTTGGTTTTGGTTGTTTGGATGTGTGTTTTTTTTGTTTGTTTGTTTGTTTTTGTTTTTTTTAATGGTTTTGAGCTTTCTGTCTGACATTGACCTTGGCACCCATTTTCTGATCTTAAAGACTGTAGTTCAGATTATTTGCAGAACATACTGAAAGATCCATTTATGTTTCCTCTCATGATCAGGCTCTACTGCAGCATTACTCTGGGATAGCCCAGTTGAGATGAAGCAACACACACTGCCTCTCTACTACGTTTCGTTAGATGCCTACACTGGGAAAGCACTGCTAGGATGAACTGAAAGGAAGAGCCAGACAGAGTAAGACACACTGTGTTGTTAATTATTGAAACAGGGAATTTGTTTATGGGTGATTGCTTCATGTAGTATATTCTGGTACAGCTGTTTGTGACACTGAGCTGAGGAATATACATTATGTTGTATGAATATACATTTTATATAAAGTATATTGCATAAGTCAATATGGAAACTGGAAATGAAGGTAGTTCTAGAGATGAAAGCAAATAGCATTCAACAGGAGCATTTAGAAGTCCATTGTAATAAGACGGTAAACCACAAAGTGATTCATATTTACACCCAAATGACTGATCTGTTTCTCCATTTCTTCCTCTCATTAAATAAACCCCAGATGATAATCCAGATTTTCCTAAATTTCAGACGTTATTAACTCTGAACCTCAGCTTTACCATAATGCTGATGTCAGCTACTTCTTCAGCTAGCTACGCAGATAAATAATCTGTTTTAATGGAGACACTGGTCAAGACTGTGGGAAGGCACAGGGAAGAGAGCAGGCTTAAATGCTGAGTCAGTGAATGTGACTTGAAGCTCAGAAGGGAAGATACAGGTAAACTGGTAGCCAACTGGAATTGGAAGGTAACTGTACTGGAGTTTGGATAGTTTGAGTTCTTAACACAAAGGCATCTTGAAGTCTAAAGTCTGCTCTCTAGCCACCCCTCCTATACTGAGTTTGAGAGTGAATTCACGCCTAGCTTTAGCCTTTCAAGTAGGCAGATGAGGGGCAAACCAAACATATATTTTGGACTAAGTCTTTAGTGAAAACATGAGCACGTGTATGCGCAAACATACATACATTCATTTCTTTATGGGGGTTGACTGTCAGTCCTTCCAAGTATGCACACTCTTACACATCCCAAGATCTGTAGGAGAATCGAGTTGTTGTAGAGCTATTCACTGATGTGGGAAAAGCTAAAGGTCTATCTGGAGCTGGGCTTAAAGAAAGGTTTTGGTTTCCTGTGTTCTAAAGGCCACGATGCAATATGTGAGCAAGTGAAGTTCTCTGGAGTATTTGGTTTCAGTCTGAAAAGTGTGTGGTATAGCCCTGAGACACTGGCATTTTATATCACAGAGTTTCAGGTTTGTTAGTTAGCGCTGTTTTTTTTCTAACTGCTTTGTAGTCATACACTAGAGTTTGTATAGAGTTTTGTTTTTTTGAGAAGTGCAGTTATTCAGAAATGCTGCCTTCAGCCTTGTTCATTGAAGTAGTATCATCTGTGCTTCCGACAAGGAAGTTTGTGGATAGCGTTGACTTTGTGTTCATTTACAGCAGAATAAACCACTCGTGTGCTTGGTGGTAGAAGTCTGCTGTCAATACAGTAAATCAAAATACACATGCACGCACATGTAATTAGTAACTTCCAAACAGACAGCAAGGCTTCTTTGAAACTTCATTATTACATCTTCCTTGTGATTGCTTTAATGCTAGCATAAGCTAGGGATTATTTTGTATGCCAAGTTAGTAGGTGTAGGTGCATGTGTTTACTTTAATACATTCTGAACTGCTTTTGGCAGGTTGTTAAATGATTTAATACTGGGTTACTTAAGCATAGAGAGGATGCTGTTTTATTGATGCAGTTGACCTGACTGTGTGTATATAATATATATGCACATGGAATATTTTGTGACTATATACTTTAAAATGTTTATATAAGTCTGCACTGCATACTTGCCATTTCTTAGGATAATAGATAGCAATACTGTAAACATTGGATGAGTTGCCCTTGTTCCTGGAGGAAGTACGGCAAAGGGAAAAGGAAAGAGGTATCGAATAAAACAGAAATGAGCGTAAAACATGTCGAGAAACTGCTGTACTAGAAAAAGAATCTAGTCTGTTAGAGTAGTTTTCACACCAAGAAAAACATTCCAGGCCATAAGCATTACCATGTATTTGTGCATGATAGCTAAATACCTGGGTGAAAACTAGGTTAAAGAAAAAAAAAAAAAAAAAAGATTGAACAGAATAATGAAGTTGGCAATCCTTGTTTGGGTCTTTGTGGGGGTTGTGTTATGTTGGTCTTGGTTTTTGTTTGTTTATTTTAAAGGAAAGCAAGCTATTAAATGGGTGAAGATTAAAGTGTTTAAAATGCATACTAAGGCAAATATTATTAGGAAAAATAAGCAGCAGAGAAATTTATTTAACTAATAATTGCTCCATTCTGACTGGGAAGTGAGATTGCAGGAAAGTTTCTCTTCCTGTTTTTTAGGAGAACTTATTCTTACATGTTTTTCAGTGAATTAAAAAAAAATGAGAAAAAGAATCATCCAAATATTTAATTATGGACAACTCTCTTTGTTTCTTCAAGCCTGCTTTGTTTTTGAAAGTGAAATAGTTTTGTTTTGTCAAAGGAAATGGTGAATTTAGCATAGAAAACCACGGTGAATTATACTTGAGTTTGTTTTTGTGATATTAACATTTTAAAATGGGGTACTATTTCCGAGCAAGGTAAACTTAGAAGACAAACACAATCATAGAATCACAATCATAGAATATCCCAAGTTGGAAGGGACCCACGGGGATCATTGGGTCCAGCTCCTGGCTCCACACAGGACCACCCAAAAAACAGACCCATGTGCCTGAGAGCATAGCTCATAGCCTGTGAACACTGCCCTGGGGAACCTGTTCCAGTACCCAACCACCCTCTCAGTGAAGAAAGTTTTCCTAACATCCAGCTGAGGTTAAATCAGGGTAAAACCAGGTAAATCTGCCTTCTTGCTTGCTTTTACATCAATCCATCCATCTTTATTAACTTTCTAAATCAGCCATATGGTAGAGAAGGATGGTAGAATCTTAGTCTCTCTCATATTTGGATATGCTGAGCCACCCATACCTGAAGTGCCAACTCTGAGCTAAAAAATATATGAAATTGCTAAAGGGGGGGGAGGGAAGGGAGAGACTGTGCTGTATGGGTTCCTATTAGGAGGAACTTAAAATTTAAAAGCTGTTGTCTTCACTCCAGTTGTTCCCTTCTGAGCAGATACCATGTTGTTTCCTCAAGGTCCTTTGTAAGATCTGTGGTCTTACACGTGACTGTTAAGTCCAGGTATCTTTAGGCCTGAACAAGGACTTAAATTATACATAAATATGATCTTTGTATCTACACTCTAATTTGTTGTCCTGTTCTTTTACTAGTAATACCATAGCATTTATGGCATGCTTCTATTACAAATGAACATGTGAGATTTAATAAGGTATTTTATTAAACATGCTTAAGACTGTTTTCTGTCAAAATTCCTTCTTCCTGGAAAATACTTTAAATAACTGGAATTACCTGTGTTGTATACTCAGACATTCTATTTTATGCTTAGAAGATCTGGCTTTTACTGCTGTGACGTTTTTTCTTTCACTCTGTGTTTCCCTGAGTCTGGATTTTAGGTAATATTCTTTGTATTTGTTACTTATTTTAAAACTCATTAAAAGAATTCTTTTTATCTGCTACCCTTGTTAATTTTGAAGAAGGACTGCTAGCAGTGTGACTGAGAGCTCTAATACAAAGCAGTATGTATTTGCAAAATTAGTGGGGGGTAGGAAGGTTTGGGAACTGCTGTTCCTTTTGCTACTGATCTGAAAAATTAACTGAATTTTGAGTTTCTTTTTTTTTTTCTTTAGTCTTATCTTTAGTCTCATTTCTGCTCTTTGATTAAATTTCTTCTTTGAGTCATGCACAAAAGTGGTATGTGAGATGGTGGCACAGCATCAAAAAGCAGGAGCAACCTTGCATACTTCCCGTAACAGTGTCTCTGTAATGGCTGATAAGCACCCCTATCTTTATATGTGGAATTAATTTGGCCTTTCAGCTCTCCTGGCTTGGTGTATTTACCGGTGTGCTGTGACTCAAAAATCTGCCAGTGCACAAGCCACCTTCATTCTCATAGCACAGCCCTCTTTACTTAAATTACATTTTTCTGCATTTCCTCTAGGGAGTCTCCAGTTTCATTGCCTCCCTCACTGAAACTTTTTTTAGTCAAGCTAGCTTGATTTAAAAATGGCATCTAACACCTCAAAATATGATTGTCTTTTAGTGACTTAGTGTGATACATAAAACTTAAGACTTGGTACCTCTGAATTTCTTTGTCTTCCTGACTTTTGAGTCTAAACTGATAGCTCACAGTGTTTTGGATAATGTCCGTAATCCTTGGCTTTGCACTGAATAGTGAAAGTGTGACTGATTAAACCAGAACAGTTGAAACATGGCAGAGTAGAAACAACTTAACTGCACAGACCAGCTCTGATAGAGATTGATTGACTTTATGTAGATAATATGCTTGTCACTGTGAAACTGAATTACTTCACTTTCTGTTAGAGCCTCTTGTGTGTTACTGATGTTTTATTACAGCCCTTTTTCAGTGGTGAAACAAGGTGTTAAGGACTGTAGAACAAGAACTAGTCTTTGGGACGAGGACATCAGTTAAGACTTGGGACTTTGTTCTTCAAAGTAAAGGTGAAGATCCAGTCACATAACCTCTGTGCACGTGACTGGTCTCTTGGCCTTGCTGTAAGGTGCTATGTTCAAGCAAAGACCTGTTCTATGAGTAATAGGAAAAAGCATTTTCAGAATTTGGCATGACCTGAATTTTACCTTTATAAAAAATATAGTTAAAAATCAGTGACTGTGAGACTGTTGTATATTCAGGAGCCACACGGTAAGTGTCTCTGGGGAAAAAGCAGCTCTGGTAATAATAGGTCTACCTATTTTCCTGTTCCATAACAAATGTTCAGTCGAATTTGTAGTAGGCTGACAGTTTTACAAACTGAATTTCCTTCAAATGAGAGGTGAAAGTAATTCCAATCTTACTCTTCTGCATTGTTTATGCCACAATCAGTTAGGAGCGTTGCCTCTGGAATTCCAAGTGTGTTACACATTACGGAGCCAGTACCTGCATCATGCAGTACCAGGGCTCCCGTCCCCAGCCCCGATGGCATGACGGGTTATTGGAAACTACGTGGTTATCAGCAAGGAATCTAACTCCCCTTTGAAAGACAAACAGCTGTCTTCAGCGTGAGTGACTGTAGTCTTTTGAAGTTTTTTGGGCTCTGCCTTAAAAATACTAAAAATAGTTGATCACAGTAAAGCACGCTTGTGAATGCAAATTACAGTGTGTGTGTGTTTCTCCCCTCCTGCATTACTAATTAATGCAAATTAGGAGAGTTGCAGGGAGAACTGGGAAGTTCAGGCTAATTTGCAGGTTGTTAGAAACTTACTAAGGCTATGCTACTTAAAATCTTAGAGCAGGTGAAGCACTGAAAAGGTTTATCTTCACATTGCCTGAATTTTTAAAGGATGGGCACAGTCAGTGCTGACAGCAGGTTGAACTGCCAGCTTTTTAACAGGTGCCCACTGAGGACTTACCACTGATTTTCTTCTCTCAAAGTTACCATGTTAGCCAAATCATTGTGTTTTCTGACAAATTTCATTGATAATATGTTGCTGAATACAGAGCTTTCTGTATTCAAGCATTTTGCAGAAACTGTGAGTGGTTTTTGTTGTTGTTGTTTTGTTTGTTTGTTTTGGTTCTTCTGTTTGTTTTAAACATAATAAGTCAATATTAAATCATTTGGAAAAAATAAAAAATCCTGCCTTTACCTGAACCAGACAAGGAGTACCACAGCTTCAGGTAACTACAGCATGGGAAAACTCATACTTTGTTTTTAAGTTGAAGTTTAGTGAAAATGGAAACATTGGAAAGCAACTCTCATAGCAGTGAGAGCTCATAAGTAGTATTTCCTCTGCCACATACCCTTTGAGGAATGGAGTAAGATACCGTGTGTTTAAAACTAGGCTTATTCTTTCATTTACTGTATTGAAGTAGACTTCTGTGGATTAGTGAGAAGCTCTTGTCGGTCATGAAAACAGGAAATCACTTCGGAAACTATTGTATGCATAGATGAACTTACAAACTTATTTCTAAAAGGATAATGTAAAATCTGATCCCAGCCAATGTAGGATCTACATTGTCCATCCCAATGGACTTTGGGGTATTTTAAGCAATAAATATGTTTTAGACCATTGTTACCATCTCACAATTTTTTTCTACAGATGTCATTTTTAAGCTCTCTTAAAATAGGCATTATATATATATATATCTGTATTTGTGGAGAAATTACTGTTTTTATAGTTCTGAATGTGCACACAACCATAGAATAATTGTAATTACTGCTGGCACTTTTGGTTAGAGAAGAAATAAGCATGGTTTTCTACTGTTTCCAATCTCAAAATAACTTTTCTTGTGCAAATCATACTGGCCAGCTCACGGTTTGTATTGTCCAGCAAACTATTGAGCATTATCTTGGAAATATACTGTAGCTTAAGTGACTGTTTTGAGGATTTTTATCTTAGATACTTGAGAGCAAAAATGTATTACTTATAAGGGAATCTTGTTTCAAAAGAAACATGGGAGTGGTTTGACAGTAAGTGATATGTCAATTCTATTTTATTCTGCTCTGGAAAAAAAATATCTTAGACTACTCTCTTCAAATGTGTAGTATAACAGTGGCTTGAGCAATAATAAACTAAATGTTAAGTCTTTTGAACTGTCTTCTTTAAATAAAGAAATAAAGAAAGCATATTTCAGGGCTCAGGTTTACTCAATCTTGTTTAGTAGTACCTCTGGAGATGGAATAACAACAAGAAAATGATAATATATTGTAAACAATATAAGAACATATATAATGCTATTAACTATATTAATATTATTATAGTAATAACAGGCTGCCTTAAAGTAGAAGATGACCTCACCACTCTGTCTGCTGAAGAAAATTACTAGTAGTAAATTATTAAATGCTTATATTAATATCAAATAATTTTCTAAATATATTATGAATCACACAATGGGTGGAAATGTTTTCTAAGCAAAATTATAAAATTTACATAAAAGTAGAAAACCTTCTCTTATTTTATCTTTTTTTTTTTTTTTTTAGAAAATAAATGCTAAGCTTCATGATGGAGTATGTCAGCATTGTAAAGATATTTTGGAGTGGCGGGTAAAATTTAACAAGTACAAACTGCTATCAAAACCTAAAAAATGGTGAGTTAAGATTTTTTATGTTAACCATTATTTGTATATATACATATATTTTGTGATTTTTTTATTATATATAATATAATTGTGAATTGTATAAATGTGAATATTTTATTATATATACATATAATTTGTGAATTTTTTGGAAATTAGTCTGCGTTTGGAAACCTGTAGGTGGTAACTGCTGTTATGTTACATTCTTCAGTCTGGAGTCTGCAACAGTAATAAAAATGCGGTGTTAATTTTGAATTTCATTAATCTTTTTATGTTAAACTTTAGAAAAGAAAATACAGTCAAAGAATAACTGCTTCCCTCCTCTCTGTTAGAGTATTTGAATAATCTAAGTGGTTACTTTGGACCTGTAAATATTCAAAAATGTATCAGTATGTCCTCCCAATGGAAGAGTCAAACCAGAACCAGTTATAACTTGATTTTCTCAGGCCTTGTAGCAATTCAGTAAGTATTGGAGGAATCTGCACACCTCTGTCTTTCTTTTTTTTTTTTCTGTTCACAAAGACCATCTGGCAGAGAAATCATGAGAGAAGAAAGCTTTATTAATTTTTGTCACATTAAACAAAACTGATTGGCAATACTGCTCTCAGTGTTACAAAACATAACATTCATACAAAATGTTTTCAGTATTTGTATTTCTTTACCTCTTAGTATGTTCTCTTCATATATGAAACTATAATCCTACATATGAAATGCTTAGCATTGTATGCAAACAGAACTGTATTGAGTGGTTTTGGATAAGAACGTAACAAAGGTGTTAAATACCTTAAAATAGTTTATAGTCTTGTGATAGGCTAATCTTCTGAGATGGGTACTCTGCTTCCTTATACCTGCTCATCTGCAGATGTCCTTATGTCAATGACTCCAGACACAGCCAATATCTCAACAATGAGACATGGAACTCAAGGAAACTACATCTGGGATGCAGTGCACAACATAACCAGATTTGTCACACTTGTTCCTTCTGCATTTGTGTGGTACTGTGTTACATACTTTTGAAATACATGCTCCTGAACCACTTGAAGAGGTTCTGTAAGCACATGTGCAGTTCCTTGAATGAATATATACTTCATTTTGGTTTTCATGAGGTTGAAAAGGAAGGAAGGAATGTCTGTTCATACTATATCTATCACTTGTGAGATGTTTTACTTTCTAATATGAAAATATATGCAATAAATATTTCGGTTTTAGTAAACGATTTCGCCCTTTCATGTTAACAAAAAAATTCTGATTAGGCAGCAGTCTCTCTAGTTCTCAAAGTAAGCATACTCAGTTGTATGCACCATTGACGAGGTTGAGAATTTTTGTAACTCTTTCTCAAATAACTACATAGACTGCGTTTAAAAGTAATGAGCTGGAGCTGGTTATTTTACGTCCTCTCTACTCAGCCCCAAAGGAAAAAAAAGCAGGCAAAAACATGTAAATCAGGGAAGCGTGGGAAATAAAATAAAAAAGGTGACATTGTGGTACAGTTGCTTCTGACAAAATATGTGATGTTTTCCATCATATTTTTGAATAAGTAAGCTAGATTTCATATCTTTCTAACTCTACAGACTGTGATTTCTATCCTTGCCTACAGCACTTGGATACCATGCTTTCTGAGTGGGCCAGTGTTCTGAAAGAATTTCAACGGGTGAAACATCTCGATAAAGTAAAACAGTACAAGCATAAGAAATTCATTATTTCACGATGAGAAACTGAATTCTGTACACAGAGGATGGAAACAGAGGACTTTCGTGCACCTTAATTTTATTTTTGTGCACCTTAATATTTTAACTCTTTAAAATTAAGATTTTTATTACATCTACAACTTAGTCCAAGTAATTAAGTAGCACAGATTAATTTTTGTTTTGTTTTTGTTTTATAAAAAAAAAAGTCTGTCCGGCTTGAATTGATAACGTCCCTGTTTGGTGAGACATGGCTGAGAACTGTAGATATTAACAGTATTGCAGCTGACCATAGAAGAAGTTTAAAAATATAATAATAATAATAAAACAACTAAGTAGGTATTTTCAGTGATATCTGACTGAAGGTTTTTTCCTTGTAGGAGAGGGAAGACTAGGCAGTTCAGACTCTGCTTTTGTCAAGTGTATCCTACAACAATTCTTGTGAATTTATAGTTTCTTAAGGAATTGTGTATTGTAATAATGAAAGTTCAGTTTGCACTTGATGCAAACAGTAAGAAAAACTTGATCCTGCTTAGGAATGGGATTTGAGAAAGGAAGTAAAAATTTTGTCTCACTGGATGCTAGCTAGTGCATCTTTCCTTACAAGGCGTGCAAAAACACTTAATGTTTGCCTTCGGCCTGCTTTAGCCACGTCTGCAAAGACCCTGTTCAGAACTGTGTGCTAGAGCTTTCCTGACAGCCTTTGAGTACCTGAGGAACCAAGAAATGGTGACTTTTAGGACAGCTGCATAACAAGGGTTCTGTTCACTAAAAATACAAGGTTTTAGAAATGTCAGATGTTTGTTAAGCCATAGCATTTCAGAAGTTAAGTTACAGAGTTTCACCATATCTTTAAAAAGAGTAGCTAAAAACATACACAGAATTATGAATGTTTTGTTCGGAATAGAGTTCTAGTGTTTGTAGAAAGCAAAGTCCAGCACAGACTTTGTTTATATTCTGAGAAGTTCAAGAGGAAGACGTATTGTTTGGATTGAAATGTTTTAATTGTAAAAGTCCACTCACCTTTTTACACTATATTCTTATTTATTTTTTTTATCAGTAAGCCAGGTGAATTAATTTATGCAGCTTTAAAAGCAAAACAACTTACTGAACTGAATGGAAATATTTATTTTGTCACTTTAAATATAGAAATTCTTACTTTCATGTTTTTTTTTTCTAGTTTTAGCAAAACTTTCTGAAAAAGTTAAAGGAGAGGAAAAAAGGCAATGATCTTGATAATGATGCTTGTTGAAAAAACAGATGTTTCATATGAAACTGGCCTTTAACAGTGCTTCTTTTGAAGGTTGTGTCTTTGAACACAGAATGTTTAATAAGTGTACACAAATATTTTTTTAATCATGTTTTCTTTCTCTTCACAGTGTGAAGTGCCTCCAGAAGGCTGTAAAAGATCCTTACCATATTATTTGTCGACCATGTGCTTGTAAGCTGGAAATTTGTGCCAAATGTGGAAAGGAAGAAGAGATTGTAATTCCGTAAGTAGCTGATAGATTATACAGTTTCAGCACTGCACTTCATTCTTCCTCTTTATTAAAAGCTTGTTTGGAAACTGCCAAGAAGCTGTTGTACTTTATGCCATATTCTGAATAATCATGACAGGAATCAGTAGGAGTCATCAGCTTCATTTTCTTTTGCTGAAACCAGGATGGAATGCTTATTGATGTTAGTAGGGCTGGGCCAAATAATTCTTACTTGGATAAGACACTTGATTTTAATACCAAAGGATAAATGGCATCTCTTCTTTAGGAACAAAGTACTTCAAAATGGATTTAAGTATAGAGCACCATAAAATATGTGTGAGACAGTTTACTGTTTGCATTTTGTGTGTCATTTGATGATTCAGTTACCAGTAAACAAAAATAAGCTAAAGAAGGACAGATACTGAGTACAGTTACTGCAATGTGTTTAGCGGGCTTCTTTATTATTATTATTCTTTTACCAGCACAGTCTCTTTTCTGAACATTCTATATTAATTTGCTAGCATGTGACAACTGGCCAGCAGTTGATTATTTAGTCAGACAATTTATGTATGAATACATATCTCTATATATTCTTTTTTATTCATAGACTCTTTTCCTTTACTGTCTCTTCTATTCAACATGAAAGTAATTTGCGGTTATTTTCCCTCCACCTCCTTTCTTCTCCATCCTCTTCCATCCCAGGTAGAATACTCAGTGCTCTACCCTCTTCTTGTTTAAGAGAGAAATTCCAAGAGTAGCTGGTGATAACTTATTCTTGATTTCTGCAGGATTGATAAAGGACAAGACAGATCTGAGAGTAAGAACACTGAAAATGGCCAAGAGAGTGGATCAGAGGACGAACCTGATTTTGACACAAACTTCAGTAGTACAGACAATGAAGAAGATGCTGATGTGCTTGAAGAAAGATTAAAAAATATGAATTTTAAAAGGACAGAGGTCTAAAAAGTTGAGCTTCTGTAAGAGACAGTATGCAATCAATTGTGATAGACTGTGTTTGCCTTAAACTTCTGCTCTGACAACTTGACCTGACATGTAAGGTCTTCACATATAAATGCTGGTACAGTGTATTTTGACAGTTGTTGGGGGAGTTGTACAAATAAATATTTTCTTGTATTAAAGGCAGAATTTCTTGTGAAATGACTCAGAATGTGAATATTTTAAGTACAGTTATTTTTTCTTATATGTAACAACTTCCTCTCGTGAATAAACCCTCGGTGTAATTGTTCTAAATTCAGTATTACATGCCTGGTGCATTGCCATTTAGAAGGCTACATGGATGTTTGTAGTACGAATAAAGAGCACTGTCATAAAAAGGAAAAGCTAAGTAATTTTAATATATTTCTAAGGAAAGAACTTTCATTTTCGGTCAATAAGTTTCCAGACAGGGTCATTACCCTAGAACATACCAAGTGGCCGTTACTCTTACACCTGCTATTTCTTTTCTGTGGAAAGAAAAGAGTGCCTAAATGCCATCACTAGGTGTGCATTACATATTTGTGATCTTATTACCAATGTTTGGAAATGAAAAAAGCTCAAGACTTTTTGGAGTTTCTCATACAAGTTTCACACTTTCTCTTCTTTTAAATGTAGGTCTAAGTAGTTTGCTCTGATACAAAAACACTTGGGTGTCATGTCATGATTCTGGTATAGAACTACATTTATCTCACTACTACAGGTGTTTTAACATTATGCAGCAAGGTATTTTATTACAGTCTTCCCAGTTTTCAGTTCTTTCTAGGGGTTATTTCAATGTAGACTAAGCTCTAAGGACTTAACTGAAATTAACTTTTACTGCATTCAGGGTGATTTAATTTCTTCTTTATTATCTGCTACATCTATAAATAAAGCAGAAGAAATACTTCCTGGTGATTACATGGTTTGACCTATGAACAGATGACGATATACTATGGAGTTTTTACTGACCACGTAACAGCTATCCAGCTTATTTGGTGTTCTGTCTGCTTTGCAGGCATAACAAAAATTTGATTCCCAAACTGGCCTCTTCAAATGAGTTATGAGGGACTTGGATTCTAGAGTGAGTTTTTGTTGTTGGTGGTTTTCCTCCCCATAAAATGAGGGAAATCCTTAAATCTGTTTCTTTTGGGTGGAGATAGCCACCCTGTGGCTGCTTTAGTTACCCTTAACTGAGAAGAAAGTCTACCTACCAAGACTTACCAAGATGTGGAGTGCTAAGACATACAACAGTCAGTATTCTAGAGTCTGTTGCGGTTGAAATGACAGTATTTAGTATTGGCATTGGTACACAACAGCAAAATTCTTGTAATTGGTTGTGGAGCATAGAGCTCGTACTGTTTATTAATAACTGCTTATATGCTTGTTGCTACAGATAAGGTCTTAAGCATAAGCCTTTTCTTATCTTGTAATTAGGTTTGTCTTTCATGTTTATATTCTTCAATGACACATTAAAACATCCCATTTACCTTTTCTATACTATTTGTAAGTTTGTATATTGATATCTAAAGTATACTTTTCAAATTATCTCTAAGGTCTAGTAATCATGTGTGTTTTTTTCTTGTTCTGCTTTTTTTTTTTTTTTTTTTAATTGCTGTTCCTTTTCTGTGCTGTCCTTCTGCTTTTGTAGAATTTGATTATCTAAGATTAATTTTTCTGTTCCATGTGCATTTTTTGCATAGGTAGATTTTTGCAAAGTATTTTGTGATAACCATGAACAGTAAACTATTGAAAAACATGGTCTTTTCAATTCCTGTGATGCATCGTGACTTTTATGGCTCCTTACTGAGACAAAGTCTAAAGTTTACTAAGTATTTCAGTGGTATTCTATGCCTGTCCTTCTGGAGTTGTTTATTACATAGTTGTCTGCAGTCTTAAAGGACTAGGGCTTATAACTGAAACTGCCCATCTCCTTCTTTCCCCACTATAAATATCTTGTTATATGTTGTATAAGCTAAACAAATAGCTTAGTGATCAAACACAGATTCTTTCACTCAATTTAAGCTAATTAATCACCTTAACGTTTTTATAAAGGTGATGGCTTGGCCTGGAAGAGTCAGGTAGCAAAGGAAGTAGTAAGGTATGCTTAGAAGAGACTGGAAACTGGCCTGGAGGTCACGTTACATTGACAGATACGTCCTCCCACCGTACAGCAGTGACGTCTGACTTTATGTGACACTGTCTGTTGTCTTGCCAGCTGACGTTGGTAAAGTTAGAGTAAACATGGAATATCCCAAACAGACGCTGCAAATGACTGCTGGTGGTGGGTTGTAGTTAATAAGTAATCCAGAGGCAGTTTCAGAGGGGCTAGTTGAAGCCATGGGTTTCATAAAAAGTGAACGTGGCTTTTGAAAGTGATATACATAGAGGAAACGTTCTTCCTTCCACATGGAAAAAAATGGTAATGGTCTAGCCCTTTGTCCAAACGTGAAAGGAAATCCTGAAATGATAGGAAAACGTGTTGTGTAGCTGGCAATAGCTGTATGGGAAAGTAAGGGGAAGGGCTGCCCTGTCAAAGTGGTGACCTGACCTGCCAGTGCAAGGGAAGAGCAATGCACCCAGATGAACAACAAAACCCACGGAAGTTAGAAAACATCTGAAATTAACATCTTTGTGTGACGTAAGTAATCCTCCGCTCAGAGTTGACTGGGGCAGTGATCAGTTCAACAGATGTTGAAACTGAGATGTTGTGACTGAGCACAGCTACAGTGGTGGCTGTCTCTGAAGACAGGCCTTGATTTTGGCAAGAGTTCTGTCTTTGGTCTTACCTGTGCTTAAAACATGCGCTGCTAGAAACAATTGCTGCAACTAAAACCACATACAATGGTGGTTGTGAGCTCACAGAACTCCGAACGAGAGTTTGCATGCATTTGCTATGACAGGAATAAAGAAGTGTCTTTTACTGAATATACTTCTAGCAGGGCAATAAAAGGAAAAATCTTAGCTTTTTTTGTTGTTGTTGTTGTTTGTTTTGTTTTGTTTTGTTTTTGTTGGAACATCTTTGGAATATCACTAAGATTATTTTTATAAGACTTAAGTAACAGTTCTGAATTTCATTTTTTTACTTTTATTTTTTTTCGTGAAGCACTTAACTGAACAGGATTTTTTAGGGGCAGAACCTCCTTTAAGTACTGACCTTTGATAAAATATTTTAATGAGAAAATCAAAGGAAAGATCAAAAGTCACAAGAGATTTCTGAAACAATCTTTAGGGTAGATACACAACAGAAATAATATTTAGATTAAAAAAAGAGATTTTATATTTTGAAAGATTTCTACTTCTTCTTTTACCAACAAAAAAAAAAAAAAGTAATCTTTGAAAGACGGGAAATAATATCACCATTAGTGCAGTATATTGAGATGTAGTTTAAGTGATCTGATGACTGGGGGATTTCAGGATTTTAACTGAACCTTGTGGGTGCTTACCTAATGCATTACTGAAGAAGAGAACGATGGATGTTAATAATTAGTAATCTGACAAATAAAGGAAATGCAGTGATGCTGCTGACACAGTTGGATTCCTGTTAACTGATTGTGCTTATGAGTGTTATCAATTCTCATTTAGTGTGACTTAGCGCTGACAGTAATTAATTAGATAATGGACTGTCAGCCTGTCTAAGTAATGCATGCAAGATGATTCTCACTTCACAAGAGGAAATGCTTATCATAGGCTTGAGCTGTCAGAATTTGTCATTGTTGACTTCATCAGGTTTTGGGAAAACAAAATTCCCATATATAAAGATTTCTTAGGACAATCTGAATTCATTGCAGCATAAGAGTCCAGTATGGACACAGTGCTGCTTCCTATCACAATTCCCTAACTATCTTCTTTGTCAAAGTTTGCAGGTATCTCAGACACATACTATATTCAAATCTTTTAAAGTATAAACTGATGCAAAAATCATTGCCAATGATTTACTTCTAGCTATGCGTGGGACTGGGCTGTTCCTTTTTCGTTTTGGCTGCTGACTAATCTGTATTCCTCTGGAGTATATAATACCAGCCTCTGTAGGCTTATAGGACTACTGGTTAATTAAGAAAAGGATGGGTAGTTTTCTCCCTATAATGGGCATGTACTTGTATGCCGAGATGCAAATCATAGCATTAGCAAGGAAAATAGAGGAAAAAAGTAGCAGGTAGTCAAATATGAGCCACCTAGCAACCCTCTAGCCCTTCAATTATATGTCTTCTTTGTTCAGGAGTTCTCACAAATAAATGGACTCTGGTAGAAAATGCAAAGCTACCTCTGCTTACAGGAAGCATCTGGCTGACTTACACAGCTAATGAGGAGGTATTTGTAAGTAGCATGAGGAGACATTCTTAATAATGAGACATTTAGGGAGCTGGTCATGCACACTGTCAGCATCTGTTTCACTTCATTCCTCTGCCTGCCTTTTATTTGAAAGGTATAAAGATCAAAAAGCTATGTATGAAAAAGAAAGTACATGTTCTGCATACAGAACTGCTGTATATGTTCTGCTCTCATCAGATAGAGCGAGTATGGATGTATGGGTCTTGCCCTCAAAACAGTTGAAAACACTCCAGTATTTGAAGTGAGGTTGACCTGTCCAGGGACTGATAATGTATTCTCAGACAAACCACCTGTAGTAGGCTAGAAATGAAATACTTGCCATATTTCAGGTTCCATATTTTGTTGCTGGAACTTCTAAAACAGTTAGGATGATAGGTGTTTGTTTGTTTGTTTGTTTGTTTGTTTGTTCCTACAGAAGTCAGTGAGAAAACTACTTTGTAAGTTGAACTCAAAATTCAGTTATTGATAAAAAGTTTGTATTTGAAGACTTGAAAAGAGGGACTGAAGACCATATCCAGCATATTAGGATTTGACCTGAATTTCAGATACATAGCATCTGTACTTTCATTTACCTTTGGCATGGATCTAGAAACCCAAGTTAGAAGGGTCTGGTATAGTCACATAACTAAAAGTGCTTTAAAAGAAGTACCAAATTGTTTTATTATTTATTTATATATTTTTACAACTGCAACACGGGCCATGTTTTTGTACAAAATCATATTAACCCATATGGGTTATGTATGCTGTGAATAGTAGCACTCACTTTAAGCCTCTCTTTTTAGGACAGATTGCATTTCTGAGACTCCAGTTCATCACACCTATGTTTCTATCCCTTGGCTTTCTCTTTCCTAAATACTATGTGAACAAGTGTGGCATAATGTATGAAAAGAGTCCATGAAGAGCAGATACAGTTTACATGTTAATGTACATAGCAATAGTGAAACTTCTAGCATTTATTAAAGCAATAACTGCAAGCTACAAGATAGTTTGAATTGCTTTTTCTCATAAATCTTATGAGTCTCCTGACTATTTTTTCCTTTATCCCACAGTCTGGTTCTGCACTGTGGAAGTTGCTAGTTTGAGTGACATCTGATACAGCCTTTGACTGAGAATAACAATACATTTACTCCAGATTACTCACAGTAACAGCAACAGAGTTGATGCTAGAACCATAAAGCAAACTGCTTCCTTCAAAATAGTGATACTTGTGAGATGTATGTGAAGTGAAATGAAGTCACAGGTCTTGCAAAGGAAATAAAAGGACTTACAATGCTCTGTGTGATAGTAGAGAAATGCAGAATAACCCTAAACCTTTCATTTCCCAGGAAAAATAAACCCCATAAAAGAAGACAATATCTGTTCTTTCACCAACAGCAGATTTACTCTTACTTACATGACAATTTTTTTTTTTAAGTCTTTCTCTGGGAATAACATAACTCATGCTCAAAGGTTAATAACTCTTCATCAGTGGCTCAGTCTTCCTTACAATCTAGTGATGAATCCTCCCAGAATGGAACAAGCTTGTACATGCATTATTTGGAGAAAAGACACAATATATCCTTTATGTTATAAAACTGTAACCCTATGCCCTGAAAAGACCAAACCAATGAGGAATTTGGCATAAATATCTAGAATTATCAAGACCTCATACCATTATGCCAAAATGTTCCTCCTTTGGGAAAATGTAACAGGAATGATTAAGTCATCTCAAAGTTATGCAGTGAATAGAAACTTGAAGATACGCTTTTTAATGTGTTTCAGGGAAAAATAAAAATAAAATCTTACACTCTACAGTCTTTATATTAGCTTGGGTTGCATTGGGGTATAATTAGTAGTGACATTACGATCTCTCAACAGCAAGACAATTTCGTATTGGATTGCCACATTCAGCTAGCTGTTCAATTCGCATACTCATTGCTCAGCTTTTCTCTAAGGTCTGTGGAAGCCAAACAACAGTGATGGCTGTCTATGTACGTTACTTCAGAAAATCCCATTAGCAGCAGACTGGCTGTGACTCAAAAAGGGCTGCAGTGCTCACCCAGACAATTTCAGAAATGTGTCCCATTGGGCATTCTTGTCTCCTGCCACTCCAAGCATGCAGCAGCCCAGACCTCTCTCTTCTATAGAGGTTAGAATTAAAAGTGTGTATTGTTCCCTCTCTGAGTGGGGAAGTTTGGCTTGCCATTAATGAGAATGCAGTGCGTGAATCAAAAGAAAGGATAATGTATATGCCTCTAACATGTAAATGGAGAAAAGGGTCTCCATCAAAAATCTGAAGGTGTCAGGCAGGGTGCCCAAGCCAGGTCTGTCCAAGAGCCATTTAGAGGCCAGAGAGAGAGAGAGAGAGAGGGGACACTAACTGAAATATGCACAGCACCAAGCTCGTGAGTATGGAAAAAAACAGAGGTTCACACAGCCTGCAACTGCCTCTCTTCAGCTTTAAAGACTCCAGCTGTCATTGTAATGTGCATGGAAATTAATCTAAATAACAAACCTACCTCTTTAGCATAATTAGTCTGACAACAAGTTAGTGTTTATTGCCCCCTAGCATGCTTAATGAGATTTGCAAGCAGGCTCCAAGGAATGAAATACCTTGTTGCTCTTTGAATTCTTTATTTTAGGTGAAAATGAAAGCACATTTGTAATGGACAGAAACTATTCTGTAATGTAGCTGTTCTCCTGGGGTTTAAGTGGAAATTACCTAGCGGTAATAATTCAGATTAAGAATCCAGTTCCTGAAGTTGAAACTATGAATTTACAGTGACAAAATATAGAGTTATCGCTGTAATTTGATGCCTTTTTTTTTTTCATTACTTTCCCCTTTCCCTCTCTCTCCCCTGCCCTCATTGAAGCTATCATTAATGTTATTTACACTATTGAGCAAAGTTCTGTTGATCTGCTGTGTTTGCTTCATAAACAATCCCACTAAGCCATGTTATTTTCCAGCTGGGATTGTCTTGTCCCTTCCTAAAGGTAAGTTGTGTGACAAGAGAGCTTGATTTACTGATTTTTAATAGACAATATTGTTGGTTAAAAATATCTTTCCTAATGAATTTAGCATCAAGTTACCAGGCCTTTCTCTTGCTTTCACATTTCTTTCTTGAGGAATCATAGAACCACAGAATGGGGCTGAAATCCACCTTCAGGGATGGGGCATCCACAGCTTCTCTGGGCAACCTGCCCCCCTGCCCTCATAGTGAAGAACTTCTGCCTTACATCTAATCTAAATCTCTAATCTAAATCTATCATTTTTTAGTTTAAAGCCATTACCCCTTGTCCTATCACTACACTCCCTGACAAAGTCCGTCCCCACCTTTCCTGTAGGCACCCTTGGGAACTAATAAGGTCTCCTTGAAGCTTTCATTCTCCAGGCTGAACAACCCCTGCTCCCTCAGCCTGTAGCTTAAGGAGAGGTGCTTCAGTACTCTGAGCAACTTCTTGGCAGAAACTCTCTTACAACACTAGGTGTCACTATAACAAAGTGAAAAAGTCGGCTTGGAAGCTTAATTCACATCATGCGATGATACGAGCTTTTAAAGCCACTGGGGACCTCAGGGCTCCAGGCTATGTGTCCTGAAAGTGCTTTGTTTTCACATGCTGGAGCTCGTTGACCACATTTTGCCTCACAAGGATACATCTCTCCCTGATCTGTGCAACAGGTTAAGGTTATTCTGCACTTCTAGTGAGTGCTTACAGCTGCTTAGGTGAGGGCTGCTGACGCTTAAACTAGGGAATTCTGCTTTTAGTTTTGAATTTGCTTTAAGGGAAAGCTTAAAATGCCATTCCTCCCAGCCTGGCCTCCACACTGGTATCTGCAATATTGCACATAAGCAAATAGAGAATTTTCAAAAGGCAGGGTTAAAGTCCTTATGTAGTACTCTGGCCTGCTGTCATGTGAATTAAAATAAATAAATAAAGATATCAGTCCACAAACCACCTAAAAATCACACCTAGAAAAAAGGACTAGACATTGTTGTTAACCTCAGCTTATGATTTTTTTCAGTAGTCTTAGAAAACTGGCAGAGAGTGGTTGAGAACCTGAAAATGAAGTCTGAAAACGTGAGAATGAAAAGTGTTTCTACCAAACAACATTTGACTGGGAGTATGTATTTTCAGCAGCAGCTTTTCAGGATTACTTTCAAGCTGCTAGTAGGCAGGGCCTAAAGCATGTGTGTGTCAGGACAAAAAAAATAAATATATATATATATATATACAAAAAAAAAAAAAAAGTTCCTCTGACAGCCAAGAACAAGACCATATGAAAAAAGTGAGGCTGACTTCCCATGCTAAACTTTACCTAAATAAGTACTTGCCTATTTATCATGGTGGGTCTGCCTTGGCTAACAGCTGAATGCCCACACAGCTGCTTGTTTCATTTCCCCTCCTGCAGGATGGGAAGAAAGTAGAAGGAAGTGGAGAAGACCTGTGGATTGAGATAAGAAAAGCTTAACAGGGAAAGCAAAAGCTTCACGTGAAAGCTGAGGAAAATGATGAATTAATTTGCTTCTTCTCATTGGCAGACAGGTGTTTAGCAAGTCCTTGGAAAGCCAGGCTCAATCAAGCATTCTAGTTGCTTGAGAAGACAAACATCTTCAAACATCCCCCTCTTCCCTCTCATTTCCTTGAGCTTTTGCTGAGCTTTGTGTCATACGGTGTGGGATATCCCTTTGGTTCATTTGGGTCAGCTGTGTCCCCTCCCACCCCCTTGCCCATCCCCAGCCTATTTCTTGAAGGGTGACAGAATAGGAAAGAAAGCAGGCCTTGTTGCTGTGCAATTACTGTCCAAAACATCACCGTGTTATCAATACTGTGTGGTCACAAATCCAAAGCACAGCAATATATGGGCTGCTATGAAGACAATTAATACCATCCCAGCCAGACTCAGTATATTTATATGCCATTTCTTTTCTGAATGGTCTCTAAGTTACACCAATCTCAGTTCTGACTACCAAAAACATAAATATTTATAACATTGTTAATATGTAATTTTTAGGGTATCCACATATATCAAACAGGTGAAATGTTTTTCTTTCACTATAAGTTAGTTGATATATTCATTAAAAGGTAAAATGCATGATAAGCAAATCCTTTCCTGAAAGAAAGATCTTAAAAAGAGCAACAAGAACAACAACAACAACAAAAAATCACACATTAGTTAGGTGTTTGAAGGCTCTAGAAAAATAATTATCCATAAAGTGCTGCATGCTTATGATTTTAATATTTGAAATCAAAGGATGACATTTGAGTTTGCAGAGGAGAGATGGTTTGTATTTTCTTCATTTCATGGAAATCTGTCTTCTAGAGAAATCTGAACACAACAATGGTCATGAGCAGGACAAGTTAGAACCATAAATCCTTGGGGCTAGAAATCTATGAATCTATGATGAATAGAAACTATTCATCAGCCATTCCTGAAAACTAAGTTCTTTTTATATTCCTTTCACAATTAATTTTGTACTCTGATCAGTAATCTCTAAAAGTTAGCCGTATGTGTAAGAGCATCCACATCCACACTTATGTGTTGTTTTAATTAGTATTAAAGATCTGTATGGTACTTCATAGAGCAGCACAGCATATTTTTTGTTCTGGGAAGTACTGATGTGTTTTCTGAGAATGACATAATCATTCGTTTACCTTTGGGCATGTCCAGACTATGTAAAAATCAACATGAGTTTGCCTACTAAATCTAATGGTCTGTGGAGCTTGCATTTTCAAATTTGTATTGTGCTAGTGATTATTGCTGCAGAAGTCTGAACACTCAGAAAGAGTAGATTTTTGTGTAAATCTCTTTCCCACCCAACAAATTGATATAACTGCTACTCACTTCTGAAACAAATTCTCTGAGCCAAATCACAGGAGCTGAAGGACATGTCTTCTGATTGTGAAAGACCTGGGAGCAGAGTGGAGTTGGGTGTTTCTGCTTTTTTAGCCATGTTTTTTTTTTTTTTTTTCCTTCTATCATTTTCTCAGGGTGTGGCAGCCACAAAGATTTCCAAGAGGGAGGATGTCTCTCTTGTTGCTGACTGGACTTCCACCCCACCCCTGCATGCAGTCCAGTGGCCAAAGTCTGTACAACTTCCCATTGTCCTGACAATCTCTACTTCCCCTTTTTGTGTGGTTTTAATTCAAGGAGGCTTGACTATTTTCCTGCTGAGAGTATCTCATACACTGAAAGCAATTTAGATTAAATTTAACAGCATCAGTTAAATTTCCTCTTAATTCCCCAATAATTTTTTTTTTTTTTTTTTTTTTTTTTTTTGTTGTTGTGAACTTAAACCATCTCTATGGTAACTGCAGAACAGTATTTCTATATTTGTAACATCACACTGGGGGTGGGCATCAGTGCTCTTCTCTGTTGAAAGGTGTTTTAAATTGAACCTTTATAGTTATAGTCTAAGACTTGCTTAAAACAAAAGATAGGCTTTTTTTTGTTGTTGTTGTTTTGTTTTGTTTTCCAGAGGAGATGCAGGAGACAAAAAAAAAATAATTTTTGTTCACAGTTTCACTCATGAATCACTTGCCTTAACTGTAATTAATGTAGTGACTGGGTTAGCTACACCAGCAATGATTTAGCTGTCAAAAACTCTTCCTTTATATAGTCAAAAGCATAAAAGTATGACAATCAAATGTCTGGTCGAAATCATAACTGATGATGTCATCATGTTTGTGCCATGAATTATGATGCAAGCAAACATTTATAATTAAGGAACAAACTAAAAGCATGAAATGAAAGTGTGTGTGAAACCTAAAACATTCACAATGCAGTTTTCTTTTAGTGCTGATATTAATATCAAATATACATTTTAATATATATATTACAATTAAGTAAAATTAACATCTGTTATCACAGAATAAATCTGATGATTATATTCTTTGTGTATATTTTATGTGCTTTTTAAAATCGTTTCCCTCAGGAAGTTCTTCCTGGTTTACATAAAATAACATGTCACAAGAAGACTCCTTTTGCTTTTCAAATAACAAACATTTGTATTTGTCAATTTCTAAATTTTTTAAATAAAAGATAATATATCCCTCTATAGACCTAGACATATTTTAGCCTTGAATCCTGTTGCCACTAGTGCAAAATGTATTGCCTACATATTTCCAATGTAGTCTCACAGAAAATGGTTTATCTGATATAACTGATCAGGCAGGAAATAGTAAAAGAAAACTGTGTTCTCCTTTGTCAATTGTTTCTTTATTAAGTAAGAAAACATATAGCAAGGCGATTATGTTATTTAGTACTATATTTCAGAAGTTTATAACAGCAAGGTATTGAAAAAGCATGCAAATAAACTAATGATGCAATTGCAATATGGAGTTATTGCTACTTGCATTAGTTGGTTCAAACTTTCAGTGAAGAGTTAATTTTTGGACAAGTATTTCTCAGTCAATTAAGCACCTATTAATGAATTGAAGTCAAGGAATTTCTTAAATTCAAGTAGAATAAAGATGGAAAAAACTTCCTTTCCAAGAATCACCAGCTCTTTTTCATCCTAATTAGGAGTGTGTTGATGAATTTGAGAAAGTGACAATAAATAAATAAATAAAAATAAAAATAAAAATAAAAATAAAAATAAAAATAAAAATAAAAATAAAAATAAAAATAAAAATAAAAATAAAAATAAAAATAAAAATAAAAATAAAAATAGTACTTCCTTTGGCTGGTAAATATAAATAAAAAGAAATATTGTTTTCATGGACACTCTCTTAATCATAATTTTCAGACCTTAATTTCTCTCCTAGAATATTTTTTCTGACATGGAAGGCAGCTACAAGAAGAAGCTGCCTCAATATCAATGCAGAAGGCCTAGAAAACATCCCATGCAGAATAAGCTACTCATTTTTCAAGCTTAAATAATCCTCTTGGCCTTGTGTAGAAAGTCTGATGGAATCATTTCACCTTATGAAAAAGAAATCTTATAAATCCATTGTCAACTTAAAAAAACAAACAAACAAACAAACAAACAAACCTTGACCTGGTTGTTTCATTTTCTTTTGCTTATGTTATCAGTTCCTTCCTTTGGCATTTGTTGTTTTCCAGACTTCAGGAGCACTCTGATTAATTTCTATGTTTTATCACATCTAAAGCAGTTGAATTCATTTGAACAATTTTACTGAGTTGGGGCTAACCCCAAATATAACATAGTTTCAATGGGGTGGGCCACTTTCAGGAAAAAAAGAAAAAAAGAAAAAAGAAAAAACAGCAAAACAAATGGGAAAAAAAAAAAAAAAAGTATGTTCCCTCCCTGTTTCTGGTTTAGAGGTTTAGAGGTAAGTAACCATGGTGACAGCAAAAGCTTAACTTCTGCACAAACCCTGTGATTGCCATCATTCACAGCTTTGCTCCCACCTTAACACCACCCCTAAACAACCACCTTGCTGAAATAATTCCATTGCTTTGTAACCTGATGCTGACTGCAAAGCTTGTTATAATTTATCCTTGTTATAATTTATTCTTAAACTGCAGCTATTGTACCATGCAGCAGATTATCTCTAATCTCATATCTATATGGCAATTCTTCTGTTAAACTGAAAAAAGCTGACCAAACAAGTCCAAAGAACATTCTCCACAGGCAAGATAAGATGTTGAAAACACTTAAATGACTAGTGAGTCCATACTCCTTTCCCAGGCTGTACTGGTGCCTCCACATAAGAAGTTCACTGGTATGACCCTTCAGGTTGCCAATTCACTTTTGATGGGAGTCTGGGGTTTGTGGGTGCTCAGATGTGTGTACCTGCTGAGAAATGTTACATGAGAAATGTCTCTGCTGTGCTGGGAGGCCCCATGTGTAAAGGCCAGGAGGAAGGTGATGCCCAGATTATTGCTGGATGGGGACATAGGGGCAGCAGAAGGAGCCCACCACTTCTCAGCCCTGCCAGCTCTTTGGATGCACAGTGCAGCCACCACCTTCAACAAGGGAACCACCTTCAACAAGGGACACCAGCATGCTGCATGCGTTTGGAGATGCATATTGGTTCTTCTTGTCCAGCGAGGAATAAAGCCTAACACTGACAATTAATCCCCCCAAAGTTGTTTTTCTGTCCTCCAAATCTTTATAATATCTGTGTTGACACAAACACGTTTTGCATGGTGGCTTAAGTGTACCATGCATATTCACTCTATGGAAGATCAGATAGATTTCCACGTATTGTCCCCGTTAGTAGGAGTACAAAGAGTGGGTTATCTGATCTACAAATGACCTTTAGAATCTTTAATGCATATCTCTATAAATGGACCTTACAATAAAGGGAGGCCTACCTGTAAAATGTTCTGCTTACAAAAAGTGCACCCAGATGTATCAGATTATGTGGCTCCAGCAAAACCAGAGCGGCAACCGTTCACCTGGTTGGCTGGTCTAGCATTATTATGATGGCTGAGATCAGATTCTGGGAAAATATCTTCTTTTGTTTTTTGTTTTGTTTTTTTTTTTTTTTGCTCCAGTGGTTTGTATACCTCTTGGAAGAGTTAAAACAAAAACAAAAACAAAAAACAAAACAAAACAAAAAAAAAAAAAAAAAAGAACAAACAAACAAACAAAAACACATAAGAACAGGATTAGAATAAAGGTTCCCTAGTGATTTTGTTGTATATTTGTGCACAACACATTTTTGTCAAACAATTTCAGTACAGTGTTTTTTTAAAAGGACAGAAATTCACCCCAGACTAAACTTCATTGAGCAAAGTCTAAGACAAGCATGAGCTTGCATTTAAACATGCGTTGAACTGAAAAGAGGAAACTGAGGCCTCTTGTTGTTGAAAACCAGCTTTCATTTTAACAGTGAAAGAGTTCATCTCTGTAGGGATGTGACTGCATTAACACCAGCAGCAGAGTGCCACATTACTAGATTTTGGTGCAAGATGACAAATGAACAAAGGATTCTGATAGCTACAATAGTTTTTCCTAAAGCAGCTATAAACCCCACACAGTGCATGCAGACTTCCAGACATTATCTGGAGCATTGATAAAATTGTATTTTACTTTTCTAAGTAACAGGAACACAGTATACTATCCTTCCTTCATTACTGGAAATTACGTTTTGTGGCTGTGGAAGAAAGGTCAGTGTGGCTTTGGGAGCCTAAGAAGGCTTTTTGGGGTCCTGTCTGGATAAAGAGAAAGATTCTCCCTGCTTCCCCATGTGTGTTGTGAACACAGTGCTGGCTGGGCTGGGGACAGCTGAGCAGGAGCGTGGGCAGGGAGCAGGAAGAGGTCAGACTAGGTGATCACTTCCCTTTGCCTATGCTCAAAACCACTGTGGAGTAAAACTGGAGATGCATGTGTGATGATAAAAATAGGGGATATAAATTGAGCTCTCATTCTTTTGGGAGTATGCCAAACCCTACCAGCTGAAGATAATCTCTCCAAATACTTTCTGCTGCCTGATGGTTCTTTTCTTAACTTCAGCTAAGCCTTCTCCTGCAGCACTTGTCACTGAGCTTTAACACAATTTAAATTACCAGGTGAGAAAGGCCATCTGTCTGGAAAGCCAGTTCCTTGTTTAGTTTCTAATGCAAGGACTGCTTTGGAGATGACAATGTTGTTTTATTTCTTGCATTTCACAAGCACACTGTAATAGAAAACATACATGTCATCGAGCATTTCTGTTGTATGCTCTCTGTCAAAAACATCTAAACCATTTTTTTTAATTTAGAAAGATGTTAAAGTGCTTGACATTTTAAATCCCCTAGCCTGTATGTGTACCAGTCATTTAGTGTAGAAAACAAATACGTGTTTGATCCAAGTATACTGAAGTAATTTTTGAGAAGTAGAAAAAAAAATTCTAAGCTGTGAAAACTGTATTTTTTACTACACTTCCTGAGTAACAAAGAAGAAAAATGGTATCTTAAAAAGAAGGAAGGAAGGAAGGAAGGAAGGAAGGAAGGAAGGAAGGAAGGAAGGAAGGAAGGAAGGAAGGAAGGAAGGAAGGAAGGAAGGAAGGAAGGAAGGAAGGAAGGAAGGAAGGAAAAATGTACCAGTCTTTGAATTAATTAGGGTATTTTATTCTCCACAAAACATGCATGGCTGGTTGATGCAGAGACTTAAAAGGAGGAGTCAGAGAAAAAAAGATGTGAACACAGAAAATCTGTGCTAAATTCTGAGTGTACTCTGTATGTTCCTGTTCCACTTACCACTTCATCTAGCCCTTCTGAAATTAGGGTGTGGAAGATTTCTGGGGGGAAGTGTTTTTGTGGGAGGGAGGGCTTTTATTCTTTCCTTTTCTGTGGAATATTGATCAGCAAGTAAACTTCAGATTAGAGCCTTACTTTTTCTCAGGTCGGATCTGGACTGATTTGAAATTATTTCTAGTCTGTCTTACTTCAGCACAGCAGAAGCATCTACATGGCTCAACATGCTTTATTAATGAAATGAAACACTATTCTCACTTGTAGCATCTGGACCTGTTAGTGACTTTGATCTGTTTGCCTCGCAGGCAGACATACCACAAGACTGAGTGATGCAAGGCAAGCAGTGATGGATTTTGTAATATTTGTTTGTTAGTTGCATAAAAACAGTAGAACTAAGACAAGGACATTCATTGCATGACTGTTAGAGGAATTCAGAAAACTGATGCCTAATTTGTCCTTCTGGCAAACCAATAACACACACATTCCACATGGTGGAAGAGACACAATGGACTGCTTTTCATCTCTATAAATAAATAGATAAATAAATAAACAAATAAATAAAGGGGGGGGGGGGTGAGAGAGAGGGAGGATTTCTTTTCAGATCAAAACAACCAAATTTGCTTATTTTTTTCATCAAAGAGGTCTTGAGCTGGGCCATCTTGATCTCAAGAGACATAAAGCAAGCAAAGACTGTGAACACCAAAGCCAGTAAAGAAGCACGTGGCATGGCATTTGTAAGAATTGACAAGCATATTTGATTAGTGCTTGATTTTCCTCTGTTAACAGCTCTCTTAATAGCTGAACATTAGCAAAAGCATAGAAGAAGTTTTGAGGTTTGTCTGATCCCATCATGTCAATCCACTCCCACCTAATATTATCAGTTGCATGTACTGGGTTTAGTAGTGCGGGGACTGCAGGGACAGCCTCTGTAAGCAGAGCCCAGCAGTTGCCCCATGTCAGGTCAGAGGCAGCTCCAGCTGGCTCCCAGTGGACCTGCTGCTGGCCAGAGCTGAGCCAAAAAACCTGCTGCACAACAACAGCAGGGAAAGTGAGGGGTGAAAAGCCGCCAGGCAACCCCCAAGGTGAGTGCAGCAGGAGGTGCTCCAGGCAGGCAGCAGCAGTTCCCCTGCAAGCTGTGCAGGGAGAGGCCCCCGGTGGAGCAGGCTGTCCCCCTGCAGCCCATGGGTCCCACATGGAGCAGATCTCCACGCTGCAGCCCCCCCATGGGTGGAGGAGCCCCCAGTGGAGCAGGTGGATGTGGCCTGGAGGAGGCTGTGGCCCATGGAGAGCCCCCGCAGGAGCAGGCCCCGGGCCAGAGCTGCAGCTCGTGGAGAGGAGCCCATGCAGGAGCAGGGGTCTGCGGGGAGCTGCCGCCCACCCGTGGGGGACCCGTGCTGGAGCAGTTTGCTCCTGGGGGATGGATGGACACCATGGTATGGAGCCGTGTGGGAGCAGTGCTTGAGGAGCTGCTGCCTGTGGGCAGCCCCCGCAGGATCAAATTGGGAAGGATGGCATCCTGTGGGAGGGAACCCACGTGGAGCAGAGTGACCATGAAGGAGCAGCAGAGATGAAGCGTCAGGGACTGACCACAGTCCCCATTTCCCTGTTCCCCTTCACAAACCAGGGGGAGGAGGTAGAAGAGGGTGAGTAGGGGAAAGGTGTTTTTAGTTTGCTTTTAGTTTCTCAGTGTGCTGCTCAGCTAGTGATAGGTATTAAATTATATTAATCTCCCTATGCTGTTTTACCCATGACAATAATTGTTGAGTGATCTCCCTGTCCTTATCTCAGTCCTTGAGCCCTTCCCGTTGCATTTTCTCACTTTTTTTTTCTTGCAGGAGGAGGAGTGAGAGCAGTTGTGGTGGAGTTCAGCTGTGTAGCAGGGTGAAACCACCATGTTGCAACACCACCAAAATGCACACTGTATGGTGGTTACTGTATAGTGGTTAACCACTGTATCTGCCTGTTGTTTATGTCCCTACAATGTTCTTTACGCTTTAATACAGCAGGGACCTGAGATAAATATTACCACAGGGAATATCTGAGGAACAAATGCTCCTCCCACAAATAATGTCTTTTAAAGTTGGTTTTATCAATCCTCGCATATTTATTTTCCAGTGTTATGCACACTAATATTCAAATCTTTCATAGAATTAACGGAATATAATCATTATCATGATTACTATGGTTACATTATTATTACAATTTAACCTTGCAGATGGCTTTTGAAAATGTTGGCATCAGAAGTGCTGCTAATCAGCCCAAGTGGTCTAACTGTAGCTTTTTCTAAATAATAAAACTATGCTTACAGTTCACTCTTGTACAGCAAGACTACAAATCTTCTGATTTATTGGGACTACATTTCTCTTACTGTGTTTCCAAAAACCAAAAAATAAGTCAAAAGTTACCTTATGGAGCCTGCAGGCTGCTGATGTGGGATGACCTGGCATCCCAGCCCATTTGCTAGAGACCTCATCATACACCACATCATCATCATCATGGCACAGCTCTTAACAAAGACCCTTCATCCTGCTGCACCCCTACTGTGACCAACCTCGTGGCCCTCTAAGATGTGGCCTTGGAACCAGTGGGACATTATGCTCAGCCTCATTTATGGGCAAGGAGGAATCTTATCTCATACAGGTAATGCCTAAATATACTTGTTAGGCTGATGAAAATCTTAGCAGTCTAATTCAAAATTGTTAGTCTTCTAGATCTAGTTATTACAGAAAAGGAAACGATAATATCACAGTTAGAAACTTCTGCATTGAACATTCTCAGTAATAATACAATTGAAATTTTAACACACACTTAGTAGCTACTATTATACTGGGTGTGGTGGGGATGGAGTTAACTTTCCCTGCAGTGGCCCATATAGTGCTGTGCTCTGCACTTGTAGCTAGAACACCACTGGTATCACACCAGAGTTTTGTCTTTTGCTGAGCACTGCTGGCACAGCATCAAGATCCCCTCCAACCTCCCCAAAGCCAGTAGGCTGGGGGTGGGTGAGAGGTGGGGAGGGGACATCATCAGAACAGCTGACCCAAACCTACCAAAGGGATATTCCATACCATGTGGTGTGACACTCAGCAATAAAAGGTGGGAAAGAAGGAGAAGGGGAGGTCATGTTATGAAGATGTCTGTCCTCCTATATAACTGCCACGTGTATTAAAGCCCAGCTTCCCAGGACATGGCTGAACATTACTTGTTAATGGGAACTAGAGAATAATTATGTTTTTCTCTCTCTATGCTTCTCTGCAGCCTATGGTTGTTTTTTCCCTCTTCCTTTTCTCTTTAATCAAATTATCTCAACCTGTGAGCCTTTGAGCCCTGGAGAGAACAATACCAGCAGCTGTTAGCCTCCAGAGTCCTTTTGGGAAGAAAATGACGTCTATGTTGCTCATTGCTTCTTTCTCTCCACTTGAGGTCATTTGCGTATTTGCTAATGTGTTTTAACATCTATCTCCAGTGGTCTGTAGCACCATGCTACATCCAAATTTATCACTTATGATGCTTTTTGCTTATGCTTTTACTATTTCTTTGTTCTCTTTTTTATCCCTAAAGCCACTTCTGGCAGTCTCTGGTCTGTACTTCTTTAACTGATCATGGGTGAGCTTTTCATAGCTTTAGGGTCTCCAGTGCCAAGCCTGTGCCCTATCACTTATCATCCCATGCCTGTACTCCTCTGAACTACATCCTGTGCCTCACTTCTCAAAGCTTCTGCTGACATGCCAGGCCTGATTTACTCTTTGCTGTGCCATTGTGTTAGAGCTGAAAATATCTCATTCTACATGGAAAAACAGCTTGTTACTTCTACCTGTACAAAGCTATGGTTGTACTGTGCAAAAGTAAAACAAATTAATTATTGACATTTGGTCAGTTAAAGAAATTGCTTCTGTGGTCAGGTAAAACAAAGCTGTAGGTCATGAAAATATCAGACAATGTAAGCCTGACAAGCCTCAGCCATGAGGCTTCCAAAGTCAGTACAAAGCGTGAGGCCTGTGACCAGCAAAATCAAGGCTGCATCAT
This sequence comes from Aythya marila, assembly GCF_965140915.1. NCBI lineage: Eukaryota > Metazoa > Chordata > Aves > Anseriformes > Anatidae > Aythya > Aythya marila. The sequence goes on along the minus strand of NC_139080.1, from coordinate 39,457,949 downwards.
AGGGCTGCATGTTCTGACAACTCCTGTGACCATGTCTGATGTCTCTGTTTGCTCTCTCCTGGACACTGTGTTAATGCTGACTTTTAAGACATCTTCTGGACAGGTGACAGCTGAAGCTGCTTAACAGTCCCCGGATGACAACCAAGTACAGACAAAAAAGGGACAAAATCACAGCTTTTGAAGTGAAGACATTTAGCTTAGTCTCAAGAAGCAACAATGGTATATATCTATATACATGCCAGGTCTGCATCAAGGAAAAGAAACAGAACCTGAGATAATAGAATTGATCTTTGGCACATACAACTTCATGATTACAAGTATAAAACAAGCTCTGTGAATGGCTATGCAACATTTTCCTTTGGGGAAGAAAAAAAAATAAATAATAATAATAATAAATATATATATATATATATTATAATTCTCAGCCTTGTCCTGTCTAAAGTTTTCAGTGTGATTCCAAATTAACTTTAGAAAATGCTCATGTGATAAAGGAGTGTTCCTGTTTTACATTAAGTCATGCTCAGTAAAGAAATAGGAAAAACAGGAAAACAATATTTTTAAGATGAGTGTCTTTTTCCAATACTATAAATCTAGTGAACTCTATGTGGCTGTGCAACTCCTGACATGTACATACAAATGAACAAATAGAAATAGCAAGTGGCTCAGTGATTTTGCTTTACGTTTATATGTTCAGGATTAAAATAGAAAACACAACCCTCTATTGTGTTAAAATAAAACGAGGGAGGAAAATGTCAAGCTGACAAATTGTGTGTGTTCAATGTGTCTTATTCAGTTCTGGTAAATTAGTATTATCTAAGCAGTGGCTATATCACTTCAAACCTTCTAGAAAGCGTGAAGCACAGATTTATTTCCTAGACAAACTTAGTTGAGATAATAGTAGAAAATTAGTTGGTTGGCTGTTTCACAGAAATTTCTTGTGGAGGAAAAATGCATGTGCTTATATTTTCCAGTTTGATTTTAGGTAGTGATTGTGCTTAATGCTCTGTATAACCCTTTTTCACACTGCAAATTGGACAGATTTTATAAGGGGGGAGGAGGAGGGGAGGAGGAAGAGGGCAGAAAGAACAAACAAAATAATTATTAAGAAACAAAGTGTGTTCTCCTTTTTTTCCAGGAACTGAAAATTGCAAAGCTAAGTACTTTGAAGACAGCATTCTTTTGGCATTTTGGCATTATAACTGGTCGAGCTCTTAAATAGTGCTCAAATGCCTGTCTGACATTAATAGCACTTTTTTTCCCATATGCATGAAGGTAAACAGCCGGGCACAGACCTTGGGCATCAAGCACAAAAACGTTGCTTTATTTAGGGAACTTGTATGTAGGATCCTATAGGAGACAGCTTTGAAGGATAAAGGAGCCCAGAAATGCTGGTTGGCCCTTCCGGACTGCATACTCCAAGTGCAAGAATGGTCCATCCTCAAGAGAACAAGATGTCTCAGCAGGCCAGCTTGGCTAAGAAAGAAAGTCACAGTACAGTTCCAATGCAAAAAGGCATCATACAAGATGGGAAGCAAGGAGAGGCTACAAAAGTGAAGTAAAGAAACACAGCAAGAAAATACAGGCATATAGGGACAGTGTCAGGGAACCCAAAATTCAGCAGGATCTGCAAGAAATGAACTTTTGCTGCTACATTAGTCATAAAAAGCTGATCAAAAAAAAAAAAAAAAAAAAAAAATAATGGGGTGCATTGCAGGGTGTAATTTAATGTGAGAAGACAGATAAGGCACAGGTTCTCACTATCTTCTTTGTCATCACCAGCAAAGTCTGCCAGGCTTCAGTACTTTGTGACAAGCTCAAGGAAGAGAGGAGCTTGCAGTTGTTGGTCAAGCCAGGGATTGCTTTGGACCGCTGAATCCACACACATGTCCCTGGGACCCATTGGGCTGCACCCCAGGGTGCTGATGGAGATGGCTGATGCCCTTGTACAGCTGCTCTCCATCACCTCTGAAAGGATCATGGAGATAGCTGGAACTCCAGGCCGGCTGGCCTCCCTTCAGTCCTGGGTGAGATCATGGAGTGAGTCCTCCTAGAGCCCATGTCTGGGCACATGAGGGAGAAGGCAGTGACCAGGAGCAGTCAGTGAGAGCTCACCAAGGATAAATCATGCCTGTCCCACCTGACTGCCCTCTGTGGGTTAAACCCTGGGGATGAGAGGAGAGCCGGGGATGCCATTTACATCACTCCAGCTGGGCACCAGGCACAGCTCCCCAGTGCCTTGTGTCTGGGCTGGGATGCTGCAGTCCAAGGGGAGGACACCCACAAACAGGCAGGAGGGAGGGGAGGCACCAAGGCGGTGGTGCTGGAGGCCTTGCCCTGCATGGTGAGGCTGCGAAGTGGGGCCGGTTCAGCCAGGAGAAGGGGCAGATGGAGGGGACGGAGGAGACACAGCTCGGCTCTGCCCAGCGGTGCCTGGCAGGAAGGTGGAAGGCAGAGCATGGGATGAGGCTCAAGCTCATGATGGAGACAAGGAATAGCTTTTTCCCCACCAGGACAGCCCAGCCATGGAGCTGGGGCCCAGGCAGGTCTGATAAAGTCTGATCTTGTTCCTGTCCCTGCTTTGAACAGGAGGTTGGACACGAGAACTGAGGCCTCTTCCATTTGAATCTTCCAAGATCCTGTCATCCTGTGTTGTGTGCAGATTCTGTGTTCGGAGAAATGCCCCCTCCAATGGTTAATATTTTAACTGCTGTGTTAACACAAAAGCCCCAAACATGAGTCTGCAGTCCTTCCCACAAAAGCAACAAAAGCAAAAGCACATAGTCTTGCAAGGAAGACTTCCCTATTTTCTTTTTTTTTTTTTTTTCTTTTTTTTTTTTTTTTCCATTCTTTCAAATGCGTTCTGTCACACAGTGCTTTCAGCACATTCAGTTTCATACAACCAGTACAATAGTTAAAAATCCTTGAGAAGAAACTTGGGAGTACTTGTTTGGGTAGGACCTTGCCAGGGCCTGGTGGACACCTGGATCACAATGAGCACAGGCACGGGTCAGCTAAAGCAGACAGCAGTGCTAAAAATCATTGTTCTACATCTGAGCAATCAGGTAATTTCAAGGCCGGTAATGCAGGCTGAACTGTTTATTTCAGGAAAAACTAGATAGCATGCTGGGCATTTACAAAACTGGGCTATCATTGCAGTGACAGCAGGGGCAGATTTTGACATTGGTCTGACGCTGCAGATGGCTCACACTGTGCACAACTGTTCTCCAGAAGGTATGAGACTCAGACTTCTGTGGAAATCATAGTAGCTGGGGCAATATGGAAGATATCCCAGTGGAGAAATCGTGGGAGAAAACAGTCTGTACTGATTAACATGAGCACGACCATTTATAAATATGATTTCAACTCCATTTTGTCCATTATCTCCTTTCTCAGCCCCATAACCACTTCTTATCATTCAAGCATCCCTTTACTATGATGGATAAATAAGAATGATAAACTGTGAAAAAGTTTGCCACAGACTGACAAGCATCACTATACATCAACAAAAGGGAATTACTGTTGTGAACCTGAAGGTTATTAAGTGCCCAGTCAGACCCCTGAGCAACTCTTCAGACCACAAACTGTGTTTGAACTGCCTGTATCCAAGAAGGTAGATCTGTGCACATCAAGAAAATGGAACTCTTTGGGGAACATTAGTAATTTTTCCTTAGACAATTATTTAGATATGTCCTTGTGAGAACTATTTCTTTAAATCTGACTGGTTTACCTCGGGTTTTATTCATTTTTTATCACCATGGAAACCCACACTGCTGATCAAACAAAATGCCTCTATGTCTATTCAGCTTCTATGTTTGTTTATTATGTTAGCAGTTGTAACTATTTGTCCTTCTAGCTATTAAACAAATGAAAAGAAGACCTGTTTTTGTGCCTTCAGCCTTAATACAAGTCAGAAGGAGAAAACAGATGGAAAGTCTGTCGCATATCTGCAACCACAGAACTGCACTTCTAAGGGCAGCAGCATAAAACAGTGCAGTCTCTGAAGGCACGATCTGATAGTATGCTCTTTTCATGCTAACAGGCCTTACTAGTTTTCATCTAGCCTCTAAGTTTCAGTATGTAAGAAACTTAGGAAAAAAAAAAAAAAAAAGAAAAACAAACAAACAAACAAACAAAAAACAGTGAACAATTTTCTCCCCCTTCTTTCCAGCAAGTAGAACTCATCTACTCCACAAAATTTTAAGAAAATATGGATGGCTGTGGTGGTTTTACTCAAGTGGGCAGCTGAGCTCCACCACAACTGCTCTCTCACTCCCCCTCTCCTCAAAGAGGAAAGGGAAGAAAATACAACACAGAGAACTCAATGTTTGAGATGAGAAAGGTTTAATAAAAGGGAAAGGTAATGGGGAGAAAAAGAAACAAAAGAAACAATAAGTCCGCATGGAAGCACAGAGAGAAGGAAAAAAAATTATTCTCTACTTTCCATTAACGAGCGATGTTCGGCCACATCCTGGGAAGCAGGGCCTCAAAATGTGTAGTGGTTGTTCAGAAGGAACAGCCCCCTCCCCCACGAGAGCCCCCCTTTTTATTGCTGAGTGTGACATCAGGTGTTATGGAATATCCCTTTGATTGGTTTAGGTCAGCTGCCCTGGAGATGTCCCCTCCCCATCACTTGCCCACCCCCAGCCTGCTGGCTCTTGGGGGCTTGGAAGGAGTCCTGATGCTGTGCCGGCACTACACAGCAATAGACACAACACTGAAGTGATATCAGTGCTGTTCCAGCTACGAGTGCAGAACACAGCACTGTGTGGGCTGCTGCGGGGAAAGGTGACTGCATCCCAGACAGACCCAACACAATGGCTTACCGACAAAATCTAAGATGAATAAATATATAGTACATATAGGCAGAGCCGAACTGGCACTGTTCTTTCACAGTCCACAAATCTCCTACTATTTCTTGACCAGTAGCAGGAGAAGTTCATCTACACAGCCTTTTACTGCAGCCTCTTGAGTGGTGACATTATATAGCATCTGTAATCATGGAGACTGAGCTCTAAAATTCCCATTCGACCCTGCACTATGCTTTTTTCTGTGAGTGCTCTTAAGAGCCTAGTACTGAGTTACAGAGGCTCTGTGTCCTCGTACCATGTTTTGGGAACATTTAGATCTATGTTACTCTTTCCTTTGTAATAACTAAAGAAAATAAAATTGTGTGAATTTTGATAGAAATGTCTAAATTTGGAAATGTATAAAAAGCAAATATCAATGCAGTAATAATAGCTGAGACACCTAACTACAGTTTTTGTGTTGCATGAATTGAAAAAAACAGACAAGCAAAACAAAAGAACAAAACAAACCCACAACAGAGAAATATAAATCAAATATTTTAATTAAATGTTAACAGAAATTATTGAGATTTCAAACCTGTTAGTGCATGGAAAGATTTGTATATGAAATATATTCTGTATATGAAGAATTTTACTTAATTCATAAACTAAGAGACTTTGCTCACTTGACCTAAGAGATGTCTTTGAATACATTTGGGCTAGAAATCAGAAGAATCCTTTCCCTTGGAGAAATAAGGTCTTGGGACATCTGCCACTTCACAGGAGTCAGGACAGAAATCCTACCTAGTTTTAAGATGGAAATTGATATTGCAGGGATTTATTGGACTTCATGAGGTGGTATCTGGTGGCTGATCTCAGTGATTGAGGATGTCCTTCCTACTGCTATGTTACAATAGAAATAATATTTCTTTAAGTGATTATAGAATTAAATCTGAGACAATAATAGTTTTAGATATGTTGGAAAGAAGGTTACTGTTTCCACCTAAAAATTAGTACACAGATATTCAAGGATGTAACAAACAACAGGAAGTATCTGTCTTTAAGCACTTAACAGAGATTTTTCATCGATGATTAAGTATGATGATGCTACTAACTTTTTGAGCTAATTCCTCCTCCTGTTCCTTAATAATGACATGAGCTGTTCTGCTTTCCCCTATGCTGTTTGATTTACCTTTCTGCATGGGGCTGGTGAGGCCATACTTGGAGTATTGGGTCCAGGTCTGGGCTCCCCAGCAGAAAAGAGATGAGGAACTGCTGTAGAGTCCAAGGAAGGACCACAAACATAACTGAGGGACTGGAGCACCTCTCCTATAAAGAAAGTCTGAGAGAGCTGGAACTGTGCAACCTGGAGAAGAGAAGGCTCAGGAGAGATCTTATCAATGTCTGTAAGTTGATAGGGAGGGTGTAGAAAGGATGGAGCCAGGCACAATCTTTTCAGTGCTGTCCACTGAGAGGACAGGAGGCAATGGTCACAAACAGGAACACAGGAGGTTCCTTCTGAACATCAGGAAGCACTTCTTTACTGTGCAAGTGACAGAGCACTGCCACAGGTTGCCCAGACAGGCTGTGGAGTCTCTCTCATTTGAGATCTTCAAAAGCTGCCTGGACACAGTCCTGGGCAACCTGCTCAAGGCGTCCCTGTTTGAGCAGGGGGGTTGGACCAGCTGGCCTCCAAAGCTCCCTTCCCAACTCAAGTGATTCTGTGTAAGAGTCATATTGAAAGGAGACTTTCACATATCAAGTCTCCTACTGGTTTGAACAGTTACCAAAATATGTCTAAGCCAGCCATACAAACGCAGCAGAGTCAGATCTGCCTTTCAGTATAGGTCAGTGGTTGAACAACTCAAAAGTAGTCACATATAAATCTTGTGCAGAAATAAATAAGGTATCCTACTGAAGTAAACACACAGTTAGATATATAATGTTTAATTCTGCTTAAGTTATTTATTTATTTATTTATTTAATTAGAGATTGCGTGACTGGAAGCTATAAACCACTGTCCATTTCTTGTAACTCCCAAGACTAGACATTAGATCACCTGTCTCTGACTTTTTTTTTTTTTTTTTGTATTCAACAGATTTTTTTATTATTATTTTTTTTTCTGCATTTTATTCTTTTGTATGCAGACTGTGCTATGTGGGTTGCTGAAACACTTGCATAGTGTATGAATGCTTAGGGTTCGCATTATGCAGAATGTCTCTTTTGCTACTTTCTACTGAGTTTCCCTGGATACAATGAATGAGTGTTCAATGGAATAGTCAATATATACCATCCCAGTAGCACTAACCATTCTCATTTCTACTTACAGACAGTAAGAGGCAAAGTGGATTTCCATTCTTTCTTTCTATTGAATAAGAACTGCAAACTCATGATTCAATAAAAGATATTGTTTTTATAACAAAGACAAAGACTGAATTAAAATCTATTTATGCTTCAAAATAGTTAGCAAAATAAAATAAAATAAACAACAACAAACACCTAAAATAATGATACTGTGAAACAGAAGAAAGGTACGGAGATACCATTTAATGGAAATTACATATTCAGTAATTAGAGGGTGATTTGTTATTGCAGGAAGCAACAGCTTACATATCAAGTAGTGTTTGCTCAAATATCTACCTCTTCATATATAGAAGTTAGATGGGGAAGAAAGAAGAAATAGTTTTATCTGGATTTCCGAGAAAGAAAGAAAGAAAGAAAGAAAGAAAGAAAGAAAGAAAGAAAGAAAGAAAGAAAGAAAGAAAGAAAGAAAGAAAGAAAGAAAGAAAGAAAGAAAGAAAGAAAGAAAGAAAGAAAGAAAGAAAGAAAGAAAGAAAGAAAGAAAAAGAATGAACGAACTTTAATAAAGAAAGCTTGCCTTCCATGTCTTCAAGGACATAGGGATGATTTTTCCAGAAAAATATAGCCAGATTGTTTATTTAGTCCTTCTTCATTGTAGTATTCATCATGCTGTTCACAGATCCTATAAACACAGTCTTAATCAAACAACTCTTACTGTCATTGCTACAGGTGCATGACATGTGAGAGAATTGCATTGCAACCTTTGTATATGGGACTTTTAATGGGAAACAAGGCATTTATTTGGCATGTGGAAAACAAGGATAGCTTTTTCTCTTCTTTCTTCCCCTCTTCTCGAGTTAGTGAAAAAGCAGAATCTTAAGCCAAAGTTCACCCGATGGCAGATTGTTGTAATTAGGGCCTTGAAATCACTTAGGGAACAAACATGTGATCTGAAGCCAGATCTTGACATGGCAGAAATTGCTGTAGCTTTTGAGTCCAAGGGAACATAATGATTATGAAAGAACAACTTATTAGCTGAAAGAACTAGCTGAAAGAACAACTAATTGTGGAGACCACTCCATTATACAGGGCAGGGTGACCTTGGTTTGTCTTCCTACACAGTCCTTAAACTCTCTTGCTAAGGCAAAACTGAAACTCAAATTCTTAAGCAGAAACCTCATAAATCCTTTAATAAAATGCTTCAGTGGCAGGAATCACAGGGCTAGTATAGTAAAGTGTTTTACATCTTCCTTATTGAAATCACATCTCTGTAACTTTTATATGTCTATTGCTAAGCAAAAAAATATTAAAACTATATAAATATATATATATATTGGTGAAAGCTAGCAGCCAATGAATGTTGGACAGAGCCAACAAAATGAATTACTGCTATGAGAAACGTGTAATTAGAGGAGTTTAAATCAGAATGTATATAAGGAAAAAAAAAAAAAAAGAAGAAAAAAAAAAAAAAAGAAGAAAAAAAAAGAGAAATAATAAGCATCCCAGAAAACATAAATTAGTTTTGCATGTGCAAGCTTGGCTATGCCCTTTGTGAAATTAGAAATTTTGTTAGCAGACAGACTTCTACTGTAAAAATGTATAATGCATTATAGCTCTTAGAATAAAATAGATATAAAATATTTATAAAATAGAAAACCTTAAGGCTATTTAAGCTGGTGCATCTGAGCATGATTTCAAGGAATGAGTTAAGAACAGAGTGGGAGGCTGCATGTGGGAAGTGAATGAAAGTATTTGGGGGTGAGAAGTTAAAGAATATTTGTGTATTGTTATTTTTGTTTAAGGGATGTGGACTGAGGCTGGTGTTAGAATTAATATAATCTTCAACTGGTCAATTGCTTAATCTTTAACTACTGCAGGTTGTTAGAAAATGTCTCTGCTCAACCTCAAAACTATTTCAATTAAGTTTCTTGGAATATGAAATACAAGCTGACTTTTCTGATTAGGACCTTCACTCTACAAAATCATTTGACAGTACAAACATTCTGTATGAGTCTTTTCCTTGGAGAAATAAGCTGGTGTCTATCCATAAAATAATATATATATATATATATATTTTTTTTTTTTTTTAATTGAACACACATAGAATCTTGTACCTCTCTTCTACTGTCATTCACCCCAAAAGTATAGATACATGTAACCTTCCCCAGTTTCATTTAGTGATTAAAAACATCCTCAGTTGACCATTTCCTCTTCTTTTGTAGCTTGCTAGCAGCAACGTACTGGCTTTTTCAGTTGAAGTTTGACTGTTCAGGTGTGCAGTTGTGGTTTAACCAAGCAGGCAACAAAGCACCACACACCTGTTTGCTCACTCCCCCCAGCTATATTCGTTAAACTCACTTTTGTAGTTACACAGGTAAGGGTAAAATAGAAGATATACATGTAAACACAATTATTTCAAAATGCTACCATTTAATTAGGTTGGTCATCTCTGGCATGCCTCAAGAATTCCAAATGTACCTGGATCATATATTTTGCAACAACAGGGCATACTTTCAGGTCACAGTCTGGAGAAGATGCACCTCAAATGATCTGTAGGAGTAGCTTGAGAAGTACATGAAACTTTTTGGTTAGAAACTTGGATATTTTACTTGCTTGGATATTTTACTTCTCTGCACTGTTCCTTTGGTGTGACCCACCAAGTCTGACATTACTGGAACATGGCAATTCCTACGCTGAAAGCACTTAAGAATTTGCTTGCACATGGCTCTGGAATATCCCAAACACTCCTGACATTTCAGTTTCTCAGTGTCCCTTGGCACACTGGCTGTGCTGAATGAAAGTCTCTGAAGTATACAACACATTGCCTAGAAGACTAGAATTTAGCACTTTTCACCAGACAACCAGTCAGTCGGTAGCTACTTGTGATGGTTGTTTCATGGAATTATTCATTCAGGTTGGAAAAGACCTCTAAAATCACCTCGTCCAACCTTTAACCTAGTACTAAAGTCCACCACTAAACCATGCTACTAAGTTCTACATCCACACGTGTTTTGAAGACCTCCAGGGATGGTGACTCAACCACTTTCCTGGGAAGCCTGTTCCAATTCCTCACAACTCATTCAGTGAAGAATTTTTTCCTAATATCCAAACTAAACCTCCCCTGGTGCAACCTGAGGCCATTTCCTCTTGTCTTGTCACTGGGTTCTTGGGAAAAGAGACTGATCCCCACCTTGTTATAGCCTCCCACTGGATATTGTCAGTGCAATTCTGCACGAAGATTGTCCTCCTTTTTGTAAACAATTGCTGCAGTGCTGGAGTCCAGGCATATTACAGCTTCAAAATCTCTGCAGCTTTATCCTGGAATCCATCCACACAGGGACTCCACTGAAGATTGAGGAATGTATGTGACACCTGATCCTTGGTCCTTGGGAGGTATATAGGTGCTATACTGTGAGCTCCTTGTCTTGCTCTCCAGCTTTTTAGCAAGAATTTTTTAAACCTAAATATTATGAAAATTAACCAGTTAAAAGCAAAAGGGAAAGCTGAGCATTTTCTCTGCTATCTCTACCATGTTGAGAAGAAAACTAGAGGTTTTTACTGATGCTGTGAATGTATGGGAGTTTTTTTTTTTTTCTCCCTCAGCACAGCAGGTCTTTCTGCCAGCCTTGAGAGCTGTATGATAGGGATACATCAAAACTAGTTTGGCTTTAGGGTCAAAGTGTAGAAATGCCCCTCAGATGACACAGCCAGACCAGAAATGGTTCTGTTGGTTGGTACTTGCTTGTTATCCTAGTGATCCATTTCTCTTGCACTGACAAGGTGATAGGTTAAATTCTTCCCCTGAACAATGATGCATTCACAAATAATCCTGTCGGTGCCTGCAATGCTGAGTGTGTGGAGGACTGAGGAACAGGAGCCCATATGAAGGCTTATATTTTTTTTTATCTGTTGCATCTAATCCTAAAATCTACAAAAATACAGCACTTTAACAGTTGTCTGTGTGAATGAGTGTGACTTACCAGGGACTAAGATTCTCGAAGGAAAAAAGCCACTTTGCCTGCTCCGTCTTTCTGTCACAGCTTACTATTTCAGGCACCGTACTTACATATCAAAAGGGCCTATGAGTCATGAAAAATCATTCTGAATCACAAAAAAAAAAAAAAAAAAAAAAAAATCTTGCTTGTGTCATGGATGAAAAAATAGCTTACCTGTGAATGCTACAAGGCAGCATATAATTAGGTGTGTATGAGTATGCAGGTGGATGTCTGAGGCTGAACTTCATTCCCAGTGAGAAGCCTGCCTTTTGCTAATTGCAACTGGTGTGGGAAACAGTTGTAAATGTCGTTAACACCTGGTCTAAATAAAAGTGGTACTTCCTGAATCCTCCCATTGATAGAGGAACACAAGCCAGAACCACCAATTAAGAGGCTAATCATATGTCCTGCTCCTCTACACAGACCATTCAGCCCTGGAAAGGAACAACTGAAGATCTGTGGATCCAGGTGGGGGAAAAAGCCTGGATATCTGGGACAGATATCAAATCTGCACAGAGACAAATCCCAGGGATGCCCAGCATCCTTAGTCATTTGCACCCAAGACAGCAGCAGTGCTGACATGACTTTCTGCCCAACCATACTGGATCACCAGTAACATCTCTAGTGGACCTTGGGAGTGCTGCGGGAAGTGAGGGAGTAAGTTGTGTGAGGAAGCCTTACTTCCTCTGGGTCTTAAAAATATCTGGTACTCAGCTCCACTATGGATTACCATTTAATTTGCCTCATTTGTGACAGCTTGACAGGTTGCTCCATAGATTTTTTTGGCTGATTCTGAAAGCATTTCTGAGCTGACATTTATAAATATGTGCCTGCTGATACACACAGATGCTTTGGAGAGGAGATCCCACTGCTCTTTTACACAAATATTAAAAAAGTGATGAAAAAAAAAAACACAAACAAACCCAAAACAATATCCCCTGTGTTTGTTATTGTTTTATTATTATTATTATTATTGGATTAAGTAATTTCTGCTATAGTGAAGTAATAAAAAGCAAGAAAGAAAGCAATCTCTGATTTCAAAATACTAAAAATTCAGGAAAAAAAAAAAAAAAAGCTTTACAATGAATATTTAGCAAATGTATTTTATCAGCTAAAACACAATATGGGATATCATACACAGTCTGCTGTTGACCACCAGCTCGTATTACAAACCAGACAGATCTCTAGCTGTACTCTAAATATAGCAGTACATTATGGTGCATCTCTTCTACAATTGTGCAGATATTGGTGGTTTGCTCTACGCTATTATTACCAGCCATTTGGAAGAAAATAAAAAATCATCATTAGTAAACTTTGTAAAAGACATAAAAGTAGGGAGAACAGTAAATGACAGAGAATACAGTTCCCTGATTTGAACCATAAAAATGCCTTATCTCAAACCAAAAATATGTATTTCAACATATATAAATCTAAGGTATTAGGAGTACCTCAGGAATATAGAACACAGTGTATTTATTCTGCCGCTAATCATGCCCTAGGATTAATAGTGATCAATAATCAAGTGAATATGACTTCTCAGTGCAGTAGCACAAGCAAAATTGCAAATATGCTTGTTTCAGATGTATAAATAGGAACATTACATAACCTCTGCATTTGGCGTTAGCATGATTGCTTCTGGCATACTGTGTCCAGTTCTCAATGTCCATGAAAGACACTGAAATTAGAGATGATCCAGAAAAGAACCATTAGGAACATTTAAGGATAGGAAAACAAACTATACAGTGAGAGACAAGAAGTGCAATCCATTTAGCTTGTCAAAGAGAGAGTGAAGGGATATGCTTCATCACAACCTGAAAGCACCGCTTTCATAATGGGTTCTTCCAAGCAGTATAAAAATATTGCGTGTCCTGAAATTCAAGGAAAAAAAAAATCAAACTGCAAATAAGAGGCTTTTATTTATTTATTTATTTATTTTATGAAGGGTAATTGGCAATAATAACAATTTGGCATATCTTATTAAGGGTCGTAATTAATTTTCAATTACTGGCAAGTTATTTATGAAGATCTTCCTAGAGATATACCCAAACATGCATAAGCTCATGGTACATATTACATAGATGATCAAACTACATAATTGCAATTATCCCTTCTCCTTTAACCCTGTAATTGTATCTGCATGTATCAGTGAAGAGAAAGCATGGAATTGTTTTATATATATAATACAGTATAGTGAACTTCAGCTTACAGTCTCAATTACAAAAAGAATCTCTTAGTATCTCTAATATGAAAAAAAGGGCTTTTTTTTTTTTTTAAATGGGAATGTTACTTTAAGTTTTAAAAAGGTCTAAAGAAAACATTATAGAAACCACAGAAATCCTTGACTACTGCAAGACAACAAATTTGAAAATAAACCCTAATCTTATAGCATCCATAAGCAGCAGAAAGACTGCATCATAAACAGGAGCCATATAAAAACAGAATTGGAAAATAGATTTTTTTTACCATGTTCATCAGTAAAATGATGAAAAAATAATGTCAGGCATAACAAAACAAGACTTTGCTAAAAAGGAGCCCTAACCCTAAGCAGTCATGAGTGGAGTCTGTGCTTTATCTCTCTTCAATCCCTACCCCTAACTCTAATCCTATCACAGGTACACAGCTGTCACAACACATCTCCATGTCATGATGTCATGTCATTCTGCTGTGTGAGAGTATGCTGTCTGTGTACATGGCTGTGTACATAACATTCCAGTCAGTATGGCATCTCCATCTTTTGCAGGTGCATTTCCAGAAGGACTGTTTTGCCTTGGCATTGATTTTGGGAGAAACCTTGTGATGCTTTTCTGAATTCTGTCAGGATTCCCTTCTGGAGGTGTCAACAACAGCGTGGGGTGTACAACTGTGCTACTCAGACATGAACTTGAGATTCAAGGGAAATGGTACACTCTAAAACTCTGAACACCATTATTCCCTTTGGAGAGAAGAAAAAAAAAAAGAGAAAGATTGGTATCTCCAGAAGCAGGCAGATAATTAATGGCTTAGGGATCCCAGTTTACCAGAGTGTCTAAAAGGGATGGAAATTTGATTTGATGCTCTCTGTTGTAGTGCCAGGATTGCATAGACGTAGTATTTCCAGCAAGAGTTTAGGCCAGTTGCTGGTCCTAGGTACACACCACATGTCCACAGCTAGTAGATGATTCCCAGCTGAATATGTCTGTACTTGATAAGTGAAATCAGATTTCTCTAGGAACATCCCAGGCTGTCTAGTTATAGCTAAAAGAATTCTGTGCATGTTTAAAGAGTAAACTGCTGGAGGACCTTGTAGACATGCTAGAAGTGGGGATCTCTGTATGCATAAAATGTATGCAGAGATCTCATGCATTCAATGTCATCATGGGTTCCCTCCCACCAAGAGGGAAACTATACCAAGCACACAAGTGGTGTATGGAATGGACACTGCATGACTAAGTGTAGACACCAGACAAATCTGCATCAAAAGTGAATTTGGGTCTAGGAAATTTGCATGTCCAGCACTGTAAACTGCTAATGCAAACATATTGACTAGGTGCCATGTATAACATACACATGTAGCACTGCTTTTCATGTTATACCACTGAGTGCTTGAGAGTCAGCGAGTAAGACCAAACAGTAATTTTTAAGTCTCATAGCGGTGAAAACACATAGCAAAACACAAGAAAAACAGGCAAAAACTAGAACTAGGGAAATGGATACAGAGAAGGTTAAGGTCTGTCAGCATCTGTTCTTTGTCAGCCTAAGGAAATCATGCTTTTTGACATGTCCACATGACCCCATGGAGAACCCTGACCAGTGCTCTAGGTTGTAGGGCTTCTTAGTCAGTAGGCAGCATCCCATAAAAGCCTGCTAGGAAGGAGATGAGGATGTGAAGCATTTGTGAGACAATGCAATTTTTGATTAACCTTTAAGTGATGGAAATTCCAGTTTTTCCCTGTCATTGTGCATAATTTATTTATTTATTTATTTATTTATTTATTTATTTTGAGGGAGGGGGGTAAGAGGGCTCTTATCATCTCAGATTGTCATAGGTAAATAACATGGACATGTTATGTATACAATTGTTATAATCAATAAGTTCCCTTCTCTTTCCCCTCTTCCTCCTTTCCCCTCTTCCTCCTTTCCCTTCTTCCTCCTTTCCCCTCTTCTCTCTCCCTCTGCTTTCGTAAGAGGAACTGTCAAGAAGTTGCAAATGGTAAGTACCTCAAATAAGAGAGTGACACGTAGAGAAATCCCCTCCTATGAATGAAAGAAATAAACTTTTCAACAACAGGGCACAGAAATAAAATCCTTTTCAATGCCAGAGCTGGTAATTCATTAATCTATGTACCTGTGAATGCATATATTTGTTATTTCATTTTACATACTTCACTATCAACACTGGAATTCAATAACTGATTTCTATTTTTTATTTTTTAGATTCTATTTTAGACAGACTTTTAGACTTTTAGATTCTATTTTTTAGATTTATAAATTTAGATTTATAAATTTAGATTTATTTTAATCTAAGACAAAGTGATGAAATCACCATACTGTAATATTATTTTTATATTTCTTGTAGAATTTCTCCAACTTGATCACAAAATCTTTCAGAATGATTTTACTACTTCTCTAAATACTAGTACACATGAAGAGATCCTTTGTAAGAGGATTAAAGATTAAAATGCAACCACTAGTTAACATATTGCAATTATTAAGCAATTTTACAGGTTTGGATGCATATATTATTAATTACTATTATTAATTAATTTTGAAGTTAGATGACTCATTTTGGTTCACAGATCACAAATCAGTTGAGAAGAAAATTAATTCTAGCCTTAACTGGAATTGCACAGCTGAGCTCCTCAGGATTATCAGTCACCACTGTCAGACAAGGTTACAGAAGCAACCATTTGCTCCTCTCTCAAGCAGGAAAGGTGTTTGTGCGGGGACAATGTTAAAAGAGAAAAACAGTAAGAACGGCTCCTTTCAATTCCTTAAGAGAATTTATTTCTTGCTTACATGTCTTAATGGTTTTATCTTCTGCTAGCTCTACAATGTTAGATAAAAGTCTCACTCATCACCGATAAAATGTCGAAGCATATTTGGTTTTATGGGGTTTGAGCTTGAAAATAAGACTGACAAGTGAAACAATTAATAGTGGTTTACGATGATGTCATGACTAGAAATCAACTGATCCTTTTCTCTCTATTATGTGTGTTTCATTTATCAGATGATGGTATTCTACAGGTTGAATTTTCCAGATGAAAGGGCTCAGGCAACTACACCTAGCCCCAGTCCAATTTGTTCCCAACAAGGTTTGGTTGCAACAGCAGACACCCAGGTTTTGTTCTATTCCCTCTTAACATAATCAGAGGTAAAATCCAGCAAGTCTATTGATCCATCCTGTACATCTTGTGAAACCTAAAACCAAAATCTTTTGGCATGCTTCACCCATTTGTGCTTGTAATTCTAGTAAAGGATGAGCTTTACTGATAATTGTGAGTTTTACTGATATTCACGTAGTATTTCCTGGCTTTTCTTAAAAATTCCTCTGGCTTAGTTACAGTACCTCCTATTAGGGACAAGCCTTGGTAAGGCTTGTAAGCCTTTCTGTAATAAAACAGAAAATCTTTATCAGTGTTAAGACAAACATAGCCAATCTGCTCTTCAGATAAATATACATCAACAAACAAGACATATGATCTTTAGATTCTTATAAGGGGATGCTTTATATATATTTATGTATGGCAGTACTATGCCAGCACTGGCCTCTTTTGGAGGTGAAAAGTGTCAGAAGTTAGCTTTGGCAACCCTTGCAGACGTCTGAGCCTTGCCTTCCTGAGTCTTTGTGTACTTGAGAAACCAAGGCTGAGGACGCGCGGGGAGCTCTGCACGCAGTGGTAGATGAAAGGGACCTTGTCTGTAAGGCCATTTGTTCTTACTCTTCTTGAGTGGGGTAATTTTCAGTTTCAGGTGGACTTGGAGAAGTAAGGTATTGTAAATTGAGGTTGATGATACAGATGTTTCAAGGGAACATGAGGTGTTTGAATTGGCCTGTACCGGGTTAACTCTAGCTCCCAACTTAATTTTGCGCTTATCTGAGAGTAGATACTTGTCATGCTTCACTTCTTTCTTTTTCTGAACAGCTCCAAGTATTTGCTGCATACTCAGCGCTTTCATTTTCGGACAAAAATCACTCAGTAGCAGATAAATCAATTATATTTTGTTTCGCCATTGACTTAGTTGCTATGTTACAAATTATACATGGGGTACATTTTGGCAATCAAATGAAATAAGAACAAGCACTTCTGTATTAGAACAATAATTATTGTACCCTTGATGCTCAGGCTTTGCAAGCACTTATCTCAGCAGAGTCCTGTAGATAGAAGCTTTTGTGTGGTGACATGTACCTGATCAACTATTTTTTTTAAATCGGGGGGAAAAACAAATTCCTTTTTCTTGTTTCTCAGAATTTGAAGGATCACCTTATGTGCTCTGAAACTTTGAAACAAGGCATTGAATTCTGGCTTTGTACAGTGTACCAGGTGAAACAAAAGATCAGAAAGTGTAAATGTTAATGGGAATAAACACATTTTAATCCAGTTAAAATCTGTCCTTGTGCTCCTAGAAGAACAGTGACTGAACATTCTACTGTTGCTTAGCTTCAGGACGTAGATGAGTTTCAAAAATTGAGTAGAAGTCAATGACTCAAAAGAAAAGAGAGTCTGAAAAACTTCTGAATTGAGAGACGGTCTTTTTTTTAACAGTAGATGGTCAAAGTACCAGTGTACTTTAGGTACTTTAACACTGTACTAGGTACTTTAACATGAATGTGTTAACCCAAGTGTGATGATTTTAACACTTTTTAAAGCTAAGGTTTATTTTCAAGTGCTATTTAAACAACTTTTCTGTAATTTGTAGGAAGCTAAATTTCTCACTCTAGACCCTTAACCATTTTGAAAAAAAAAAAAAAAAAAAAAAAAAGGTAAAAAAGTTCTTTCAATCACTCTGAGTTAATCAGTAAGTAGCAATCATCCCAGAGCATTAAACTGTCCTGGGAGGTAAAGTGCCAACCTTTGTGTACCCCAGTGAAACAAAACATACTTCAGTGTCATCCTTTAATATTATCTTAGAAGAATGGCTTGGTTTTTCATAGTTGGCAAAGGTCTTATCTTGAGCCATGTCAGTATCTTAGGGCACACATGTGTGACTGTTGCAAACTAATAACTAAATAAAGTCTGATTAAGGACTTTAATCAGCTGGGAAGGCTGTTAGCCATTAATGTTACAACCTTCTTAAGAGTTTCCGATGTTCTCTCACGTTGCAGCTTGAAACAAAAAAAGAAAAAAAAAAAAAGAGATATCAATATTTCTTTTAACAGTGAAATTATATAACTTTGAGGGTTTTGGAACCAATTTATGGCAATAAATTGATCATTAACAGTTTTTGTTATTAGTGTTTCTCCCTAAATGTACTAAAAGAAAACACCATCAGTATTTTCAAATTTCTTCTCATGCATAAATATAGGCTGGATTCAATCTCACTGTGACTGTAGGAGTAAATATCACCTTTATGCAGGATAGCTGGAGGTAATCCCTGAAATATTTAACAGAAAACCTTGGTTGAAACATTCTGAAATGAGGAGCAGCACAAATCCCCACCAAAGGCAACTGAAGGGCTTCCCAGGAGCACTGAATTAGCATGAGTGTCGAACTCTGTGAAGTGTTACTTTGGACAGCAGTGCACCCATACAGCATGAGAGCTCTGGCTTTGAAGCCAAGACCCACATATATGCTGATTCAAGTTAAGTAAAGCATACATATCCCTTAAGGCAGTGTACTGGAGAGGTAAGCATGTAGTGGAGCTTGGCTATGCCTTGGAAAATGAATTGTGTGCTGCTGCCACAAGAAAAGAGGCGAGTTGTATGGAACAGTAGCTATTGCTGCTCACTCCTTATCCATTGTACAGCAAAAGACAATTTTTCTTGCCTGGGGTCACAGCCTGGAATACAGGTGGTTTCAGCTGCAGCCTTAATAAACACGGGATTTTCACCCTGAGAAACATCTTTGCAAGAAGGTTTCTGCAAGTGCTAATTTAAGAGGCTTTCTGTTTGTTTTTGGTTTTGTTTTATTATTACTCTGCTGTTCAAGGAAGCAGGAAGTATTACAGTATTGAAAGCAAATTAAATTGCATGAAAGATTCACGTGACAGTTTATTTTCTAAACTAGATTAAACTGCAAGGCCATTTTGAGTTTTATTTTGTAAATTTTGTGAATTTATCAGGTTGAAAGGATCAGAAATACAGTGAAAAATTGCCATGCATTTTATTAAAAGACATTTCTTGTGAGACCTCTCACAAGAAATTAACACCACCGGCATATAAGAGTCACTTTCACATGTCTGTTTTATTTTGGACAATCTTTATGGCCTGCAGATGCTTACAGCAAAGCCATAGTAAGATCTTTCATTTGGCACCAGTATGTCCACTTATTTAAAACTTGCTTCACAGTAACCTAAAACATTCCTATTCAAAAAAGGCAAGATAAAGGCTGATGATGTGCCCACAGCAGATTAAAATTAAACTCATTCTGTGCTCTCCGACTGTATCTTTTTCTCCTCCCATCGTTCATCCAGAGATCTTGAAGGAAATACTCCTTCTACGTGTCTGTGTAGTGTCAACACAGTGAGAAGGACAAAGATCTTTTAATGGTAAACTAATTAACGGCTAACTTTGCAATCCTGCTTCAACACTAACAGTGCCAGCACCCTTGATGGCAAGTTCTTTTGCAAGAACTGCGAGCGAGATGAGTGTACAGTGAGGTGGATTGGCAATTGGCTGGGTGGCAGAGCTCAGAGGGTTGTGCTTGGTGGAGCCCTGCCTCTAGCTGGAGCCCTGCTGCTAGCAGTGTCCCCCTGGGGTCAGCACTGGGTCCAGTGTTAAACTTACTGATCAACAACCTGGACCATGGAACTGGAACTGAGTGCACTCTCAGAAAGTTTGCTGACAACACAAAGCTGGGAGGAGTGGCTGATACCCCAAAGGGCTGTGCTGCTATTCAGAGGGACCTCAACAGCTGGACCAAGAGGAACCTCATGAGCAAGGGCAAGTGCAGGGTCCTGCACCTAGGGAGGAACAAACCCAAGCACCAGTACAGGCTGGGGCCCTTATCTGGGGGCTGACCTGCTGGAGAGTAGCTCTGCAGAGGGAAACCTGGGAGTCCTGGAAGGCTGACCATAGGTCAGCAATGTGCCTTTCTGGCGAAGAAGGCCAGTGGTATCCTGGGCTGTATTCGGAAGTGTTGCCAGCAGGCTGAAGGAGGTGATCCTGCCCCTCTGCTCAGCCCTGGTGAGGCCACGGCTGGAGTGTTGTGTCCAGTTCTGGGCTCTCCAGCACAAGAGGGACATGGAGCTACTGGAACGAGTTCAGAGAGGGCTGTGAAGATGATGAGGAGAATGGAGCACCTGTTGTACGAGGACAGGCTGAGAAAGTTGGGCCTGTTTAGCCTAGAAAAGAGAAGACTGAGGGGAGACTTCATCAATGTGTATAAATATCTGACGGGAGGGTGTCGAGAGGATGGAGCAGCTCTCTTCAGTTGTGCAGAGTGACAGGGTGAGAGGCAATGGGCACAAACTGAAGTGAAGGAAGTGGTCATGGAATTGCAGTTCTCTGGGTTAACAAAATCCATTTTTCTCTGCCTTTTGCTTTTCTGCAGCCTTTTTCTCCTACCCTGTTGACCATCTCCACTGAATGAGCTTTTTCGGGTATTCCAGGTGCCTCTGCTGGCATCCTGCCCCCGTGCCCACTAGAACAGTGTGGGAGCTTAGCACTGAGGGGGTACAGCCTGTGGGATACCCATCTTTGAGCACCGCGTACAGCCGAGAGGGCTCACCGCGGCAGTCAGGAGCCACATCGCGACACGCATTTACCGACCACGGCGTTTACAGGCGGGTCTGCTCCAAAAACACCCGACAAACCACCAGTTGCACGGGGCACGGCGCCACAGGTGCTCCCACGGACTGCCGAGAGCGACCCCCTCACGGGCACCTCGGCGGGGACCCGAAGGCCGCCGCCGGTCCGTCCGTCGGTCTGTCCGTCGGTCGGTCGGCGTGCGGCGTGGCCGAGCCCGGCTCATCGAGGCCGGGCCCCGCTCGTCGAGGCCCCGCCGCCATCTCGCAGCCCCGCGGGCGCCTCCCGTGTCCTCCCCCCCCACACCCAAAGCTCCTTCCCCGCGGCGGAGGCGGGTGCGAGTCTGAGCCTCCCGCCCCGCCGGGCGGGCCTCCCGCAGCCCAAACCCCTCCCCGCGGAGGAGAAAGTCACCGGGGGGGTGGGGAGATGATGACAGGTCCGGGAAGCCGCCGTCGGCAGCGGCAGACCGCGGGTGCTAGCTGCCCGCTTGCTCCGGCCCCCACCAAGCCGTCCCCGCCGCCCCCACCATGGGCTCCCCCCAGCGCCCGCCGCTCGCCCACGTCTTCAGGGGGACCTTCGTGCACTCCCGGCTCTCTACCCCCATGGAGATCCTGCACGGACACCTGCTGGGGGTGGACGACGGCGGCGCGGTGAGGAGCGGACGGCGGCGGGACGGGAGGGAGATGCGGAGGGACGGGGGGAGATGTTCCGGGCTTCCCCGTGCCCCTCGGGCGTCGATGTCCACCCCTTAGGCTCCGGCCGCGGTCCGGAGCCCGTGAGGGAGCCGCCGGGGGAAGCGCCCCCCGTCGAGGCAGCCCGGAGGGGCCCGGAGCCTCCCCTGGGTGCCCCGTCCCGTCCCCGCGGCGCGGAGAGGGCTCCTCGGCTGCGTTTTGGGGAGGTTGTGCCGGTGGCGAGTGCCGAAATAGCAGGAATGGCGCTGCCGTCTCTCTGCCCCCGCCCCCCCTCCCCCCCCCTTCGGTACTCGTGCACATCCGAGCGAAGCTTTTACTGCTCGTCGCAGGGAAAAGAAACAACAAAAACGTGGCACGTACCCGTAGAAAGTTAGGAAAATGGTAAGGTTGGGAGTGTTAATGGTAAGTTTAAGAACGAGCATAACACTCACTCACAGGTAGTGCAGGACTGATCCCGGCAGGGAAGCTGCACCTTTCCCCTGACAGGGTCAACAGTGGCACTGGGTTTCACAGCACACACTGCCTAGGTGGGCTGTTAATTTCTTCGAGGCTCAGCAGTGTACATAGCCACCCTGTGTGTAATAAAAAAAGTCATTTTCTTTCCTTCTGGTGACTAAACTACTCTGTCAGGCTTCAGCAGCATTTGAAATACACACAAAGCACACTCTGGGCTCTTACAGCTTGTTCTCACCATCCACACGGGTTCTCGAGGGCCTCTTTCAAGACGGTTCTTATAGCTGCTCTTGGGGAGTCTGGTACAAGCAATAGCAAGGCCTCTGAGAAGCTGTATGTTGGCCTACAGGAGGTGAATACAAACTTTCAAAGCTCTCTATTGGGTGGTGTCAACTAAAAGCAATAGACCTGAATGAGTAGTTTGGTTTGTGTTACTCAGGTGCAGGAGGCAGAAACTTGTATCTTGTCTTGCTCTCTTAAATGGTAACGTCTGCTAAAAAGTGACTACTCCATGCTCTTAGGAAATCAAGACCTATAAGGGATTTTCTTGGAAACCAGACAACTTAGTAGGTTGTATCTAGTAATTTCTGCTCTCAGGCAGAGTCACTCTCTCCCTTTCTCCTAGTGAACGAGGATTCACTGGGTAGTGTTTTTCATGCATTAATTGGCACATTCCCACACAGTTCTTTAAAAAAATTCCAGAAAACACTGTTATCCAAAAAGGAAATTTCCACCAGAATAGTGCAGCAGGGACTTTCATATTTTTATCTTTTTGAGAATTCCTGTCATTTTACTATTTAAATTCCAGGATCAAATACAGTGAGTTTTGGTACCCTCTAGCTTTTTTTTTTTTTCTTTTTTTCTTTTTTTTTTCATAATTTTGCCTCATGCAGCACTTCCAATGGAATCACTGAAGAGGTGCTTTGCAAAGATGGTTAGAAATTTTTTTACCTTTGTTGTCAAAATATACACCAATACTTTGTCAGTGTTACTCCCAAATAATTAAACTTAACTATGCAGCTATCATTCTTTTGCCTCATGTTGCTGATTCCATCATGGAAAAATTGTGCATGATCTCAGAAGAGGTGAGCAGACCAGCTTTTTTGTGCAGCCAGGTGTTGTTCTTCAGTATTAGTCCCAGTCTGTCCTCAAAGCAGCAGGAGCATACATCTGGTGCCATAGAAACACTGCCCAGGCCCCGCAGCAAGGAGGGACAGTTCTCTGGTAAAGGCAGGAGATGAAGTGTCAGCTCTGTGTGCTTTACCTGTAGATGAAAAGGGAACTTTAGCAGAGAAAACATTGCTGTCAGGTTTGGTGACCCAAGTTACCACAAGTTAACAAAATAAGCCTATGTTTAATTGAGTGGTTTGTAGGGCGCTGTGGTGCTGCTCTTGAGGAACTGCCAATAGAAAGAATGGTATTCCCTGAGGCAAAGAAAATAGAGTCAGCTGCAAAATGTGAGCTGCCAGTGAAACATTGGTGTAAATAACATAGTTGAGTAAAATATTAAGAAAATAGAACAAAGATAAAAGCTCCTGCTGAAGGCATGGAAAGAGCAAGAGCTGTGGAATGAGTCAGTGTTATCAAGTATTGCCAAACATGAGTGTTTAGCTTAAGCCAGTTGGGATAGCAAGTGGCATGTGTACAGGGAGGAAGGTACCAAGTCAACATCAACCATTTGGGGTTCATTGCTTGGTCCTTCCCCACAGTTTGGCCTATTTGCTCAGGAGCTGGGTCTAATAAGTGCTCCTGTCTCTCATCTAGCCTCCTGTTCCAGTTCTGAGAACATGACAAACAATAGGCATTGCATCTCTAATTGTAAAAGTGCTGAATATGGTAGCCACATTAAACAGTGCTGGCAGCAGCTCACTGAGGCTGAAAATAAGACAGCATGATGGTCAGTGGCAGGAAAGAGATACGTGTTAATGCTGGTAGCTAATCATTGTGGAGACAGGGAAGGCTGAGAAGGATCATAGAACCGTAGAATTAGAGAATGGCTTGGGTAGGAAGGGACCTTAAAGATCATCAAGTTCCACCCCCCTGCCATGAGCAGGGGCACCTCCCACCAGATCAGATTGTCCAAAAACCCATCCAGACTGGTTTTGAACACCTCCAAGGGTGGGGCATCCACAGCTTCTCTGGGCAGCCTGTGCCAGTGCCACACTGCCCTCACAGTGAAGAATTTCCTCCTAATGTCTAATCTAAATTTTCCCTCTTATAGTTTAAGACCATTCTACCTTGTCCTGTCATTACCTACCTGAGTTAAGAGTCCTTCTCCATCCTTTTTATAAGACCTTTAAGTATTGAAAGGCCACAGTGGGGTCCGCCTGGAGCCTTCTTTTCTTCAGGCTGAACACCCCCAGCTCTCTCAGCCTTTCTTCCTCTGAGCATCAAAGGATGTGACATGAAGAGAAGAAATGACTTGTTACTCATGTTCATCTATGAGTGTCAGAGCCAGAAACAAAGTTACACACAGGCACTGCTAGATTAAAAAAAAAAAGAAAAAAAAAAAAGGCATATTTTTAGGGGCAATATAATTTACTTTCCACTCTTATGTTAGCAGAATTATTTGCACTGTGATGCTTGGAGGCAGTCAGTGTTTACTATGTCAGGGTTAATATGTAGTTGGCTGGACCAGCTATGTGTTGATGGCAGTGCTTTAGAAATCACTTGGAATAAAAAAAAGGGGCTGAGCTAGGCACTAGGACAGGGACCACACAGCTCCTCATTTTTGGATCCTTTAGCCCCATCACATGGATGACACATCAGAACTGATTGAAATGTTAGAGCACTGGTCCTAGCAGCTGTTGCTTTTTGTGATAACTTTCTAAAAGTGCTTCATTGCAAGCAGATAGCCAGTCTTCTTATCCATGCATTTCTCTGATTCAGTAGTGACTTTGGCACAGGGTTTCTTCTTGCCTTTATAGTGTTAAGGTGCAGCACCAATTTAAAGGTTTGGTTCCCAGGTCACCAGGGCAGTTACCTGGAATGTACGAGCAAATACTCAGGAAAATGCCCAAACATGGGACCTCAAGAACCTTAGAGTGTTAGAAAGATGTCAAGAACAAAGGCCTACTAAAGGATTGAGGAACATCTCTTGGAAAACCAAGCAGTCCTGCTGGGAAATTTGTTTGGAAATAATATACATGTGTTTCTGATTCATCTACAGCTGCATTTGGCAGTAATGGCCCAGGTGTCAGGGTTAGGTTTATTTCATGCATTCAGTTCCTTTGAAAAATATTTTTTTCATTCTTCCATAATTTAAGTGTTTTATTTATCTGCGCTCTAAAAGTATATAATAGTCACTTCTTTTCCATGGCAACACCCGTTTCCAGCATTTGCCATCTGGTATTGCATGTTTCTCTCTCTCCCCTTCTCCTTTTTTTTTCCTTTTTATTTTTTTTTTCTCCTGGTTTAGCAGCTCTAACATTAGTCATTCTGCATTCATTTTGACTTCAGTGTCTGAGTGACATTTTCTCTATTGCTCATCAGAAATTTCAGCAGGTCTGTGTTCGAAGCCCCATGCAGATAGATATCTCATTCAGCTGGCTGAAGGGCCTAAATACTTTTAGTGAATTATTAGTTTTAGTGAATTAATTCTTTTCTTCCGAGTTACAAATGGTGTGGTGCTATTCATGAGGTTGTGAGTAGGTATTTCAAAATCAAACCCAACAGTCAAGAATAACAAGTATTTCAATGCAAACCTATCACTTTGTAGTAAGTGTGTAAAATCTGTTCTAAGATATGACTTCTGTTGCCTTCATGTAAAGTAGGATATATACTTAAAGTATATAACTATCTTTTCCTTTCTTTTAGATTGTGTTTTTGGAGCAAGCTGATCAGCAAGAGCAGCTGGCTAAGAAGTGGGGCTTCAAAACATCTGACATAAGAGAACTGAGTCATCAGTAAGTGTTGTATTCAGATTAACTTCAGCAAATGCATTTTACTCTCTAAGCAAAGCAGTGCAGGTGTGAATAACTTGAGGCAGGGAATATATTAAATCCCATCTTATGGGCAAAACTCCCTTTCAGTTCTGCAAGAGCTCTTAATCCAAGGGCTGCCTGCATTCTGGGTGAGGCCTGCAGTGCAAGCCATCTGTGTACTTTTTGCATTCCTTGGTTTGGGACTGCAGCCATCACTGAATTCTGCTGGCTGACATGTACTGTGCACACCAAAATGCTGTATTTAGTTTTCATGCGTAACTTCTTCAGTTCATACAAAGTGTAAGACCACGATCTTCCTTGAGAAAATCATTTACCTAGATGGTCTTCTTCATTTTAGATTGCATATTCTTAGCAGCAGGCTGTGCCTGCTCGAAACTCTAGACTTAATAAATGTAGGTAGCCTTGATACTGCAGATATAAAACTAAAGTGCTTGGGCTTTGACACATTCCCTAATAAAAACTAATAAAATTAGAGTATTAAACCCTCTAAAAACAGAGCCATGTATTTCTGAGTGTTTCTTTTTTGTTCAGCCAACGAAATCCCCCGCCTTTCTAGTGAAGTTTTGGATTGTACCTACAATGCTTTACACACAATAGCACAACCGTAAGCAACTTGTAGTTGAGTCTAGATTTGCAGCATAGTTTTAGTGTTCAGCTGTTAAAAAATTTGTATGCTTTGTTGGATTACTTATCGTACAGCGTACATGAGTCATCAGATGTTTTCTCCACTTGAAATAGCCTGGGGAAAATGGAAGTTGCTGGGAATAAGGGTAAGATTGAGAAAGATCTTTCAGCATTTCTAGCATACAGGAAAACATGAAGAAGGGAAATTACAGAGACAAAATCACTGTTTTTTCAGTATCCAGGGAGAAGGGGGGAAGGCTGAGGGAAATTTGATCCTATATGGAGTTCCAGCACAAAACAAAATAATTATAGGAACCTCATGGTGATGTTGATGTACTCATCCCTGTTATTATATGAGTACTGCATGGCAACGAACCTTATTGCACTTTCATTGTAAAGACACCTTTCCTGTCAAGACACTGAACAGAGCTCTTTTTTTTCCTTTTCTGTCCAGCATCTATATATGCACTCATAGACACGCTGTTCTTTCATTAAACCTTGAAATTCACTGAATGAGTAATATATATAGATACATTTATATAGTAGTAGAAAACTGGGATGCAGAAAGTTCTAGTTTTGTAGCTGTGAACATCTCACATCTAGAGGCATTACAAATATATCTATGCTAGGGATCTAGAGTGAATCTTCTCTTGCTCAGGTGGATTCTTCTGTGAAATAACTTTAATTATTGTGAAATCAGTTCGGCTTTACTTACTGGTATTCAGTCTGGGTAAACATTACAGACAATTGGATTCATCATGCACTTACATAAGTTTCTAGCCACAGATTTTTTCCTTGCAGGTACCTATATAAATCTGTATAAAAGTTAAACAAGTAATTCATATAGTAAAGGAGTATGGGTAGGGGTGTAGTAGGAGTGGATATGCTGGTGCCGAAATAGTAAGGTTGATCTGTACTTGTCATTTACTCTGATGGCTTTTGCTCAAACATACTGCTTAATTAAAAACTACTTTTCTTGGAAAAAGTTTTGGATGTTTTGGACTATTGCTGTTTTCTTTTCTTTCCCTAGTGAATTCTTCATGCCAGGATTGGTTGACACACATATTCATGCTCCTCAGTATTCATTTGCTGGAACAAGAGTAGATCTACCTCTTTTGCAGTGGTTAACTACTTACACATTCCCAACGGAAGCCAAATTCAAAGACAGTGATTTTGCAGAAGAAGTGTACACCAGAGTTGTTGTAAGTTTTTCCATATTTCATTTACCTGCTTGACAACATTACTACTTGTAAAATATACATAAATTTTCAGGTCAGCAGAAATAGGAGAATGTGTCTTAATGTCATGAAAACCAGATAAAACTGACAACACATCCACTGTTCTAGTTGATAGCCAAGATCATTGCCTGCTACTTCCATTCTTGTTCTGTTGTTGCTGGTAAGACAGTTAATTTAATCATGTGATTGATTAAGAACCATCTCATTAATCATCTTTTCTCATATCTGAGTACACTGACAAGCATCTAAGAGTACTTTCAGAGGTAGCATTGCCAGTAGGTGCTGACAACCTTAATTCAGAAATGATCAAACATGATAAAAAACAAAACAAAAACAAACAAACAAACAAAAAACATTTCAGAGGTTATTTCCTTTTCTGCACAAAACGTCTGTATTACGAACATATCTTCTGCAATGATTTTGTGAAGTAGGAGACACTTCTCACCAACAAAAAGTCTGAGGTGTTTTGGAGCAATTGAGTGAGAAGATTCTGTAGCTGAGGACCCTGTAGCAGGAATACCTTTCATTGCTGATAGAAGTCTGTTGATGGTATTGTGAATTAAAGAGAGAGGCTGTATTTGAGCTAGTCTGATTTTGAGCAATATAAAGGCTTTGAGGTCAAATTCCACTTGAACAATAAACAGCAAGGTCACATTGCAGAGTAGGTTCTGTGCTATAACTGAAATGTACCTCTTAATACATACACTGAAGTATTTTCTTAAGATCTTAAGTCTTTCTTAAGTCTTAATGACCATTATAAACTGTCTTGTGTTTGTCTAATACTCTGACAACGTGTTGTCAAAATAATAATGTAATGAACCTGTAATAAATACTGTCCTTGCAACACAAATCTTAAAAATAAAAAAAAAACAGCTTTCTGCCATCTAGCACAATCACAGCAGTAGGAGCAGCTTGGTCATAAAATGTAGTCACAAGCACACGCCTTCAGCTACGTATAATTTACAGGTGATCTCACCTCATTTCAACATACTGTCTCCATTGGTTCAGATGTGGTGAGATTAGCCCAGAACAAGCACTCATTTTGCAGCATGTTTAATAACATTACCTGGAAAAGAATTGCCAGTGAGAATTCAGTTATTTGGAGAAGTTTCAACACAATGGTTCATCTCTCCCTGGAGATATAAAACAGGACAAGATCAGAAAAATGTTTTCACCCATAATGCTGCAGAATACCAGTAGCTCTGCAATGCTTCATGGCCAGATGTGTCAGAACAGAATCCAGCCATCTAAATAACTAATATTTTCTGCATTGCTAGTTGTTGTTTTCTTGTTGCTAAAACAGTCTTTCTCATGGAACCAATAGTTTCCTGTCCAAACTGGAAAGTACAAAATGGCTTGAGGAATATAGGTGTTCTGAGAGCCACCTTCTCAGTTTCACTACAGTCTTAATCAAGTTGGAAGACAAAATGAATGTACTGCTTTGCAAGTAACTTGGACGTAATTGCCTTAGCTCAGTAAAAGCCTCTCTGAATCTTCAGCAGTGATTCAGGGAAAGGCATTTGAATGAGTAAGGATTTTTTATTTTTATTTTTTTTCTATAAATCAGTGCCACAGCTTTATATTGAATATCTCTTGCAGAGCTCAGAGGGGCAAGAGGAGTGCAGAGTGCAGTGGAGATGCAGTGGAGATGGAACAGCAGGAAAATCAAAGACATGGGAAAATAGAAAGGGAGACTAAAAATAGTTGGTTTGTTTATCTTATAAAAGTGACAAATAAGGAGTAAATTAAAAGTATACAAAAAACAACTGGCCTAGGTGAGATAGACCAAAATTTATACTAATTGGTGACGTAGAAACAAGGAAATGTGTGCTAAATTTAAAAATGATAAGCAGAAGTAATCTTTTGTGCAATATGTACAACTCTTTCGCATGAGTTGAGGCCAAAAATGAGTTAACAGCAACTAAACAAAGAATGGGTTTGAAAAATGTACTAGCTTTTAACAATTTAAGGATAGTCTTTTTTTTTTTTTTTTTTTTTTTTTAAAGAGCACTTATCATGCTTTGGGACTTATAATAACCTTCCACTGTTAGAAATGGGACTAAACCTGTAGGAAGCAGATATGTATCTATATTTTT
The DNA here is from genome assembly GCF_965140915.1 of Aythya marila. Classification (NCBI taxonomy): domain Eukaryota; kingdom Metazoa; phylum Chordata; class Aves; order Anseriformes; family Anatidae; genus Aythya; species Aythya marila. The sequence goes on along the minus strand of NC_139080.1, from coordinate 39,427,939 downwards.
GGACTTGTACTTAAAACATAGTGAAATGTTTCAAGCCAATATTCTGTGTCCAATAAATACTTTCTGTAGTTGCTAAAACAAATGAATTAAGTGAAATTTGCCATTTTGTATCTGGAACCACCTCTGTCCCTCAAATTTTAGAAAAGCTGATTTTTTATGCGGATGTTTTTGGAAAAAAAAAAGTTTTTGGATTTCATTAAACAACAATTCTATGAATAAAAAATTTAATATTTAGGAATATTTAATATTTAGGAATAATAAAAAAAATGAATTAAAAAAACACATTTGGGGGTCTTAAAAACTAAAAAAAAAAAAAAGATGAAGGTAGTTTGTCTCAGCAGTGACATTATTTTTGTGACTCATTTTAGGCACACCCATAGACATATTTTTAGTTTAATTAAGATTTTAATTTGAATGTTTTATGAAAAATACAGAGCTTAGCTTCATGTTTGTTAAATAGCTTGGTGTAGCCATTCTTAAAAGTTGCATTGTATGTCTCACCTTCTGGCCTGTTAAAAAAATATGTATTCTCACATTACATTCTAGCCAGAATCCAATTTAAGCCCTTCTGGTAGATAGGACATCAATATCGTATGCATTAGTCTCAAGATCGAGTGAAAGTATAAATGATTTGATGACTTAATGTAACTTTACATGACTCTTCATCATCTGGTATGTCCTCCAAAAGTAATATGAACAGATAGCAATGCACCCATTCCTTTCAAACTATATAATTAGATAAATAATTAAATTACACTCTGAGCAGTGGTTCTCAGCTTCCTTCTATTCTGGAGTTTGTTACTTTGGCCTCAGGGATAATGAAGAATTTGTGTACCTGAAAGCCTGGTTATTTTTCCCAGCCACATCAGATAGCCAAATAAAAAACACTACTTTCTCCCAAAGGTATTACTTTGCAGTTACTTACAGTGCTTCACTATGAAAACTGGAGAGCTTTTCCAAACTAGGAAATAACATATATGACTGGTTGTTTGTATTTCTAAGTAAAAATCAAGTTAGACATAAATCAGAATTTTATTTCTACTTTGAGTGAAGGAAATACAGACTGGTTTCCATGGGTTTATTAAACCATTGTTAAAAACCTGTATAGCTTTGGAAGAGGATTTTTTGTGTTTATTAACATTCAGACTTTAAAAAGCTATTATGAAATTAAAAATCTGTATTTTACCTTCCAACTTCACTGTAACTCCCATGGAATTTCACAATAACCAAATGTTCTTGCAGCTTGAAATCAGACAGCCTATTCTGCATTTTGGCAGCTAGACTATATTTTTCCAAACTGTTGAAACTGATTTCTTTTTATAGAGACGAACTCTAAAGAATGGCACCACTACAGCTTGCTACTTTGCTTCAATTCACACAGATACGTCTCTTCTTCTGGCTGAAATTATAGGTAAGATGGTACGAGTGAGTTCTCAAGGATGTTATGCAGACTGTTAGTTGAAGGAAACAGAGCTTGGGAGTTTTAGAGTAGCTAAGGATCTGTCTTTCAATTTTGTTAATTTTACTTTTTTTTATTCATTTTCTCTGTCATACCACATCCCCCAAATCCTGCCTAGTTACCCTTTGCTTAACAATCTCTCCTCTACTGTCTCCTCTTCCTCTGCCTCTGCTGGACTTCATTCCCAAATCAGCTCCTGTCTGAGCTTGAGAGAGGTCTGCTGGAGTTTTTCTACAGGGCAGTCCTCTGCTATTTCTAGCCTTTTGCTGTTTGAGGATTAAAGGGCTGAATGGCAAGAGGTGCAGTCAGTGCTTTAACTTCCTGATACTCTGATGTTTCAGTTGAGAATCAACATCAAAAATTTCCACACCCCCTTTGAAACCAGAACAATGGGAGTTGCATCAGGACCTTATCCCTTCTTTCTGCTCACTGTTGCAAATCCCTGTCATTTCTTTTCAAGTTTTGTGTTTCTTGCAAGAATTCTCAAAGCTCAGCTCCCGTAGGAGAGTGAAACAATAAGAATCAGCTTCCACCAAAAATTTCATAGTCTTTCTGATTTTTTAGGAAACCCTAGAACTTTGAAAGTGGTGTACTCAACATCTCAGATGTTAAACAATGGGCAAAAAGATTTAGGAAAACATTTACAAGCTTAGAATTTAATGTTACATGTATTTCTGTTGTGTTACACCTAAGTTCTGAGTCACAGCATTGATAAATCTCAATAAGTAGGCCAGAAGTAGCTCTAGCTGCAAATGGGAGTCATTTTAGGACTTCTCTCATTACCTTCTCTTAAGGAAACAGGGTTTGCTGACATCTTCATGCATTTTCTTAGCTCAGAGTGACCACCTACTGCAGCTACTGTACTTTGATGCGTTTCTCCCTGCTGGGGGACATTTCTCATCCTCTGCTTCACAGTGCTCATCTTCATTCACTACCATTATGAATTCTGGTTGTGGTTAAACTACTGGTAATTCAGTCCTCAATTATAACACAAAGTTGGGTACTAATGTGGAAGAGGAGAACTCTTACTTAAATGCAGTTTTTCTCTTTCCTTTTTGGCTTTAAAGATCACAAGTATGGCCCCAACTTAAAGACAAGAAAACAACATAAATTCTGTTCATCTTAAATGAAAGTGGAAGATGTGAAATTTACTATTTTCTTTTCAATTCAGGTTTTTCTAGCAGTTTTTGTAAAGAACAAGTGATTTTGAGTTTTATTTTCTTACGCATCTCAACAGATAAATTTGGACAACGAGCATTTGTTGGCAAAGTCTGTATGGATATAAATGACACTGTACCACACTACAAAGAGACTACAGCTGATTCTGTTCAAGAGACAGAAAGGTAAGACTATTAAATTATTGGCACAACCTTTAGAAATAAGACTTTAATGCACTTGAAAGTGAGGGTGAAGCCGTGATCAAGGATTTACAGGTGTAGGAACTATCCTATTCTTCTTACAGTATTATTTTCTACAGTTCTGGCAATACATGCTTACCCAGCTGCTGCACAGCATGTTCAGTTTCTCCATGGCTTTGCCTAAGGAAGTGAGAAGCTGCAGCATCACATTTTGGAGAAGACCTGTGTGTTATGGTCTGGCTTCTACCTCTTCTTTTCCCTTCACAGCTGTCTGGGTAGAGGTTACGTGACCTGACAGGGGTGGAGAGGTAGAGAATCAGTTCCTTTGCCCCCATTAACTTCTGAGCTATCTCCTTTCCCCATTTAGGATAAAGCTTTACTCCAGTGGTAGGAGTTGGCTTTTCATTTTTTTACCCACTTCTAAATGTGCTCTGGTTCTCTTCTTCTCCAGTGAAACTACTCTAAATTGCAAATGAGTGAATGAAGGATAATCAAGTGAAGATAATGTGCACGGTGGATTTGTTGTACATTGGAGGGGAATCCAGGGCTGAAGCATGGGAGCCAGCTGTCTCAGGCTTCCCCTGTCTTCTGTGTCCACCTTCTGAAAATGCTTAGGCAGATGTAGGACTTTGCTCACGGGGTTATTTATACAAATGTGTAAATGTTTCAAATATCATGCTGAAAGAGTAAATACCTAACAGTATTGTAAACCTCTTACATCACTTGAGTGAAATTGCCATCTTATTTTTGCAAGTCATGCTAGAACAATGCTCTTAAAAGTTAGAAATAGTCATGGGTTATAAATCGTGTTTGTATTTAGAGACATTTTGAAACATATAGTATTAGTCACCTGCACTGTACCAACAGTTGCTTTTGTTCACCTAAATCCCTGGTTTTTGTAACACAGTGAATCCCACTGAATGGGCCTGAGCGTGGTAGCACTTCCAGTTCTGCCATTTTTTAAAGCTTCAAAATGATCTAAATAGCTTTTCAATTCCCAACTTGTGCCTCTACTCCCTTCCCGTGCAATTATATTAATAACAAATGTTCTTCAGCTTTGGATGAGAGTGTGCCATAGGTACTCGACAGCTGTCTAGAGAAGAGATCTGTGCTTGTCAGCATAGATCAGGAGTACTCACCTCATCAGGCCTGAATCTCCTCACCAGTACAATTTCAGAGGATGAAAAAGCTCTCCCTTTAAGAGGGTGACTTTTTTATTAAAAAAAAAAAAAAAAAAAAAAAAGAGAGAGAGAGAGAGAAATGTGATCTATCACACTGTCAAAAAATTTATTACACTGATTTCAATTCTTTGCAGTTAACCTACAGAAATGTTTGTACTGTAGGCACAGAGATAATATTCAGTTCAAAGTGTTTTGTTTCAATCTGCCCTTCTCATGTGAACAGGATTGAATAAAAATTTCATGAAATGAAAAGCAGAATATGTTATATGCCACTAGCAGTCATCTGGAAGTGGAACACCCATGTTCAGACCTGTTCTGAAGAAGTTGGTTGTTTGAACCTGAGCTTATTTCCTTATAGAGAAGCTATAAATCAACAAAGCACAGGTTATTTAAAGCTAGTTCTTTAGGTTTTAAAACCATGCTGATTCTCTGTAATGCACGTGAAAAAATGAAAACAGCCATCCTAAGGTTTTGTATTATCTCTTGAGAATGGTATTTGCATTACAATTTCTGATCTGGTATATATTTATTTATTATATCTGGTGAATCAGTAGGAGGAGAGATGGACAGACAAAAGCCTAATTCACCCTGCAAAGTTTAGCAACGGTGTGTTAAAAGTCCTTTGTTCATTGCAGAAATTTAGCTTATATCTCTCACTTTCAACTGGTGATATGGCACTAGCCACAGTGTTGTGAATCTAGTCTCCAGCATTTATTTTCTTTTCCACCTAAACATATTTAACAGATTTGATCCAATGTTTATTGTGACTAAAACTATGGAGTTTTTGGACGGTAAACTATGGCATAAAATTTCAGAGACCCTGATCAGAATATATTGTAAAGGCTTTTTGAAATTCTATGCATTATGCATACAAGTGTTTAAGGTATTTCTTCTCTTCAAAGTCAGAGGGAGCTTTATTTGCTCCATATTGCTCCATGAACAGTAATGACTGTCCATATTGGCTGCTGGGAGCTTTTCAAAGAGTTCTGTGAGGTAGCTTATGTAGATTTACCTCATAGAAGGTAAATATACACTAACATAAATATAAACATATCTAGAAAATTAAGGGTCCTTTAAGTGCATGAGGACATCTGTAACTACTGTAAGCAATGTACAAAATATGGCGGTATCTTTTACAAATGGGATTTTAAAATCATAATATGTTTAATGCTGTGGTTTAAATTCATGGGCATATAAGAGTGTTTTTGTTTTTTGTGTGTTTTTTTTTTTTTTCTTCTGAAGTTGCAACAGTAGGATGTAATTATGTTTAAAATTAATTTAATGTTTATGTGTATTTGGTTTCCGGTGGGAACACAAAGTAATTACCATGTGTCTAAAGTTAATTATTGCAAATGGAAAAGATTCTGCATATTCAAGGTCAAATTCCAAACTAGCATATTTTTTTGTAACTGTCCTGGCCTGATTGTGTTGCATCTTCTTATTTCATCTGAGAATCTGGCACAACTTCCTGTAAAAAGTTGATAGATGCCTGAAATGCTTAACAGAACATTTATGTAAATATTTTCTCTATTTTCATAATTTATAACACAGATCACAGGTGACAAATTTATAACAGATTTTTCCCTATACTTTTTCAGGTTTGTTAGAGAGCTAACGGAAAGGCAAGTAAGTAGACTTCTCCTTTCTGTTCACTTCTGTATACAGAAGATGTTATGTGAATACATGAAATAGTTAATCTCATTGACAAATTCTACTGACTTAGTGACAAGTCAATAAATATAGATCTTCCTGTATAGCAGACAGAAATCATCAGTCTGCAAAGTGTTCTTCTAGTTGTGTTGCTGTGAAATTGACTTCTAGCAGCACAAATTCAGATTTGTGTGGTCTGAACACAGCAGAGTAATGTTCTGTGAACATTCTTTATTCACTTAAAAGTGTTCAGCTTCTTGCAGAGGAAAATTTTCTGTTAAAGGCAGATGGAAGTCAGTCCATCACTCTATGGTATATAAATAGACAAATAAAAGAAGTTTTCACCAACACAGATTGGTGTCTTTACAGCACAGTTACTAATCCATTACCATGTCAGTGTTTTGGGTCACCACATGTCTTCCAGTGTATTTCTAAAGAAATTCTGTAGGTACAGGTTGACACTCCAATATTAAAAGCAGGGATATAATTTTTCTTGTCAGCCCTTTCATTTTGATAGCTCCATTTGTTAATGTTTATGGCTCAAAACATGCAAGAGTAGATGCCTAGAGTTTAATGCCTAAATCATATGTATTGGTAGAGTAAGTATACTAATCTTCAGAAGTCCAGAGCTGCTTGTGTCTGGGAGATGGTATAAGAAACTGCAAGACAAGATATCACACACTTTCTTCTAGTGGTTCCATGTGCACAAAGAACGGTAGGTATTCCCTGTATCTGAAGGCAGAGTTGTAAAGCCATTGTCTATATGTGCAAATGTGCAAATTACATTGTGCATAGTAAACACCTGTAGCTCTAGTCCAGGTATCCACAGCTTCCTACTGAACAGCATATCTGGTGTTACCAATAGCCTTCCTGTCTGTTGAGTATAGGGACAGCAGAGTATAGGGACAGTTTGCTCCGCTCCATCACGAGCAGAGAAGATCAAAGATGAAAAAGGTTTTGGCTTTACATATCTCTGCATCTTTACATCACTACCTCTTTGATGCTCACAGAAGTACAAATCAAAAGAAGGTCTGGTTTATCTCTTATAATTCATACTTGACTGTGAGCAAATGTGAAGAAGCATCCAGTGCATCTGCTGAAGTCTGATAAAATCTCAGAGACTTGAGGAAAGAGTTCTAATGAAATGAACTTCACTGAGTTTCATTAAACCAGTTTTCAGCAGAACTTCTGTGATGAAGTTTCAGGATTCTCTTACTTTGAGGAAGTTTCTGATAAAAATAAGAAAATGACTGTGAGCTTTATTCACATTGGCAAGTCTGAAGAAAAGAATAAACAATAGAGCTAAAATCTAATTGTGTAAACGATTGTCTTAATTATGGTTGCTGATACATATGTGGAATCACAAACATGTCTTTCTAATATTTTCAGTATCCAAGGGTACAACCTATAGTAACCCCCCGCTTTGGCCCTTCCTGCACAGAAGATTTGCTGCGTTCACTTGGTGATTTAGCACAAGCTCATGACCTACACGTGCAGGTAAATTCTGAGAGCTCTGTTTACAACTTAAATATTTTGGATAGAAAGCATAAAGATCAAGCCATTTTCACAATTTACACAAAGCACTTAAACCACATTCTTAACTTGGAACCCGTCTTTTAAATTCTTCTTGAATTATTAGAGGTACTCTACAATAGTACTATGACCTCCACAGCAAATGAGAAGGCTCATAGCTTGAAGGATGCACAATTCATCAAGCCCCAGTGCATGGTTACTAGGAAACTGACACCAAGTATTGTAAGTTAGAGTAACCCTTGGGTTGCTAAAGGTTGCTGTCCCTTGTCCAAGGTTGTTATGTCTGCCTCTCAGCCATCTGCTGTTTCTGTACAGGGCAGATTTCAGAAGAGAAAAGAATTGCTCATCTTTTGTCTCAATTACTCATATTTCTATCTTATTTAACATTGTTAATGTTGTTGTAGAATTTCCTCTACAATAAAGTTTCTGCATTTAAAAAAGGCATATTTTGAAGCTTATAGGTGTGTTGAACCTTTGAGATTTTTCTTTTTTGGTTAAACAGTCCTAGTATATGTTGCTTTAAAGCTACACTACATTAGGACTGTTTGTCATTACAAGGTGAGCATTTGAAAATACAGAAAGTACATGCTTCAGCCTCCACACAGGAGGAACCAGGTTTGTGTCTGAGACCAGAAATTGATCAGTCTGTCTGAAGATACATGGAGCAGTTACCCTGTGTGTTACCCCGATCCCAGGGTCCACTCTGTGGTAGGCTTCTATCTTTCTTTTACATCATGGTCATATCTATCATTTTATTTATTACTTTAACATTTGCTAAATACCAATTTGGTTGTTAAGTCATCATGCTACAGGGACAGACTATCAGGTATACCTCTTCAGATCAAGTTTAAAGGAAGAAATTGAGCTATTGTTTTGGATCACAGGGATCTCTCCAATGAAAATAGAAACCCAAGGACAAGATCTAGCTATATGCTTTAGAAAGACTATTTTCTATCATTATGTGCTTGCAGCAGGTTGCTCAGAAGTTTGAAATGCTATAATGCTATTTAAAGGACTCATCGCTATTTATTTTCTCATTGCAGAGTCACATAAGTGAGACTGAAGAAGAACTCAAACTTGTGGAGAATATGTTTCCTTCCTATCAGAGTTACACTGAACTGTATGATAAAAACAAGCTGCTTACCAGCAAGGTAGCTGCATATCAACTTCACAGCATAGCTTAGATTTATTCATGTATAGAATATTCTGGTTAATTGTAGTTACCTGAAAAGTTTGTACTGTTTTGTCAAAGTCAGTGGCATCTGGGAAAGAGTAAATTGTTTCTATGTTCTTTGTTGCACAGGTGTTGGTGAAGGGACTGAAACTTTAGACAAGCTTATACTTTATGTAGGCATTTTAGGGGAGATGAACAATAAAGGTATTAATACTCCCTGAGCCTATTTTTAAGAGTCTAAACAGGGCTGGGAACAGTAGGATTGGAAGGATAGATAAAGCTGGTGATGTAGGAGCTGGTAATTCTGGGGCAGTAGCCAGTTATCCTCATATTACAGTGTTCTTGCACACTGCTTTTTCCTGTACATTTTTTTTTCTACAGATTTACAGCAAATGAACCAGTTTTAATTGAAGAATATTCTAGATGCAATCTAGTGCAAAACTTTAGAGAGACAATGAGAAACACACTAAGTACATACATCTTTCCATTGTATCTGTTACACTCTTGGCCCCAGTGCTTAATCTCTATGATATGAAATACACATCATAAAGTTACTACAGTACTATGCCAGATAGGCAGTTCTTTCTTTTGCTTCTTGCAGCTAGTTCATAAGTGACAAACACAACCACCACAAGATACCCCATCTTTTTATATAAGTAAATGAAAATAGGCAGAGGGATCTCAGGCTTATTGAAGTTAATGAGAGTTCCTCCCTTCTTGATTTCAAAAGCTTCATTCAAGAATGGCATGCCTTTACCCTTGACAGTAACAGGTGCCATTTTGGCTGTTAAAAGCAGTGCAGCAAAAAATTTACAGATACTGAAGAAAATGCTATTTTTTCTAAAATTGTTGGTTTTGTTTTTATTTAGACAGTGATGGCTCATGGCTGTTATCTTTCTGACGAAGAGCTGGAACTTTTTAATCTTCGTGGATCTGCAGTAGCACATTGCCCCAGTTCTAATTTTTCGTAAGTAAATAAAATAAGTTAATGGTGTACAACTGGAAAGAGCTGTTTTTCACATAGTGTGAAGATACTATAGAATCATAAAATGTCTCAGGTTTTAAGGGACTTTAGAGATCATTTATTTCCAACCCCCTTGCCATAGGCAGGGATGCCACCCACTAGATCAGGTTGCCTACGGCTTCATCCAACCTCGTCCTGAATACCTCCAGGAATGGGGCATCCACAGCCTCTCTGGGCAACCTGTTCCAGTGCCTCACTAGTCCAGCCTACAGAAGGAAGGCTGCATATATCATATTCCGTTTCACCAGAAGTGACATACTGGATCAAGCATGGCTGTTCATGTTCTGCTTCTATGTGGTATGCCCTGGACGGACGTTATTTTTGAGTATAATCACTACGAGTATTTCTTTTTTTAAACTTAGTTTCTTATGACTGTCCTATCAATGGCAAATTCCTTCTCACCCAGAATACATATATATTATTGGGAAATGGGAAAGGCTGAAATATATTTATATTCACAGAAATTATATACTATACAGTATCCTATTGGGGTACTAAAAATGACTGCTACGGGCATTTTGCCTGTAACATAATCAGTAGCTTGTTTGCAATGGCTTACTGGAGCTTGTGAAATGATCTACCATCTCCTTGGAGTACACTTTACATCATATTTAGATTTTTTTCACAAACATACTAAGAGCTTATTTTCAAAAGATAACTCTGAAACTGTTTTATTGGAAAACTAAAAGTTTCCTTTAGGAAAAGTTGTTTTAGTGATTAAGACCCATCATCCAAATTTATGAATGTAAATGGTTCATCCCTGTTTAATAAACATGATCTATTACATGCAGTCTAAGAACTCTTGTCCTGAAACTGCCCGAAGTCCTCTTACTGAACTGCAGAAATAACTTTCCTTTGTGTATAATACAGAAGACATCTCTTTTTCCAATCCAGGTTGAGCAGTGGCATCTTAAGTGTACAAAAGGTTCTCAAACACAATGTGAAGCTTGGCCTCGGCACAGGTTGGTAGCTTTCTTAGAAAATGGTCTATTTTAGAAATTGCTGGAAGATACAAAAACATACCTTCATGTGTGTATTGGAAAGCCATCATGCCACCAATTTGTGGCTTAATATGTAGAGGTGGTCAAAAGATGTTTGAGCAGTTTTGTTCCTGCCTTAACAGTAAACTGCCTCAACAACAACTTTTCCAGATCAAGTTTCAGTTCTGCATTGTATTTTATTTACCTGACCTTGTAGAACTCATGTCAGGAATCACCCATTCAAAGACAATGCTTAGCAGTAAACCTTTTCATGTTTACTACCTCTTGCACTTTGTAACACTTAAATCAAGCTCATAATAATTTAATCCAGAAATATTCCCAAAGTTTGTTTCTAAGACTCTTATCCCTTCTAGATGTTGCTGGGGGATATTCAGCTTCTATGCTTGATGCTATCAGGAAAACAATGATGGCATCTACCACCCTTCAAATTAATAAAGTCAATGAAAGAGGACTTACTCTTAAAGAAGTTTTTCGACTTGCAACTTTAGGAGGAAGCCAAGGTAAGAAGAAATTTCTTTATAATATATAGAGAGAACTTTCGCTTTTTTTTTTTTGTGATATTATGTCTCCTTGTCTATAAAGGATGGCTGAACTTAAAGATTTTCTGATTCCAGAGTGAAGTCTAAAATTATATTTGCTTGGAACAGATTTCTTTCGCTCTCTCATAACAATACCACTCTCACTACAGAAAAGCATTTGTACTAGTATTGAGAGTTTAATAAAGGCATCCTAATGATTTTTCAGGGCTGTACATTTTATTTGAAAAGATCCTCAGACTTCTTAATCATTGGTGCTTGTAAATTTGTCACACCAATTGGAAAGACTTTGTTTTCTCAGCAACCAAAATGTAAGAAAAAGCTGTGCAATTACTGTAAAATCACGCATCCTGTTTGTCATCAGTTTCTAATTTTGTTTCTTCTTGTTGAGATCTCAATGAGGCAGCTTTTGACTGTCTTTTTAGCAAATCAAAACATTATGCAAATTTCCCCATGGTGAGAGTACAGCACAAAGTTTAAGCACGATATGTGTCAGAGTTATTTATGACAAAATTGCATCTGCAGAATATAGTTATATAGTATATATGTTATTCTGTCTCACTGAAATGTTTTGCCACAATCAGTATGCACATATGGATTTATACAATTAGTAAAGTTTTAGCAGAACTTGTGTCATTTCACAGAGAGCAAATCCACATATTTGCTCCCAAAAATTTGTTAGAGTTTTAGTCAAAAGAAAAGCACCCTCCTCCTCATAAAGAACTGGTCCCAAGTCTTTCAATGTAACATTTTTGTTGTTGTGAAAAGATACCAATTAATTGGAAACTATTAGTGGAAGCTTGAAAGATGTAGTGAAAATGCCTTCAAATAGGTCCTGTCTGGACTGTGGACAAGGACTGTAGGGTGTAATGTAGGTAAGAAATGTAATGTAGGGAATGTAATGTAACGTAGGGAAGTAAGTAAGAAAGAAAATGGTCAGAGGACAAAAAAGAGAGTGTGTTTTTTGTTTTTGTTTTTGTTTTTGTTTTTGTTTTTTCCCCCAGAATATATACGGTACTCATCTTGGTTGAGAGTAAGTTAGTTCATATACAGAATGGAAAAATAAAATCCCGGACTTGTATATGGTTTCCCCTCCCAGCTACTCTTGTGCTTGTTTTATCTGGGTTCTTAAGCTTACAATAATATAGTAAGATTGTTTATGTATTGATTTCAACAAGTTCTACCACTTGTAAGGGTAGAATATAAATTACTCGTTCAGCCTTCCAGTACTCCAGACAAGTAGTCTGGGCAAATTTAAACGAGAGATTTTTTTTCTTGTCATACTTTGCTGAGACCCTAAACACTTATCACCCTCTTGTGTTTATTTTAAAAACTGCATTCTGTTCACAAACCTAAAAGAATACGACAAAATTGTAGTTGACAGTTGGTAGACAGCCAAAACATTTCACCATTTTGAGGAGTTTCAACATTTTTAATGTACTGTATGTATAATATGTATGTATATTATGTATTATATTACACATACATATTATAGATTATAGTTATATATGTAAGTGTACACCATTCATTAGATAAGGAATTGACTGGATGGCTGCACCCAGAGTTGTGGCCAATGCCTCTATGTCCAAATGGATACTGGTGATGAGTGGTGTTGCTTGGGGGTCCATGCTGGGACCTGTGCTGTTTAATATCTTTTATCAATGACATCGACAGCGGAATCAAGCGCACCCTCAGCAAGTTTGCAGATGACACCGAGCTGAGTTCTGCCATTGATACAACAGAAGGAAGGGGTGTGTGGTGCTTTTACCCACCTGGGCAGCTGAGCTAACCACAACCACTCTCTCACTTACCTTCCTCAAAGGGAAGCGGGGAGAAAATAGAATGAAAGGGCTCAGGGGTTGAGATAAGGACAGGCAGATTGCTCAACAGTTACTGTCACAGGCAAAAAAAGACTCAGCATAGGGAGATTAATAAAAATTTATTACCTATTACTAACAAGATAGAGCAGTGAGAAACTAAACTGAACTAAAACAAAACAAAACAAAATAATAAAAGCACCTTTCCCTCATCCACCTTCTACACCTCCTCCCCCAAAGCAGCGCAGGGGAATGGGGCTGTGGTCAGTCCCTGATGCTTCATCTCTGCTGCGCCCTCAGGGTCCCTCTCTGCCCCTGCTCCCTGTGGGGTCCCTCCCATGGATGCCGTCCTTCCCGAGCTGAGCCTGCAGGGGCTGCCCACAGGTAGCAGCTCTTCAAGCACTGCTCCCACACAGCTCCATACCACGGGGTCCATCCATGCCCCAGGAGCAAACTGCTCCAGCACGGGTCCCCCACAAGCAGCAGCTCTCCCCAGACCCCTGCTCCTGCGTGGGCTCCTCTCCACGGGTGTGGTGGTTTTACTGTGCTGGGCAGCTAAACCCCACAACCGCTCTCTCACTCCCCCTCCTTTAGATAAGGAGGGGGAGAAGTAAAGCAAAGAACAACTCACGGGTTGAGATAAGGATAATTTAATTAAAGGGAAATAATTATAATAATTAAATAAAGACTACCATGAACTAAACAATTTAACTAAGGGGAAAATAAAAGGGAAAGGGGAAAAGGGAGGAAAACAAACAAACAAAATAAATGAAAGCTATATGGAAGTGCAGAGGAAAGAAATTACTCTCTACTTCCCATAAATGAGCGATGATTGACCACGTCCTTGAAGCAAGGCCTCAACGCACGCAGCCGGTGTTCGAGAGGAGGACCGACGTCTTCTCAACGAGAGCCCACCCCTCCCCTCTTCTTCCTGTTTCCACCTTTTATTGCTGAGTGTGACACCACATGGTATGGAATATCCCTTTGATTGGTTTAGGTCAGCTGCCCTAGTGATGTTTCTCTCCTCACTTTTTTGCCCACCCCCTAGGAGGGTTAGAGAAAGGCCCAACGCTGTGCCACTGCTGCTCAGCAGTAGACACAACACTGGTGTGATAACACTGCTGTTCCAGCTACAAGTACAGAGTACGGCACTGTATGGGCTGCTGCCGGGAAAGTTAACATTCCAGCCAGACCCAGTACAACTTCCACCCCTTATTCCATAACATTTGTGTCACACTCAGATCCCCATACTTTAGCATACAAGCATTCTCATCATTATCCCTTGTCCTTTAACAGGACAAGGATTTAACAGGACAGGATTAATAGGCAGATGTATCTTTTCATTCCATAGGTCTTTCTTGGAAAATGTTCATAAGAACTGTTGATGATTAGGTCTTCATCTGCCAAAGTGGCCACTCAAGGCAGGCGGAGTTGGATGTCTGGACACCAGCACCAGCTTAGTTCAAGTCCTTGTTGCACTGCCCGGCTCCTTGCAAAGTTGACCTGTCGTTGATCCTACAGCATCTTCCTACAACATATAACTTAGATTATAGATTAGTTTTCTCTCAATGTCAAATCTCCTTGAGGCACACACTTGATATCCCCATTCTTTTGCATGACCCACCAGGTATACCCTGGTCCTTGGGCGAAGACAATCCCACGAGTGGGTTTGCCTTTTCCCGAGGCAGGAGCAACCCACACTGCCTTCCCCATCCACCTTCCTATATGCACTACGGGAACCTTAGCTCCTTTCACAGTGTGTAGGGGTTTTGTTTCGGCAGGACCAGCACGGCTGTCAGACCCCCTATTGTTAACTAGCCAAGTGGCTTCTGGTAGATTTGTGTCCCATTGTTTCCACGTCCCAGCACCTAATGCTCGTAACATAGTCTTTAACAGTCCATTGTACCTCTCAACCTTCCCAGAGGCTTGTGGGTGGTAAGGGATGTGGTACACCCACTCAATACCATGCCTCTTTGCCCAGGAGGTAACAAGATTGTTTCGGAAATGACTCCCATTGTCAGACTCAATTCTCTCTGGTGTACCATGAGCCACAATACTTGTCTTTCCAGGCCCAAGATAGTGTTCCGGGCTGTGGCATGGTTTACAGGGTATGTTTCCAGCCACCCAGTAGTTGCTTCTACCATGGTGAGTATGTACCGTTTGCCTTGGCGAGTTTTTGGGAGTGGTCCGATATAGTCAATTTGCCAGGCCTCACCATATTGAAACCCTAACCATCTCCCCCTGTTCCAGGGAGATTTTACCTTCATGGCTTTCTTGATTGCAGCACAGGTCTCACACTCATGGGTAACCTGTGTGATGGCCTCAATGGTCAAGTCCACCCCTCGATCACGAGCCCATCTGTAAGTGGCATCTCTCCCCAGATGTCCTGATGTTTCATGGGCCCATCGAGCTACAAACAGCTCACCCTTACGTTCCCAGTCTAAGTCCACCTGAGCCACTTCAATTTTCGAAGCTCGATCCACTTCTTTGTTGTTCTGATGTTCTTCAGTAGTGCGACTCTTGGGCATGTGGGCATCTACATGACGTACTTTAACATCCAGGTTTTCTACCCGGGCAGCAATATCTTGCCACAGGGTAGCAGCCCAGATAGGCTTACCTCTGCGCTGCCAGTTGCTCTGTTTCCATTGCTGCAGCCACCCCCACAGAGCATTTGCCACCATCCATGAGTCAGTATAAAGATACAATACTGGCCAATTTTCTCTTTCGGCAATATCTAGGGCTAGTTGTATGGCTTTTACTTCTGCATACTGACTCGATTCACCTTCCCCTTCCATGGCTTCCGCAACTCGTCGTATGGGATTCCACACAGCAGCTTTCCATTTCCGATGGCTCCCTATCACACGGCAGGATCCGTCAGTAAACAACGCATACTGCTTTCTGTCTTCTGGCAACTCATTGTATGGTGGTGCCTCTTCAGCACGGGTTACCTCTTCTGTTGGCACTCCGAAATCTCTGCCTTCCGGCCAGTCCATAATCTCTTCCAGGATTCCTGGGCGATTGGATTTTCCCATTCGAGCCCGCTGTGTAATTAACGCTATCCACTTACTCCATGTAGCATCAGTTGCATGGTGTGTAGTGGGAATTTTCTCTTTGAACATCCAATGTAACACAGGTAGCCGCGGTGCCAAGAGGAGCTGTGCCTCTGTACCCACAACTTCTGAAGCAGTTCGAACACCCTCATATGCTGTGAGTATTTCCTTTTCAGTTGGGGTGTAATTGGCTTCTGATCCTCAATAGCCCCGGCTCCAGAAGCCCAGAGGTCGACCTCGAGTTTCTTCTGGGGTTTTCTGCCAAAGGCTCCAGGTGAGCCCATGCTCCCCAGCTGCAGTGTACAGTATATTTTGCACAGCTGGTCCAGTACGGACAGGCCCAAGGGCTACTGCACGAGCTATTTCTTGTTTGATTTGTTCAAATGCCTGTTGTTGCTCAGGGCCCCACTCAAAATAGTTTCTCTTTCGAGTCACTCGATATAGAGGACTCACAAGCTGACTATAGCCTGGCACATGCATTCTCCAGAATCCCACGAGGCCTAGGAAAGCTTGCGTTTCCTTTTTGCTAGTTGGCGGAGACATTGCTGTTATTTTATTGATCACATCCATTGGAATATGGCGACGTCCATCCTGCCATTTTACCCCCAAGAACTGGATTTCCTGTGTAGGCCCCTTGACCTTGCTCTTTTTAATGGCAAAACCAGCTTTCAGGAGAATTTGGATTATTTTCTTCCCTTTCTCAAAAACTTCTTCTGCTGTGTTGCCCCACACGAGGATGTCGTCAATGTACTGAAGATGCTCAGGAGCTCCCCCTTGCTCCAGTGCAGACTGGATCAGTCCATGGCAAATGGTAGGGCTGTGTTTCCACCCCTGGGGCAGCCGATTCCAGGTGTATTGGATGCCCCTCCAAGTGAAAGCAAACTGCGGCCTGCATGCTGCTGCTAAAGGGATGGAGAAAAATGCATTAGCAATATCAATTGTGGCATACCACTTGGCTGCCTTTGACTCTAGTTCGTACTGAAGTTCTAGCATGTCTGGCACTGCAGCACTCAGTGGTGGCGTGACTTCATTCAGGCCTCGATAGTCCACTGTTAGCCTCCACTCGCCATTAGACTTTCGTACTGGCCATATAGGACTATTAAAGGGTGAGCGAGTCTTGCTGATTACTCCCTGACTCTCCAGTCGGTGAACCAACTCATGGATGGGAATCAGGGAGTCTCGGTTGGTGCGATATTGCCGTCGGTGCACCGTTGTGGTAGCAATTGGTACCTGTTGTTCTTCAACCTTCAGCAATCCTACAACAGAAGGGTCTTCTGAAAGGCCAGGCAGGGTAGACAGCTGCCTAATCTTCTCTGTGCTCAAAGCAGCTATGCCAAAAGCCCACCGGTATCCTTTTGGATCCTTGAAGTACCCTCTCTTGAGATAGTCTATGCCAAGGATGCACGGAGCCTCTGGGCCAGTCACAATGGGATGCTTTTGCCACTCATTCCCAGTTAGACTCACTTCAGCTTCCAGTACAGATAGTTGTTGGGATCCCCCTGTCACTCCAGAGATACAGGTGAGTTCTGTCCCTTGGTAGCCTGATGGCATTATGGTACATTGTGCGCCAGTGTCCACTAAAGCTTTGTATTCCTGTGGTTCTGATGTTCCAGGCCATCGGATCCACACAGTCCAATAAATCCGGTTATCCCTCTCCTCTACCTGGCCAGAGGCAGGGCCCCTCTAGTCCTGGCTGGAGCGTCTGCCACTTAATTCTTGCAAATGCACAAATTCTGGCAAATGAGAGGTAGAGGTCCCTTCATCGTGGTCAAGAATAACATCAGCTCTTCTACTGCCTCTGGGGTACTGCCCAATAGAAACTGGAGCAGCATTTCTCTTAGGAGCCCCTCTTCTTGCTGCTGTATTTCCTTTCAGTTCACGTACCCGAGCAGCTAGGGTTGAAGTAGGTACACCATCCCATTTCCTCATATCTTCCCCATGGTCACGCAGATAAAACCACAAGGTGCCACGTGGTGTACGTCTTGGGTACTCTCTCTCTTGAGCAGGCGAATGCTGATTCTTAGTGGCTGAAGTATCACTCTGTCTAGATGAGGGGGAATATACTTTCTCCACAAGCTTGTCAAGTCCTTTAGACAATTTCTCCACAGCTGAGACACAGGACTGTAGCGGAGCAGAGAGATTGTCTTCATATTTTTGAAGTTGGCAGGAGACATCATACATTGTTGGTCCCATCCCCTCATCCCAGTGAATTGCTGCCAGGGTACTGGCATGTGCTGCTGGTGCACTCCGCACAAATTTACGCCACATGGATGTTGTGCACTGGACTTCATCGGGGTCTTGAGGTGTCTGGGCATTGTCCAAATCACTATAAATCATCTCCCGCACAGCTAATTCCCGCAGATGTTGGAGACCTTTATCCACAGTGGTCCACTTGCCTATGTGATATACAATATCTTCCTTATGGGGATATCTTTCTTTGATAGCTGCCAGGAGTCGTCTCCAGAGGCTGAGGGCCTGTGCTCCTCTCCCGATTACTTTGTCGATTACCCTTTCTCTAGAGAGGGATCCCAGCTGCTTGGCTTCATTGCCTTCTAATTGTAGGCTACTGGCCCCAGCATCCCAGCATCGGAGCAGCCAAGTGAGGATGTGTTCACCTGGGCGTCGACCATAATCCTTTCGTATTTCTCGCATCTCACTCAGGGATAAGGATCGAGTGATTTCTGATTCCTTTATGATTTCCGTCTCGTCTTCCTGCTGTTTTTGTGATGGCTCTGCTTTAGAGGTACCTGCCAATTCCCCTTCTCCCTCCTTCTTAGGAGAGCCTTCTTCCCTTACTAAACGAGCTGACCTCCGTTTCCATTGTTTTGACTTGACTATGGGGGCGACTGATACCATAGTTGGTTGGTCCTCTGGGTCAGCCACAGCATGTGTTACTTGGTCATCAGATTCAGAGACTTCCTCCCTCTCTTCAAGTTGCTGGATGATGTTAAACAGTGTTTGATAGGAATAAACCAGGACCCAGCACAATGCTGCAAGCTGTTGTTCTCCGGCATTATCAGGATCAGGACATACAACTCTCAAACATTCTACCAAGTTTTTAGGATTTAGCACTTGCTCAGGGGTGAAGTTCAAAACTATTGGAGGAGACACTCGTGACAGGTATCTGCTAACATCATCCCACACACCGTGCCACTCACCACGAGACTGTTTCGGGACAGATTCCCAAATAAGTTTTTTAAACAATCGACTAATCTTAGAGAGAAAATGAAACCTGTTATTCAGAATTAGAAATAGCAATACATGGGTTACAGATGGATCTTCAAAATATTCCCAAACTGTTGTAATTAGCCCACTGTGAAAGAAGGGAAAGGTACCATTCCTGATATTATTAATAAACTGGTGTCCAGATGAGAAAAGGAAGGCAGTGTAGTTCTGAATATTCTCTGAAAGATAGTTTCCATGGGACCCAAATGATAACAGCGCAGAGCCTGAATTCCAGAGTAAAACCAAGGTCAGTGCTTGGCAGCACAACGAATTAAAAAAAGTGAACACAGATTGTAGCACTTGGTCGGATCGGATATATAGGAGAAAGGAGAATATGACACGAATTGCATGACATATGAACAAAGCCATTATTATTAACAGGGCAAGGAACATGGTTACTAGCAAGCAAGTGTGTTAGTTGTATGCGTTTAATCAATTCTATTGTTATCTCAACCCTTCGAGCCCCACGTTGGGCGCCAAAAAGGACTGTGGTGGTTTTACTGTGCTGGGCAGCTAAACCCCACAACCGCTCTCTCACTCCCCCTCCTTTAGATAAGGAGGGGGAGAAGTAAAGCAAAGAACAACTCACGGGTTGAGATAAGGATAATTTAATTAAAGGGAAATAATTATAATAATTAAATAAAGACTACCATGAACCAAACAATTTAACTAAGGGGAAAATAAAAGGGAAAGGGGAAAAGGGAGGAAAACAAACAAACAAAATAAATGAAAGCTATATGGAAGTGCAGAGGAAAGAAATTACTCTCTACTTCCCATAAATGAGCGATGATTGACCACGTCCTTGAAGCAAGGCCTCAACGCACGCAGCCGGTGTTCGAGAGGAGGACCGACGTCTTCTCAACGAGAGCCCACCCCTCCCCTCTTCTTCCTGTTTCCACCTTTTATTGCTGAGTGTGACACCACATGGTATGGAATATCCCTGCTCCTGCGGGGGCTCTCCATGGGCTGCGGCCTCCTCCAGGCCACATCCACCTGCTCCACCGGGGGCTCCTCCACCCATGGGGGGGCTGCAGCGTCAGATCTGCTCCATGTGGGACCCATGGGCTGCAGGGGGACAGCCTGCTCCACCAGGGGACTCTCCCTGCACAGGCCGCAGGGGAACTGCTGCTGCCTGCCTGGAGCACCTCCTGCTGCCCTCCTGCTGAACTGACCTGGGGGTCTGCAGGGCTGCTTTTCACCCTTCACTTTCCCAGCTGCTGTTGTTCAGCAGGTTTTTTTTCCCCTTTTTTTCAATCTGCTCTCCCAGAGACACAACCAACATTGTTCCCTTGATTGGCTCCAGCCAGCAGCGGGTCCTTTTGGAGGTGGCTGAAACTATTCCTTATCTAACATGGGGCAGCTTCTGTATTCTTCTCACAGAGGCCACCCCTGCAGTTCCCTGCTACCAAAAACTTGCCATGTAAACCCAATACAGGATGCAATCCAAGGGGCCCTGGACAAGCTGGAGAAGTGGGCCCACATGAACTACGTGAGGTTTAACAAGGCCAAGTGGAAGGTGCTGCAGCTGGGTCAGGGCAGTCCCAGACATGAGCACAGGCTGGGAAAAGAACTCACAAGGAGCAGCCCGACAGAGAAGGACCTGGGGGTTCTGGTGTACAAAAAACTTGACATGAGCCAGTAGTGTCTGCTTGCAGCCCAGAAGGCCAACTGCATCCTGGGGTGCATCAGCAGAGGGGTGGGCAGCAGGTGGAGGGAGGTGCTTGTGCCCCTCTGCTCTGCCCTTGTGAGGCCCCACCTGGAGTTCTGCATCCAGGTCTGGGCCCCCACCACAAGAAGGATGTGGGGCTGTTAGAGTGGGTCCAGAGGAGTGGCCATGAAAGTGATCAGAGAGCTGGAGAAATTTCTCTCTGTGAAGAAATGCTGAGAGAGCCGGGGATGTTCAGCCAACAGAAGAGGAGGCACCAGGGAGACCTCATCACAGCTTCTCAGTACTTAAAGGGGGCTTATAAAAAAGGAGAGCAACTTTTTACTCAGGCAGATAAATGATAGGACAAGGCGAAATAGTGTTAAACTAAACGATGGGAGATTTATATCAAATGTTAGGAGGAAATTCTACACTGTGAGGGTAGCATGGAAAGTTTCCATGCTTACCATGCTTCCCAGGAGAAGCATGGGAACAGGTTGACCAGAGAAGCTGTTGATGCCCCTTCCCTGGAGGTGTTCAAGGCCAGGCTGGATGGGTCTTTGAGCAACCTGGTCTGGTGGGAGGTGTCTCTGCCCATGGCAGGGGAGTTAGAACTCGATGATCTTCAAGGTCCCTTCCTACCCAAGCCATTCTATGATGTTATGATATAATATGCAGATAAGTTAAAAACTTAAAGTTATCCTAAATTATTTTCAAGCAACCTCAAAGGTCTCTACTTAGGTATTCAATAAACCCTTTCACTTAAGATAAAATTGTAGTTTTTCAGTGCTTGTGTACCCAAAAACGAGAGGCTGCAATGAAGCATGAAATAATAAAGCTGTATAACAGAGCATAAGACAAGTCTTACACCTGGTTATAGGACCTGCATATCTGGCTATGACTTTTTTTCCTACCATATTGTTCTTTGTTATTACTAATTACCCTTAGTTGAGCTCTCAACAAACCTTTTATTATCAAATTATATATTACTATTGTAATATGTCCATACAACCTGTCAACATTGCTTAAAGTGTTTTATAAACATAAACAATTTAATCTTACACTGCCTTTGCAACGTGAATATTATTATCTAATTTACAGTTTCTCTGACTTTCTCTCGACACCCCTGTTGGAATATAGTTTTTGCAACGTAAGCAATTATTGTTCCACTTTAAACAGTTGGTGGTCTATACATCAGATCCGAGATGACATAAAATCAAAAGAGAACATTCAAAGAACAAACATTAAGATGGGTTCAAATTCTTTCATAGATTTCCTTTATGCTTAACAGATGCCCTTCAAAAATTCACCAAAATACACATGCTTTTTATGAAGAGTTGCATAAAAACTCAGATGCTAACCTACACATTCTATTTGCTTTTATTTTTTTCTTTGCAGTCATCTAAATATTTTTATTTTTCATGAACATCACAAATAGGTTGCTAGATGCTTCCATATAATGGAAAGAGACTTGCATGGAGGATCTGTTTGTGAGCTTATTTTCTCTTTCAGCTCTAGGACTAGATGATGTGATTGGAAACTTTGAGGTTGGCAAAGAATTTGATGCACTGCTCATCAACACCAAGGCTTCAGACAGCCCTTTTGACTTGTTCTCTACCGATACTTTTGAGGTAATCTGAACAGGATTAATGATCCAGAAAATTACTGGAAATAACGTGGGGAAGGTCTGTGATACAGGCAGAATGTAAGTCTCTTCAGGGTCTTTCCTGTAACAGTAACTTGGGTATAATGCCCTACTGCTGTCTGTATCTCAAACCAAGAGGTACAGGGATTTTGTCAGAATCTCACTATCTCAATGACGGGCATATATATCACCATGAAAAAAAAAAAAAGGCAAAAAAAAAAAGCATGTAGCATTTAAATGCAGTAGCTCTAGCTGATAATTACAGTTAGCTAATTGCAGTACCACAGCACTGCAGCCAAGGAAGAATAATTACTTTTAGTTAACTTTTGGAGTTTAAAATCAATAATGGCAATCCGTTCCTAAGTGAAAGCTGAATTACCTTGGCTTCACTAGTGAAAACTGAAGCTAAATTCCTGGGACTATAAAAATGTTTACAATTTTGCCTTATTTTTCCAAAAATAAGAGAGCTCTAAAAAGAGGAAAGCACTGTTTTAGCCATATACTTGTTTATACTGTCAAATTTCTGCAGTATTTTCTTCCGGAGACATACATCCTCCCTACTGAAAATTAATTATGACAAAACATGTATATTAAGTTTTAATTTTACTGTCTGCAGGCAGTTGTCCTGGTTTCAGTTAGAACAGAATTTTCTTCCTAGTAGCTGATGGAATGCTGTGTTTTGGCTTGGGATGAGAAGAGTGCTGATAACACCCCGATGTTTTAATTGTTGCAGAGCAGTTCTTATACCAAGCCAAGGACATCTCAGCCTTTTGCTCTGTCCTGCCAACAGGCAGGCTGGGGGTGCAGTAAGAGCTGGGAGGGGACAGACCCAGGACAGGTGACCTAAACTAGCCAAAGGGGTATTCCATACCATCTGACGTCATGCTAAACAATATATAGAGGTGGCTAGCTGGGGGAGGGGGCCGGACTGCTTGGGGTTAGGCTGGGCATCGGTCAGCGGGTGGTGAGCAATTGCACTGTACATCACTTGTTTTGTACACATTAGTAGTAGTAGTACTATTATCACCATTGTATTATTATTATTATTATTATTATTATTATTATTATTATTATTATTATTATTATTATTATTATTATTATTATTATTATTATTATTATTATTATTTTCCTGTCTTATTAAACTGTCTTTATCTCAACTCACGGGCTTCACTTTCCATTTCTCTCCCCCGTCCCAGAGAGGGAGGGGGAGGGTGAGCGAATGGCTGCGTGGTGTTTAGCTGCCGGCCGCGCTAAACCACGACAGCAGTATATAGGAATATATAGGAAAACTCTTTTCATCAGTTGTTTTCATCAGTTTTTAATAATTATCATCTGGGTTTGCAGATACTGCTTTCTGAATTTGCTTTTCTCCCATTTTTTACAGGACAGTCTTGAGAAGTTCCTTTATCTAGGTATGTGCATAAAGCTCTCGTGTTGTTGTATATGTCACAGATCTTCTAAATCAATGTGGAGGTTGCTTTGCATTCATTTATAACTGCTAAATAAGAATTAAAGAGTTTTTTTTTTTTGGGGGGGGGACAAAAGAACAAAAAGTAGTCAGTTTAGCATGAACAGGTGTATAAGTTTAATTGCCAGATTCATAACCTCATCTGTCTTTATAGCAAAAGCTAAATCATATTTCACAGAAAAGTAATACTGATTTTTTTTTATGCAAAGCCTATCACCAGTTCAGAACAAAATCTGATTTCTGCAGACCAGTTGCTGTTGTGGTACCTGAGTGGTACTGCTGCCTGGTACCTGAGTTAGTTCAGATAGTATGCAACAGCTATTTCTGTACTGGTATATATTTGCAGATTTTAAATCTGCTAAATACATAGAAAATACACGACACCACTGCAGCAGCTGAACACTATGTGTTTTTTTTTTTTTTCAAAGAAGCATGAGTAGTTTAATGCCCATTGATGTTTATGGTGTTTATGGCGTCTGACTATTTCTCTTGAAATACACTTTCTCAGTCTTAGGAAATGGGTAACTGAAAATGATATATAAGAATACAAACGATATATAAGAATACAAGTTTTTGTGGATTGCATCATTTTAATTAATAAAATCAGTGCATAGAGTTATGTGCAATTCTCTCTTTTGACTATGTTATTTCAGGTGATGATCGGAATATTTCTGAAGTGTACGTGGCTGGAAAGCAAGTGGTTCCTTTTTCAAGTTCAGTATAAATCCATTTTTCTTTTGCAAAATGTTCTGCTGACCTCTCTGCCTATGATTTGAAAAAAGATTGGATAAACACGGTGCCTGATCATCAGGAATGACATTTCATTTATGTTTAATGTTTTAAAACTTTCAAATGTGAGAAAATTTGTTAGATCTTTCAAGAATTATGTTACCAAAATTGTCACAGTTCTAAGATGAAACAGGCATTTAAATTTCTCTGTAAAAATAGTATATGTGCATCAACAAGGGATTTGCTAAATATCTTACTTGAATAGGACAACTGGTGTTCCTTTTAATAATAATGTAAGAAGTATTAAGGAGAGCAAACAAATTCTCACTGTCTATAAGATGTTTAAATTGAAAAAAAGGCCAGTGCTGGTTAACAATTTCTGCAAATAATGAATATCACAAACTAGTGTAATTTCCTTTGTATTATCACCAAGTATAGAGAATTTAGTGTCATTTGAGGGCATTCAGAACATTTTTCATTTTTGTTTATGTATGTGATTAGTTTTCAAAATTTAATTTTAAATATTTTTTAATTGAAATTAATTAAGAAGTATGTACTTATAATCAATTAAGGGTCCTTATTATCAACAAGCTCAGATTTCTCATTAACAGTCAGGCAGAAGAGAACTGGTGGAAGAACCAAGTAAAAAATACAGAATTGGTCAAACAGAACAAGAGCGGAAGGGCTGCGCCATTCTGTGATGCTGTGAGCTGAAACTACATTTCCTCAAATTTCACTCTGATGTTTAGAAGCAGTCTGCCTAATCTTCCACCCATTCTCTTATTGAATCTCCTTCAGTTGAGTGACCGCTGAATGAAACACGCATAAAACCAGAAGCAGGCACTGAGGTGTCTGTGTGCTTCTCAGTTGCAAATACTTTTTTTCTGGACTAGAGGGCATGCTTCCTCTAGTTCAGCCTCTTGCAGAACCTTACTAAATTAATTTGCTCCTGATTATTCAGACTATGAGTTATAAAATATCCCTTCTGCTTTCTATACTAGAAGTGAGTATGTTTAAAGCAAAAGCTGCAAGAAATGGTCTATCTCTCGTTTTTACTACCTTTGACTTGAGATGTTAATTCCTCTCTGGAAAGAAGCAACTCAGTTTCAATGTGTTCCTTTGTGTCTTTCAACACTGGAACAGTAATTCCAGCCCTGTACAATGCCAGCTAAAAAAAAAAAAAAAAAAAAAAAAAGCACTTTTTATTTTATTAGTCCATGTAATTTCCTTTCTTTAAAAAGTGTATTTCCCTGCTTGTTATTGCAGGTTTTGTTTTGTTTTGTTTTCCCAATAGGATTAGTTTGAGAAGGGAGTTTCTTTTTCCTTTGTTATGTTTTTGTTTGTTTGTTTGTTGTTATTTTTTTTAATGCAAAGAATGTAAACTTTAATTTCAGTGCCAGTGGAGACAATATTGCACTGAATTACTATATGTATGTGTTGAGTATGGTTTTGGGGATTGCTTCAAACTCCTTCAATTTCAATGAGCTTAGTTTCATACTTTTATCTCACTGTCTGATGATACAAGGGCGCAAGACCTCCTTGTGCTCCTAAAATACAGTAACTGCATGAAAGTCTCATTCTGGGTCTATGTACGAGGGAACATGTGGCCTAGTATCGCTAACAACTTGCTCTGATTTTAACAAGCATTTTCAGAGCTTACATACATTTAAGGTTATGCCTAGATGAGACAGTTTAGCATCAAGTGGAACTATACAAGCTAGCTTAGGCATTGAAAATACGTAAAGTCATTTTCAGTGTGGTGTGTGTGTGTGTATCTTTTTTTTTTTTTTTTCCTTGACGCAGAGTAGCCCTACTGAACAGCATGGTATTTTGGCTTGCATATGCCACCCTAAAGCTGCTGCACTGCTTGCTCATATAGAGTTAGCTCAGGTATCTTCACACTGCACTGGTCTGTGCTATATGTTTGCTAAAGTACACTCTTTTTTTTTCCATTATGTTTAATCATTCCTAAGGCTTTAGGATTCAAGATTTAAAGTTTTCACATTCCATCAAGGCGTCTGCTTAAAAAGATTGTTCTTCATGTGTCCCAATTACATACATAGTAGCACACTTCCTTGGCAAATACAATCTGCAATTCTTTAACTTGGTTTCCTGATTCAGGGAGCATTTTTCCTCATGAATTTTGACATGAATTAATTGACCAAATTTCACATTCCAAAACCAAAGATCTGTGAGACATATGTTTTAATTCTCCAGTTACTGTCTGAAACTATTTTTAGGGAGTTGCATAGTTTACAGCTTTGGCTTTCCTATAGGAATGTATTTTGGGACAGAGAAAGATTATGCAGCCTTGTGTACTATGTATGTTTGTGCTGTAGTTCTTTGCTTCCAGAGCTATGAATTATATCAACACTTTTATTTAGTGGTAGTTCAAACCATGCCTGACTTTATTGCTTTCTTGCTATTCTGTGGGGTTGTTAAGAATGGGATTCAGTATTTCTTCTTGAAAGATTTGGCAGGGGGAGGAGGGGTTGCTTATTTGCAAATTGGGAATACAGAAAAAAATTCTAACAAGTTCAACACTAGCTCCTGCTGGCCCATTTACAAAGGGACTCCCTAGGAAAAGTACTGCCAGTGAGCTTTGGATTTGGATATGGGATGTGTAATGAGCAGTTTCACTCTTGTTAAAATTCAGGCACAAGGCAGGAACTCAGCTTTTTGATTATAGCTTTACTGGTGTCTGGTAGCCAGACACAGCCCAGACTTAGAACTGGAGAATCATCTTTTCAAGAATCTCAGCTGAAGAAGGAGCTCTTCCTGCAGCCCCATATGCTCCCTGCGAGCATGGGCCAAGATGAACAGTGTCACATTGAACATTCACATTGAGTGAGGTGCTTAGTGGTAAAGAAAAGAAGCCAGAATTTGGTGTGAGAGGGAGCCAGTGGAGAAATTAATATAGCCATGTAAAGAACAAATCGGAAGGTAGTTTCAATAGAGGCATCTTAAACAGAATTGAGTGAAGCAACACTCTAATGCCAGAAAAAAAGAAAAAAAAAATTGAAGTAGGGCCCTCTGAGGTAGACCTAAAACCTCTTTCAGTTCTTTTCAGGCTTACACAATGAAAACTTAATGTTTTAGGAGAGTCAGAGAATGTGTTAGCCAGACTTCTTTGAAGCAATTTTGGGAAAGTAACTGAGGATCCCTCTGCGGCATATTAGTCCTTGGGACTCTGTGGCTGTGTGCAGATAGCCAAGATGCTTGGTGCAGTAGGAGAATATCAGTAGATGAAAGTGGTTACTGCTGATACTCATACCTCTACACCGTATGCAGTCAGTGCCTACATATAGTCTGATTCCTTGGATGAATGTCCCCACTGCTTACATGGTTTGAAGCAAGCCAAATAATTGGTGCAGATGCTTGAAGTCTCTATTAGAGTTTGGAGTGTATTTGGCATGCAACTGAGCCTCCAGTGCAGATTCTTCTGAGAGAAACATAATCCTTTGTGGTATACCAAAACTGCCCTACAAACTGAACCAATATTCAGTCAGTGAGGCTGACTGGAAAATTCACTTCAAAACACCGCTACTATCTCAAACCAAAAATGCTGATAGAGGCAAGGACATAACACCATTCCCCCTCCATATTTATTGCCACAGAAAACAAATGAAAGCGACTTCCTTTCTCCTCCCTCCTCTTTCAAAAATATAAAATAATTATTAAAAAAAAAAAAAAAAAAAAAAGTAGAAATAAGCCAGCCACACACTAAGGGGAGATGACTAAGTAGAAGAAAAGATAATTTTCAGTCAGCATAAATTGACATCATGCTACTGACTTAAGATAAAGCCTCTGGAAAAATGTACATGCAGCTGTTTCCAGATGTCAGTCCCCATTAGTTGTCTTTCCAGATTGTGGATGGGATCTTTATTTTTAACGTTTCTTTGTGTTTAGTGTCAACAAACCTTTCAGACAAATTAAAATTAAGGGTAGTTTGTGGAAAGCTTGCTTGTTGGGACAATGTGTTTAATGTGTTCTATGTTCAGATGACCAGCTATTTATTATAAATGGAGTATATAAGAATTACTTTTATATGTTGATCTCATTGTGTCACTTTAGTTTTTGATTATTAATGAAATGCAAGTAAGTATTGCTTATGCATTATGCAGCATTATTTGAATTATTCATGTGTGGCAAGTGGAGTTCTTCACTTTAAAATGTTGGCTTGGCCTAATGTTTATATTTATTGTGTGGTTTTGTGCAATCAGAAAGCTTTATAGGAAAAAAAAATATATGTTTGTTCATTGTACTGAGATTTTCATTATTGTAACTGGAATTTCTGTCAAAAAGAAATGTTAAAATGACCCTGTTTAAAAGTCTGTGCCTGATTATACAGTCATGAATGAAAAAAAGTATAATGGTTTTATAAAAGCTGACACGAATAGTAATGTTTTAATTAAAAAATATATATTTACAGAGAAATAGATTTTTTATTCTAATCATGATTGTGCAGTGCAGATTAGCAAAATTTAATGATTCTTGCTAAATACCTGCTAGTCTGCTGAGCAAAGAATATAACTTTGATTGTATATTTAACAAGAATATACATGTTTTGAAAAAGAAGAAGCCTAACTTCTTTCACAGAATATCTCAATTTTAATTTGAAGTTATATTAACAATATTGCTCAGAGAAAGAGTTTCCAAAAATAAAAAAGTTAAGTTTTCCTATAAACAATTCTTAACAGATGACAGAGTGGACAGCTTCTAAAGTAACACTGGGTTTGTGTGAATAAATGGTAATATATTACATGCTGCCCTGTGTATAGTAGTGGTCAACACATCTCTAAAGAGATGGTGCACAAGTAAAAGGAATATCAGGAAAAAAGAAAGAAAAAAAAAAAAAAAAGAAAAAAAGAAAAAAAAAAAAGAAAGAAAAAAAAAAAAAAACAAGGGATATGGGGAATTTGAGAAAAGACTGAAAAAAAAATCTGAAAAGATTTCAAAAGGCTGGTAGTAGAATGAAATATAATGCAAAGTAGAAAGAAGCTGGATTAGGGGAAGTCAGAAAATCACGATGATGTATCAGTGAAGTTTTAGGTGGGAAATGCTCAGAAAATAAGATATTTTTTTCAGGCTATATTCTGTTAAATCATAGACTTCATTCCTTCAGAAAGTCATTGAAGCCCAGATTTCCAAAGCAAAGCAGTTATTTATGTGCTTTAAAGAAGAACCCAAATTATCACAGCTAATTATAACACTTTTCAACCTCTCAAAATCTACTTCAAGATTTAAAACAAAATTACCTGTAATAACTCCAGTAGAAACCTAATACAAGTTATGCTTTATCTTCATGTCTCTTATGAAACATTTGACATTGGCCAGGTCAGATACTGAAGCAGTCTGAACTCAGGGAAGAACCTCTGCTCATGCATGCCCCACACACCGTGCATCTCATGGTGCAATGATAACAGACTCCAGCACAAGAAGAAAAGTATCTGGTGTGGCTAGACTCCCAGAAAATGAGCTGTTTTAAAAATCAGGTTGTTTTCAAGTCCAGAACACTGCAGAGAGCACAGCACATTTTATACTGCACATACCTAATAGGGAACTTAAAGCTACTGGGAACTTTGCCCTGAAGTTTGTTGTTGTTGTTGTTGTTTTAAGCCCTGCTACTGTATGTGTAACAAATTGTGCTTCTCTCAAAAGAGAAGCAAGCAAATGACATCTGCAAGGCTCTCTTAAATGAAACAACAGCAACAAAAACCATTCTTGGGAAGCCAAAAGGACATCAGCAACAATCTGCTATGTAAAGTTAATAAAACTGTTAATTTTCCTCAAAAGGCTGAGCAGTGCTTTTGGAGGGCAATTTCCTGGAAATTTCAATGGAATTTTTTTCTTGGAAAATGTCCTAAATCAGCATGTGCTTCAACCAATGAGATCCCCTGTGGCTTCTGCAAGCAGCAGCTATTTGTGCAGAAGTGAATGCAATAGGCATGCCTGAAGTCATACTTTCTCCCTGACCAGGACTCAGACTTGTGTGTTTAGTTCATGGTTTCTCACAGACTTCATTTTAATTTGAAAATAAGTGGTATGAATGAGTACAACTGGGAGAAGGATAAGGCTTGAAAGTCAATTTTACGCCAACCCACCTAAAACTTATACTCAAAAGATCTCTCCTATCAGGAAAGTATTATTATGTTTGCACAACTCTTAGGCTCAGTGTTTTGGCTTCATGACTTGAGTCAGCAGGTAGCAAACACTGCCAAGACCAGGATGTGAAATGTGATCAGCTGACATAAACATAAGAACATTTTACCTTGGTCTGTGTTTGAGCCACAAGAAGCTTTGCTTAGACTTCTGGTGGCTAGCTCCTAGGCTCCTTTACATAGAAAAACTCCCTGGAGCTAAGCCTTCAGTAGAAGGGACCAGTGTTGGTTACAACTGAAGATTTTGATCTCTGTGTCGTATCTGACCTGGCTTTGGGGATTGTTTGTGTGCTCCCTTAAAAGCTTTTGCTGATGAAGGTTTTAAAAAGTGATTACATGTATTCATTAGCTGTTGAAGATAGCAGACTGTCACCCTTGCTTCTATATGAGCCTTCTTTCCCCAGGGGAGAAGGGGCATTTTAATGCAGTGAGCTTTTCTGATTCTGGTCCTTGGGTTTGTCAGCTTGTCACCTATTGTGTGTAGGCTCTGTTTCATTCTTTCATGAGAAATACCAGGAGTTATGTTGTTGAATGCCTCCTCCCTGTTGTGCCTATATGTAGCTTCAAGGAAGAACAATGTATTTGGAAAAAAATGCTATATGTGATTTCCTCTGTTCTGCTTGGTTTTGATCATGCTAAATGGGAACTTATGTACTGTTGAAACAAAATAAAGTGGCCTTGTGTTTACACCAGCCCCCATCTGTTTCTGTGTTTGACTTTGGAGGAGAGAGGAGGAAGGTGGCAAGCAGACTAATGAAGATTTACAGTGAAGACCATAATACATGGCAAAGTGTCAGTGAAGCTCAATACTGGGAAACTCAGACACACCCACTGTAGGGGGTTGTAAACTGCTTCATATGTATGACATTATTTTAAGGGATCTTTTTCCAGACTCTAAATTCTTAGAGCATTTGATGTAGCTTTATTACCAGATTTGCTGGCTTGATAAATCAAAGCAAGTGCCTCAGTAGCATTTTTATTATTTTGTGTGGAAGTAGACTACCCTGAAATGCTTTTTTCTTGTGCTTGGCAGCAAGCACACAGAGTCACATCTCCTTTAATGTGTTTTTCTTCACTTTTTTTCTTTACAAAGCATAGACATATAAATGTCCCCAATCTAAGCAGCTCTGAATCACACCAAAAACAGATTTCCTTAAAACAAAAACTCCCATAGGAGAACCACTAATTAAACACTGAGGAATTGTGTGCTACAGTTTTGAGAATTATGTGCAAGTTGTTACCAACTAATGCAAAATTATGTGCACAAGAAATAAAATCATTTTGTATTTTCATCAACCAATTTAGCACGAGTCATGCAAACTACAGAGGAAAGACAAAATAAAACTTCTTTGTTCTACTGTTTTTAATAGAAAGGCCTATTGAAGCTTTCAGCATTGGAATTCTATTGCTTAATATTTTAGTTTGGAAAATAGCAGTGAGAAATGCCTTCATGACATTTTGCTAGAGTACTATATTAAGTTTTTATCTGAGATTTTATTTAAAGCAGTATAAGCCCCAGACGTGAGCACAGTGAGTATGTAATCCAGTTTGAAAATGCAGGAGCCTTTGGGTATGTTGTCAGTAAATCTCAGGTACAATTACCTGTTTCACTACAATTAATTGGTGCAGATGTGGTGTACACATGTGAACGCAGAATTTGCAAGATTAAAAAAAAAAAAAAAGCCATTGTATAGTCATGAGCAGATTATCAGTGTAATTTTCACCGGTCTCTTCCCATGGCTATTAAGAAGAACACAAAGACTCTTCATTTGGGATGAGGTGCTGAATCATTTATAACTAAGCTTAATAGGTTTATAGTTCATGAGTTAAGAACATACTTAAAATGCAAAGGAAAGTTGCTTGCCCTATGCTTATATCCTGTAATTATATGTCTTCTTTCCAAAGTAACAAGTTTGTGAGTTTAATTCTTGCATTAA
Organism: Aythya marila; assembly: GCF_965140915.1. Taxonomy (NCBI): domain Eukaryota; kingdom Metazoa; phylum Chordata; class Aves; order Anseriformes; family Anatidae; genus Aythya; species Aythya marila. Next base: position 39,395,346 of record NC_139080.1, on the reverse strand, counting down.
TTCTGATTAAAAATGCCCTTTAGGAATTAACCTAAAAATATGTTCAGAAATGCCATGAAATCCAGATGGAATGTGAGCAGTGCCTCTTTCTTTCCTATTTTGTCCTAAAGGTACCATTCAAAATAAAATAGATACTCTGTCTATTAGAACATGGAAGTAATAAAATGGTCTAATCTCAGCCCCCAGTTAAAACAAATCGCAGCACTGGTGAAGGCCCATAGCTGCCATAGACACAACTTCTCTGGTACTTCGTAAAGAATATCTGTTCCACTGCAGGCAGTGTTAACACTTGTTATATTAGCTATAGTGCCAACTAAACTGTTCCCTGAGCTTTTAATTTTGAAGAGAAGGGACAGAAATAGCTGTGGGACAAAGGGGGATTATAAAGATTGAACTTTGCAAAATTTTTACTGTTAGACTTGTGGGAATAGAAATGTTGTTTTTGCAGAGTTACATTGTTTAGAAGGAGGGAATGTGGTACTGAGATATGCTTACAGTGATAAGAAAGTTTAGCAGGCGACCTTGTAAAATGCAGGCAATCAGACTCCTTAGGACAATTAGGTGAAAATCACGGTGTCAAGTCAAGTCAGATAAGTGAAGAAACATTACCACTTCAAGCAGTAAAAATGTCAAAAGAAATTTGAAATTTAACAGGCCGGCGACTGAAGGCCATGCATTGTTTGTGAAGCATCAGATAGATTGTGAATCTGGATTACCCACTCAGTGGGGAAACAGGGGAGGGTCCTGCCATCAAAAGGTATATAAACTGTGTTTTGGAACTAGTAGATGCGCTCTCTCCTGCTTGTGGGGCGCCCGCCATTGCAATCGCGAATAAATTACTACTTCACTGAGATCCTCGCCTGAGCCTAAGTTATTGGCTACGGAGTGTTTCTCACAGACTTACTGCTGCTGATTCACTACAAGTTCTGCTTGGTAATACTTCTGATCGGTATATGGATTGTCCTTACATGTGAACATCTGTGCATTCCAGTTTTGGCTAAATATACTTCAACTTTATACATTACCGTATCTTTGGAAAAATGCCTTTATGTGTGAAAATGTAACGGTTGCTTAGGAACTTAATTTATGATTCTGAGGTAAAAAAAAAAAAAAAAAAGAATGCGTGCACAGGTATTTGCATTAGCAACTCTGTTAAAATACTGTGACATTATTCATGACTTACTTTCATATTGTTTATAGAAGGATTACTACAAAGAGAATCTCCAGACAGGTCTACTTGTGTACATGCAAAGCTGTCTTTGAAAGTTAGTGAGTGCATCTATGTTAGCATTTTAGTTCAGAGCAGGAGTGAGCATTCAAAGAGAGTCTTCCAGTCACCTTCAATTCTGTGTTTGCTTTGCCTCACAGAGTGGTTTTGAACTGCATTGCTTTGTAATGAAATAGAAGATGTACTTAGAAGTGCACCTACTGTATTCAGTGGACATTCAACCCATGGGACTGGACTAGAGCTAGCCTGAAATAAAATGACTTGGAACGGAGTGTGAAATACATTTCTGTTACAGAATTTGAAGTTGGCATAAATACTTGCCATTGCTGAGTTGTAAAGCCTAACCCTTGAATCAATTCTCTTGTTATAGTTCTTCAGTGCAATTCAATTTATGATTTATTCTCCCTTAAAAGATACATTTGTTCCTCCTTGACATTATTCTAACTATCATGTTCTTCATGATCTTATGAAGTGAGAAATTACTGGCAGAACATGATTTATGGAGATTTGGTTGAAGGTTACCTCTAAGATTGGAGTTAAATCTTAACCTAAACTGAAAGAAAATAAATCTTAATGAGAATAGTGGCTTTAATCACCATGGACTAAATATCAGAGACCAGAATGTACCGTCACCCCCTGAAGAGCCAGTCCTGTTCCCCAGGTTTACTCACACTTGTACACACAAACAAGGATGTTCTTAGCAATCCCCTAGCACAGCACAGTGGCATACGATTCACAGACCCTTCACCTCATATGCTAATTACACCAGATGTCCCGATGAATTTGAAATTAACTAATGCTAAAAATGTTTAAATACAAAATTAGTTATCTTAAAAATACACAGCTGTGCCCTGCTCTTACTTCAGCAATAGTTCTTAGAGTAGGCAGTGGTTTCCTTTCACATTCAGCCTTGTGCAAATATCCTGCAGGTATCACATTTCTGACTGTTCGATTTTATTAAATTTACCCTAAGAAACATCTAGGCTCTTTTTTTTTAAAAAAAAAAAAAAAAAAAAAAAAAAGTCTGCTTTTCTGTCTCTTTTTGCCAAACACATACCAGTAGTGCAATGACAGAGATTTACAGGTCACTGTCTTCCCTGTGAGCCCACTGTAAAGGGCTTTCTCATTTCCCAGTCTTGTCAGGTGGGCTTTTGGCACCCCCATCACCACATCGTTAGGTTGCAGAAGGCCAAGGTCACTTTTTAGCATCAAATATACAAAGATTATGAAAGAAAAGATTTGTGTTCTTTGGAAGTACCCTCCAAGTCCAGCTCTGCTTGCCACTGTCCAGCTTGGTGGCCTACCAATGACACATCCTACAACTGTGATCTTCTGCTCCTCCAGTGAGAGCTTCACTCTTGCCTCAGTTGAGTGTATCAAGAATTTTTAAGCACAGGAAATGTACTTTTTTTTTTTTTTTTTTTTTTTTCCTTTCCCCTCCCCCCCTTACTGTTACTTCAGAGCCCACCATATACACTCACAGTTGTGAAAACTCCATGTGTTAAAAAAAATACTGATTCTCCTGTGTTGGTCCTTAGGAGCAAGGAAGACAGGCTTTCATTTCACAAATGAAAAAGATAACACAGATCTCATGAGGCTTTGCCATGCATTTTCCCTTTGTTTTCATTTATATAGAATATATAATAGAACATATAATTTCTTATAAGTCTAACTGGACCAAATCTTGAACTCTTGCTGTTGTGGAAAGAGTGGCAACTATTGCTGGGTTCCTTCTGAAGTACAGAAATGATTCCTGACCCCAGAGCAAAAGGACTACTTCACTTTTCAAATGCCTATTGCATTAATAGCTTCATGCTTAGATTTGAACCAAATGGAGTTCAGAACTCCAGCATTAAGATAAATGCACCTCTGTCCTTCCAATGCTGACCCACTGGCAGTCTCTCACATACATAAAACAGCCCCCCATCTGTTCACCCATTGCTTGAGAGCTTCAGTTTTCCCATCTGATGTGACCACAGTTGTGTAGAAAAGGTGAGGGTCACTGCGGCATTTGTACAGCTTGTGAAACTGCAAATAGATGTGCCAAAGGAGACCAGCACTGGCTAGCAGTGTATGCCAGTTGGCGCTGAGTTATCCTGACACCAACGGAGGGGCTGTGCATGTTGTGGCCCCTTCCAGCATCCTTATACCACGGTGTGTGTGCTCCAAGAGACATTTGAGAGAAAAGAGGAGAATCTGAACTGTGTACAGAAGGTGCTTTATGGAAAGAGAAATTCACAAATTGTTAAATCTAAGCCTTTAAAGAGGTGATTGGTTACAATCCTCTGCTCTGACCTCTTCTAAAGACTGGCCATGAGAGAGGGGTGGTTGGGGTGGCCCCACCTTCAGGGCAGAAGCCTGTGAAAGCCAGAGCATCCCTTGATTATAAAGGGAAAGCAAATAAAGAAGCAGAAATAAACCCTTTCAGGAAAACTTCACAATTGGTTCATAAACTAAGAACAGAAAGTTTAGATGCCATTGATTTCTTGTCTCTCATACCATTTTACAAAATTTACAAGATGTAGCCTGTAAGGGCAGAAATGTAGTGAGTATGTTTTTCATACATTACATGTTTGTGTGTTAACATAAATATATGTCTAAGAATTTTTACAGTTTGAAAAATAAAATCAACTTTCATATTAACTCAGCTGCAAAGAAGTAGGTTATTTTGTAAGGCCAGCACCGAGTACTAATTCAATGCCATTTTAGCTTGCAAACTATATGTTTTCCCACGTGAGCCAGGCACAGAGCTGGTTAATAATTTCCATTTTTGCACTTGAATAAAAAACTAGCGAAACAGATGAGAAGTTCATTCCAGTTCGACTCTGAGATTATGGATTTTTCATCAGATTTTTTTTTTTTTTCTTTTTTTTTCCGAGTAAACAGGAAGAAGGCTGTCCCCTCTGAAAGCAAAACAAGGAGAAGGGCTGCAGCCTACAAAACAAGGAGGCGGGCCGGGGCCGTGCCGTGCTGTGCCGTGCCTTGTGAGGTCCTCAGTGTCGGGGGCTGCCCGCACGGGGGCGAGGCAGCGCCGTGCCCGCAGCGCCCGGCTGGGCCTGGGGGAGCGGGGGGAGAGGGGAAGGGAGGGCGGGACGGGGGGAAGAAGGAAGGAGGGAGGGAGAAACAAAGGAGGGAGAAACAAAAGGAGGGAGGGAGGGAGGGAGGGAGGGAGGGAGGAAGAAGGAGGAGGGAGAAAAAGAAAAAAGAGTGAAAGAGCAAAGAAAGACATAGAAAATCGAAAGAGTAAAAGCAATAACGAAGGGAACTGAGCAGCAAGAACAAAAGAATACAAAGCCCTTTTCCCTGCTTTTCCCTGAACAGCCATCCTAGCCTCCCCATCGATAACACCCCCCAGCTGTGTTATGGGCTGCCGCTAGTCACTAGGTGTGCAGACCATCTTCACACCTCCAAATGTCGGTGCACCTCCTAGAGCAGCAACTGCTTGCAAGGAGCGCACAGCTATTGCTCCACAAGGCTACTGCCATCTCACACTTCCTTCCCCAGCGTGTAAATGTTCCACAAAAAAAAGCTTTACTTGCGTGGGTATTTGAGGTGATGGCTGAAGTCCAGGGTGGGAGAAGGAATGAGAATGTTACGTCCTTCAGTGTATGACAGCTGCAGTACTCCTCTGAACAGTCCTCCTTGCAACATACAGGTCTGCACTGCAGAAGATGACACAACCTGCCCAAAGGAACACTCAGTTCCTTGGCATTTAGGCCTGGGAAACTGTATTTAGATTAAAAAACAACAGCGATAACAACAACAACAGTAATGCAGACCCTCTAGAGCCTGGGGAGTTCCCTGGTGGTTATTGCCCACAGAGCATGTGCTACACCAGCTGCAATGCTGAAGGCTGCAGCCTGCCAAAGCACAAAATACCACGATGGTGCTGGACCCCAGTGTGCCTGTCACCAGCACTGCTTGTACGTGTGTGGCTGCAGGATCACTGCCATGATTTGTGGCTGAGCTGCCCTATGGCATGCTGTGCAATAGGCTCAGGTATGGTTCTGATGGGTGCCAAACCTCTTTATGATTTTCCATGCATTTTGTGCAAATGTAAGGTTTAAATGCCTAGGTTGGTAATACTTATCTGCAAAGACAAAAGCTGCTGAAGAAAAATAATTGAGATGTGATTTAAGGTGATGGAAAGATAAGCAAGTAACAGCCAAGGAGTGGGAGATGGGGTGTTGTAGCCACTTGTACCTTTCTGCCCCTGGCTTTCCTCATCCACACATACACACACGAGCACAGATCGCTCCTAGCAGCAGCCTCAGGGACTCTTATTCTGGGTTATTTTTCCCTTGAAAGACTGTTTAATCACAGAGATCAGGGAAATCCCTTATAGAGCCACAGCAGAAATAACTCACTCCCAAATTAGGCCCTGTCAAAAACCCACAAGTGAACTTTGACCCAAACTACTAATGCTGTGGAAATATGACTGCAGGCAGTGGGGTCTGTCCCCAGACCATCTCCTGGGTGCAGTAGTGTGGAGGAGCTGTGCGGGGTGCCAGCCAGGGCTCATGCCCTCCAACACATCCCTCCCTGCCTCATCCCATCCCGGCACCTACCCAGCCTCTGGCCCTGCCCTGTCTGCCTCTATGAGGTTCACAGGAGCTATATGGTGCCCTTTGCTGCCAAAGTACTGGTGAAGTGTCCCCAGCTACATACAGGCTGCTGTCTAACTCCGTGAAGTTGAAGCTTGAAAATCAAAGCCTAATCCAGTGTAAGCGCTAGTTTGCCTTGAGGGAAAGTCAGCTCTTCCAGTCGCTTTATCCAGTGAATGTGTTCCCCAGCAAGGGAAGTTTTTATATTAATGTTCCTGCATCTTGACCCCGAACTAGAAAGATTAAGTTCAACAGGAAGGAAGAATAGGTTACAATGGAATTTATTCTTAATATGCTCTTAGAAACATTTTTAATCCCTGCTTGAGTAAAGAGCATCTGCTGTTAATGATGGCAAAGGTGGTCTTTGCTTCTGTCTGTGATGGTAAATAACAACAGGAGATGCATGCATTCAGGCATAAGTGACCGTGTGGGAGGAATGAAACACTGTTGGTGCAGAAGAAACCAAAACTTTGTGAAATATGGGAATGAGAAAGGAAATGGCTCTGTCTCATTGTCACATCACCTCATTAAATCAGCACGTGGTTTCAGGTATGGAGTTTGTGAAGGAAACCATCAGGGGCCCACCGGGAGCCAGGGCACACTCCTCACCCCCTCCAGACACAGTCTGGGCATGGGGTGGCTGGGAATGGGGTAGGTATTTGCAGAGCTAGGACCCTCAAGGGAGTCTTGAAGGGCACTGATGGAATTGCTCAGTTCCCCACCAAACATGTGGCCACCCACCCCTGGCTGTTGTAAATACAAACAGTGGAGGTGAGAAATGATTCTCCCCGCCCTGCTGAGGTGGCCCACTAAAGGTGATGTTAGCAGTGTGTCAAACAAGAAAAGGTAAAAATGTGCTATTAATGCACTTACTCTCTCAGCTTGATTCAAAATGAATTTTGTGTGGTGTATTTGTTTCCCATAATTAGTGCATGGAGGGTACTAATAGGGTATTTTCAGGGTATCCAGTAAATCCAGTTTAGGCAGCCAGCCACAGAAAGTTACCATGAGCAAACTGATGTTTAGTGGCATCTGCTAAACAAAATCAAACTGAACAGGTGGAAGAAAAAATCACCCACTGCAAGTAGAATTGATTAGCCACTGTCAAATGCTATCTGTAAATCCTGCCGAGCATACTAGGTTGCTGTGGGATAGTTTGGGCATCACACTGATGGCCCTGGCCCATCTTCAGACCAAAATTAAAACTAAAATAATAATAAAATAAAACTAATAAAAGAAACCAACACCCTTTCTCATTTATTTAAAATAGTCTGTCCGGGAAAAAGAAAGAAAGAAAGAAAGAAAGAAAGAAAGAAAGAAAGAAAGAAAGAAAGAAAGAAAGAAAGAAAGAAAGAAAGAAAGAAAGGAAGGAAGGAAGGAAGGAAGGAAGGAAGGAAGGAAGGAAGGAAGGAAGGAAGGAAGGAAGGAAGGAAGGAAGGAAGGAAGGAAGGAAGGAAGGAAGGAAGGAAGGAAGGAAGGAAGGAAGGAAGGAAGGAAGGAAGGAGGGAAGGAAGGAGGGAAGGAAGGAGGGAAGGAAGGAGGGAAGGAAGGAAGGAAGGAAGGAAGGAAGGAAGGAAGGAAGGAAGGAAGGAAGGAAGGAAGGAAGGAAGGAAGGAAGGAAGGAAGGAAGGAAGGAAGGAAGGAAGGAAGGAAGGAAGGAAGGAAGGAAGAAAAAAGAAAAAAAGAGCTATGTGAAAGAGGAGTTGGCTCAGGAGCCCAGGAGCTGTTGACAGGGCCAGGGTCTTCATGTGGAGAGCAGGGATGTCTTGGATGTCATGCCAGCCACTGTTGGTCACATCTGTTCTCCTGAAGGGGAAGCTGTGCACTTCTTTAAGCAGGGATGTCTTAACCTGGGTCAGACAAAAGGGATGTCCAGCAGGACTGTCCTGTTGCTAGTAACGATGACAAACACAGATACCTGGGAGAACAGCAAGGTATGTCATGAGCTGAGGCTTCCCTCATAGCCTCTTGTGTTTTCAGCCAGGAAATCAAAGAATTTCAAAGCCAGCATTACAGAAGGGATGCTTGGTTTAGCTCTTGAGTTTGTCAAGTTCCTTCCTGAAACCATTTACATTTTTATTTTCCATCACATCCAGTAAGAGTGAGTTGTACCTACTGATTATGTGATACAATCATTTATTCTGCTTGTTTTAAACCAGCTGCCTAAACGTGACCTTGTGTGCTCCCCTGGTTCCCAGAGTGTAGTCTATAGTGAATCACTGTCACCTTTTCCTTTAGCATCACTGTTCTTAAAATTAGTTTAAAGAAAAAAAATAGAAATATTTTATACTTATTATCGTTTTGGCTTGTATTTTTAAAAAGGGTTTTTTCATTTATGTGTTTTGCAATTTGGCTTGGCAGAGAAATATTGTGGCAGGACAGCAAACTAAACATGAAGTAGACTGGGCTGATTTCACAGAAGGCATGGAGTGACAGCCAGTCCTGCCTATTCCTTTATGGAACAGGATATTTTATAGACCTGGGAGCAGCAGAACATTTTGTACATCTTGTGCAACAGCCAAACCACTTGGGTTTGCCTGCTACCACAGAGACATCGTATCTCTGTCGGCCAAGGTTGGTAGACGGGTTGAATTAGACATCACTGAAGGATGGTGTCAGACTCAGCCTTGGCCAGAGTTTAGAAAAAATATTGTGCAGCTAACGTCCTTTTTCTGATCCAAGACTAGATTAACCAAATCAGACATCCTTGGTTTCTTTCTGCCTGTACAAGTGTGGTGCAGGGGGGGAGAGCTGCTAAGAAAAAGAGAGGTCAAAGAGAGGGGAGGGGCAAGAGGAAGATATTTTCTCCTTCCTCTCCACTGGCCTTTACCAATATAGAACATAATTCTTAAAAGTGATCCTTTCCAATAGAAAAAGAATACTGTAATAACATGGTTATTTCATCCTCCTCTTAAGGACATGAGAGGAAAAGGCACTATCAGTGGTTTTGTTCCTCACAAGTCCTTCCAGAGTAGTATTTTGAGTTCCTGCAGATGTGCTGTCCATGACCACGACACATATTTTATGTTCTGGGACAAGTTTAGAGCCCTACTTCAAAACCACCACCAGACTTGAGTTCTTACCCCAGCAAATTCACTGCTAAAGTACCTTAACTTTAGACACAAATAGTGCAAGATAATAATACAACCCATTTGGGTCATGATTCATGCTCACTGCCATTGTTCATGCAAGTACTCAGAATAATAACATTTTGTTTTATAAATTGTCCCCAAGTACAATTAGATAAGCCTTCAGATACCACGGTAATGAATGTGGGATGGATGAATGAACAGCATGATATCAGTATATAGTAAGGATAAGAGTTTGTGTCTTGTTTTCTAAATCCAGGATTATCTTGCAACCCTGACATTCTCATGCACACAAAGACCATGAAAAAAATCAGCTGGAAAAAAGGCTGCAAAACCAAGGTCCTAGTCATTACTAAAAATTACTTTGCAATTACATGATTGTCCTTTAATAAGACTTACTCATCGTTTTATAGGAGAGGGGAAGAAAATGGGCATCACCTCATTGCTTTGTCTCACTGTGGCAGAGGCCTGGGAAGACAGGCTGGATGTTGCCCTTTCTCTGCTGGTAGAGGGGATACAGTGATGTGCTCGAGAACTCACCTGCCAGGTCTGCATGTCAGGAGGAAAACCAGCCACTCCTGGCTGCTTGCAAAGGTCTAAGCAACCTGCATAGAAAAGCAGTGAAACTGTGCATCTTATTGTTTCCGAAGCAAAGTTCACATCACTTTGGGAGAGTTAAAGATTTCTGCATCAATTTTACCAACTACTTCCAGACTCAGCAGCATGGGAAGATGTTTATAAAGGAGACTCTTACCCGTTCAGCAAAGAAAGTTGCAGTTTGGTTTCTTATGTCTTCTAAATGATTGTGTTGGGTGTTTCTGTTTCTGCACCAGCCTTCTGAAGTGTTTGTACAGCAATACCAGTACTAAATGCACGGAGCTGACTTTTGCATTGGCTGAGATCAGTGAGTTCACTAAATCTCTACGTGTTTAACTTTAAAATACGGGGGCTGAGCTAATGGATTTCACAGAGGTATTTAATAAGCAGATTCCTCCACTGCTCGCAGAAGTACACGCTAATAATCAGATGAAATTGAGCACAAGCCTGATTTACATGGTGCCTCTCACTGTCATAAACAGCTTCGTCATTCTCCTCTGCATTTTCCCTGGCCCATTTACTGCACAGAGGGTCATCACCTTTAGGGAATTGTGTCCTTTTCAATATTAAAATAACAGCTGTACATGACATGAGAGATTAAAATAGTTGCATACTGGACTTTGAGACTCCTCTTTTAACAGTTTGCTTGCATGTCAGACCACCTAAATATGACATATAACCCCAGGCTGCAAACTTCTATAAAATCATAAAACAGATAGTAAAAAGAAATTACCTTCCTTTCCCCTGCCAAAAAATAATTTCCCTGGCACTTTCATTTATTGTCTTGTGTTGTCCTCCCTGCAGTTTGCACGGGCAGGCAGGAAAACATTTGCTTCAAAATCTGGCAAGGTGGGTCAGACAATGGACAAAATTTGATTGGAGGCCTTGCAAAGGACAAAAACATAATACTGAAATTCTGTCTTAATTGTTTTTAAAAGAAAAACATCACCTTGAAAATAAATAAAATAAAATAAAATAAAATAAAATAAAATAAAATAAAATAAAATAAAATAAAATAAAATAAAATAAAATAAAATAAAATAAAATAAAATAAAATAAAATAAATAAGGCAACTGAGCTCGCTAGAGTGAACCTCATGGCAGAACATGCAGCTTTGTAGGATCTTTGGTGGCACGTTTGTGCCTTTCCTCTGAGCACAGGTAAAAGAGAGGTCAACATCACTTGGGGAAATTCAATTTTTCTCCCACTTTACCACTTGCAGTGAGCATGGGGGTGTGGAACTGCTTATGCTAGAGCAATGCTGGCAGAGGTGATGCTGTCTTGCCCAGATGCGGGCTTAGCCAACTCCATCTTTTAATAATGTCTGTCTTTTAGTCATTTGCCCTGATGTTCCAGGGCCAGCAGAGGCAGTGTGATGGACCTAAATGCTTGACACCTTCACAGAGCACCTGGCAGCTGGCCCTGCCCTTCATGTAGCCCTTTGGGGCTGCTCAGAGCCCCTTTGAGTGCTCAGCGGGATAAAGCTGAAGCAGTCAAATTTTGTGGTTCTTGATCTTGGCACTATCAGTGCAGATAGAACAAATATGCCTGACCAAAATATTTGCTTGGCCTTGAAAATTTGTTAAGGGACTAGCTGATGTGCTCAATGATTTCTTTAACTAAACAAATGGAGATATTTTTTTTTTCCCTAGGCTGTAGCCTTGTGAAAGGGAAATCTTAAGACACTGGTTAATTTCTTTCCTTTGAATTTCTTTACAAAAACTATTTCCTTATATTGAAATGTCTTGTGAATAGACAGGGAAAAGAAAAAAAAAAAAGGCAAAAAAAGACAACAAAACAAATGTTGATATTAATGTGCTGAGTCCCTGTTGGTAGATGCTTGCCCTGGCACTGCTGGGAAGGAGGTGATGGGACAGGCAAGGACATGGCAGCAGGTACCACTCAGAATCCCACAGATAACCCTTTCTCTCCAGCAAATTTTGCAATATTCTGGGACCTACCAAAGCAATCGCCTTCAGATGTGTCTCAGATGTGTCTGCAGGGAGGCTGAGGCACAGGGAAGGCTGTGGTTAGCCACAGGTTATTTTAAACTGAATCAGACTCCTCAGCTGGTTTTGTTCCTACATTTGTGGGCTGAGAAAGGTATTTTCCTTGCAGTAGAAAAAAACCCTATGTGCCATGCTTTGTGGCTGGAATCCTGGGAACATGAAAGGTTTTTCAAGAGGCAAAAATGTGCATTTGATCTCTGCAAAACACAGGAGTTTGTTTCTCTATGCTCAGCACTTGGCTCAGGTGGGTAAGTGTGGGACAGGGATGCTCAGACTCAGCTCTCATCCAGAGCAGACCCATGTGCAAACAAGAGCTGTTTGAGCAGCAAACTTCCTAAGGGTCAGCTTTGGGAAAACACAGGGATTGCATACTTCTACCTGTATTCCACCTAGCTAAATTGTATTTGGTTAAAAAGATAAACAAAGGCTGGCAGTTGAACTTGTGATAGTGAAACATACCCAAAAAGAAGGTATAGTTAGCAGAAAAAGTGGAAGTTACCCTGCATGCTTGGGATTTGCAGTTGATAATGATATTCTTGTGTCAGCTTTTTCTAAAAATAGCCTTCTATTTCCAGCCCCAAATAGCACACTACTTATACTTAGAAGCAGGCTCTGCATATATTAGCTTTCTTTCTTCAGTACTAATAAGTTTTGCACAGATACGTTCTGGGCATGATCTTCTGGCTAAGCTAGTTAAAAACCAACCTCCTCAGCAGCTTCTCAAGTCATACAAGCTGCTTCGAGGAAATCAGGGGCAGGTTTGCTTCAGACAAGCACAATTCACGTGCTGCCAGGAGGATAGGGGACTGGAGTGAAGGAGGTGGGTGCAGGCCAGCGGGGTGTCACACACCAGAGGTTTCCTCAGCCACAGGGCACTGCCCAGAGGCTGCACCTCTGCCCTGGCAGCTGCTCACTCACCCACCCTTGGCATGATCTGCAGTACAGCTCATTACAATGTGCCTGTTTGGGCAAAATCTAGCTGTGGAGTGATTGCATATGTTGAGGTGTAGGGGGTGAAAGGCTGGGGCTGGGGCGAATTCAGGGGCTGGGGAAGCACATGGGGATAGGTCTCAGCTGGAGCTGGGAGGGCAGGGCTGACCCGTGGAAATGAGTTTCAGCCTCCCACTCGTGAGCATTGACTGGTGGTGGGCTCTGGGAAACAACAAGGACAGGGCTGCAGAAGTGCTAATGTTATTATTCACCAGTGTAACCTTTGCTCTCCAGCAGCTGTTTGTGTAGGGAGCTAAATGCCTCTGTTTATTGAAGGCTGGTGACTCTGTGCTGACCTGTGACTCACCCCCACCAGATGACAAACCATTAAACACAACAACCTCTGCTTACGTGAAGTGCTGAGTAAATTAACTTGGACCTTGAGGCCATTTCCTTACATAATATAATTTCCAAACTCTAGTTTAGAGAGTCTTGCTGAGGAGTTGGTGAACTCTTCCCACTGTTAATCTTTGTTTATTGCCAAATGCTTGCATGAAAGAGACTGGATTACTAGTATCAGAAGGAATCCCACCTTAAATCAAATGTAAACCCATTTCTGTAGCCTTCATGTTAAGGGCTTAGTCTCCACTAGCTAACCCTGAAGCTATGATGACAATCAGCAGACTTTGCATCACTGCTGTGTACTTGAAGACAATTAACCTTAACATTGAGACTGAAACTCCAATTCCGCAGCAGCCAAAGCAATTCTGCTCTGGTGGTCTCACCTCGCCTGTCTGTTCCTTCCTCCTCCTCACACTAAATCCAGTACCCAGTGGTCTCTCCATGAGCTGTTCTGGTGATGTTTAGTCAGAAAAGCATCCAAGCCTTTTGTCCTACAAGGTCAGTCAGAAGGTGGGCTGTTAGAAAGACAAATCCGGATGGATGTTGGCCATCAGATGAGTCCAATATAGCAACCAGAGGAACTGACTCAATCTCCTTCTAACACTGAAGCCTGTAACTAGACTGAAAGGGATCAAGATTTTTCCAGGGTCAGAAACCTACTTTCGCTTCATATAAATCCATTAGTACTTAAAATACAACTAAGGAAAATCTACTTTAGTCTAATCCTGTTTAAACCTAGTCTGACCTGGTCTCCCAGAAGCATTATCAAAGTCAAATGGTGCAGTGCATAAGTGATTTCAAGGGCTCCTTTGGGAACTCCTGGTATATTCCTCATATGTCCGACTTCTTGCTGACCTACTAACCTTCAATGAAATCTACACTAAAAATGCTGTCTGTTTAAATGAAAATCATGATCAGCACACATAGAAGAGCCAACTCTAGGCAGATTGGGTAGACTTTGCAATTTTTAAAACAATGTAAATATAAACATGCACTGTGGTAAAGAATAGATAAACAGGAACAAGCAACACTGAATGAAATTGCTTTTCATTTCCTCAGGTCTGTGTTCCAGTCTGTCGTGGTTCCGCTCGAGTGGGCAGCCGAGCTCCACTACAGCCGGTCTATCACTCCCCCTCCTCAAAGAGGAATGGGGAGAAAATATGTGGAAAGGGCTCAAAGGTTGAGATAAGGATGAGAAAATCACGCAGTAATTATTGTAACAGGCAAAACAGACTCCGCATAGGGAGATAGTAAGATTTATTGCTCATTACTAACAAGCTAGAGAAGTGAGAAACAAAGGAAAGAAACCAAAAGCACCTCCCCCCCCCCCCCCCCATCCACCCTCTTCTACCTCCTCCCCCTTAGCACTGCAGGGGAACGGGGGAATAGGGGTTATGGTCAGTCTACAGTGCTTCTTCTCTGCCACTCCTTCTCAGTCACTCTCGTCCCCTGTGCTGTGGGGTCCCACCCACGGGATACAGTCCTTGATGAACTGATCCGGTGTGGGCTTCCCACAGGCAGCAGCTCTTCCAGAACTGCTCCAGATATGGGTCCGTACCATGGGGTCCATCCCTCAGGAGCAAACTGCTCCAACCCGGCTCCCCTACAGGCAGCAGCTCCTGCCAGATCACCTGCTCCTGCGTGGTCTCCTCTCCATGGGCTACAGGTCTGGCCCGGAATCTGCTCCTGCAGGGGTCTTCCACAGGCGGCAGCCTCCGTCGGTGCATGTCCACCTGCTCCACCGTGGTCTCCTCCACGGGCTGCAGCGTGGAGCCCTGCTCCACCGTGTTACTCCATGGGCTGCAGGGGGACATCCTGCTTCACCATGGTCCTCACCACAGGCTGCAGGGGACTTCTGCTCCAGTGCCTGGAGCACCTCTTCCCCTCTTTCTACACTGACCTTGGCGCCTGCAAGGCTGTTCTCTCACTCCCTTGACTCTCCCGGCTGCTGTCTGGCGCAGCGTTTTTTTCCCTGTCTTAAACATGCTCTTACAGAGACACAAAACAACATCGCTTATTGGTTCAGCTCTAGAAAACAATGGGGCCCTTACCAAACATGGGTCAGCTTCTAGATCCTTCTCACAGAAACAACCCCTATGGCCCCCTGCTACCAAAACCTTGCCACGTAAACCCACTACACAGTCTCAGCAACATTACAAATGAAGACTTATAGTGGATCTGTATCCTGTCTGGCTGTTCTTCAAAATCGCCAATCAGACAAAAAAATTAGAGAGCAGCATTGCAGGACTCCAAAGATGCAAGGTCTGACCTATAGGGACCATCTCTCCACTGGCATCTTTGCCATGCAGTAGCTTGGCTTTTTCTTCTAATAGCTCTCTCACAAAAGAGTACACCAAGAAACTCATAAATACCTCCACCAAAATTCACTGAGGAAACAAGATAGATTAACTACATGTACAGGCCACTGTCAATAAAATTTGAGAATAAAATCAACCACTAAATAGGAGGTCAAATACACATGGCTAGCATTTTTATGACAACTTTCAGAGACTGGATATACTTTAGTTAACAGCCCTGAGAATCGTTATAATTACAGTGAGATAATGAAGCTGAAAGAAAAGGTCTGCTGTGAGAAGGCTTCATTCTGAGTCATGGCTTCGGCTTGTCCTTTGTTCATGCTGTCTCTATTTATATTCCTTTCATTATTGTATCATCAGAGAGAGCAGTAAGAGCCTGAAAATACCTGAACCAGGAACATCAAGTTGAAAGTGGCTCACTGTGAAGAGTTTCCACAGTCCTACCAAAACAAACTCAAAAAACTAAAACCTCCAAACTAAACATATTAAAACTGTTTTTTTCCCTAAGAGCAAACTAAACCGTGGTGAGGCTGGCTCTAGGGCTGGAGATGAGTTGAACCAATTTAGAGGCAGACACATTTTCAAGTATATTTTGCTGGAGGAATAGCAAGTGGGGTGCCAGGCAACTAGGGTGTCTTGAGTCCAATTAGGTAAGTATATTTGGGCTATTACACAGTCAGTGACTCTTAATCCTTTCCTTGGATTTAAGCATTTTTCCATGAGAGATCTGATCTTGATGGTTCATGCAGCAAACTTGGCCCTGGTCTATCGCTAAAGAAGGTCATCTTATACTGATATTTTTGTTGGTCTTACACAGAGATGGTCACTTTTTAACTACAGTGTACAGCATTGCAAAAGTCAGTTCAGCTAAGGCCTTTGAAGTATGGAATATTAACTAGAAGAAAACTGAAAAAAAAAGGAGAAACTTTTTACGTTATATACAAAATTACTCAACACACACATGCCCCTACACATACTCAAAATAAATAAATAAACAAATACATATACAGCAATTAAAAAAACAACAAAAACAACAATAAACACAAAGAGAAAACAGACAAAGTAAGAACATGGAAAACAACTGAGATGTTGCCACCTGTGTGGGGATTAAAAACTGCATCCTGACCCAGTGCCAACCATTTTGCACAAGAGGTGTCCAACCTGGAGTGCGTGGATTGTACAGGAGGTGCACTGAAGAGGGAATCTGTGGCAATGTGTTCTTTTGGCATAGGCTGCAGGTAATCTCACTGCACAGTGCTGGCAGAGAGGGAAGAATCTGACCCTACAGAACACTTCCTGGTTCCTGTAAGGTCAGTTCAGTACAAGACATAACCTGCCTTGGGTGAGGATTACACAAGATATTCGATTGCACATGCTTGCACTCAGATCTGAGTAGATATAATTGTCATACTTACTTTTGATTCCCTCTACACAACATAAACATGGGTTTGGGATAAACAGACATTTTTTTCCAATTGGGAATGTTAGCTCTGCAAGCTGATTTTAGACAAAAGGAAAGGGAACAAAAAAAAAAAAAAAAAAAAAAAAAAAAAAAAAAAAGCATGGCTACAAGGAGATTTAGTAAAGATACAGTTATCCTACTTAGGGGGCTTAAGCCACATGAGGAATGTAACTTCGTTGCTGAAGCAGGGCTACTGTGCTGGCCACAATCTTACAAGAGACAAACACACTGAAAAGAAACAATCACTAAAAATTCTTTCCCCTTTACATCTTATCACCTAGTATGAAAGCCGGTGGAGGCAATGGAGAGACACATCTTCGAGAAGCTGTGATTTGAGACATTTTAATCATAGACTCATAGAATTGTTTGGGTTGGAAAGGACCTTAAAGGCCATCCAATTCCAACCCCCCGCCATGGGCAGGGGCACCTCCCACTACACCAAGTTGCTCAAAGCCCCATCCAGCCTGGTCTTGAACACCTCCAGCAATGGGGCATCCACAGCTTCTTTGGGCCGGCTGTGCTAGTGCCTTACCACCCTCTGAGTAAAGAGCTTCTTTTAAATATCTAATCTAAATCTTCCCTCTTTTAGTTTAAAGCCATTCCCCTTTGTCCTATCCCTTCACTCCCTGACAAAATGTCCCTCCCCAGCTTTCCTGTAGGCCTCCTTTAGGCACTGGAAAGCTGCTATGAGGTCTCTCCCCAGAGTCTTCTCTTCTCCAGGCTGAACAACCCCAAATCCCTCAGCCTATCTTCAGAGGAGAGGTGCCCCAGCCCTCTGATCATCTTCGTGGCCCTCCCCTGGACCTGCTCTAGTATGTCCATGCCCTTCTTGTGCTGGGGAGCCCAGATCTGATCACAGTGCTCCAGGTGGGGTTTCATGAGAGCAGAGTAGAGGGCGAGAATCACTTCCGTGCCACGGCCACGTGGGAACCAACCTCTCAATGCACCCATTACCCAGCCTGTATTTGTGCTTAGGACGGCCCCAGCCCATGTGCAGAACCTTGCACTTCATCTTCCTGAACTTTGTGAGGGTCACATTAATACAGGGCCCACCTGCCAAGCCTGTCAAGGTCCCTCATCAAGGTTTTTTGAAAACCAGTACATATTTCTATCTACAGAAAGATGCAAACCACATTGTTCTGGATTGCAATTGTAGTTATTTATTCTTTATATCATTCTTTAACAGCTTTACACCTCCGTTTTTGTTTCATTTAAATCACAGGCCACCAATACTCAGCTGCTTTGTATCCCACATGCAAACACATACTTATTCTATTGAATTCAATCCTTTATCTGAGTCAGAAATATGGTCCTTGGTTCTGTTTCTGTGTACTAATATGTCCTTCGACAGGTTTTCTCTCAAAATCAGGCAGAAATGGTCTCAGTATTTTCTTCAATCAGATACAGAAAAAAAACAAAACACACAAACAACAACAACAACAACAACAACAAAAACACACCGCCACCAAAATCCCACTCCTTTCCAAGAAGTTTCTTCACTGCCCATCACTAATTTAACACTACCAGGAACAATTTAAAAGCTGAAGTGCTCTCTGCTTAAGTGTTTGCAAGAACATTAAGGGGTAACTCAAAACTGTAACACTGCATGTAAAACTTTCTTCTCTTGGATATCGTTCTTACTTACCATGGTGCTAACTCCCTGTTTCTCCTGCAGAGAAAACTGTTTATGGACTGTTTGTGCTTTTCCACACATAGTCCTTCTCATTCTTTTTCCACTCAGGTATTCTAGCTGCTTCCCCTCCGTTAACAGTTCAAGTTTGTCATTTATTAATTCCAGTGGCATCCAGTTACTTTCAGGAACACTGCCAGAGTCCGTTGTGTCTCATGAACCTGAGAACAAAGTCCATCAGGCTTCCAAGGAATATAATTACAAAAAAAGATCGAGGGAATCCAAAACAGCGTATTTGTGAGAAAATATATTTTGTTGACTGACTGGGAAACTAATGAAATAAACCTCAAAATCACACACCTACGTAAGCAGAAAAGTTCCTTTTCTTACTGAATCATTGCTTCTTGCCTAACACACATGTATAGCCGGAACAAGTTGATTTCCTTCAATGGTGCACATTCCCTCCTTCAGCCATATGTATTAAGTGATATTGCAGAGCTGCTTGGGAATACTGAGAAAATGTCATAAATCTTGACCCCACTATGATATGAGTCAAATCCTTAATTATCCATTGAGTGAATGAGACTAACAAACATGATGAACACTAGCATGTAAGACATGCCCTTACAATTTACATACAAAAATGAGTGGCTGAATAGCTGAATAACTGATTACTGATAAGTGTATCACAGAATGATTTGTGTTGGAAGGGACCTTAAGGCCCATCCAGTTCCAACCCTGCTGCCATAGGCAGGGGACACCTCTCTCCAGACCAGGTTGCTCAAAGCCCCATCCAACCTGGCCTTGAGCACTTCCAGGGACAGGGTATCTGCAACTTCTCTGGGCAGTTTTCTCAGGGCTAAACATCAGAAAAATTACAGGGTGTAGTCAGGGCTTCCCAATTCCGCTGCATTCTTGAAAGCCACAACCAACCAAGCCTTCTGGCGGCCGCTCATCTAGCCCATCATCATTACGGCAACAGGTTAGGGTTGGAACCAGCAGAGGAAGCTTGTTGTTCAGGTTTAACAGCAACAGCTGTCATGTCAGTCAGGTTGCACAGAGCTCTGCAGAACACAGTACTGTGCAGGCAGAACACACAAGCTAGGCAGATGTTTAATAGACTGAAGATTACCAAACCACTTTTAGTTACCTAAGTGCTTTAGGATTTGTTTCTATGATCCTTTTTATATGCTAACGAAAAACATTGCTATCATCTGGTAAACATGTTGGGGGCATAGGAAGGTTCTTCCCAGAACCGTGTGTTTATGTGTAAGTTCAGAACATCTCAGTCTAACAGCCAAATGTTAAATGAGGACTGGCATCACATGAAGTGATGGTGTTTCTTTCTTGGAAGATGGGTATACTATTCATAGTCATTTGTCATTTTAAATCAAAAGAGCAAGTGACAGCAGCTTTTTGAGTGACTTCTGTTTAGATGTTACAGAAAACAGGTTCTTTACCTCAAAACATTTTAATACCACTGTATTAAAATTGACTGGCAGCCCAGTTAGATGTAAACAAATCAATCTCTGGTAGTACCTGTACCTTTTAAACAACCTTTCCTACCTTTGGGTGTTTAGCATTCCTCACCAGCATTAGGGCTCCTGAATGACTATAATCACTATTTAAGCTATTAACACAGAACAGAGCTCAGTGGGAGCTCAGAGCTTACTTTTGAGTATACACTCACACTCCACTTGTGGGCAACTTACATATTTAACACAGTTCATGATTTTACAGAAAATGAGGTATTTCTCATTCCTTACTTTCACCCACAGATCTACCAAGATCAATTGCTTCAACAAGCCTTCCCAAGTACAGCCTGTGTTCAGATAAAACAGATAGCAACACTGAAACCAACAGAGTCATCATCTACTGGTACCAGCATGGTTAGCTTTCCTACAGTATTCTAGCCCTAACTAGGGCAGTATATACATGTCATTATATACACACACAAACAGTACAGACACATTCTTCCCAAATACTGTTAACAAGGTGTTCTTAGCTTAAAATATATACAATTATGCTGTTCTTGAATATTTACAGATTTACTACAAAAGGCATAAAAATGAAATTTTTGATGCTTTAAAGCAGTTCTATGATTAAGTCATAAAAAACACCCCAAAAAATAAAGTTCCAGAGCATGCCCTTGTTCCATTATTGAAGGTATATACAATAGCTGCAGTACAAGCTTACCACGTGAGTGTAGTACTAGCCGTTAGGATGAACATTTTCCATTCTTAATATAAGTAACTTTTGTACATTATCCAGCAGTGAGCATGTTTTCTTGCAAGTCATCATGCACTTTGTACTCGTCTTTCTCACTGGAAAGGATACAGCTGACATATTTAACCTTCACATTTGGATGCTGACCTTGACAGTAAGCCTGCCTGGGTCTGCTGGTGAAGATGCAGGCAGAATGACATTGTCAATATACCAGCTTTATTAGAACAGATTCTTTGGAAATATATATATTTTTTTTTTTGGGGGGGTGGGGGGTGGGGCTGGAAGGGGGACAAGCAAACAAAAACCAGAAAGACCCTACTACCTTTGAAGATCATTATTGTTTTCCTTTGCTCCCTTGAACCCTTGAAGCACATCACTGTTCACTGGCATTTTTGTTTGTCCATCACATAGTTATTCCAGCCATTCATGCTTCTCTGACCTCAGCCAGTCACGTTAGAGAAGTTCGTCTATCCAAATCACAAAGTCAGACATACACAGGCTTAAGCAAAAAAAAGAACATCTGTGCAAACCTATTAACTTTGTATCCAAGCTCAAGGAGGTCACCTTTGGTTTATGGCAATAACTAAAACAAAAACTATCACAAAAGTATTTCCCTCTGTACATGATTTTTATTATTTACATAATACAATATAGCATAGATGCTGGGTAGCATGATTATGTGCAATACATAAATATGAACTATCTGTACATGTTTCATATCTAATAACTCAATTGAAAGAACAATGTTAAAGCAAAAACCTGATGCTTTTAATAGTGAAGTAAAAACTAGGACTGAACACTGCAATAAAAATCAGAAGTTCAGAAGTAGCGCCTTGTGTACATACGTATTTACAGATGAGAACAGGCATTACCACAACACTAGTCTAAACTGTACTTGTTTATATAAAAAAACACAAGTTTCATACGTCACAAAAAACCCTTCCATTATAACACAGAAGTGATATTACCAGACAAGCATCAGTGAAGTATACTGCCTTTTCTAGAGTTGTTATTGTACAATGCTGTAGATAATGCAGCCCATGCAATACACCCAAGAACACTACAGTCCTACACCCAAGTACAATTAAAAATGATAAAGCAGCCCTCCAAGAGTGGTTCCAGCTACCACTTAAGTCTACAGCAGCCATGTTGGGTATGATTTTCCATGCAGAATGGTGCAAGTGTTACATTAAAACTAGAAAAAAATTATAATATTCTTTTGAACTCAGAACACATTGAACATAAGTAGTACATGAATAATAAACTGCTCTAATACTTCAGCAACTTACTCAAACACGTGTTGCTTGATAGAGCTATTGTGGTATGTCTAAAAACATATGTAACTTGTGTTTTGTAAACCAATCTTACAGTATTGTGCTACACAACAGTTTTAGCTATGCAAGGAAAAGCAGACAATTCTGTTGCAGGCCAGTTCTTAAATTCCCAACAAGACATCTCCTTTGGGAGCCTATTTTCATGATTATAAAGTTAATGTAATCTGTTTCAAAACCGTTTTCTTCTCACACGTATCCGATTTTTTCCATTTTTCCCTCAGTGCAACTAAGTGGCTTTCTTAAATATGGCACCAACACTTATCTTACTGGAAAGGTGTACCCCTCTACATAGCTGACATTCTGGTGGAAAACAATGGAGCACTGAAACTAAGACTAGAATGAGATATTAAATGATAGAAGTTGACTGCCAACCTTTCTGATGTATCCTTCTCCAAAACAGGCACATAACGCTCGTCAAAGATTATATACCTCAAACACATCTCAAAAGGCAGAACTGCTGCAAACATGCAGATAGCATACATCTGTTTGGCACATGTGAACTAAAGAGTCTGTCCTCTGTGCATGTGTATTCCTGTGCAGGTTTCTGATCATCCGATTATATTCTGGGGAGGGCATATATGTTTTCAAGGGCTGTATCTATCCAATTCTGCCTGTAACAAACACCCAAAGATTCTGAAATATCATTAAGACAGACGAGACTAAAAGTAAAACTTTGGAGAACATCAAAGGAAAATGGCCATGCACCTGCTCATCAATGTTTTCCTATGATATATTAAAAAGAAAAAAAAAAAATCAGTCTTTTCACAAGCAGGTTAATTTATATTCTCTGGATTTTTTCAGCCACCACAACTGGGTTCTCTTTCCTGATTTTTGCTGCAGCTTCTGCTTTGTAATCATATGGGCAGTTATGCTTGTCAGAATAACGGTGAAGTCCACAAAACAAGTTTCCACATCGGCAGTCAAATCCTGTACAAATAAAAATACACATAATCACCAGGAAGCTTCATATGTAACTAAGCTGTAAGTTAAGGCCTTAGTCACTGCAGACAAAGGTGGCACCTTTGTCTGATACCGAGCATAAGAAAAATGAACGTTTCCAATATACCAATTGTACTAAGTTGTTTGGATTTCAAGTCAGCAAGTAAGTTTAATGTTCATGGATATTTCATTAAGTTAAAACTAGTGAGAGGCAGCTATTCAGCTGTTGAACGCTGATGAAGTGTTCCCATACCTGTAAGGCCAACCTTCTTTCTGCACATGAAACATCTGTTCTTCTTTGGTTTGGGCAGTTCAGGAGCTCTCTCTTCGCTTTGTGAAGTACTAGGCTGAGAAACTGATGGGCTTGGTTGAGTAACAACTGTTAAAGCAAGCAAAAGAAATATAGTTTAAATTTTCTTCCTTTTCTTATATTCCCTAGTGAAGTTCGTTAGCAAGTACTTATTTCTTAAGGATTAATTCCCCTTACTAAGACCCTAAAGTCCATTGTCTGAAGTACTATACAGACTAGTCTGTGAACATGTAAATCATGAATAAAGAGTTTCAGGTACTCCACAGATTTCCCTTTCAGGTCTGCACAAGACACTGAGATTTGTTCACAATTCCACCAGCCAGAAAATCTAAGACACTTATCCATTATACCCATACAAGTGTTAATGGTTTGGGAAGCACTCCGCAAGCTCCATGTATGCTTAGTATTTAAAAAAAATAAATAATAATCAGGCACAGTTTTAGATTAAGCAGTAACAACAGTCATGGTTGAAGCTGTTGAACAGACAGAATACCAGCAGAGAATACAATTAATTGAAACATATTTTAGAACCAACCAAATTTTCAGGAATATGTTACTGTCAGAATACTGGGTTAGTATGCCATTATACTTATGAAGTCAGATGAACTAAAACCTGAAACAGTTAACCAAAACAGTTCCTAGCAAACCACTGATTCTAAAACAGATGCAGCAGAAAAGCACAACATTCACAAGAGCCTCATTGAGACACTCTCAGTAATTTGAAAAATTAAGTACAGATTCTCACACTATCTGCATTCTTGTACTGAATTCAGCTTTAACATGTAAGCAGGTGGAGTTAAAATGACTTATTTTTCACTTGCCTTTTGTCATGAAAACATTTGGTCAAATTTGCATCACAAGTTCTCTGAAGGATAAAATTTTGCCCTTTTGTGAACTTTTGTGGATCTGTTTTTTAAGTATTTTCTTTTCAAATAAATTAAAAACCTTTTCATTTTTATTTAATATCATCTTTACAGAGGACCATCATGGAAGAAAACAGATGTGTCTGTACACCAACTTTAACACATAGAACTCATGAAGTCTGCTCCTAGTACAGTTAGCTTGAGTTCTCCCAGCTGTATGATGACATCCATTGTTTTAAAATAAAAAAAAAGTAAACTAGATGTATTCCAGAATAAGTGGAGTACATAAGCCTTAAATTTGTAATTGATTTGTAATCAATGTTATGCACTCAAATAGAGTTTCTCAGTCCAGATTTGTTTGCATCCTGTGATAAGTGGAGTTCTCCAGACAAGAACTACTTATGTTGACTATTTTTGCTCTTTACTTTCATGTAAATATCTAAGTTGTATTTGTACTGACATGTTTTTATTATATAAAAACCTCACAATTACCATTAACACATAAGAAAACTCTCACAATTCATTGTACAAAACAGCCCCCAGCCAGGAGTCCACAGCCTAATCAAGGCTTGAAAGTGACAAGTTCTCACAGGTAATAAGGAGCCCTCACTGCTCATACCCCAGAAATGTTACACAGTAAGACAATGGCTAGTGATATTCTCTTAGAAGTAGCAGTTCATACAATGAACCACTAAGGTCTTTTTTTTTTTTTTTTTAATATACATTTTTCATCTTGCAGAGATTTTTCTAAAAATTTAGGAAGTCCCTAATATTAAGTCCAAGGCTAACAAGATACTACAGAACTTGCACTGCAATTACTACTGCTATCAATACTTTTTGGAGTAATTTCTGCTACTGGATTTGTTGAGAAAACAACTTTTGTCTTCACAATTGATTAACATTTTCTAGATCAGCAGATATCATGCTCTGAGCTTGTCTTTAAACCCAATGGAAGGAGCATTTGGTATCAATTCAAGAGCTTCTAACTAGAACAGGTTAAAACCACAAATAATACCACAAATAATGTGAGACACTTGGATCCTAGGCACCTTAACTAACAAGCCTCAGCTATGGAATTAAAAAAAAAAATGATAAAATACCTCCCAACAAGTACAGCCAAACAAACTTCTTTTAGATTTGTTATACTGCTAATTAAAAAAAAGGAAAAGAAAAGCTAATCATAAGCCATTACAAATAAAAAAGAACAAAAATACTTCTACACTCTGCAATTAGGTGAATAGTTAGCCAGAGGGAAGCTTCATCTGCATCAGAACCAACTCATAGTATGAGCCATAGAAGGATGCATGCTGTTTCAATCAGATGAAAGAGAAAATGGAGAAGGGGCAAATCAAGAGTGACCTAAGTAATTGAAGTCACTCACAGCATGAACATGAACAACTCACAGCAGAAAATGAAAACAAGAAAAGGAACAACCTTTATCACTGCCTAACATGCTCAACAAGGAAGTAAAAGTGCAAATGACAGTTTCCCAGGAATCACCAATGCATAAAGAAGGTCTAGTAGATCACTCTGTGCCACAAACGCGTTAGAGTATAAATCCATCTAAAGGAGAACAGTACCAGCTACTACAGGTATGCTTCCTCCTCTGCATAAGGAAATTTTGATAAGTATTCACTGCCACACGTCAGCACAGGATTATTTTCATTACTCCCAGTTCCTAAGAAACTGCAGAGGCCCATTTCCTGAATGGGCCGCAGAGTAGGATCCTTCTCCCACAAACTATATTCAGGAAAGAAGAAGCAGTAGGCAATATGGAGAAACAGGCACTATAAAAGTTCCAGTATGACAAGGAAGAGCTACCTAAATCCAAATTCATAGAGCCAACAGAAATTCATCAGTTACTGTCCTGATGACAGGTTGTCACAACAGGCTTCCTCTGGCAGAGAAGCCTAATCTTACTGGACAAATACAATTCTAGTCCTCATTACATAAAATTCAATTTATATCATAAGCCATGTACTACAAACACCAGGTGAGCACCCGAGATGTTTGACATACAATCACCATAGCTTAAATGGACTCACTGCATCAAGCCTTGGGATAGCTTCTTTCCCATGTAGCCTGAACATAAGATGCATCTTTACAGAAGGCGTGTGGGTACAGTGAGACCACTGGGGAATGAAGTTAGCCACGTGCCACAGCATGTTCTATTCAACCTATACATGGAGGCATCCTACAAAAAGAGAACAAAGCTCTTCTATGACCAAGTTATTATGCCTCAGTGAGGTTCTCAAAAGTGACAACCACTTAAGTAACTAGATTTTCAATACTAACAGTAGTTTTGCTCTCATCAACCAACGTGGCTGCTGCAGAAAAGCATACCTGCTGCAGGTATTTTTCTACTGAAAGAAAGAATCTGCTATTTTTCACTCCAACAAAACTTGATAAAAAGTCTTTCAACTGCTCTTCAACCCTCCCAATACTACAAGCAACCAGAAGAGGATACCAAAGTAAAACAAAGTTTCTTCTGACCGTACATAAGTTAGCCAAAAATAAGATCCCAGCATCTTAGACTGCATAACTGCCAAGGTATTAGCAAGTAGAAAGCCCCGCAGTGGAGCAAAGTTAAGTCTTGAAGGCATAAAACAGAACTGTTTTTAACATCCTGACTTCATGAAGGTAACACCATCGGTCACCATAGAAGAACTGGCAAAAGTTAGAACAGAGAATAAAAAGTCAAGAGTCATCAGGAAGACAGACTGCACTCCTGCAGTATCAGAGCAGAAACTACATGTTATTACAGCCTTGTATTGCATTTTACATACAAAGGGCTTGTATGTAAAATTTGAGTCTGGAGCAATGGACAGTACTTATGCTGTATTTAAGTTATATCAAGCTTCTTGAGAGTAAATACTTTATTTTGGAGAAAGCACTGCTGCTATGGCAATATAGGTGCTCATGAGGAAAGGCTGAAGAATAAACTCCATTGTTAATTTCATGTCAAAGAAAGGGGATGAACGTATTATGCAGCACGTAATATATCTCCCACATACCCAACTAAGAGGCACATGGAATATCTTTACCACTGCCTTAATAAAACAAAGATATCCAGTGTAATTATCACACAGAAATACACTTTAATTTGGACACCATGAAGGCTTCATCTCTGACGTATACTTCTCTGTTAAAACGATTAAATAACATTCTATCAGTAACAAGCACAGGACCACTTTCCAAGGTGTACAGCCTCAAGACTTCCAAGAGATTACTGATTACATTTCTGAATTATTTCAAGCAAGGATATCTACTGGTGCTGTAACAGACATGGGAAATATGAAGATGAACCAATTATTTTGAACAGAATTTATGTCAGATAATTTTACTGACAGCCACAAAGGAACTACCTACAGATAGCAACACAGTTATATACTACAAGCATTTGTGAAGCCAAGTCAGAATTAACAAGGCAGTTATTACAACACCAAGATCTAGAGGAATACCATTTAGTCACCATCTCAAGCCTACCGTATTTCATAAGCTAGCTGTCTATTCAGCATCTTACAATATTATCTGCAACACACTGTATACATCGCAGATAAAACACAGTGACTTTATCTACAATGCAAGTTAGGACAACACATAGCAGGGTCTGAACCTGAGTGCTGGACAGCTGTAAAATAACTATTCAGATTGGCTTTGTAGAGTCAAAAGACAAGTAAGCCAATCACAATCTTCCACTGTCTTCTGAAGCTCATTAAATACCAATTTCAAGAACAGAAAGGGTAACCTACAACATGGATGGAATTAGACCTTAAGTTAGCAGTATTTGAGTATTTTTAAAATATGTATTTTACATGAGACATGACATCAATTCAATTCCCTATTTTTTTTTTTTTTTTTACAGGCAGTGCTACTCCATAGCTGTGGTTTCACAGAAAGCTCTTACCACACTCTACTCCCTAAAACAAAGCTATTACTGGGTTAAAAAACAAAACCAAGTCTGTTTACCATGCTGATATTAATTATGTCTGGTAACACTGACAGACCCAACAGGAGACTCATCATTGAACAAGGTAACTGACCTGCAAAACCACAAAAAAATGCTAAAACTATGCTGCAACTCAAAACAACATGATTGTCTAAACATACTTGTTTTCAAAACAGTTTACTTTTAATGCTTAATATGTAGCTCAGTTCTCTCTCTCTCTTTTTTTTTTTTTTTTTTTTTTTTTTTTTTTTTTTTTTTAAATTTCCACTTGTATACCTGCTAAAACAAAACAGATTTAAGGAAGGGCTCCAGCATGCCTCACCAACTTGGTAAATATACTGTTCTGATTATCACAAAGAAGGAAAAATCCAAAACCTAGCTAACTTTTAATTCCTGTAACACAGGAGTGAGGAAAAAAACAGCTGTGAATCACATTTCTAGAATGCTTTGGGTAAATTCTAACATTAAAGACTGTAGTAGAATTCAATCCTTACTAAGGAATGTAAAAGCATATCAAAAGCTTATAAAAATGTTATTAAGAAGTGCCCTCTTATGAATTGGAGTTTGGAAGTAAAGGGATTTAGGTTTCTCTGACTTGTGAGCAGTTCATCATATAAGCAGCTGAACTGAACACACCACAATTCAAGTACGAAATCACAAACAATAAAGCTGAACTAAGAATTATAAGTCACGAGAGAATACAGCATGATAGATATTAATTACAACCAACTGTGTCAGTTACATCTGCCACGTATTTCTTCTTTCAATTCTTAAGACATGGTTGTCTTAGAACTTGATTTGTCTGAATGAAAATCCAGGCTGAAACTTCAACCTGGGAAAATAAGAGTTCAGTATTTTATTGTTCTCAACTGCAGCAACTTCTGAAGTATGATGCTTCAATTGTAACAGCAAGCAAGTACAATTTCATGCTATACATTGCTAAAAAAAAAGTCAATTGACCAGATGTCAATAACAGATGTTTATTACATTCTGGCTTCCAAGGGAAATATCAAAAAATTTCATTTGCTAATTAAAATCCGGCAGAAGAGAACACAACTTGATGCCACTGAACTGTTAAAAGGAGAAAGACCTACTTTAATTCAAGGCAAACCTGTTAGTTCACAATCTACTATTATCTGAAAAACAGCTACAAAAGTTGGATTGTGCTTAAACTAGACCATGTTTTCATTAGCAACTTCATGACTGTGGCATTTTCTTAGAGAATTACACCTCCCAGAAAGCATTAGTTTTGCTGTTGTGAGGTGACATGAATTATTTATTCTTTATTATTGTTCCCTCCTCAGGAAGTAAGAGCAGCACACATAAGAAGTTGCAGGAAAAATGAAGAGAAGAAAAATGCAACCAGTCCAGACTTGACAGGATTCTGAAGTCCAGGCCAGATTCTCTGGCATGCAACATATGGAGATTGACATAGCACTGAATATACCAATTTGTGAATCTTACGTATCCAGCAAACCCTAAGAATAATACGTAAGGACACCATCCTATGCTGTCTACAATCTGTGCCAAACTTTACCACTTAAAAGGAAACTTGCACTTCACAGCAGTTTCAAAGATTTATGAGTATCACTGACTGCTCTGGATTGGAAAGGACCTTCAAAAACCACCCGATCCCAACCCCCCTGTCATAGGCAGGGATCCCTCCCAGTAGACCAAGATGCCAAAAGCCCCATCCAGCCTGGCCCCAGGGATGGGGCATCCACAGCTTCTCTGGGCAATGTTTTCCAGTGTCTCAACACCCTCACTGTGAAATGTTTCTTCCTCATATCCAACCTAAATCTACTCTTTCAGTTTAAAACCATTACTCCTTGTCTCATTCACTACATGCCCTTGTAAAAAGTCTCTCTCCAACGTTATTATAAACCCCCTTTAAGTGTTGAAAAGCTGCAATATGTACTAAGGCAGGCAGTTCTGTTCCAGAACTTTTATTCCTCAGACACATTTAAGTTTTATGGTAGTTTTTCCATTGACGTCTACACCAGCTTGTGACAGCTTTGTAGCTTGTTTCAACCTGAGAGATTATTTAGAGCAATACATAAGTCTCTTTAGTCTCTTGTCAATACATAAGTCTCTTTAGTTGAGCTTTTGGATTTTTCTCCCCTTTTCTAATCAACCAAGTGCTGTGTGACACTAGCTAACATAAAGTCACTTGTTAAGGAAAAAACAGGTGCTATGTCAACAGAAACTGAAGATTGCCCTTTACACCTGGCAAAACGACAAACTCCTGTTGGCAGTTCTAGTAAGAGTAGATTCACTAGTACTTCAGCACTGCTACCATCTTATGTATTCCTCTTTCTTTCTTGACACCGTTTCAGATAAGAATTCTTAACAAGGACGCATGTATTTATAAAAATAACTTAAGACTCTGCTAGAATATTTAAGTTACCTAGAGAAAGTCTACTTATATACAAAATTAACAGTTGTAAAAAAAAAAAAAAAAAAAAAAACAACCTTCTGTGAGAAACTAAGTTGTGTTTTAGCAGCAGATAACTAATTTTCTGTATTCAAAGGTAGTTGTGTAGTCATAAGAAAAAACGCTAAGTAGGTGAGTGGACAGTAGAAGGCCTCACTGTTCCAAAGTAAGGTAGAAGCTTGAGAAAAACAGGATGAGCAGCGTGAGAACAGTAAAACAAAGTTCACAAGTTCTCAAAACATAAGAAAGGAGAAAAAAAGGAAAAAGGAGAAATTAAAGGGTTGAAGAAAAAAATTGTACAAATGGTACAGAGAAGCGTCAAGTAGCTTGTGAACCTGTAGTACTCAGCCAATGAGGAAACAGGGGAGGTGATCAGGTATTGAGTAATCAGGAATAAAAGGTGATTTGTTTACTATAATGAGCTCCTAATGGGCAGGATGCCTGCCATTGCAAATAGAATAGCTTCACAGAAGATCCTGTCTGAATAAAATTATTTGAGATTTTTCTCACACTTCTCAGTCTGTACATAAAGTTTATTTTTTCTTGGCTTTAGGTCTCACCACAGAATCCTAACTTAACATGATTTATTGCAAATGGTAAAATCCTTTCTACAGATAGCAAGCAATTAAATATCAGATGTTGATGCAGTCATTTTTGTGGCAAAGATTAGCTAAAGATCATTGTTCTATGGTGTTGAGCAGCATCTTCTGCATTTTTTGTCCCACTCGGTTCAAAACCAAGAAAATTAATTTTGTCTTTAGTTTACGTGAACGAAGTTGCAATCAAATTTCAGCTTTCAATGTTTTAAGACTGTTCAGAACTGTTAAGTTGAATCAAAAAACGTGGACACATAGGTATGGAACAAGTGCATTAAGGTATCCATTTGAACAGACCAATACATGAATTCAGCCACTCACTTGCAAGTACGGAAGCAGTCTCTCCCTCCATGAAGTTTACACTTCAAAGTTTAACTAACTACTACAGCTACAACCTTCCAGTACAAGGATAAAACTTCTGAGGGTTCACTCCCAGCAGCTAAGGCTTTAAGCATTCTACATTTACAGGACAATGCTTTGGTTATACCTGCCGATTACGCCATTTCAAGAACCTTTAACAGTTTTGTTAGTATTTTTAAACCATGTATTCCCTCCACCCACACTCTCATTCCTCTGTAGAACAGAATTCATAAGAACTCCACTCTCTAAATGCAACAAGACGTTTTGACTGCCATGAGTCAGCAGCAATTGCACTGCTAGATTATAAACAGAAATCTCAACACTTTGACTTCAAAACTTACCACCTTGCCATCATGTAATTTCAGGGTGCCTTACTTTAAAAATAAATAAATAAACGAAGGCTTGGAAGCCAAAACTACCTTCATAGGTGTGAACTTCTTTGTTACTAACATCAAACATGGACAAAAAAAAAAATATATTCTAGCACTGGTCATTTTTCTTGATTCCAAGGGGAGAGTACTCAAAATGCATCTTTAAGAACCACCTTAACAGCTGCTCAAGACAATGGGAAATGTCTCTTGAGGAGACAGTAGGCCATCAGCCTCTTAAGTCACCAGTGGTACGCTGCAAACATACCTGGCTCCGTCTCTGTTTTCGGTGTTACTTTTTCCTCTCTTGAAATGCTCATTTCTGTCATTTGCTGCGTAACAGGCAAAGCGGCAACAGGCACATTTCTGTTTATGTACAGTGAAACACGTAATTTTACATTAGTTTTGAGTACATAATAAAAGCTTAAGTTGTCCAAACCCATCAACAAACTACCTGTTTAATTACTACTAATACATGTTGCTGACCTCTGCTTCTACCATCTTCAAAACACATTTTGAACTCTACTTTAGTTCCCCCTAGAAGGAAATAGTCAAATCTGCAGCAAAGTACCTCTTCAGATAATCTGAAAATGCAGCAGCTGAACAACAAAAATTGTAATTACTCATCATTTATAAAGATTCATAAAGTACTGTCAGGCACACTGTCCCCTTTTGCTCTGCAGAAATTCAGTGCAGTAGGTCAAGATTACTGCCAGCCTTTAACTTGCTACACACTCATAAGCTCAACCAAACTCAAAACAATACTTCCAACTTACCTTGATTTTTCAGATGTGCTGCCAGCAGCACCTTCACAGTTGTTTAAGCTAGTAGTGTCTGCTCTCTGTACAGATGCAGAGTCTGAGGTAGGACTGTTTGAACCACTGGCTGTTCCTATGTAACAAGGATTTGAAAAGCCATTTAGAAACAAGTTGTGGAATACATTAGTCAAATATTCTTGTACACAGTTATGAACTGTGCACAAGAATACACTGCACACATTATTCAATTATACTGCATATTACTTCTTACTTACAAGGTAAACTATACTGCTAGCAGCCAAAATACAGAGATTGTCTAAGAATATACTTACACTGAAGGGTAAGTGGAAAAAAAAACTAAAGGTGGACCTTGACACATTACACAAATGCATTTTTATTTTTGCTATGTTTAAAGTAGTATTCTCTTTGACATTCATTATATTAGCACATAGCCTTAAGAAGTTCTTATGAAATGCGTTCTGGGATTCTTCATCATCATCTGCATATTTTAGTTAAAAAAAGACATAACAGCAACAAACAAAAACCACACACATTGGACACCCTTACCCATTGGGCTGATTCTGCCACTATTCTGCTGTCGCTGAAGATGCTCTTTGTAGCAAACAGAACACATCCCATTTGTCCTAGGATTTCCATAAAATCCACATCCTGTACTACACAGCATGGGCCCTGGGGTCTGGTTTGTCTCCTGAGTCATCTCGATGCTGTAAATAAAACCAAGGACTGCATTAGGAGCTGGCATGTCACCAAAATCAATTACAGGGTTACAGAATTAAAGTATGCCTGCTCACCCTGCCCCTAAAAGGTGATATCAGCATTCTTAAAGAGGTTTATATGGACATTAATATACCATTCAATACTGCAATCGTATTGCTAAGTAACATCATTATGAACCTTCATGGGAAGGAACAGTACTTCTCAGCATCAGTATAACAACAATAAGCTTGCTGGACACAGATTCGTGTGTAGGTTACAACCAAGTCCAATGTAACGACAAAAACAGCCCTTTATTACCAACCTCTGAACATTAATGTGGATATGCAGAATAAGCAAGACCAGACTTGTGTCTGCCAAAGAATTGTGGCA
Source organism: Aythya marila (assembly GCF_965140915.1). Lineage (NCBI taxonomy): Eukaryota > Metazoa > Chordata > Aves > Anseriformes > Anatidae > Aythya > Aythya marila. The sequence continues at coordinate 39,361,833 of NC_139080.1, read as the reverse complement.
ACTAATATAGCTAAGTTTTCCAGGCTCCATCAGGAGAACCTCACATTTTCAGTAAAGTTGATCTTGCTTCGCTTTGATGCTAGTTCCACTATTAGCAGGCCTGATTTTCACAATATACTTATTAGGAAGAGTAAAAATCCCTTAAGTATTGGCAACAGCCATTAGTCTGTATTCCTATCTTTAGAAGGAGTTTCCAAAACAAGGACTTGAATACTCCTCAGGTTGTGTATGAAAGCTGATACTCAGTATTAACTGGCAACGACACGTGTACAACAGGCTCTTCAACAGAACCTAAACAGCATTTCTGAAATAAGCTTAGACCTGATCTTACTCTTCAAAACAAAACAAAACAAAAAAAAAAAAAAAAACACAAGAAAATCAACAACTTTAGGCTGCTGGATTCATTCTATAACATTGCCAGTTAAATACTTCATCTTAATAAAGTTACAGCGAGACTTCTGTGGCTTCCAAATGTAGACAACACTAGCTCTCTGCCACAAACTGCAGTTGCTAGGAACAAAAATACTTCACCTTCACTGTTGGTTAACCTCTGCAAAGCAAGGTTAGTAGAAAAACTGATACAGCAACCAAATCCTTCATTCCCAAGGGCAACAAAACTGGAGCATGGCAACCAAGCAATCTACTACAAATTGAGGACACACACAAGAATACTGCACTTGTCCTCCCAAGATTTAGAAGAAGCACTATACATGGCACTTGGAGAAATTTATTTTAGCGTCATCTCATGATGACTGTCTTCCTGCTCAGGAGCACACATAGTAATGAAAGATACTTGACCACTTGATGTTTGGGAGAACTCAAAAAATGTCAAAAGCAGGTTTACTGCACTGTACAGGAAAAAATACTTACAATTCAGAAACGCTACACTGAAATTAGTAAACTTAGATTTCAGTAGTATGATAACCTCAACTAAGGGCAAAGCAACCTTTGTTTAGTTAAACTGAATTTCTGGGAAAAAACAGTAAATCAGTAACAGAAGATGAACAAGTAAAATTAATCTGTTTGTCTGCAGGTGATCATGGGACCTCATTTCTCAAGGTACGGATAGCAGTATAGGTACAGGTAGTCCTGCAGAACAGCTTCACACTTGCTCTGGTAGAACATATTATGGATTTACAGCCATATAAGCCAGACAAGGAAGTCAGCACAAATTATGACCACACTCGAGAAACCAAAACAAGCAAAAAAAAAAAAAAAAAAAAAAAAAGCTAACCTTATCTACATTGCAGGTTTATGCTTGCCTAAAGCAAAGACCCTACTTCTGCCCTCCTGGTAAGCAGGTAAGCTCAAAGCGTTATCAAACATGCTGCCACCACCAATCTCACTTTCAAATTAACGTGCTGTTTCACCACTCACTAAACCTATCTTTAGGTGCCAACGCTGTTTTTAAAACGCTACAAAAAAACAGTCTTCACGGCTCCTTTGTCAGCACGTTCTCCCACTACTCGAGATGCATGCTCCTGATCGAAAGGGTCAAGTTGTTATCCAGCACTTTACAAACTGTGCTCTTCAGGCTCTTGAAGAAGCTCTGGGCATCACTTGTTTCTCCTAAAAGCAAGCACCACCAGCAGGCAGACAGTTACAAAGCACTTACCCGAAGTGACTCCGCTACCCACCACACCACACCCGGCTGTATAACCTCCCGAACCAACAACAGCGGAAGCGAGGGTTTTAGACGAGGCAAACCTCCCCTGCTGGACCCCTCCTCGGAGCACCAGCAGCGAGGTGAGGGCTCCCCCCGGACTGCGCCCTCCTCCCCTGGAGCAGCAGCTCCTGAAGCCACCCCCGCATGCGCCCGCCCGCCGCGGCGCTTCCCCGAAGCGCGGGTCACATGTGCGAGCGCATTAGCTTCCGCCTGTCACACGGCTGCAATGTGACAGGCTGAGCCACGGGCTCAGGCACAAAACCCCGTCAACAGGGGCCTCTGAAATCAGCTTCTATTTATATCTCCGGAGGCTGCCAGCTCCTGCACAGCCCACGGAGCCGCGCACACACACACACACACACCCACGGCGCGGGGAAGGAGGAGGCGGCGGCGGCGGCTGCCTTCCCGGAGAGCAGCGGGGAGGGAGGGGAAGGAGGGAGGGGAAGGAGGCTGCATCCCGGCCGGGAAAATGCAGCATCACCAGCCGGGCGCCTCCAACAGCCATTTTCATCCCCCCCCCCCCCCCCCCCCCAAACCCAGCTGGCAGCACGGGGCGGCGGGCTCACAAAATTAAAAAAAAATAAATAAATAAAACAAAAGAAAAGAAAAGAAAAAACAACAACCCCCCCCCCCCACACACACACACAAAGCTCTCAAGGGGGGGGGGGGGGGAGGGTGTTATAAAATAAGAAGCTTTCATCGTGCCTCCGCGTGACTCCACGCGCAGCAGCAGCAGCAGCAGCAGCGCCGCCCGGGCCCGAGACAAAAGGCACGGCAGCGCCAAGCGCTCCGCACACCCCCCCCATCCCATCCCATCCCATCCCATCCCACCGCCACCGCCGCACAAAGCCCCGCGGAGGGCCGTGCCGTGCCGTGCCGTGCCGTGCTGTACCTCGCAGCAAAGCCCTGAGTCACGGCCGGGCCGCGGCCGCCTCCCTGAGCGCGGCGGGGCCGGCAGGCAGCGGGCAGGCAGCGGGGCTGCCACCGCGCGCCCCACCCCGCCCCACCCCGGCCCGGCCCGGCCCGGCTCGGCACCCCCCTGACCTGTTGGCGGCGGGGGCCGGGTGCCCCGCGGCGGGCTCGTCGGGGGGCTGCGGGCCGCTGGCTGCAGGGCGAGGGGCGCGGAGCAGCCGCCGCTGCCGCTGCCGCTGGCGGTGTTGGTGCCGGTTCCCTCCTTTGTTCCCGCAGCAGCCGCGGCCGTCGGGGCAGCGGCGCCGGCGCGAGGCGAGGCGCGCGCGGCGCGGGGGGCGGGCGGCGGGAAGGAGCCGGCGGGAGGGGGGCGGGGGGGACGAGGAGGAGGAGGAGGAGGAGGAAGGGGAGGGGACGGGGCCCGCCCGCCGGCGGCTCCGCCTCCTGCTGGCCCGCGCTGAGGCACGCCGACGGGGCATGCGCGCTGCCGCGAGGAGGAGGAGGGGGGAGCGGGGAGCAGGAGGGGCGGGGCAGAGCCGCCGCCCGCGGAGCCGCGCCCCGCCCCCTGAGGTGACGTCACAGAGGCACGCGCGGGCTCGGTGGGTTGGAGCCCCCCCTCCCGCCTCGGTTGGGGAGAGCCCCGTGAGGGGCCCCGCTGGGTGCTGGTCTGCGGCGCCCCCGCCGTGTCCGGGCTGCTCGGCGCTCCTCTGGCCCGGCCCAACCCAACCCGGGCCACCAGCCCCGGTCTGAGCCCCACACCTCAGCTGTTCCGTCCCCGAGGACCTCCTCCTCCACGCCTGTCCCCCCTGTGAGGGGCTCAGCGCTGCCCCCTCCGGTTGCTGGAGCTGCCCCACCCCCGCCCCCCCCCGCCCCACCAGGTGTTTTTACGGAAAGCATGAAGAATAAAACACGTTTTTAATGGAAAACACCTTGTTACATGCGCTCCTGTTGAGCATCTGAACATCCAAGTCTTCCTTAAACAGATAAGCAATAGTGCTGCATGGCAAGAGCCGTTGCCTCTCAGGCTGTCGTGTCCCAAGTTTCTCTGTGGCTTTAATTATTAAATTAAATGAACATCTTCATTCCGATCTGCAGCTTCTCAAATGCAAACCTGAGCTGTAGAACAGTGGTCATGGGCTCACCAGGAAAATCCTCCTCCATATTTTATACTAATCTGAAATCCTGGGCAGTTCTGGCATGGGTGATGTTACATTGATCCAGTTGCAACCAAGAAAATGCATCATTGTGTATAGAAAGGTCTTTATGCGACTGAAACGCCAAATTCTTAAACAGATGAAAGTGGTCTACGTGATGGGTGCCACGAGAGCAGGCCACGGTTCAAGACGTGCCAGGCTGTGAACTTCTGTGGCGGATGGTGCCTCAGTTTGGCTCCCGGTGCTGAGCCTAGGCTTGTCCTATCTCAGTCCCCTCTAGGTTCATTTTCGCTTTCAGAACCTAATGGGCTCCTAAAGACATGTCTATTTGTGGGCTATTCTGAACAGTCTGCTCTCCACTCTCATTTTTAGCCTTTAAGAACTTTTGTTGATACTTTGAACTGCTTCTGAGGGTGCTTTAGATAGCTTTGTATTAGTGGTTTACTTACTAGCTGGTTTGACTATTAGTTTAATTTCTCTGACTGCTACATTTTCCTAAAACCAAAATCAATAAACAGAGTCTAGTCTGTAGTTAGTTCGCTAGCCTGCACTTGATGAGCAAACTGTATCTGACCACGGGGACTACAGATTTCTGCATCCAAATGTGCTCTATAGTGCAGCACAGGAGATGCCCGGGTGTCTCTGTCATCCAAAGCAACTCTTCTGTGGTCTGCAAAATGGGGTGTAGGAGATATGTTAGGGTGCAGCAGGAAAATGCTGGAACTTCAGAAATATGTGTTTATATTTTATAAACAAATGTGCACATATGGGGTGTGCATGCTCAAGAATCTGTTGCTAATAGGGGCGTATGACACAAAAAGTTTGGATACCACCGATTTAAATTATGTCCGTCGATCACATCTATCAAGTCTGGCTGCTGCAAGAACAAAATTTCAGTGTTCAGAGAATTAACGCTGTGTTCTGCACCAAGAAGCACCTCAGATCACATATGTTTCTGATATTCTGTTTGAAAAAAATACATTGATTCTTTCATAAAGTAATTACTAAATGTTTTAACCAAGACTCAAGTGTGTTGCGGACATTGATCACATTGTATTAGGCACTGATTGATCAGCTTTTAGCAGATCAGACCGGAGACCTTTCTGTGTCTCCTGGAACTTTTCTTGATTTTTGAACTGACAGTCCATATGGAAAGGCTATGCTGAACTACAAAGGTATGAGTTGGGAATATGCTGCTTGTATCTCAGTCTGTTTGAAACCCGTTTCATAAAATCTTGACTATATTGTAGGTAGTTAGGAGGCAACACTATATGAGTATAATTATGTTTTACATATTTAAAGAATGCAATTTGTAGAATGTAGTAAGAGTAGAGATAGATAAGGATTTTGGTTAAAAAAAAAATCCAAATTATTCTTCAGAAGCTATTGTCTTACAAAAATTAAAGTTTACACAGTAATTTTGTTAACAGCCATATGTCCTGAAATGAATATATGTAGAATATATGTATTGTTCATTTACTGAAATCTCTGTTGCTGGTTAAATTATTTTAATACTTTTTTTTTTTTCATAATAAATATAAATAATAAGTAGAATCATTTGATATCTCATAAACAAATTTAATTTCTTTCATCATCTTCAGATATTTTTCTACTATTGATCTCTGTAATACCCTTGAGGTCTGTCTCTGGTTTTCCCTAGTTACTTCATATTTTGCTTCATCTTCTTTCATGTTCGGTGTTTCAGTCTTGGCTGTCTATAACTTCTGTGGAAAAGGAGCATGTTACAATTAAATATGTACATCAATAAAATACAAATGAAAAATGCTTACATTGTATCAAAAGTGTGTATGTCAGACATTTTCTGAGTAAATTACGTGTGGCCTATTTTTTTTTTCCCTTCTGTCACAGATCTTTATCTCAGCTGGGTTGAAAAATGAAATAGGTAAATACACAAACCTTAAAGATTTTTATTTTTTTTTTCAAATTTTCATCTTCTTGGACATAATTCTGACCTTAGATACTTCCATGGAGATTTGGAATAAGCCACATGGTAAAAATGTGGCTAAACATGGTAAAAATAAGCCACAGGTAAAAAATGCTTAAGGAACAACATCATTTGAAATGTTGTAAATTTCTGCTTGGTTTTCATCCTTGCTGCATCACAGTTAAAAATACCAATTCAATTGACTTTTACTGTAAGCTGGAGTGAAAGCAGAATTACAGCAACACTGGCACTCTTGAAGATGTCATTCTGAAGTGTTAGCAAAAAAAAAGTGTTAGCCAAAGCATGTTAGGCATTGTTTTTGTTTGTTTGTTTGTTTGCTTGTTTTTTAGAAGGACAGAAGGACAAACTGTTCACTCTGTTCAGTCATGTATCTTCCTTACAATGATTTTCCTGATAAAACTACATTACTGCTTGAGTGCATCAATTTCTGTTGGTAATATTATATATATATTTTTTTTCTGCATTTAAATAGGAATCAGATATGGTTACACATACAACAGGGAGTTTTTGTCTAACCCTTTATTTTATTTCACCTCAGAATTTAACTTTGTCTTCATTTTCCTTGTCAGACTTCTTTGTATTTTTGGTCGTCTCTTGGGCAAAGATCATACTGTACTTCTGGTGTTACATAATCACACACCCTGACATAGAAAGCCTGAAACATGACCAGGTCTCATTTGCTTTAATTTTTCAGAAAGGAGGCTAGTAGTTAAAGGTAGATGTTGTGGCTGTACTGTTGATAGATGATGAGATAGGAGGGCTTAGGTAAGCAGAGAAACTGCATTATGAAAGCAGGTGAATCTGTAGCATGTGTTTAATACAGCATATTAATGCCCTGCTTCACATAATGCAGCTGTTGGTGGCCAAATTTGCCTTTCAGCTGTGTCTGTGCAGCTACACAGACTCTGCTAAGCTACCCAGCTCTACTTGTGAACAATTTCCCTTGTTATAATGCAGTTCTTTTTCTGATGTAAATGTAAACTAATCCTTTTTGACCAATACAGGAATATGTATAATATAAGAGATCATTTCTTCAGGGCACAGCAGTTACTCAGATTTCTGTGTGAGACAATAAGATCCTTGCAAGGACTTCATTTGGAACAGGTCACCTTTTCATCAAAGTGGATTTTTTTTTTTTTTTTTTTTAATAACTGTTTTGCATATGGCTTGTAATTTGCTGGGTTGTAAGGATTTGCCAGGATACCACTTGTAATGATCTTTGACTGTCCTCACACAGTCTAAGGAAAGCATAACCAAACAGACAAACAAACAAACAAAAAACACCACAGCAAAACCTTAACTGTCTATTGCTAAGAGTTCTTGTGAATGTAATGTTTTTGTTTTCTCTGTATGAGGAAGAACTCAGGGATAACTCATCAGTTTGCTCAGAAAATACCTTCTGATCTCCATTACCTATATACCAACACTTTCATGTGCTTTTCTGTGGGAACCCTATAGTATTGGGTCAAAAACAACCTAGAGTAAATTTCCTTGGAGAAATGAAAATTTGAGTGTGGATTGGTAGAAACATAAAAGAAATTTACCCTTTTAAGCTACTTAGATCCTCCACACAAAAGAACCCCAGAACCCCTTGTGCCTTGGAGCTAAGACCAGATCAATGAAATGGAAAGGATAAAGCTTTATATATGCTGCCATATGGAGACTCATGCAATACTAGCAAAGTTGTAAAGAATGTGTTTCCAGGGCGTTGGGTGTATTGAAGCCAAATTTATTTTATGACTAACATGGACGGGAGTTTTAAAGGCATAGCTCAAACTCACACATCAGGAGAAATATGTTTTGTAGTAACTAAAATAAGATAGTCCTGATATCTTTAGAAGGCTGTATATTATGCAAAGCATTGATCAGAGTTATTGGTCCTTGATAATTTACTTCCCACTGAAGTTTTCAACAGTGCATAACTGAAGGATTTGAATTATGCTAACTTTTTGCTGAAAGTAATATTTTGTGGTATAAGCTATTGATAGACCCCATTTCTAAGAGTTAGTTATTATATTCTTTTACAGCATTACTTACATTGTGTATTATGTATTATTTATAGTGTTATTTTGACTTCAAAGGTGGATAAGAGTTCATAAAGATTCATGTAATTTGTAGAACAAAGAAAATAATAATTGTCACATAAGATAAAGCTAGACAAAGTAAACTGCTAAATAAAATTTGACTTCAAAATAGTTTAAAGGCAGTATTTGTGTGCTACCAAAATTAAACATAGCAAATATTCAGACACTTTAGATGGGCAAAAATCTAAATCTAAACTAAAATCTAAGTCTAAACAATAATTTTTTTAAAGAAAATTAACAGGGTGGGGTCTGATTTTCTCTTCTGATATAGCTATGCATTTCAGCACTGAGGGAAGACTACTTTAATATTGGCAATTTAAAAGCAGTTTGCTTGAACTTTGGTTCACATCACAGGTGTCTAAAAATGACAGCCACAAATATTTGCCTGCAAAACTGGATGAAAAGTGATCAGCACACATATAATTTCTCTCTGCAAACCTATATTTCTATATTAACATGCTCTTCTGGAGAGTTAAGACCACCTGAAAATTTGGTTTATGTTGTATAAAGCATATCCCCTTCAGAAAGCTTTAGTTTCAAAGTTGCTTGGTGTTGAAACTGAAAGTATACAGACATTTTAAGTTAAGACACTTTTTAGTATTTTAAGTTAAAATGCTAACATAGTTCTGAGATACTGTATTAACAATTTTTACAATTATTATTCTGGATTTTGTAAATTTTATGTGGCATGTGAAAGATGCAGTACAGTGCTTCAATGTAATGTAGCACACGCAAGTATGTAAAATGGCATGGTAGCACCCCTTAATGTTTTAACGGTGACTTAATAGGCACTTCCCTGTAACCACATAATTACTCACCAGAAGAATTTCATTAACTGATAATGCCAAATTTATATGTAACACTTTTAGATTTGCAAGCACTTCAGGAAGCTAAAACTTCTCCATTATATCCCCTGTTATTCCTGCTATAACTCACATTGAAGTTAAAGCACTGCTTTTCAAGAGAAGCTAGCAGTTTGGTGCATACCCAAGCTGAGACATCCTTTAGAGAAGATGACCAAAGTTCCCATAAGACAAACCTTAAGCATAATGTTTCTTGCAAAGTATTGTAGGTATGGCACATGAAGAGCAATCTAGCCAAAATTTCTGAAAGCCTTCAAAAATCTTAAGTGCCTTCTAATAGCTGTGCAGTAGATCAGTGAAACCAGGATGTGAATTAATCTATTTCCACAGACTCTGTTTTCTGTTTTTTGTTTTGTTTTGTTTGTTTGTTTGTTTTTGTACTGGCCAGAGTTTGGACTTCTGAAAATGAATTCTTTTCATGTCAGGCAGGTGTATACAGCAGTCTTCTTGCTGTAGAGCTTTAGAAGATGTTTGCTTAAGTTGTGAATTTTAAAACATTTGTGATGATCTTTCACTTACAAACCTTTTGCCTCAGACTCCTTTCAGAAGTGTCTGTCTGTTTGTCTTGGCAAGCCTTTAAACTCCTTGTAGCTTAGTCAACTTTAAAAGCCTTGTAAGTGTAAACAAATGCATGCAATTTTCATTAAGATGTCAGTTTGTCATTCATGTTTCATTTCCAGAGGTAAGATACTTTTGGAAAAAGCATGCAACTGCTGCTGAGAATGCAGTTTGAAACATAATGAATATGCAAAAGTAGAAAATCAGTGAAAGCATTTCTTTCATTGCACTCCAAAGGCAGCACAAACCTACAGAAAACTTTGATATGTCTCAGCACTGTGAGGTTTCTTTGTCTAAATATTCCTGACCTCTTCCAGGTATTTGACAGCATCAGTTTGTAACTTGTGCTTTTCCCTTTGGTAGTCTTAATACAAATAGAATAGTAGGGGATTTGTTTATTAAAACAGTAAGAATAGTATTTAACTGGGCTATTATATACAGCGATGATGGCAATGCAGACAACAGGCAGGACTGTCATCAGTCATTTGCCAGACTGTCCTGCCATTTTGGGTAATGCTGCATGCTCCCTTGCATTTTAATCTGGAATAATAAAAACAAAGGCAACATTTACACCGTTTTGTGTGTAACACAGATACATGCATGCATAGCCATTTTGGAACTGCTCATCTCATCACATTTACTTCTTCTTTTAGAAAGTCCATCCCAGCTGCAAGGGAGAAGATGCATTTCTGTCTTCAGATGGAGGGGTCTGGCTGGACAGGGATTAAAGTGGGAATTATGCAGAATGCACCTAGAAAGCAGGGCCATATAGGTTTAGGTGCCAAAATATGCATTTATCTACCTATTTTTTGTTGAACTTCTTGACCTAAGAGGTTGGGACAAGGACATAGCTCTGGGAGAATCCAAGAAGGACACCAGAAGTCTTGGTACTGTGCCATTGTTTTAATCTCTAGGAGACTCCTTCCCAGCAGTGTGCCCTGGCAGCCAGGAGGGCCAACCGTGTCCTGGGGTGCATCAAGCACGGCATTGCTAGTAGGTCAGGGGAGGTGATTGTCCCGCTCTACTCTGCGCTGGTGTGGCCTCACCTCGAGTACTGTGTGCAGTTCTGGGCACCACAGTATAAAAAGGGCATGAAACTGTTGGAGAGTGTCCAGAGGAGGGCTACGAAGATGGTGAAAGGCCTGGAGGGGAAGACGTACGAAGAACGGCTGAGGTCACTGGGCCTGTTCAGCCTGGAGAAGAGGAGGCTGAGGGGAGACCTCATCACAGTCTACAACTTCCTCGTAAGGGGGTGTCGAGAGGCAGGAGACCTTTTCTCCATTAACACCAGTGACAGGACCCGCGGGAACGGGGTTAAGCTGAGGCAGGGGAAATTTAGGCTTGACATCAGGAGGGGGTTCTTCACAGAGAGGGTGGTTGCACACTGGAATAGGCTCCCCAGGGAAGTGGTCACTGCACCGAGCCTGTCTGAATTTAAGAAGAGATTGGACTGTGCACTTAGTCACATGGTCTGAACTTTTGGGTAGACCTGTGCGGTGTCAAGAGTTGGACTTGATGATCCTTGAGGGTCCCTTCCAACTCAGGATATTCTATGATTCTATGATTCTATGATAATACTCCAAGTACTCCTCCTTGTAAGAGGTGAGCCCAGTCAGTCCCTGCTAGTTCATACAAACTCATTTCAATCTGTTTCCAGACATTGTACAACTCCAAAAAGCAAATTTGCTCATATGAGTGAGACTCTTCATGGCATTGGGTTGCTGTTTTTACTATGCTGATCTGCAGAGATTGGACAGTTTGTTTACTCTGCTGCTAGATAAGTTTTATTGTTTGATAATATGGAGTTTAAAAGCTGCAGAGGCAGGGAGAATCTCCTCTGAGAAATGGCATTCAATCTGTAACTACTGATAGAGATTTCCAGGCCTGTCCTGTGCAAAGTCAATGATACCTCCCCAAGCACTTTGGCTTAATTCACCCATCCGTAATCTTGCATCCTCTGTCATCCTGGGCCTAAAAATGTCTATTTTTTGTTGTTGTTGTTGATTCTTTGTGTGAAAGTGATATTACCATCACCATTTAACAGAACACCAATGAAGTATTCATTCTTTAAACTATACTTGTATTTTTCTGCTTCTTTTTGCACTAAGTTTGAACATCCTAAATATTCTATATACTTATGTACTTCCAACCTGTTAGTTGTTCAGTGCCTAGGCTTAATTGACTTGTTTCATGCAGTTCTGATTTTTTCTTCTTGTTCCTTCTGTTGGGTTTCTACTTTTGATAACCTGCATGTTATCATCTAGTTTTAACATCACATTTTATTTTTTAAGTCTGATTGTTTATGAATAAAAAAGATTTTGAATCTAAATAGCCAATAAGGTGTTTACTGAAAATTAGTCAGATTTCACTGAACTCTCAGGACTTTGGATTCTCAGCCCTGCAGAAGTTGAGGTCTTTAAAAGATGTTTAGATGTAGAGCTTAGTGGAGGGTTTAGTGGAGGACTTGTTAGTGTTAGGTCAGAGGTTGGACTAGGTGATCTTGGAGGTCTCTTCCAACCTAGAAGATTCTGTGATTCTTTTTTGTTTGTTTTGTTTTCCTGGAAAGAGATCCAGTTATCAGGTACCTTTATTAAATAGCCAGCTTTCAGCAAGTAATTGAATGTCACCTTCCTAGCCTAGTCTTCCCTCCTATTTGAGCAGTTTGTGGAAGGAAATAGGTTATCACACTGAGATCTTTTCCCTTCATTTGATGTATTGCTTCAACATTTGAAGTGCACAGTAAAATACAACACCCAGATATTTAGTTTAATATTTAAAATATTTATTTCAATTCTTACAACTTCTGCAAGACTGAGGCAATATACCTGTGAGCCATGTTTTGAAGAAAGTGAATACTATAACTCATAAAATATGAAACAAGGATAAAATGCATAGTGTGGATGAGCTCCATGAAGTCTGATTTCATTAACAAAAAAAGAAGCGTGTCTAAAATATAACTAATAATGTAAAATTACATTTGTGACATATTTCTACAAACAAACAAACAAACAAACCAACAAGAACAGAAAACAAACAACACTTACAGCTTTATGCTTTGAAATTTTTCGCTACTCCAGTCCACAGAAAGTGATAAAAGAAACTGGAGGATGTTTTAGTAGGAGGCCTCATAGTAAGGTCTACAGGAACAGTTGCTAATGCCGAGACCTGATCTTTCAGTTGCCTTTGGCCCAAATTTGGGATTAGATACCTATGGGGCAAGTTTATTGTACAAGCATGTTTTGTCAATGTTATCTCAGACTGACTGTGCTATAGACATTCGGAGTGCCAGGACATTTGTAATGACAATAACTGTGTTTTCATCAACATAGCTTCTTTCATTTGTTAGAGGAACAGCAGTGAGATTTTATTATACTAGTGCCAGAGGTACTTTGCTGGAACATCAGTGATTTGCCAGTAATAATAGATCAGGCTTTTTGTAAGGGAAAACTTGCTCTGTCAAAGACAGAGATGTCTGCATTGTAACCCGTTTGCAAGCTTAACATTAATACTGGTATCTTGCAGTTTATTTGCTTCACTTGGAAATCTTATCCATCTTTGCAAGCCCTATGAAAATTAAGATACCATTTGAGATCAAAAATTATTTCCTAACGTCAGAGGAAAAGCACAATCTAAAACAAAACAAAACAAAAAAACAGAGTTAAGATTTGTGCTGCTGTTTGGGATGGGTGCACAAGAGAGACAGAAGAGCAGACAGGAGGTCTGAGCACCCCTGTACTACTGAGGCAGGATAGTGCATGCAGGCAGAGCAAGAGTCTACCAAAAATACACTAACCCAACATTTCTATTTGCCTAAATGCCAGCTAACAGGCCACGTTTGGCACTTTCTGTTTCTTCCCCAGGGCTACTAATTCAGGTACAAACAGGGACTACGCACGGAAATCCAGGGTTCAGTTTGGAGAGGCACTTCTCTTGAGACACAAATTGCACAGTCCAGTTAGCTGACCTGCATACTCGGCAATATTAAAGCCATAATGATGAAAATAGACCCAAAGCCAATTATTGACAGGATGGAAGGCAGAGGTATAGTGGGGGAGCAGAGGAGAGTGGGCAGGAAATTGGCTGAGTCATTAGAAGAACCAAAAGAAACACAAATGTGATTGTCATCAGTCTCAAAACGATGACCCCAAAGCAGTTAGCAGTGATGTAACTGAGGTTGGGTAATAGTGATAAAAGTTGACAGCCTACAGAGGCATACAATTAGGCCTACCATATTATCACATATGTAAGTGGGCTCCTTTTGTAATTTTGTAATGGTGAAACTCTTGCTGGCTGTAGCAGAGCAAAACATAAACAATATTAAGCATTGCGTACTTTTAGTTAGGACACCAGAAGAGGGCCAAAGATGGATAAACACAGCATCTATCAAGCCCAATCAGATGCCTACGGGTAGAAGATACCAAATACCAGTTTATGTCTTTTGGGGAGGCTGCTTTTATAACCAATAGATAATGAAGACAGAGAACTCTTGCAGATATAGAAGGAAGATGCCAAAGATGCAAAGAAACTGAAGCATTTAAAATGACATTAACAGGGCATCAAGGTGTTCAAACTACGAAGGGATTATATTTTGCAGTTTCTCATCCTCTGCTTCTATTTGCTATACAGTAGGAAAAATAGTTCAGTGGTATTATTAAAGTAAACACTGTGGTTACCTTCTACAATGAGAGCTTTCCATCCCAGAACTTTCTGAATATTAGTCTCAGGACTAAAGTCATTACCAATGAAGGAATAAGATAATATAAAAATATAACATAATGAACTAGTAGTAATGAAGGGAAAATACAAAATCTAAAATCTGTAAAAATTAAAAATTATCTCAGTGTAACTCTTGCTTTTAGTTTTAGGATTTCAGTGGAACTGTAGTGGAGAACAACACTGATGTTAACTTTTGGTCATAGTGTCTCATCTTGTCCATCCAAGAGATGCTTGGAAAACTTTGTTGCTGAATATTGGGCATCAATCACTTCTCTTTATTCAGCAAAATTAACCTAGGCAGTGCATAGAGTTAGTGTTATTTTATTTTATTTTATTTTATTTTATTTTATTTTATTTTATTTTATTTTATTTTATTTTATTTTATTTTATTTTATTTTATTTTATTTTATTTTATTTTATTTTATTTTATTTTTTCCTGCTCTAGATTCAGATTCTGGGACTCTGCCCTGAGGCAAAAAAGACTGGAAGTAGCCACCAGCCTGGATGCAGGTAACTGAGGGCTTCTGCCAGCCACAGCAAAAGCTGGGGATTTCTTGTGTCTACCAAGTCTGCAAATTAGTTCAGGGCAGCCTTTTGGAAGGAAAAATCACATCTCAGCTGGAGATGTGATTTACACTGCTGGCAAGACAGTATTTAGGGGCAACAGTGAGGGTTCTGCCTGAATGGCTCTTGCTTTCTGTTTGCTCGGCAATGTAATGGGAACATCTTCATGGTGTTTGTTTGCTCACAGCCTGACCAGTTCAGATAACTTTAGTTCAGCATAGATTTTAATGGTGTCTCAAAGGTGTTATGCTACCTGGATTTGATGAGGCTAGTCCACAGGAAACAGGGATAGGGATAAGCTGGCAAAGGTCTCGAATATTATACTCTGTGAAGAACCTAAGAATGGCCCAAGTCACATGAAATCTCTCTGTTCAGGAGTGCACCATAACCTTTGCGTTGATACTTTATGAAGGTTTTCTAAGATGGCTCCTCCTACTTTAAAGAAAATGGAAGCATGGGAAGACAAAGACCAGGTAAAGTGTTAGTCTGTCATATGCCTCCTCACATGGACCATAACCTGCAGAGTTTTGCCCCACTTGTGCATGGTGACCAGAGCATTTCTTCCCCATCTTCTTCTTTCCTAATCTTCTCACAGTGGTGCAATACTTATTAGGAGGAGGTCTCGATGAATCCACCCAGGTCCCCCTCCTGTGATACACCGATCACAACAAGCCTGCCATTTAACCTGCATGTTCAATATATCTGCTTTCATTCATATTACTATGAAGGCTTTCTACCTGGACTTTAAAACAGCCCTGCATCCATTAGCAGAAATAACGTAAAATTAAAAAACAACCATAACACATGAAAATTTTGTAGTTTATGACTTGGAAACTCATCTTGGCACATCCACTACTTACTGATTCATTTTACCATTCCCTGTATAAAGACAGAGCCAGCCCACACTCAGGCCCACTGCTAATTTTCAGTTTTCTCTGATAGCCTTGGTGCTGCTGCTAAATAGCCAGGAATTAGTAAGTGCTTCAGGCCTGATGCCTGGTCAAACAGATGAATGTTAATGCACTCAGTCCCTCTCCAGCTTGCAGCTGTTTGGTGGTGGTGCTGGTGTGTGCTCTGGGAACAAAGGCAGACAAAGGCAGGGCTTGTCTGTATGCTGCTGCCTTTTCTCATGTTCAGGTTTGAGCAGAAGTGTGGTGGAAGGCTTTCCACGCTTCTGGCTCCTGTCATCCCTTTGTGCAACGACTTTGTTTATTTCAGCTGTAAAATTAGTCATGGTCGTAAGTGCTTGCGCCAAGTCGGTGGGTTGGTGACTTTGGGGAGGTTACAGTCATGAACTGTGGCTTTTGTTAAAAGAAATGAATGGCCTGCTAGCTGCTTGTAGGCTAAAAATTGCTGAAAAAAAAAGGGGGGGGGGAGGGGGGGGGGGGGGATATGCAGAGCACACTTGGCAGTGTTTTTTTGCCTTTGGGAGACAACTGTCCTGGTGCCAATGTCTGGACACTTTGCTTCTCTCCCCCCTTATCAAAATTTCAAATGAATTCTCACAGTGTAGGTAGTAGATTTTGTATGAGATACTGTATTTAATTTAATTTAATTTAATTTAATTTAATTTTATTTTATTTTATTTTATTTTATTTTATTTTATTTTATTTTATTTTAGGCTCCCTACATTTTACCTGCTGTGGTATTTTGGAGAAAAGATGACTTTTTAGTACTCTTACATTGCCAATATATTTTGGTAACTTTTGTTGTGCTCCATACTTTCCCTGCTTTCAGCCCTGGACAATAAGCCCCATCAATCATCCACGCCACCATGGTACATCTAACTATTTCTTCTATTAACTGTGGAGTGTAAAAATGCTTCTCTCTTTTCCTTTTTGTGTTCAGAAGTGTGCTGATTTACATCATATTAACAGGGAATCAGAGTGTGTAGGTGGAGCAAAAGGGAAGCCAGCCTAATTCATGGTAATGGAAGGATGACAAAAAGGCTGCATGGGGCTCTGGTCACACCCTGGCAATTGAAGGAGTTATCTGGCAGCTCACAGGAGCTGGTGGCAGAAATAATCCGATGGACCATCTTTCTAGAAACCACAGTATTATTAAAATGTTCATTTATCTGAGTCCCAATAGAGTCAAATGATAAGAACAAAACAGCTGCAAAGGTTTATATTCAACTTTGATGTGCAGCCTATTTGCAAATAGTCTCTGTTTCTGTGCACATCAGTAATTACCATGAGTCACTGTGTGTCTGATGTGCAATGCAAATTACTAACCCAGATTAAATTTTGGAGTGTCTAAGACTGCAGATTTTAATATTGTTGATTTTCACCTACATCTCCAAAGAGAGCAACTTTTTTTTTTTTTCTTTTTTCTTTTACATATTCATATATATACATACATTCAGGATGTTCAGTGAGCAGTGCCGCTTGTATTATTGAAACGAAAAACTGTGGTAAAACTTTACCACATGTATATTCTGACTCTGAGGATCATGACGCCATTAATCCACACATAAATTCATGTCTGATAAAAGAGGAACTCTTACTGGTCAGGGAAATGGACAGGAACTGTATATTTCTTACTGCTTACCACCCACTGAAGAATCTTAGCAATTTTATTAATAAATTTAGATTTTTTCTGAAAAATGATCTGTGCATCATCTTCATCAAATTTTCCCTTGGCTCAAGAGTTCCATTGCTTCCCTGAAGATTTTTCATCTGCTTTTTCTAAGATTACACAAGCATTTTCTGATTATCATGCTATATATTTTCAGTTCCTAGTGTCACTGACATTTTATAATTATTCTTTTTCTAACCGGGAAATTCTGTTTTGAGATTGTACTTAAATGCAAAATAGATAAATCTGATCATTATTTGGGGGGAGGTAGGGGGGGATGACGACAACTTTTACTGCTAATTTTACACTATAACAAAGTTCAATCTTCTATATAATGTTAGTACTTTAGAGGAAGATGTTATTCATTAGAGAAACTGGCAGTTTGATCTCACTGCTGAAAGTCTGCTTTTTCATTATGTTTTAAGCCACTTTAGACTGCAAGAAATCAAGCTCATGAGATTAAAAGGTTATTCTGAAGAAGTAAAATTGCATGCCTGAAGTCACCCAGCTGTTACAACAAGCCTTTCCAAAGCAGTGACAAATGACACAACACTGTAGTAACACTCAGCTCTGCTGGCCTTTTGAGCTTTGGCCTTGTACTTGTTTTAGAAGCTTTCAAAGTGTTTAAGGATAACCTGGTTTTTAAGATCCATCAACGATGGCAGTTTGCGAGTCTTAATTACCATCATCTGGTTCTCCCTTTTCTCTGTCCAGTATGAGTAATTTAGTGGGAATATTATGTCACTATGTACCAGGAAGATCTTTGTTAGACCTGTACAAGGCTGGCAAAGCCTACAGATGGGGATCTGCCAAGTAACATAAGAGCTTAGAGAAGTGCTAATACTGGAAGTGCCGGATCCAAACTATCAGCAGCTAGGCTGTGTCCTCAGTGTAAGAACTGGGAATTAAGATGTATGTTTTCTAGGAAGAAGGTTTTGTGGTTGTTTTATGAAATTCAAAAGCAACTTCCTTCCTTCCTTCCTTCCTTCCTTCCTTCCTTCCTTCCTTCCTTCCTTCCTTCCTTCCTTCCTTCCTTCCTTCCTTCCTTCCTTCCTTCCTTCCTTCCTTCCTTCCTTCCCTCCTTCCTTCCTTCCCTCCTTCCTTCCTTCCTTCCTTCCTTCCTTCCTTCCTTCCTTCCTTCCTTCCTTCCTTCCTTCCTTCCTTCCTTCCTTCCTTCCTTCCTTCCTTCCTTCCTTCCTTCCTTCCCTCCTTCCCTCCTTCCCTCCTTCCCTCCTTCCCTCCTTCCCTCTCTTCCTCCCTTCCTCTCTTTCCTTTTTTTGTTCCTACAAAAATGTTTTAGAGTATTTTAAAAATCCATATTTTTCAAATTTGTCTGTGAATTCATGTCTTAAAGAAATGTTTTCCATACAGCTATAAGCAAACTCCAGAAACCTCTGAGAAAGAAACATTAATGCTGTGAAACCTCACATTTAAAAGTCAGGGCTGCTGAATAGCTTTAGTTCAGCCTCCCTGAGGTTATACATTATGCTACAGACTTTGATTACATTGTTGTATACATTTCTTTCTACTCAAAATCTTGCCTACCTTAACACTAAGTTATAAACTTTTTGATATCTGGCTTTGCACTGTTAAATTTTATCTAGCATAAGGCTTTTCTTTTTGTGTGGAGAAAGCTGGAAATGCGGGGCTGTAATTTCCAGAGATTTTTTAAACTTAATGGAAGTCACCCTTTAAGCTTAAGAAGTCATCTTGCTGAGCTCTCCTGACAACCTGTCATAGGGGTCCTACACAGAGACAGGGAATCATAGCACTCTTCTACTCATTTCAAATAAGAGAGTAACTGATAGCTGTAGCAGCCCAAGTGACTTAAGTTTCCTCAAGTGCTAAACATTAAAACTAGAGATGTGTAAATCAGCCTGGGCTACAGACCTCTCTTCCTGGATGGTGTACAATAAAAAGCTTTCTCCTTTCCTCTCCTCTTCTAGTCTGGGAGGCTGAATATAAATGTGAAGATGCTCCAAGTGGAATCCAAGTCCCAGACCCACAATACTGGATTACTTTCAGTTCTTTCTGTCAGCTAATACAGCCTTTGTTCTCAGGGCAGCTATTCATCTGCTTTTTAGTCGTATGGGAATTGTATTCAACCTTTACCCAGTTCCCTCTCAGTGCTCCCTGAGGGATGCTGTCTTGATCCTTTCCTATGAGGAGCTAGGCACTCACACTTTTCAGGAGCTGCCGAACTTCTCAGAGGAACCAGACCATGTAGTAAATGGCAAAGTGTTTTTCTAATGAAAAGAATATGTTAGAGGAGAATAGAAATTAATATTGAAACAAAGCTCTGGAGACAGCCTAAGACACTGTTCTTAAAGAAGGGCAGGCATTTTAAAAGACTAAGAGGAACAATAAGAACATATTTTTAAAATCAAAATCTCATGGAAAAATATCTTTGGGGTTGAGGGGATAGAATACAAATTTCAGTTCTACCAACTGTAATTAAAACCATAATCTTCTGTTGGGATCCTATAAAAAAAAAATCCAGAAATCCTTATGGAAATCATTATTTGACCTCTTGGTGCACCACTTAAAGAGAAAAGAAAGCCCCAGTGTCACAAGTCACTCCGTGTGGGAGTTCCAGCAAACTCCTTGGTCTGTCACGAGCCCCATTGATTTTACTAATACAATGGTAGGGTAGTGTCCTAAAGGGAGAAACCTGGCAGCTTTGGGGAACATCACTCCTTGTCTGGATCCTTGCTTTATGGTCTTACCAGCATGCATTTATGTTGGCTGGGGATGTTTTATGATGATGGCAACTTTGCTCACTGGGTCTGGCCTTCCAGGACAGCGGGCCGCACTGAGGTATGAGGAGAAGCACTGCCCAGTCTGTATGGTGCCTACATTCCGCATCTGGTCAGTGTGTTCACCCACACAACACCACATGTTGCACTTGTAGTGAGGCTACATCAGCTTTGCCAGGTGCATGTGGCAGTGAGGAGTGAGCCTGAGCTGTGTCCGGAAGCCACATGGCCAAAGAGATGGGCCTTGGGGATCACGCTGGCTTCACCCACAGTGGAGTCTTGGAGCCACTTGAGCATGGTTGGTTGACATTAGCTGTGCTGGTCAGAGGCATGGGTGCCTGTCCTCTGCAGACACCAGCAGTGTGGAGGCCTGCTGCCACACAAGGAGGGATGGGGTCAAAGCATGAGTACCTGCAGAGATTCTCCAGCATTTTTAAATGGGTATCAGCCTATAACTGGTAAAGGTCTATCTCTTCCCACGTTGAAATTGTATAGATAAGAGCTTTTCTATCAAAAGGGTGTTCTCTTTGACCATTATAGCTTTATTCTTTAGCCTTTTTATTTTTATTTATTTTTATTTTTTTCTGAAAATGAGTAGGCAGTCATTGTCTCAGGAAAAGAGACCAAGAGTAAAAGATTTACAGTGAAAAGGGGTTTATTTTCTTCTCTTTCTTGCTATGAAAGAGTTCATTGTTCCACCTCCACAGTTTGTTGCTGGCTGTGGAGAAAGGAGAAAATTATTGCATGCAGGCAGAAGAAAGGAATGATGTTAAACTGGGATGAACAGGGGTTTTCATCATGATGGGAACTGGACAGATAAGAAATCAATGGATTTGTGTCAGAGGGCTGATGTTATATTTTAATATTCCAGTAGTGACCATGTTATCTCTGATGCCATTTGGAACTGTTTGTACTCTGATTTAATCTCGAATTACAGCTTTCAAACAGATTCTGTAAGTCCCTCAGGAGAACAATTATTTGTCAGCTGTGAGTTTAATCAGTCTGAGTAGGAAATTTGCCATTTCCCCCCTTAGTTGCATCTCACCAAGTACTATTTTGCCTTATTGGGGTGTTAAAAGGAATGAACAAACAACATAAATAAATAAATAATAATAAAAAAAAAAACGGAAAACGCTGTATTGTCATTTGATTTCCTGGGTTCTGAGTTACATTACACTACCATATGCTTGATGTGAGATTTTATAGCAATTATTGTTGACACAGAAAATTATAGTACACCAGACAATGTAAAAGAATCCTTCTTCTGCATTATGCAGAGAAGAAAAATTATTTTCTTATCTAACAAAAATGAAGTGAAGAAATGTGGCTAAGCAAATTAAAGTAAATTAGTATAGTTTCTTCTTGTAATTTTGATACCACTTTCTAGATGAGAATTTTTACCAGTAGGACTATATTGATCTAAATCTACTGTTATAGTTAAGCTGGAATGTTAGGAAGGATAGTGTTCATGCAAAGATTCACGCTGTTATAGCTCTACTGGGATAATTATACCAATGCTGTTTGACCTATAATTTTCTCCACAAAGAAAAAATGCTTAGCAGAAAAGCCTAGATCAGAGACCAACATCCCATGTACAGTAGGCCTTGCCCATGTACAGTGGGTTGCTCAGGAGTGGCTTAACTACCCACCCTCTTGTTCCACTTGTGTGTCAGTTCTTCTGCAGAGCTTTAACCATGAAAACATCTCAGCATCATCCTGGAAAGCTCTTCCTCAGTGACACATTATAGATGCTTCATGATATATTGTCAAATACGGTAGTTTTTTTCCTCCCTGTATATGGCATTCAGAGAGCAAAAACAAATTGGGAGGCATCAATAGCTAATTTTGGTCTGGAGGGAATGGGTGGAATTTTCAAGGACGTCTGTAGGCCAGGGACATTAACAATGACACAGGCAATGTGTATTTGATGTAAAACGGTTAAAAATCTGTGGGTGGTGCTGCTGTAAGTGGGATAGTTACTATGACAGTATGTACAAATAGTCTGGTGGCTGATTTATGTGCAAAGTCATGATTAACTTCAAGTGGGTTTGTAGGTCAGCATTTATGTTTGACCTCTTTTTCTAAAAATACACTTCTCAAATTTCACAAGAACTCTTCTGTGACAGAATTTGGTCTTTATTAACTCTTAATAAATACCTTCAGTTCATTCCAGTGTTGTATGATCAGGTCTTACCAGCATGAACAGCACAACAAGGAAAGATTAACTTTGTGGTTCAATATTTATTTTACCTGGGGACTTGTGTGCATGTGAAATTTATTTAGTAGTAACTCAGGCTGCATTGATAAAAAAGAATCTGCATAAATGCAGCATATTCCTTCAGTTTAACTTTAACCTAATTGGCAGTTATGCTATATATCTGGGTTTTGTGTTGTGAGAAAAATCTCAGTAATTTTCTTCAGACAGGATCTTCTGTGAAGCTGTTTTATTTATGATTGCAATGGTAGGCATCCTAAAGTCTCATCAGCAGTAGGTTCTGAATACTCTGTGTATTCAGCTTCCCATAAGGACCTGTGACTAAGAAACTCCAATAATAGCTGGGAAAAAGTAGGAAGCTTATTTATTTATTTATTTATGATCATTGGTATTTTTAAGCAAAGCACCAGGTTTCTCTCATCTATATTAATGTATTTCGTGTGATCCCTTTAGGGAACTGATACTTCTCCAGAATACACAAGCTCAGTGGAGTGTGTATATAATACACCCTTTGTATGACAACAACATTGGATAACCAATCAAGATGCAGAGATTACAGGGTTGACGGTCTGTGGACAGGGTGCCATTCTGAGTTGAGAGCACTATGCAGGAATCAGTGCAACTGAGGTTATGTCTATACTGCAGAGCAAGTGTCCTTTGGGATCTACCTCCCAGGTTCTGACTCTATGACTGTTCATCTAGACCAGTGGAGCCCTTGGACCCCACTGTGACCTCATTCTAACCTCTTGTGCTTGGGTTTCCCTTTTGGAAAAGCAAGGCACAGGAGATGTTGTGGGCTATACCTCACACTGACCTGGCATTACCATGTGTCTGTGTGTTTGCCCAGGCTCCTGCAAAGGTTCCAGGGCCCCACGGTAGTGGTTAGGAGCTCTACTCCCTGCAATAACTAATCGAGGTCCCACTGATGAATTATAGTCAAAGGGTTCTACAGCAACTAAGACATATTCCTGTTGCTAAATATAAACAATGATTTCATTCACATTTGCTTTAATTAAAAATACTTATCTTGTTGACTTTTTTCCACTAAATGAACCTTCCTTTCTTTGTCTTATAAAAAGCAAGAGTGGAGACAGTGAGAGAGTGGAAAAAGAAAGTGAATCAGGGTGAAGCAATGTGGTACAGTGCTTCAAAGAAAATAATAAATTAGATGTATATACAGATCTATATATATCACCTGGACACTGAGAAGGGTTTAGCAAACTTAGGGGCTGGTGAGATAGTTCCTGCCGCTCTGAGAAGGATCAGCACAAGGTCTGGTGTTGCCAGGCAGTGAGTTTTGTTAAGGATTTTCCTTTGATAGGTATAAATGATTCTATCTCCTGCAAGAAACATACCTTAAAGTGTCTTAACCCTTCAGCTGGTGATTCCTTCGATAGTAAAACCGGTGACTCATAGAAATTGAGTTGCTTTGATTCCTCTGGACATGAAGCTGGTGTTTAACTACTTCAGCTTCTGAGGATTGCAAAAGGGCTCCAAGAGGCAACAAGGGACTGTGACTCTGAAGGTTAATGTTTCCAAACTGAGATGTCTCTGGTCCTGCAGTTCAAGCCCCCACTGTCTGCACAGCATGTAAGCAGCTGCAGTTTAAGGAAGACAGAGCTACTGTTCAAATAGAATCTAATTTTCTCTTTTTGCCCATTAAACAAAATGCTGCCAGCAACAGATCCAGCTCTTCTTCCAGTCTTTTAAGAGAAAATGCTTTTAGAAAGCATTTGAGAAGGTATTCCTCACAAAGTAGTCACCATTTCTCTGAGTCTGTAGGCCAAAATGCTTACATAGGTCACAGTAATGGTACACTTATCACTTATTGATAAGTGCATCCTCATGCCACGGTACCATCAGGAAGGCACCAGTTCATGTGCAGCAAAAGCATGGTTTGAGGAGATCATGGACCTTGTCTAACACTGTCACACCCCATGAACTAGAATAAGTGGCTTACTATGTTAGTCAAAGCTGTGCACTGCAGAAAAGCCTCTTTCATGTAGGAGACATTCCTGATAGTGCATCCCTGGCAATTCTCCTGTAGGTGAGTCTCTTAGTGTGCTCAGACTTCCTGGAAAATTGGGGGCTTTGTCTCTCCACAGTGCTTCATATGCTGCTGTGGACAATACTGCTGCCAAGACATCAGAATTGGATTCTGAGGCTGTTACTGAACACCAGGGATCACTACTCTGCAGTTACTCTGCAGCTGCATGGGTGATGGTTAGATGGTTCCTGGTATAAATCTCTGTCAGCTATGGTGAAAAACAGGAAGATTCAGAAGACAGAAGAACAGACAGTGATGTCTATGCATCCAAATGATTAGTAAAAATCTTGAAGGCTGCTGTAGTGGGTTTACGTGGCAAGGTTTTTGTAGCAGGGGGCCATAGGGGTGGTTTCTGTGAGAAGGATCTAGAAGTTGCCCCACGTTTGGTAAGGGCCCCATTGTTGACCTGAGCTGAGCCAATAAGCGATGTTGTTTTGTGCCTCTGTGAGAGCATATTTAAGACAGGGAAAAAAACACTGCGCCACAAAGCAGCTGGGAGAGCGAGAGGAGTGAGGAACAGCCTTGCAGGCGCCAAGGTCAGTGTAGAAGGAGGGGGAGAGGTGCTCCAGGCACCAGAGCAGAAGTCCCCTGCGGTCTGTGGTGAGGACCATGGTGAAGCAGGATGTCCCCCTGCAGCCCATGGAGTAACATGGTGGAGCAGGGCTCCACGCTGCAGCCCGTGGAGGAGACCACGGTGGAGCAGGTGGAACTGCACCAATGGAGGCTGCCGCCTGTGGAAGACCCCTGCCGGAGCAGATTCTGGGCCAGACCTGTAGCCCATGGAGAGGAAACCACGCAGGAGCAGGTGACCTGGCAGGAGCTGCTGCCTGTAGGAGAGCCAGGTTGGAGCAGTTTTCTCCTGAGGGATGGACCCCATGGTACGGACCCATATCTGGAGCAGTTCTGGAAGAGCTGCTGCCTGTGGGAAGCCCACGCCGGATCAGTTCATCAAGGACTGTATCCCGTGGGTGGGACCCCACAGCACAGGGGACGAGAGTGACTGAGAAGGAGTGGCAGAGAAGAAGCACTGTAGACTGACCATAACCCCCATTCCCCCGTTCCCCTGTGCCGCTTGGGGGGAGGAGGTGGAAGAGGGTGGATGGGGGGGGGAAGGTGCTTTTGGTTTCTTTCCTTTGTTTCTCACTTCTCTAGCTTGTTAGTAATAAGCAATAAATCTTACTATCTCCTTATGCGGAGTCTGTTTTGCCCGTTACAATAATTATTGCGTGATTTTCTCATCCTTATCTCAACCTTTGAGACTTTTTCACATGTTTTCTCCCTGTTCATCTTTGAGGAGGGGGAGTGAGAGAGCGGCTGTGGTGGAGCTTGGCTGCCCACTCGAGCGGAACCACGACAGCTGCTAAAGTCAAGTCAGTGGCAATATCTCTATTTAGGTGTTGTGCCTACCTTTACCACATCAGCTCTGTTTGTTGGACTGTCAGCACTCTATGGTTAGTGTCTGCAGCGCCACAACTTTCAGCTATACACCACTAACTTCCATGTGTTCTGGGTGCTTTCAGGAGGTCTCCCGTGTGCATGTTTCTGTTGCCAAAATTCATGGACCTCCATCTTCTGCACCCATGGATTGATGTGAGTCTGCAGTATCAACTGCTTCTCCCTGACAATGCCTCTTTATTACTACCATAACAACAGTGCACAAAATGAAGCTATTCTAAGTGTTGTCCATGCTTCTACTCTTCCTTGGCCTTATTCTTGCTCTCCTTCCTGGGCAGCTGCAGATGAGACAGAGGAACCTGTGACTATGGCCATTAACACTGTTGTCACAGTCGTTGACTAGCACAGTGCTTGGCCTGCAGCCAGCTTGCAGTGATCAGCACCATGTCAAATACACACACACTCTGTGTTGTGTGTCCTCCTGATAGACAGACTGAAGAACAAGCTGCCTCTAGTGGTTATGCCTATGGCTATTCACATTTGCTGGCTGTTCAAACGAGTCAGATTTTGGGACGGTAGGAGAGCTTCCAGGGATTCTTCATGTGTGATGCCCAGGTGGTACACAACAGTTCTTGATTGCTTCATGGCCCACATCCAAGCACGCTCTGCCAGAAGAATGTCACAATGAATAGAGGCTGGCAATGTTGTGAACAAGTCAAGCCATCAGAGGGAACCTTCCTTTCACAAAAGTGCTAACTCACTGAAAAATGAAAGCCAGTAGGACACAGACACTCAGTTCACCTGCTCAGATGGTGCACTTCAAATGAAGTACATCAACTTCACGCAACTTGAAGAAAGCGGGCAAGCTCTAAATCTTTTTGTGGGTTGATATCACTGAAATAAGTGGATTTGCACAGGTGAGCTATATTTGTCCACAGCAAGTGCTCTAGACTGCTTTTTTAGGCAGCTGTTGGCTTGATAGATATGATCCAAAAGCCAGAATAATGCTGTAATTGTACTAGAACTTAACTTCTTTTTAGCATTCAGTAGTTTGGAGTACTCTTGCCTTTTTGTACTGCTGCTCCAGCTATAAGCTCATAGTGACATCTAACAATGTCATTTCATTACCACAATATCAGGGGAAAACTACCTTGAATTATTAGGTACTGCTCATAAACTAATTGTTAAACAAAAGATACATTGTCTTCCAAGTTCTAGTCAAAGTTACAGCTTAACTACAGACAGGCAAGATTTGTGCGCTGCTACAGGCCAGAGTCACGAGGGTGTCAGGGCCTGGAGGACAAGTGGCAAGGCCTGCTGAGCACCATCACATCGCTCAGAGATGCTGCTGGTCTGGGGGACTGCCAATCCCCTAAACACTGATTCAAAAAGCCTGCCATCAAAATGACGGGGAGACACAGGACATTTATATCCCTGCTTCATTATTGCTGTACACATGTCAGAATTCTTTCCCACCAGCAACTTTCTGAGGAAAACAATAAGTGCATGAAAATGAAACCAGGCTGTCTCTCCAAACACTGGCAGAGCTAGCGCTGAGATGAGATCAAACTAGGAACAAACCCTGTTCCTTTGCTCACAGTTTTCCTGTCTACCTTGTATTGTCCAGCTGCCTTTTCAATGAAAAACAAAATTTAATGAAAAGAAGCCACGTAAACTTGTTAGACTATTGTGAGATAGAATTACTTTTTGTCTTACAGTTAGCTGCTCCTTACTCATTTGCTACGTATTACATTGGGCCACAATCACAAAAACCTTTCCTAGACTACAGGAAGGACTGTGTGTGTGTGTGCATGTCTGTTTGTGTGTGTGTTAAAATTGTCTTTTCTCTCTGTGTGGTAAGAGCTGAACACATTGTCATCATTATGGAAATGTAAATGAACAAAAATAATAAAACATTATGCAAGAAGTTACATGTGCACAGGGTGTGCATGAAGATCTTATTGGCAGAGGTTTGCAGGCCAATTGCTAAGCACTTTTAAAGCTCTAATAGCTTTATAGCTTTGTTCTGTGGTGTCTTGACACAAAGCTTTCTGTAAGCCATGTTGAATGCTGTTGTCTTGTTATTTAATTTTGCAAAACACAAAGACCCCATGTGTCTTTCTCATGTGGCTCACTAGGGAAGGTATAACAATCAAGAACATGCTTTAGATGGGGAGAGAAATACAACAACTAGAAACTTGACGTATCTGGTTAATATTCAATGCCAGCCCTAGTCCTGAAAATAGTTGTTCATTTATTTGACTTTGAATGCATTTGAAAAGGTCGAGTTTTACTGTCCTTCCTTGAACTGACAACATGAGAAAAACAAACAGAAAAACCCAACCAAACCAAACCAAATCAAAACTATTACTACTACTGCTACTACTACTAAATCCCCTAGATTTCTTCTTCAAGGCTGCTATAGCCTCCATTCACTCGTAAACATGCTTTGCTTGGACTCTTTAAAAGAATATTGTAAGTAGAAACAACTACAAGCTGGGGCCTCTCCTACCACATCAGTGCTGCTTTTGCTCTGTACTAATGCTGAGCCTTTCTTAGAGCTGACACTGCAGTTCTTTTGTGAACCCCAGTAGTTGTCACAGTCCCTTGGGAAACTATTTTTAATATGTCAGCTTTGTTAAATACTCAGAACCATGAAAAGTCTCTGTGGAACTACAAAATTAAAGGCAGTTTTGCACAAGTGTCTTTTAAATGACAGCAAAGCATCCCTCTTCCATTCAGAGTCAATTAGAACACCCCCTCCACCACTACCTCTTCCCAGCATTTTAACTGCAACATGGTGTGTTTTCCTCTCCTTTGAATAAAATTTATTTTAAAGAGGTGTACACAACAGGTTTATGTATGTGATGAATCTCCAAGGATGCATTTGGGAAATACATATACTTATTTAGAGCATGTTGGAATTCACTCAGAAGCATACACTGTGTATACATGGTATACTTTATTACACATGAAAGTAAAAAAAAAATATGAGTGTTTTGCCTTACTTTTAGGATGACATTTACTGTGGTCAAACAAAACGAAAAATATACGTGCAATATTACAGTTCTGATAAGCTTTCTGTTGGAAAAAGCAGTGAAAGTGTGTAAGTATCAAAATTCTGTAGAAATCAAGGTTATTTTTTGCTGGCTGGCACTTCTCTTAAAAAAAAAAAGGGAACAGAAAAATATTTGAACCAAATAAAGATTTCCCAATCACTATTTAGGCTGCAAATCTACAGTGTTTAAAAGATTCAAATGACTTTTCATTTTAATTATCAGGTATGTGTACAATATGTGTTATATATAGTCTAATATAACAGTTGAAAAAATTACATCAATAAAAGAAATAAAAGATGATTTTAAGATGTTTTCCGTGTTCCAAGATATCCCTTTTCAACCCAGGTCCTGGAATTTCCTTCCTGAAAATAAAATAAAATAAAATAAAATAAAATAAAATAAAATAACATAAAAATTGAGGGTTATTGATCTTACTAAGGCATAAAAAGTGAAAATCCTTCATAAAACCTAATTCCTGGCACTTCTCAGTATAAGTGATGACTGCTGTAATGACAGATTTGGTGCTGAAAATAGATTGAGTGTAACATTTCAAATAAAGTGGAGGAAACTTATTTCATAGAGTCACAATCAGGATGAACAAAGCCCTGGAAAATACATTTTAGGGAAAAAGCAAGCACAAGACTGTGTGAACTAAATTCGCCCTTCTTAGAAGCAAAACAAGGTGTATTACTCATGCTCAGACTCTTGCCTGGCATTAGTGGGTGGCTGTGATCCGACACTGTTAGAAGATGAGGAACTGCCATTCTGAGTCTTTCCTTGAGACCACCATGTAATTCATGAGCTAACTACTGGAGTAGTTACCATATTTTCTTTTTCTAGCTCTCCTGTGTGCCAGTTAGGATTTTATTTTATTTTATTTTATTTTATTTTATTTTATTTTATTTTATTTTATTTTATTTTATTTTATTTTATTTTATTTTATTTTATTTTATTTTATTTTATTTTATTATTTTATTTTATTTTATTTTATTTTATTTATTTTGTCAACAACAAGGATGAAGACATCTGAAGATATCAGTTAAATCAAATGCTGAATCACCTAATGGGAAATGATACAGTCAAAAAAGTAGTCGTAATTTCTATGGTACTGTCTTTGTAGTGGGAGAAAAGGAGAGGAAGTAGGAAGGAAGTGAATACAGGTACACAGTCTCTAGAGTCCAGACTTTTAACCCCAGATTTTTAATCCAGGCTCCTGGCATTCTAAGCAACTGATATGCACTAAAAATGGATGTTCATTGCAGGACTTGAAACTTCAGTCTGAAAAATAAGTAGAAATAATGATAGAATATGCTTCATACAGAAGGGCTACATTTGGAACCAGCTTGTGTCCTTTAAACAACAAATACCCAGCAATGAAGAATCCATTAGAATTGCCCAGTTAGACAAGCCATTCAATTTCCAACACAGGAAGTCTTAAAGAACAAGAGGAAACCTCATATTTTGGATTGCAGTATTTTCCTTATAGATTCTTGTTAACATTTCATGAACAGACTGCATGAGATGTATCAACATTCAGAAAGCCTGTTGTTCCTCATTAATGGTTTAGTCGTGCCTCCACTAGCAGAAGCCTGTCCCTATACTTGTGTGTAATTCTGCCTTTCCTTCTCATAGCTGTTCACAATCTACCCCAGCGGCCAAGCCATTCTGTTCAGATTGCTTTGAAAATTGTTGAGGATGCTAAAAAGAGCCAGCTTTGCAAATCTGCTTCTTTGCTGTGGCATTTGACAGGAATGATGTGGCGGGACTGAAATCAAGTGGAAAGAAACTTAAACATGCTGAGTAATTGCTGAGGGCATGCAGAGGAAGCAATGCCATGAAATTAGGCAAAAGTTATACACTAAGTAAAGTTTTCTAATTTGGGAATCATTAGGCATGTTGAATGCCAAAAAATGGTGGGTGTCTGTGTGAAACTTTTATAAAAGGACTAGAAAGCACTGCTGAATATATGGCAGAGAACAGGGTTGCTCTGGCAGGAGAAAAACAGATGAGCTAATAGATCTTTTCTATCTTTATTTTTTATGATTCATATTCCATCAGTCAGCACATGGTACAGGGAGAGGAAACTCAGTGCCAGCCAATTTGGTGCAGTTTTACAGATGGAATTGTTTTCAGCAGATAGTTTGTGTCTGCCAAGAACCACTTGCATAAAGTTCTTAACCCATCAAACACTGGCACGTTTCAGCATGCAGGGCCTAATTTATACCAGGGGAAAAAAACAATCCACCTTTTTAAGTTCTTGTTCTCCTTCCTGAAGGGCGGTGCTGCACTTGGTAAGCAAATGGTTGTCCCAGCCCTGCAGTGTTGACTCCCTTTCACTCAGAAAGACCAGGACCTCCAAACAATTGTGAAACTATAACATACTGTCTTCTTTAAATGTAAGATTTTTAAAGTTCATGGTATTTTTTTATTCTTCAACAACCTTAAGGTACATGTATTTTAGACATAACAAAGATCCTCAAACTAAATGCACACACATATTGAAAAGTAAGGTGTTATTCTGGGTGTACAACTTGGGTACCTGCATGCACAAAAATGTTACTTAGAGGGCAAACTAGCTGCTGTGGACTTTCACATGGTTTGGAAATTCAGAATAAGAACTATGGTTTTGAGCATGGACTGCTGGCTTCATTTCAGTCCACGTATTTTAACTTATACTGACGGGAAGAAACAGCGATCTTTTGGATCACTGAAGACAATCTGGAGGAAAAAAAAGGGTTGACATAGGATGGCATAAAAGTCAGTGTATGTGTGTGGGGGGGCAGAATTCACTGACGTTTATACACTTGGTACCTACACTTCAAAGAGGAGAAGCCACTGCCACCCAACATTAATCTGCAAGACACCTCATGGGTCTGCAAGTCTAACCACAGATCCCTAACAACTTGTTGGAAAATCCCCTAAGGGCCATCTGGGGATGTGGTCCCATTGCAATAGACACTGGGATTCATGGCTCGGGTCATGTCTACTTGGTTGGCTATGCTAAATCTTTGGCTTAGCATCAACACCTTGCTTCTTAGTCTATTAACACAAGATACCAGATAGACAGGTAGTGTTGCTTCTTTTGAGACAAAAGAAGACAAGGATATGTGCAGTATAATAATAATTTAATATCTCCTATGTGATGCCTCTCACTCATTTCCAGAAATTCTGGTCTGCTAATATTAAGAAAATGTGCATGCTTAAACAATGTTTACTTCCTTGGCTGGTCCAGGGTTTCTCTGCTGGTCATATAATCCTGCCATAAAAGGGTGTTTAAGTGGACAAACAGCAAGCAAGGAAGTAAATGAATCCATCTGGGTCACTAAGGTGGAGATGACTCCTGCCCTAACCTTCCATCAAGCCACCAGCTTTTCAGGCTGTGAAGGACATTTGTTTAACAAGTCCTCTGTAAACCCCAATGTCTATGGAGTACTTCTTTTAACTATCTCAGTACAGATATACATGTCAAAATTCACCAGTTTTCTGTACTTTCTGACTCCAGGTCTGAATGTTAGGTATTATCTTCCAAGCATTTAAAAATTATTGTCTCCATTAAATTCATCTGAAAAAACAGGATGATAAGAAATAATCATGTGAGGCAAGTTTACTATGCAGGAGGCAAAACATTTAGATAAATATTTAGATCAGATCTCTGTTAATAAACCCATGTTATTTTCTTTGTTTGCAAGGAAGTGTCACTTTTCCTTCCCCCTTATACCTTTTCTCTGTGGAAGACTGTCTATGTACATGCTGCTGACCAGGATATACTTTACTCCATAAGCCGAATGGAGGGCTACTTCTTTAAACCCAGCTCACCCTGTGGAACACAGAAAACATATTGGGGTTTATTACTGATTAATAATTTACATCTTCTTCCTGAATACCTGTTTTTAACACAAGCTCTGCAAAACTTTTTAGATCAACCCAGAAAATGTGTTGTAGTGTTGATGTTAATGAGATACGTTGCATGAATAAAGTAGGCTCATGATACTGTTGACAGACTGTTCAGTAGGGCACACCTTTTGTACATGTGCTGTCTTAAGCACTGCTTTGAACAGCATTTGGTTAGAATGAAGCAAAAGCCAATTTAATCCCAATAAAACTACAGTCATATCCTGACTGTAGTTTTGGAGAGATTTGACTGAGGTTTGGACAGATTTTTTATGTTTTTTTTTTTTTTTGTTTTTGTTTTTGTTTTTGTTTTTGTTTTTGTTTTAATTTTTACTGACTGGCCTTTAGCAGTCCCTGATACAACAGGGTGTGGAAAAGAGAAACATTAGGTGGACAGCCATTTTTGGCAGCATTTTGCCTTTATTGAAAAGCATTATAAAGTTTGTAAGAAAACATTGTCAATCATCTGTTTCCATTTTTAAGGTTGAAGCACTTCTTTTGGAATTCATCCACAATAAAAGACTGGGATTTCTGAGGTCATATTCAAACAGTGTAAGTAATCCTTAGGGTCCTAAATATTTTGAAAGTCTACTGAAATCCAAAGCTTTTTCTGCTGAATATAAAACCAATGTCATATCCCTTTAAAATGCTCTTCTGGGCCATCAACAGGGCTCACCTTCCAGTAGAAACAATTTTCCATCTTCAACTTGTTATAGTGGCAGTTTTCCTATTTAAAAAAGATTTGGTAAAAGTGATCATCTAAACAGCAGTATAAGCAAATAAGTCCTAATCCATGCCCAATGCATAAGAGAAATACCAGGTAAAGTAGGATTAAACAGAGAAATCAAAAGCAAGAAAATACTGAAATCTAATTTAAAAATGCCTTTATTATAAGGCTTCAATTAACCCTCATTTCTGTGGACAGACAGGAAAAGGAGAAGGAGATAAATTGTTTAAGTCTATAGCAGTTTGGAAAGTGCCTGAAAAGATGAGCTTTGTTAAAAAACAAAACAACAACAACAACAACAAAATCTCCAGAAATGGAAGCTCTGGGAATGGTGTCACTGGATAATGGCTCAAACTCCTGGTCTGCAGGTATAATTTTGAGACTTAAAATTTTAAGACCACTAATTCACCCATAGCTACGAGCATTTAAATGAATCTGTCTCCTTTTCACTCATATACAGTTGTCAGAAAGAAAAAAGCAGCAGAGTGATACCCACCCCTTCTCAGGATCATGCCCTTGATTTTGTGCAGAATTACTCTATACAAAAATGTTTCAGTTGTTTTGAAGCAATATTTCAGAAATATGGTTAGTTTCCCTGCCACAGAAAATAGAAAACATTCTACTAACCCACTGCAGTGGCATATACTGCTGGTGGAAGTGGAAACTGATTTTAAAATTGTTAGTGTAAAGATTGTATTCAGTTGTGGCTCAAGACTGATAATGGTGCTAGGCAAGAGGTTTAGTTCTGGCTTCCACCCTTCCAAATGCAGTATATGGCTAAGGAAGGGGGTTGCAAGTGCTTATGTTTAATGGCTAAGGAAGGGGGTTGCAAGTGCTTATGCACTTGCTCAGCAACTGAAGAAGAGAATGATACAACTACCCAAAGAGCAGGGGTGAGGGCAGCCACATGACATTGCTTGACCTTTGTGGGTTCTTTGTGGGAAAAACAACAGAAAATGCCAATGGAGGTACTGTTTTGGGCTGTCAGGGCCTTTTTCTTTCTTTTTTTCTTTTTTTTTTTTTTTTTTTTCCCAGTGAATTTCACACAAAAAGCAGTGGGGAGAAACTCAGGATTCCTGTGGTGTTAGATGCTGAGCTACTACTAACCACATTATGCATACAGTTTTCCAGCTCATGATCCAGTTTCTTCAGAAAGTGAAGTTACCATAACACAGGGGAACAGAAAATGATTGAAACAAACAAATAAACAAATAACAACAACAAAAAACACATCCCAAAACCCCCAAACCAGACTTCATTAACTGAGCTGCAATATTTGAGTCACCAGTTTCCTGTTCAACACTATTTTCCACTTAATGCATTAGGGTGTGCTGACTAAATCAATACATACACTTAACATCAAGTACTTTCAGACTGTCTGCAAGCAGAGATGAGTAATCAGTATTGCAGATATGACACATTCATAAAGGGTAATATCCCCATCTAACGCACACACACATTATGTCACGTTAACCTAGTTAATTGTTAGTCAAAACTTGTTTATGCCTTATCATATTCCTCCCAGAGCAGCCCATCGAATTAGCCTGCATTATGCAAATTAACCTGTTATTTTTCTAATACTGATATCATCCCTTGAAATAACAATAACAAGTTCCAGTCTTGTGATGAATATTAATTTATAATTGATATTGTTGAAGAACCAATTCACTGTCCAAAACAGTGTCTTTTTTCATAGTTGGTTTCATTGCATTTGCTGTGCTGAAACTTCTGTGAGTTGCTATTTGTATGAGATTTCAAAACAAAACAGTGGTTCAAACAGAAAAGTGTCATTTTGAGATTTCTTGTGGAAAAATCAGGCACTGATATTTCTATTGGGGAAAAAAATGCCATTTTAATTGAATTTACCTATTTTATCTAAGAAATTTTCAGCATGAAATTTGAATCAGATGTAGAAATAACAAATTTATGATTTTTCCTCTTTCCCTTTCCATAAAAAATAGTCACTGGGGAGCATTTATTTCCTTACATTGGTATAGATAAGAGTAAAGGGGGAAAAAAAAAGGATTATCAAAGCAGTAGGAGGGTTTGTTTGAAAAAGTGTTTTTGCATTGACCTTGTGCACTGAACACAAAAACTATTTTTATTCAGCTGACAATTAAAAACAGCCTTCATCCTCCTTCTCTTAAAATGATGTCTTTTGGGTCGTGACTTTTCCTTCATGAATAAACATGAATTCACTGTAACAGAGGAACCATGGGTACCTTGAGATGTTTTGTTTTTAAGAAATGTAGATCTGTCTTGTGTAGCTGGAACAAAATTCATTCAGCTTTTAACTTAAATTAGCTCCTTAGTTCAATTGTGAAGCAGGGCAGTAGATTGATTCTAGGTGACCTCTGCTGCAGCAGGAGAAGACAAGGTGGGCTTATAGCATTACAAGAGTTTTAAATAATTTGACTTATTCATTACGGTTCACCTTTAGTACTAATATGTGAGATGTTTATTAATGCTGTGAAATAATTCTCTGCCAGTGCCCACTTCCAGAGTTTGTCTCCTTACAATTCATAATGAAGACATGTTAAAAGAGAGCATCTGCAGAAAAATGAATCTCAGTGATGAGATGTTTGAATCCCCACCATCAAGAAGTCTACTGGCAAAAATACAGGTATAATAATTTTAAAACTCTTTAAAGCATTCCTCCTAATAAGTTTTAGAGTGAGATTTTTTACATGTACACACGGCTGCTTCATTAAGCACAGCACTAGTTTTTCTGCCATCTTTGCCCAAGTACTCATTTGCAGCAGTGAAGACAACAGTGATGAGGCAATAAAACAACATGGACAGAGAAGATAAATGAAGGTGGGAGGAGATTTACTAAGGAAGATCAGTACCCTTCCAGTTCCCCTTTCAAGCTGTTTCTTTCCCCTTCAGTGGCTGTAGATTTTCATCAACTAAGTAAATAAATAGGAAAACCCAGAACAGCCTCTCCCATCCACCTCTTCTTGTATTTTTCTGGGCCCTACCAAATGTGAGGTGCATAAACAAGACCCTAATCAGGAAATGCTGGACAGGGAGTGGGAGAGGGCTGGGAGCAATGCTCAGAGGATGATTGCCTCCAACCACCTACATGCTTCCAGGACTTTAAGAGATAGGTCACTTTGCTCAGCCATCCCTGTACCAGTCTCAGTGGAAAGCTTCAGGAGAGCAAATTGTTTGTTTTGATGGTGGTAGCTCAGGACTAACCTTTGTCACTTGCATCTACCTCCAGCTCCAAAACATTTGACCAGTAGAGACCTGTGCAGGATTCACAGGGTTCAAACAAACAGAGAAGTTTCAACTCACCCAGTACATATTAGTCAGCTGTCTTCAGGGAAGTTATTCACAGCTAGGTCTGCCTACCTCTTGCCCTCTCTAGATTTCTGTCCCCCTGCCCCTCAAATTCTTGATAGATTTCCAAATTGTGACTAATACATTTCTATAAATGTTTAATGCTTCACACCCATTTTTTTCGCTTTGATGATTTGTTTCATCATATTCTTGTTTATTAATGTTTCAGTCAACGAGTATTGTTTGTTGCCTGAGGGGAATGCAGGAGTAACAATGGTTTGAATTTTTCCTGCTCAAGTTCCAACTCCTACCTGATGGGAAAGATGAGGGATTTATTATTGTTAATTTAATCCTTGTGAGACATCAGATGCTTTGGTGATGGGCATCAAGATAAGAGCTCAGCTACATAAACAGTGAATGAGATTAAAGAGTGGTGGCGGTAAGGTATGAATGAAAGAACACGTTTCCGCCAGTGAATGCAAAAAGGCAGCCAGAACAGTCACAAACACTTTCCACTGTTTCATTTAGACTTGTCTAGGCCAGCATGTATCGAGGGATATATTGCTGTAGCAGCTTCACTATGGTGAGAGTCAAGCTTTATAGGGCTGGTGAATAATGTTATTTAATCAAATCTAGCCCTAGTTGAAATATCAATGAATCCTATTCAGTAAACTTGGAAGCAGAAAGCACAGGAAAGCTACCCTGAAAAGACACACCCAGGAAGCCATGAATGCTGGAAGATGGTCATCTGTTTGTATCCCATCTTCTCCCAGTAGAAAGGATAAGGTTATGGAGTGACAGGTGTAACAGCATCATCAAAACTGATGTTCAGGATCAGGGACTGAAAAGGTCACTGGGGTATTTCTTCTGCTCTTTTATATTGGCTCACATGAAATTCTTCAACATGTGCATCAGTATATCTATTCTTTCTGTGCCCTGCCACCCCAAAAGACTTTGAGACTTTGCCACACCTTTTATAGAGACATAGTTATTGGTGTGATTGCATGGTGGTCCACAATATCATGATCACAATATATTGTGCTGACAACATCATCAGGCCAGAAACCTGTGGAAAAATTGCAGTGAAATAGTGATGTGCCATTTAACTATCTGAAAGAGCAGGTGGGCACAGTCTACTACCTGGATTTTTGCCTTGCTTTTCCCTAATCTCACAGTGTATGGAGATGAAGTAATACATGGAGGTCTGACGAGTACAGAAGAGAAAATGGCTGAGTTGAGAGCCCCAGTGGGAAGGAAAGGATTACCTTTCCTATAGAGGCAAATAGAGGACTCATAGTTTTGAGACTCTCACAGTATGCAGGCTGATGACGATTATGTGGGAAGTAATCTAGGAAGGTCATAAGACTACAGAAATTTCAGGTACACAAATTCTTTTCAGAGTAGCTTTACAGTTTCATAATTTCTAAACTTTGTGAAGACTACAGTAATTTATGTAATTAATGAAAAACACCCTTTGTTCCTCCCAAGATCCAAAAAGATCAGAAAGCAACTACACCATTAGTATTTATCACTGCAGCAGTTATTCTATCAATTCTTTTTCCCAGATATAAGCAGGTTAATGGTCTTCCATTTCTTTACATTATATCTGCACTTATTTGCTAAACATTTTCATTTCAA
The DNA here is from genome assembly GCF_965140915.1 of Aythya marila. Lineage (NCBI taxonomy): Eukaryota > Metazoa > Chordata > Aves > Anseriformes > Anatidae > Aythya > Aythya marila. The sequence goes on along the minus strand of NC_139080.1, from coordinate 39,323,763 downwards.
CATTTCATTGTTGCTTCGCAGTGCATCATAGAACTGATAAACAAAGTACACTGGTAACTGCAAGTGAAGATTCAGTTCCTTCCCCCCCAAAATATATTGAAAGCCAAATACTGTTCGCAAAAAAGGAACCACTAAAATGTATCTGCCACATTTAACCTAGCTTGTAGCTATGCCAGATTCTCTTAGCAGTCTTATATCACCTCTAAATAAATAAATAAATACATAAGTAAATAAAAATTAGCAAATCAAATACTTTACTTGGTACCAATTAGGTGACAATTTATATTTGAAAACTGACTCCCAGATATTTTCAAACCTGACTACTGCTTTTGATGCTCTTCTATTTGAGATTAATTTGGAGGTAGTGTTTTTCCTACCATTTCACTTGTTAGGGGAAAGAATTATGCTGCCAGTTTGTGTGTTTCAACTGGTGTTTAAAATCTCATCTGATTTTTTAAGACTTCCTACAGGAAACTTCAAAGTTTAACATCAAAGGAATTACATTTTCTGCCACATGGTGTGCTAAAATATAACTACTAAGTGCTGCTGAGAGCCTGGATAGTTCACAGATATGGAACAAATTGTTAAGAGAATTGCTGCCTTGTCTATTTTAAAGCACAAATAAATAAATAAATAAATAAATAAAAATAAAAAGGCTTATTTATTTATATATCATTTATATATATATACTTTTTTTAAAAGCTTAATTGGTTATGGTGACTTCTTGTATTTGTGACAAGGATAAGACCTACGCACATCAGATAAGTCTGCATCTTTTTCCAGCACATTCTTCTTTGAATTAGCACACAGTTACGCATGACAAGATAAAGTTTTCTCCCTGCACACAGTTCCAAAACAACAAAAAATATGATTATAGACAAAATATATAATGTGTGAGATGAACTAGTGGCACGTGGAAGGAGAATCATACTGGGGCTGGTGGCACACAGTGGAGCTACTGTAGACTCATAATTTCTGAATACTTACTTGGTTATTGGGGTGTTTGCTGTGTAACTGTATTAGGTTAATTCTACGGGGATGTTAGGAAAATGGGAAACAGTGCTTTGCAATGAGAAACCTCATAGTAACCACTTGACAATTATTACAAAGTAGTGGTTGAATTGTTTGGTGCCAGTACAGTTTGATCTCCTGCTGAACACGTGGATTTTTTATTCCAGTGGTCTGGAGAACTGGCATGAATGGCATCACTGGAACAGTGAAGTGGACTCTTTTTCTTGCTAAGAGCAGATTTTGTGGATGTTGCTCTGCTGCTGAGAAGGACTTGCTGGGTTTCTAAAGTAGCTTGAACTGGTTTTAAAGAGTGTCAATATGGTACGCTCTGGAGAGGGCACTAGGATTTGAACCAAAGGTTCAAACTACAGGCAAATTTCAGACAAACTACAGTCAAGCTACAGTCAAACTACATGTACAGGCACTGGGATTTGAACCAAAGGTCTCTCAAGCTACGATCCAGTCCAATGAACTCAACCTTTCCCCAGGTTCTACCTCATGCTCCTGCAAGGTTGCTGTCAGTATGTTTTTAGGTAAAAAAAAAAAAAAAAAAAAAAAAAAAATCCAGATTTTTTATTTGACTGTTCCTATTTTCAAAATATTTTGTCTCTCTTGGTTAAGCTACATAAGTTTTGACAAGCCTGAAGGGAATTCAAAACTGGTAGAAGGCCCCTTCTACCCCCGCACACCCCCCCCCAAAAAAAAGAAAAAAAAAAAAACAAATTACAGAACTATGTCAGCTACACAGACATGATAAATAGCCAAACAGCTAATTTCAAAGAGTGGGAAAGTCAGATACCTTCATGTACCTCAGTGGTCTGTCTTTGGACTGGTACTGTTTAATATCTTCATCAGTGACACAGACAGTGGGACCGAGTGCATCTTCAGCAAATTTGCAGATGACACAAACTGAGTGGTGCGGTTGATACAATAGAAGGAAGGGATGCCATCCAGAGAGATCTGGACAGGCTGGAGAAGAGGGCCCATGTGAACATAATGAGGTTCAACAAGTCCAAATGCAAGGTGCTGCACTTGGGCTGGGGCAGTCCTGGACAGAAGCACAGACTGGGATAAGAACTCACTGAGAGCAGCCCTGTAGAGGAGGACTTGGGGATTTTGGTGGACAAAAAGCATGAGCCAGCAATGCATGCTTGCAGCCCAGCAGGCCAACTGCACCCTGGGCTACATCAATAGAGGGGTGCACAGCAGGTGGAGGGAGGTGATTGTCCCCCTCTGCTCTGCCCTTGTGAGGCCCCACTTGGAGTGCTGTGTCCAGGTCTGGGGCCCTCAGCACAAAAAGGATGTGGGGCTGTTAGAGTGGGCCCAGACGAGGGCCAGGAAACTGATCAGAGGGCTGGAGCACCTCACCTGTGAAGATAGGCTGAGAGAGCTGGGGATGTTCAGCCTATAGAAGAGAAGTCTCCAGGGTGACCTCCTTGCAACTTTTCCAGTACTCGAAAGGTTATAAAGCTTATAAAAAAAGATGGAGGGCAGCTTTGATCAATCAGATATTGACAGGATGAGTAGCAATCATTTTCAACTAAAAGAGGGGAGACTTAGATTAGAATATAGGAGGAAATTCTTGACTCAGAGGGTGGTGAGGCACTGGCACAGTTTGCCCAGAGAGGTTGTGGATGTCCCATCCTTGGAGGTATTCAAGACCAGGTTGGATGAGGCCCTGGGCAACCTGATCTAGTGCGTGGCATCCCTGCCCATGGCAGGGGGATTGGAACTAGATAATCTTTGAGATCCCTTCCAACCTGGGCCATTCTATGTTTCTATGATTTGTGGTTTAGTTTTCAGAAGCTCACATGTGACAAGATTTACTCAGACACTCAATCACTTTTTTTTTTTTTTTTTGGATTTACTTGTTAACATTTGATTTGTCCTTTATGTGTGTTCCCTGAAATGTTTTAGAGGGTTGACTGGTAAGATTCAGGTGACCACACGGTTGTACAAATTTCAAGAAATAACATGATGTGATATTGCATGGGAAATGAATTAAGATTTTTTTTATTATTATTATTTTTCTTACTGCAGTGACAATGACATGTGCTAGGTATTTTCCAAAGACACCATAACAGTCTGTAGGACATAAGTTCATAATCTAAGCAGAAGACAAAGTGACAGAGAAGAGGTAAGTAGAACAGTAGAAACTAATTGCTATTGAAACAACCAAGATTTACCACAAGAAAGTAACAAACAAACTAAAACAAAGTACCCACTGTGTATTTTGGGGGTGTTGAAGGTAGAATTAAATAGATAAATGTTAATGACCTATGTAAGAATTCATGCATAGGCTGGCAAATTGAATTCCATCAATACTGATGGAGACTATGTGAAAAACTGAAAGTCAAGAAGTCACAGATGATTGCTTAGTGGAGTGGTGTCATATGAAAAGGACAATGAATGGAGACAGACACATTTACAAATCTTGAAAATAATAAAATTATCCTGTAATGTCACGAAGGAAACAGAAATCAGGCAAAGAAGGGAAGACACATTACAAAGACAGAAGTGCAAATAAAATCTAACATGCAGATCCTACACTTTTTTGCACACGCAGATCCTACACTTCCATTTTTTTCTGTAGTACTGTCCAGGTCTCCAGCAGTAGCAACAGTGAGAACACTAATACACATAAAACAACACCAAAATTGCCCCTGCTGCTCTACCTCTCACATGGGCCTGGATTACTAGTATTATTACAATGAATAAAGTACACATAAGACTGGGCCTGGGAGAAAATGGGAACACCATTGCGACCAAGTAAGGACCAACTAGTCAGACACGTGTGACTGAAGAAAGACTATTGAGAAGTATAGGAAGAAGATGAAAATGGATAATATTTTAAAAGGAAGAAGTGTTATTTTGAATGCAATTTCATGTATTTCTTGAACTGCATCCTTTTCCTTCCCTTGCAGAACAACTTCACTGCTCTAGGGACTGCCAGGTCAGGCAGGGGAGACACTGGTGTTGACTGAGGCAGCTCAGCTTGGTCTGTTCCCCAAATAATGACCAGTTTATCCAAAAAAGAGTGGCAGGTGATATTAGCAGGGGAGTCTCTTCTGTAGGGAATGGAGGTGCCCATTTCCTGACCTGGCTTACTGTAAAGAGAATGTGCTGATTGCTAGGGGTTTATATCAGGGATATTACCACCAGACTACTGAGATTTCTACAGTGCAGAGACTACTATCCACTGCTGTTATTTTATGTGGATACCAAAAACAATGTCAAGAGCAGTCAAAGCAGTCTGTGAAGGACTGTAGAACCCTTGGAGCAGCTGCAAGAGTCTGTAAAGCACAGGCCATCTTCTCTTCTGTCAAAGAAGAGAAATCCTTCTGGTCAAAGGAAAGTGATTTGAAAGGACCAGTTGAATAAAGCAGATCAATGTATGGTTATGGAACTGGTGCTATAGCCAGGGATTTGTCTTTTCTGGATCATGGGGCTGTCTTTGAGAAACTTATACTACTGGGGACTGAAGGGGTCCATCTGTCAGAAGAGGGGAAGAGCATTTTCAGCTGCAGGATTGCCAAGCTCATGAAAACAGTTTTAAGTTACAGCTGTGGGGGGACAGGAGCCTCAATCCACCTGACCCTTCTCAGTTCAATGCCAGTATCAGCAATATATGTCCAGAGCCAGAAAAGGGATCAGAGGCCAGTGAAAGAGTATCTGAAGTGTAGCACCAAGGAATTCAAGCCGCTTCATCCAATAAAATTGTGTCATTGGGTTCCCAACTTAAGAGTCTCTACATAAATGCACACAGCATGGGAAATAAGAGGAAATGGAAGATTTCTGAGGGCTTTGATATCATCAGCCTCAGTGAGACAGAGTGGGATGACTCACATGCCTGGAGTGCTGGGATAGATATTTACAGGCAGTTCAGGAGAGATATGCAGGGAAGTAAAGGGGTGGGTTAACCCTGTAAGTTAGGGAATGCGTTGACAGTATGGAGCTGGTGATGAAAGGGTTGAATATCTCTGGGTAGGAGTAAGGGGAAAGGCCAATAAGGCCAATATTATGGTGTGAGTTTGTTGTCGACCACCCAACCAGGATGAAGAGGTAGATGAAATATTCTATAAGCAATTAGGAGGAGTCATTAGCCCTTGTTTTCATAAGAGACTTCAACTTCCTAGGTGTCTGCAAGAAATACAATGCCCAGTATTTAAAAAATACTGCAGAAAAGGGTGCCTCAATTAACTGTTTGCATTCGTGATTCACCTTCTGATTTTACTCTTTTTTTTTTTTTTTTTTTTTTTCTTGAATCATAGATTCTGCTAGAGACATGAAGATATTCTCTCAAATATGTGCGAAGTGCAATAATTCTTTTGGGACAAATAATTGTGTAGCTGTTGGGAGGGAGAGAGAGGGAGAGAGAGAGAGAGGAAGTGAGAGAGGAAGAAAAAAAAAAACCACTACTGCTAACTGCTTTTATCCTAATAGAAGTCTTACACCTGAGTATTTGGTGGTATCCCATGATATCACTAAACTCTATAACCTAACAACCAACCGTATTTCTTTCTGAACAAGAAAGGATTGCTAAGGTAGCTGTTTATTGACTGTGGCTAGCAGATTATGCATTCTTTAAGTTGTGTAAAGAGCAGTAATGTTTTCAAGAATCAAGGTGACTTCAGTCTCCTCATGTCTGGAATTTTGTCGTTTATGCTATGCTTGCCTAAATAAGCTTTTGCAGAGGAGCATGTCAGTTTTGTGTCACTAAAATATTTATAAATTATAATTTCTTGGTAATTCATGAACCTTTTTTTCAAGGCTTGGCTATCAAATGACTGGATTACCTTACAAATATATCCTCCTCTGGGGACGGATTTGTTTTTTCAGGACTGCAACTCTTTTATCTCCCATATAACAATGAATAAGGAAGACAATAACTGCTAATCTTACCTCCTTATATTTTGACATTACTGCATTTTATAATAGTGTTCAATGTTCTAACCAGTTTACTTAATAGTGAGGGTTTCTCTGGAGGGGTCAGAGGGGTCAGGCTGGATTAGAGCGGTCAGGCTGTTTTGGGCTGTTTTTATTTTATTTTATTTTTTTTTTCGTCTGTGCTTTCTCATGACATTTGTAATCAGCTAGAGTATTTTGGCCAACAACTCACGGGGTTCATCATCCTGCAGAAGCTCTGAATAAAATAGTTCAGTTGGAAGACACCTACAAAGATCATGTAGTCCAACTGAAGACCATTTCAGGGCTAACCAGAAGTTAAAACATAATAATGAGAGCATTGTCCAAGTGCATCTTGAATACTGAGCTCTGCATCAACTAAAACGAACACTTATGTGTATTTGTCTGCCAGATGAGGAGATTGTCATTACCTGCTTTTTGCTATCATCTTCCTAGCAAAGGTTACCAAAACAGCTTGTTTTGCTAGAATGGATTGCATGAGCTATGAGTTATCCACATCAGGAAAAGTTAGACAGATCAACTCAAAATATCTGACTGGTTAAGCCAATTCTGAAATGGATGAGGGAGTGCTTGGATAATTGTTCTTCCAACACTGGTTAAGTCTGGCAGAGGATGGTAACAAGAAATCTTCAAACAGAACATGTTTGCTAGCTGAGAAATCTGTCAAACCCCAGAATATTTATATTATTTGTTTTTTTTCTCTTTCCCTGAATCTGTGAGTCAGGTAGCCAAACAAGTGACTTCCATACATGAGCCTAATGATGTGCATTTCCTACGGTCTTCATGACAGCTTAGTAATACTTATTTGCATTTGCCATAGTCAGCCAAGCTGTGAATGAAACTTGAGGTGAAACTCTCAAGTAGCTCATGACGGACTTCCTCGTTAACACAATGTGTGCACAAATTAAATGCAGGCTAATAATCTGTGCCTTTGAAATATTAGAATAACCAAAAAAAAAAAAAAAATAGCAAAAGAGCTTAAGTTCATGTGGAGACAAACAAATATTTTTACTGAGCAGCCACTTAGCAGAACACCATCAAACTATAGGGCTGAACCAAAGTCAAGCAGGTCAAGGCTGGGATTGCTGAGAGTCCAAATAAGGTAAAAAATAGCAGAAATGATAATTATCATATGCATACAAACCAGACATTCTGAGTTCTGCCTTGGGGCCCTTCCTATTAACATTGGTTCTCTTGTCAGTGTTAATAAGCAAATGCATTGCCCAACAGCCCTCATACACAGGCTATAATCAGAAGGAAGTGGTATCGAAAGTATGCATAAACACAAGGAGGATATGAATGATTCATCTAAAATAGGAAGGGTGATGTTGGTAACTGCCATCACTGCCCTAGCCTTTTGTTATCAATAGTATGTGTTTTGTTCTGCTTAGTTTATTATTATTATTATTATTATTATTACTTGCTGCACTTTTTTTGTTATTTGTCATTTAAAATACGTCTTGAAATGTTAAAAAATGAAAATCCCTGTAGTCATACCTGTTGCAATCCAGAGCCACGCAAAGACAGGAGTCAGCTTGCATTATTCCTTCATGGAGGAGGAGATGTTGTTACATTTCCTATGTTCCACAGCAAACTTCTCTCAGAAGTATGTCTCAGAAGATGATCAACACTGGGGAGATTTTTCAAGGAAGAACTTCATTCAGTGGTGTCTTGGGAAAAACAGATGTAAGGCACAATGGGATTCTAACTTCTGCAGATGATTTCACTGGATGCCAGACAATAGAAAAATCATTTATGTACATTGTTACATTTTCTGGGTCACTAGCTATAAGAAGTGCCCGCTTTCTCTGCAGTGTGGAGTTAGTTTCAGTTTCCAAATGGTAGCTGGACAGTAATTGAGGTCAAACCCTCAATTTGTAACAAGTTTGTGTGGCTTTTTTCCTCTCTAAGGTGATACCCATTGCTTTATTACTTTCCTACTGTGATCCTCACCATTTTTCTTTAACAGTTCTCTTTCCTGCAGAGTAAATAAATAACACACCATCTGGAGATTATGTTTTCCCTCACGGTCCTATGTGTATTATTTTGAAGTATCTTAAAGTGCCAATAACTTGACACATTTTTTTCTTTTTTTAATGCAAAGGCTTTTCAGACAATCTTTTCCCTGAAATTCTTGAGGATACCACTTGAAAAAAAAAAGGTACACATTTTCAGAAGACATGCTGATTGATTTGCAGGGTAAGATTTGCAGATCAAAACTGATTATTACTGCAGTTGTCCTGTTGTATGTAATCATATACAGTTCAAGTTTTGTACTGATTTTATACCACTTGTTATGAACCCCAGGTAAAAAATGGAAAAAAATAATGTAGTCCTTTAGCCAGTTGATTATGACTGTATTTGAATACCAAAATCTGTCATAAATAGTCATTAGGAGTGAAGGAGGAAGTATTATTTAATGAAGGGTATATTGGTAAGGAATTTTAAACTGCAACTCGATGAGCATTTCTTTTAGCAGCAGCATTGTTAGAGATTCCTACTCCTTGTATGTGTTCTTATCCTAATATAACTTTAACTCTACCCCTCACTGTCACACATGAAAGAGTTTCCAGCTCTAATGAGCCCTTATTTAGGGTTTAGTTCTATATAGTTAAATCCACTGGTCTAAAGACACAAACTGTTTGTGAGGCCATACAGTGATTTGGATTAGAGAGCCCTTCTGGGACACAGGAAAACTTGGAGAAAGACATAAAAAATACTTCACAGCCAGATCAGCTCCATGAGCTGTATTAACTCAAGAGATGGTACATGGATGCTTCAGAACATATGATTTTAAATTCATCAGGTTAAATTTCCCTGTGGATGAATTTTGCCTTAATATTTTAGCAAGGGGCTTTGTGTGGATTACCAACTCATTTCATACAATGATTGGGATAGTTTCTGTTTCTCTGATGAAGTATGGTAGAAAATAATCCAATGGATGTCAGACACTGGCTGGAGGTTCAACATACTACTGTAAATAGCAGTTGTCAATGTTTTGACATACATGGTCATGTAATATCCTTTCCTGCTTTTTTGCTTGTCTTCCTGGTTAAGGTAGTAGACAATACACACTCCACAAGATTGCAGCAGACATATTCCAGTGAGAGTAGGAGTGAACAGGACCTTCTCCAAACACTATCCCCATGTGTCTACTGCCTCTGTGTTGTCTTTGAAAGGGAGGTGTCCTTCACAGGAGCCTTAGCAGTTCTGGGTCTATGAGAGAAGAAAAACAGAGAAAGCAAAGAGACCTAGACTGTATGGGAATCCCACAGTGTTCCCACTCTCACAGGTTTACTTGTGATTTGTATTCTCCTGAAGGTGATTTAAGCCAAGAAAAATGGTATTACTCCCTACTACCACCATCATGGGCAAATAATGTGCCGGACTAGCATGATGCACTTCAATCATTGGAATTGTATATATATCAATATAATTAATTTACTATGCTTTGTGATCATTGGATGGAAGATCTTCAAGAAATACAGAGAAAATGTAGCTATTCATGAAGACTGTTAATACCAGGTAAACCTTAACACCCTGTAATGTGTCTCTGTTACTTTTCCCTTTTTCTGAGGAAAAACAAAGCCTAAAAAAAGATGCACCCACTGCAGCATAGTAAACTACAAAATGGGAACTGATCTGCCCCAAATAATTCATTTTACCTGCTCCTCTTTGCCATTTCATCATGTCACATAACATACTAAAAGAATGATTAACATAGCTGAGTAGTACTGTTATTGTCTCTGACTTTTTTTCGCCATTCCATGACTCAATGGTTTGTTCTAAGAACTTCTGAAGTAGCTTTGAAACCCTGCCAAGAATTTTTCTGTTTCACGAGTAATAAGTTAATTTATTTATTTTAACAGGCATATGATGTCATGCAGTGTTGCATTTAGACTGGATTTATTCAGATAAGATTATGAGATCATTGTACATCAAGCACAACCTACAACTCCTGGAGAAAAATTTTTGCTCACTTTGCTGTATGTGGAGAGAGAAATACAAATCTGTACCCAATTTTTGTAATAAATGATATTGCTAAGTAATTCCAACAATTGTAATCAGAAACTGTTCTGAGGAAGGACAGCAAAAGGAAGTTGCTTCAAACAGCCATCTGAGTGTTATACCATGTTGGTAGATGGTGACTTTTTTGCATGAATATTTTCACACTGGACACTCCCATGACCTCCGCCTGTAACCAGTCTAAAAACTGGCTTACTATTTCATGCCAGTTTCACCTGCATAACCTAGACTTGGCAAGAGCTAGAAATGATAGATAAAAAGTTGTTCTGTGATATGTGAGTCAGTCAGTGGAGCAGTTTTTATATAGGTAGAATATTTTATTTAAGAACATGACACAAAAATTTAAACGGTTTTGGACTAGTAGGAGGAATACTTTTCTCACAAAAATGATGTGAGTGAGTAAAAGGAAAGCAGTATCCTCTTTACTAGTGGAAACTCTTTATGAATTTGAACCTGTGAAGCAGTATGGTTTGATCATTTCCATATATTCTTGCATTTATTGAAAGGGAAGTTGGAAGACATTGTGAGGTAAGACTCTTAATGACGCTTTCTCCAGGCTCAGGAATGCCAGCCACTGCCATGTCAACTCTTTCCACACTGCTGATAAGGGACAACTGGAACTGTTTGAAGGACAAAGTAGATTCAGAGCTGTAGCATGCAATGGCACATATCTGTAAGTCCCTCACTCCTGTGCCTGAACACCATACACCAATTGATATATTTTTCAGTTACCTTTCCCATCAGGACAATATCTAAACAATGCAATACATGTCTCTTATTTGTTTGTTTGTTTATTAAATCTTGCATATATGTAGGGATTTCTTTGGTGTAAGAATACAATTCAAAATCTCAGCATTCAGTCTTCTGCCTAAGAATCTTCTTCCCAAAGAAGGACAGAACCAGGAGAGCTGGCCCAGCCTGGTCAAAGAGGTATCTTGTACCATACCACAGCATGTTCTAAGAATGTTACAAGAAGGCTCTCTTCAGGCACTTCGAGGTTTTGTTTCCTAACATTAGGCACATTACTTAAAGAAAGAGTAAAGCCTAAATTAGATAGCTGAATATCTACTGAAGAGAGCCAAAAGCATAAGGGTTCTTCAGACATTAAAAGAAAAAAAAAAAAAAAGGTTTTAAATAGCATCATTCCTCCAAATCAAAATTATTAATCTAAAAAGGCCCTACGAAATAGGGCACAAAACCCAAAACATATATCACATAAACACAGAGGTATCAGTCATATTCAGTATCAATGCTCAGAAAGGAGGGAACTGAAAATAGGCTTTACACAGTGCAGACTTGTCCAGCACTGTTGTACCATTCACACTGGTGAGTCCCAGTGACTGAGGAGAATCCTGCTCACCTGTATTGTCCTGTCCAGTCATACCAGGCTTAGTGGAATGGGTGACATTAAATGGGAATCTTCATATATGGCATCTGCATAATGGGTGACAAGGGCATCTTCAGCTCCTGGAATGGGAGACATTGAAGAGTACGCATGGCATCTTCAGCTTCTGCAAAATGACTTAGCTTTGCTGAATTCAGCCAGACTTGTTTTTCAGCTCATCTAAATAACCCCAAGCCATTTTTCAGCAGTGTTCAACAGAGCCTTCTTCATGTTCATGTAATAGTGTACCTACTTAGTCTTTAAAAAAGACCTTAAAAGTTCTTAACCTTTTCCTTTATTTCAGCTACTGATCAGTAACTATTTTGGAGGGAGATCTGCATTCATCACTCAACTTTGCTGCCTGATAAGGAGCAGGGGACCAGTTCATGGCCTGCTGTGTGTCTTTGCCTTGCCCTGTTAGTCAGTGCTGCCTTTTGTTAGTGTTTTCAACGTGTTTGCTGCCTGTGTGACATGGTGTGGAGAGGTAGGGAGGTCTGGTAGGATACGTGCTTCGAACACTGGTTGCCACATAATTCCTCAGGATAAACACTGAGCTCAGCTGTTGTAACAGCACACAAGAGTATGTGCTCTAGCAAAGATTTTTCTTGCTGAAACTAAGAATCGTGTTGTAGTCTTGACTAAAATCAGCAGAATGACAGAGATGTAAAAAAGGTTTAGTGAAAAGGAGAATCAGGCCTGCTCTTTAAAGTAATATATAGCTGCTCTAGAGGGGACTACTAGCATATTGCTTTTGTAGTCATTCATGAATAGGAGCTCTTCAGATTTGATGCTAAGGTAAAATGATTGAAAAGGCATGGCAGACTGGAAAGGAGACACTTTGAGTTCCAGAACAAGTCCCAACGCCCTGCCTTGCTTACTTAATGTGCAGGCTAATTAGGAGCATCATCTGATATCAGCTCCAAGGAGAAACATTTTCCTCCTTTGAAAATAGGTCAGGAGGAAACCTGAAATCTCCTTGTCTACCTGGCTGCTGTGTTCACCAGCCCAGGCAGCCTTACTCAGAATATCTTCTGGGAATGAGAACAAAATACTGGCAAAGGGAATGTCAGTGCTCTCTCTGCTAAAGTCATTTACGGGTTTTGGCTTTCTGCTCAGAACAAATGACTCTCAGGTTTGCAGACACAGTGTTGTAAGGGTCTGATTAATTTATTGAGTAAACCAGAGAAGTGACGGGAAGCAGCTGGTGGGAGAGGACTCCTTTGAGCTGGCTGGGGAGATGGTGCAAGGTGTGGCTGCCACGGCAGTGCTCAGGTGATTCAGCAGAAGCTCCTATTGTCACTGGATTTAACAAGTCATACAAAGGCAGCTTGTGTTTCTTTTTCTATTTTCAATCTTTTCTTCCAGCTGCACCAGTGAAAAAAACACTGTAATAACATGAATGAGTCATGCCTCAAACTGTTTTGAAGTCCTAAGGCAGATCTGAGCATTAGGCTACTCCTTCTTCCATGATGATTTGGTTGTAAAAACTAATGCAGAACTGCTGAACACTTGTTTTGAGAAGTTGCAGCAGGAAACAACCTTGATCAAACAGGAACATGCATCTGTGTATTTGAGAGCAGGGCTAGTCTCTGTCACGACTCAAAGACTATTTGTGTGCAGTGCCCTGTTCACTGCAGTGATGCTCAGGCCAGACTCTCAGAAGAAAGAGTTCTGAAGCCTTGATTCACACAGAGCTACACCCATGCACAAAAAAACAAGCAATAAACTTGTTTTTGTACACAAGCATGTACCTACTTAGGCAGTTGCAACAAGTGCTTTCTTAAAATAGGCATCAGCAAGTGCATTTGGAAGCATTGCAAAGTTTCAAATCCAAGTCCTCAGGGTGACCTACCTCCTTTCTACACAGCAGGGAAAGGAGTAGATTTCAATCTACGGTGCACAAAGGCTGTGGTAAAGATGGAGTTGTGCTCAGAAAGAGATGCTTTGAACATCTACAGAACAGGACAACCTTTTTCTCCTCGTCTCCTGAACTTTCTCTGTGCCTACTGCTCCATCTCAAATTACTTCCCTTCACTCTCCCCCCTGATTGTGCTACAAGCAGGTGACACTAGATAATGGATTTGAAAGTCACAGAAAGTCACAGCTGACTTGTTGAGTTCAGGACTCCCTTGCAGCTGTCTGGCATCTGCCACATGTTGTCTTGCATGGACCTGAGGAGGGGGCGGCAGGGCCAGCTGCCACCATCCTCCTTTCAATGCTCTGAAGCAAGTCCTGGCAGCCCCAGGGAAGTGGATTAGGGGAAAGACAGGTGTCTGTGACCATTAAGAACAACAAGGCTTTCTGTGTTGTTAAACTTGCTAGGTCTACTTTGTCCTGCTGGACTGTGGCAGCTCAGGACAGCTGGGTAATGCTTTGTTTTTTCCAAAAACTGTCCCTGTGAGTGATGGAGGCTCACACCCAAACACAAAATCTGCCCCATCTACAAAATGTGCTTGATCCCACAAGAAGAAAAAAAAAAAAGGAAAAGAAAAAACAAAAAAAGAAAAAAGAAAAAAGAAAAAGGAAAAAAGAAAAAAAAGCATTCAGTCATGTGGTTTTGACTGTATTCAGCTTACAGTGAACTGGTGCTTTCTAATTACCCCGATCAGTACCTGTAGCTTCCATTAGGAAGAGAAACCTCTCTGGTTTGTATGGTAGTGTTTGAGACCATTTTAACATGGTCTCTGCTGCTTCCAGCTTCATTTATCATGGTTGGGTGAATGTACTTGAAGGGTAGAGGGGCCCTATATAAAACCTCAGATTTCTGCATTTTGATTGCTAGATTGCATCTTGAAAGGTTTTATAGTCTGCAAACAGAAAGTGAGTACATGTCCTGGAATATGGCCTTAGACTGGAGAATTCATCTTTCCTTAGAGGCTTCCTACAGCAAATGATCACTGATGTTTCCTGAGTGCACAGAGTAACTCCAGTATCTCCTGTCTCTATCCTCACATATCTTAACATAAAACAGACAAACACACAACAACAACAACAACAAAAAAAAACACTGTCCAGGTGAGCACAACAAAATCTTGCTGAATTTGGATGTGTGCAGATTAGAGCCTCACTCCTTTGAGTAAGCAAGACTTCACAAGCTGCCCACCCAATCCAGAGCTGATGTGTGTGTCCTTTCAAGCCACAGCCTGAAGGACCACAGGGTGTGGGGAGAGGAGGCAGAAGCAAGAGCACCCTAGGAAGCAGGCAGTGTTTCCAACATGCTTGCTCTGGCTCAGGGCTTTGAAAAGGAGCTTTAAAAAGCCACACTGCCAGCACAGATGAATGTCACAGTGTGAAACAGATTGCTTTAGTCACCTTTTTGGCACGTAAACATCCAAACTCCCCCTCTCCCTTTATACAAAATAATATTGTTCATTAGGATCAGTAGATGATGTTTTTTCTTCCCTTTTTAGTAATCAGTAAAAGAAAAAATGCAATGTGAACGAATAAATAAATAAACAAATACTTAAATACAGCCTTCTAATTCCCAGTGTTGTGGCTTTTACACTATGAATCACTTTTACTTTTGCACAGAGATCTCAAGGGTCCAAGTCTCCCATGTTCCACGGGCATCTCTGATTTTAACTTGTGGTGTCTTCTGCTAGTGTGCCCCCACTAGATCTGTCTGTTACTGCCTCAGAAAAAGTTATCAGGAGCTTCTTTCTCCTCAAACCATGGCATTATGTCTGTGATATCTGGCTCATCAAAGGTCTGAATTCAAAATATTTATGCTACTGATAAAAAATCATTTTGTTGATTCACTGCCCAGCACATAAAATTAGTTGAAATTGAACTTTCTGAAAATAAAGCATTTGAATTTTTTTCACATCTATGCTGATGGCTATTATCTAGCTCTTACCAAATCTACACGCAAATTAAATGAATTGCTTAGAAAATAAAAGACTGTCAAAAAGCTGATCCTTGTGGAAAGGGTGGAAGAGCACTCTACAACATCTGTGTTGCCACTGAGCTCTACAGCAACTCCATGAAAACATTCTGTAGGCAGGTAAATATGTTCCTCACATGTTCCTGGCATTGTGTGATGTGTACACGGTGGCACTATGTAGAGGCAGGCCAAGCCTGAGAGCTTTGGCCAGTGTAGATGTCCTGGAGGATCTATAAAATTATGAATGTAATGAGCCAGGAAGGGTTCTTTGTCATTTCTTCCAATATGAGAGTTAGGGGGAGCCAAAATAGGGCTGGATTCAGCACAAAGGAGCCGAGCTCCATTAAGCAGGGAATGGTCATGGTGTGGAAGGGTACCAAGGTAATACATGGGCTGAAGGATTAATTCATGGAAATAATAAATTCATGGAAAACCCCAGAGGAACAGTTAGTACACAGAAACCATGACAGAATCAGGAGTTCTGGGAACAGAGGAGAGTTAGAAGCTTCAAGAAGGGTTCTAGAAGGAAGAGTCAAAGATGCTGGTCTTCCTCAGTTTATGCTGATGGCCCCACTACCAGGCAGGATATTAGGCTAGGTAGACCTCTGCTCTGGTCCAGAAATGCTCTTTTTATTTATACAGATGCAAAAGTACATAACCTATTTTGAAATAACAAGACATAGAATATTCCTTTGAAAAAATACCTTAGGAATATTTTTGAAGATGACAGAAGTGGCAGAGGATCTCAATTTTCCCACTTGCATATCTATTTATTACTTTTTTTATAGCTTTTTAATAAAATATTGCTCTTTCACTAACTTCTCACAAACTAGTAATGTGTTTAAATATCTGCAAAACAAAAGACCATCTCACCAGCTGTAGTGGTGTATCTGCAGTTCTAGGACGAGCATGGCCCTGCCCATTGTTGTGTAGCTTTAAACTGATTGTCTCTGAATTGTGACTCTTTGAGCAAATGGAGACTATCACAAAGGAAACAAATAACTGCAGAGGGAGAGTGGAGCAAACTTTCTAAAGTGTGTATATTTAGGCAATGAATAATGACATTGCTGGTGGGTCTATCATGAATTGGGACTGGCCTTTATCATGGGTGAGAAATTTTGTATAGGCCTTTAACATAAGTTGTAAGTAATCGGTAGTATATATACTTTTTTTAGGAATTGGATGGAGTAAGAAGGAAAATGCCATACAAAATGTAGGTAGAATGATTTCTAGAGGCAGTTTCTGCCTTTACAAGCTTTCCCACACACATTTTAGTACCTGTGACTCACCAGGTATGGAGGCTGATATTAATTGATAGTACCAATGCTTTCATGACTGCCCATTGAATTAGTGGCTCAGTGTTTGTGTGCTCAAAGGAAGATGTCATTGGTAACTGCTTCTAACTAAGTCCCACTAACTTTGGTGTGTGTAACTGCCCAATTACATAAGCAGCCTTTGTGATGGCTTATCTTTTGCTGGGCTCCCCAGCAAAAGAGGGACGTGGAGCTACTGGAGGGAGTTCACAGAAAGGCTACGAAGATAATGAGGAGACTGGAGCACCTGACATACTAGGACAGGCTGAGAGAGCTGGGCCTGTTTAGCCTGGAAAAGAGAAGACTGAGGGGAGACCTCATCAATGTGTATAAATATCTGAGGGGAGGGTGTAGAGAGAATGGAGCCAGTCTCTTTTCAGTTGCGCCCAGTGACAGGACGAGAGACAATGGGCACAAACTGAAGCATAGGATGTTCCAGCTGAATATGAGGGGGCATTTTACTGTGAGGGTGACAGAGTACTGGAACAGGTTGCCCACAGAGGTTGTGGAGCCTCCTTCTCTGGAGATATTCAAAACCCACCTGGCTGCCATCCTTTGCTCTAGGTGATCCTGCTTGGCAAGGAGGGTGGACTAGGTGATCTTCAGAAGCCCCTTCCAACCCTGTCCATTCTGCGATTTTATGGGAGAGCATTAGTAGTCCAGAGCAATGTTTT
Organism: Aythya marila; assembly: GCF_965140915.1. Classification (NCBI taxonomy): domain Eukaryota; kingdom Metazoa; phylum Chordata; class Aves; order Anseriformes; family Anatidae; genus Aythya; species Aythya marila. The sequence goes on along the minus strand of NC_139080.1, from coordinate 39,306,546 downwards.
CTTATCTCATGAGGCAATGAGTAACCAAGGTAGACTTGGCATGGTCTTCAAGAGTAGAATAACTTTCATAAGACAGATCAACAAGGTTAAAACCAGGAAGGATGACTTCCATTCTTAAGTCATGGCCTGTTGTATAAACAGTAGCACACGTGAATTTTTACAACAAGCACTGATCAGTGCGGTTAATTACTGTAACTGGCATAATGTCACAAGTTTGTAATTAACCTGGAGCACATTTTGTTGTCAACACACTTTATGTTGGCTCACAATAAAACAGGATAAATAATGGGAGAGCCATGATGTGTGTGTATATATATATATATATAAAACATATATTATTATATTTTATTATATATTATTATTGTACATACATTATAATAAAATATAACTCACATGTTGAATTTGTTTGCTGTCTAAATCATAAGAAACTGAAGGCAGAACACAATGTCGAACTTTTTTTTTTTTTTTTTTTTTTTTTTTTTTGAGCATGATTTCTATAAAAGTAACTGAGAATTGTGATAAATGGTATGTTATCATAGAATAATAGCATGGTATGCTTGAAGGGACCTTAAATATGACCTGGTTTCAACCCCTCTGCCATGGACAGGAACATATTCTACTAGAACAGGTTGCCCAAAATCCCATCCAACCTGGCCTTAACACTTTCAGACAGGGAATCCACAGCTTTGCACAATGTTTTCCAGTGTCTCATCACTCTCATTGTAAAATATTTCTTTCTTTTATCAAACATAAATCTCTCCTGTTTCAGTTTATAACCATTACTAATTGTTCTGTAACTACAGGTCCTGGTAAAAAGCTTTTCTTCATCTTTGTAAAAGCCACCTTTTATAAAATAATGAAAAACTTCAGTAAGATTTCCCCAGAACCTTCTCTTCTCCAGACTAAACAGCCCAATCTCTCTCAGTCTGTCTTCAGAGGAGAGGTGCTCCAGCCCTCTGATCATTCTCATGACCCTCCTCTGGACCTGCTCTAACAGGTCCACATCCTGGGGGGCCAGACTCCAGGTGGGGCCTCATGAAAATGGAGTAGAGCAGGGGGAGAATCACCTCCCTTGATGCAGACCAGGATATAATTGGCTTTCTGGGCTGCAAACACATATTGCCAACTTATGTCCAATTTGTCATCCGTGAATATCCCCAAACCATGCTCTTCAATTCATCACCCAAACTGTACTGATATTAGGGATTGCTCTGACCCAGCTGCAGCACCTTGTTGGCCTTACTGAACTTCAAAAGGTTCACATGATTCCACCTCTTAAGGCCTTTCTTCCCTCTTAAGGCCCTCCCTTCCTTCTGTTGTAGCAACTGCATTACTCAGTTTGGTGCTGTCCACAAGCCTGCAAGGGAGCACTCAATCCCATTGTCTATTTCAGTAATAAAATATTAAACAGTACTGGTCCCAGTACAGACCCTGAAAGTCACCACTCATTATAGGTTTCCATTTGGACATTGAGCCATTGATTGAAATTCTTTGTATATATATATCTTTGGATATATCCAACCAATTATTTATTTATCCATTGAATAAGCCATCCATCAAATCTATATCTCTCCAATGTAGAGGAAAGAGCGTTGTGGGGAACCATAACAAAGGCGTAACAGAAGTCCACCACTGGCAATATTGCACTTTCTCTGTACCTTGCACTTGTTTGATTTACTTACTGATAGTAGTAATTTAATTACCCTGAGAGACACAGAATCCAGTTGCATAGCCTTGTAATTGATATGAGTACATGAATGAGTTACTTTTTAGTGGTTACTGTAAAACAAACTAATAGAAAACTAAGAAAAACATTCCCCAATTGTAATGGGAAATTTGACCAAGTCAGAGCATGCTGATTAAACTTCTACTTATGGGAAACCATCTCAGTTCTCTAACTCTGAAAGAAGCTAGGAAGATAACAGATCATGTTAGTTTATTAATGTAGGTAGTGAAAACTGGAGGAGAAATATACCTATGTCATATGAAGTTTCATCTACAAAAATTGGATTTTATATAATCTTTCTCTCTTCTGCATTACATATTTAATTTGAATTACAATTTAATTTTGAATTTACAGCTTACTTCCAATGAAAAAGCAGCATGTCAGTATAAAAGTAACTTTTCAGAGGAGTATTAATTTAGATCAGTTTAAAACCCTCGCTGTGAAAATCATCTGATATACTGGTACTCTTTTCTTGGTTAATTGTCTAAGTCCATTGTTCTGTCTGAGCAAATGTTCTAGGTTTTATAACTAAAACACAGAACTACAAATTTGGAAGATTCTCCTCTTGCGCTCTATGATTTAATAAGCTCTCCTGTGAAACTTCTCCAGGTCTTTCAGTAATGAAATCTATTCATATTTCATCTTATTAAAAAGTAATCTGACTTTTTCATTGAAAATATATAACTCATATATTTTAGAATTAGATTATCAGGGCAAGAAAAAGAAACAAGAACCAAAGTGGAAGAACAGAAAACACTCTCTTAGAAGAGAGTAAGCTGAAAAGAAGGTAAGAGATGTTTATAATAGGTTCATCATTAATTTTAATCAAGTAGAACATTAAGGAAAAGAAAATCCACAAAAGAGCTGAGAATTTCTCAATTCTGTAGTACATTACTTTTATAGACATGAAACTAGTTTTCAATGGAGGAACATGTCCAAAACCAGAATAATGAAATGGTGCCCTGCCATCTGTGGGAAGATTCCCTTAAACCTTTACTGTCTGATCTGTTGACTCTTTGGGGCATGTGGTCACTTGCCTTGACATGGTCTGTTCTTCACAAAGGGTTTGACACTGAACTTGCTGAAAATGAAACACCTCATGTTTATGGTATTTGGTGAGAAGGAACAAGATTAGTCAAACATCTAATGGTTAAGTGTTTTGATGGGTGAGACTGTTCATGTGTATAAGGGCAAGCATGCACTTTGATGTTCACCTGATCCAAAGTCTCCACTTGTCATTTGCACAGCCTCTACTGCAAATTTTTGCTGGCTGCAGTTTGCTGGCTGTTTTTGTTGGTGGCTCTTTGTAGGCCACAAGAGCCTACATCTTCTGAAGTTTTAATTTCACACTCACAAAATCTCAGAAAAAAATATTATCATACTGTATGCTTTGATGAATTCCTAAAAAACACTGTGAAATAGTAATAGAAGATGAAGATACAATACAGCTTGATGTAGTTTTTTTCCATTTATGGGTCTCAAGGTAGTAATATTCGCATATAGCAGATGAGGTAACAAGAGTACAGAGAGTTGAAGTGTTCTATCTAAATTCACCCAACATGTTAGACCCGAGTCTCCTAAGTAGTAGCAGTCCCTTCTCCATGCAGCAGGCCAGAGTACTCTCAAATACATTCAAGGGGGCTCTTTAGACAAATAACCTAGCAGGATTTCTCAAAGACTGAAACAGAGCTTACTTCCATTTTTCTATCTTTTCCTATGAATTGTTTTATCTCACTTTTCTGCATTTTTTTTTAATTCAGTTTGTCTTTGAACTTCTCTTTCTGACTGAAGGTGAAGAGCAGAGCCCAAATGTCTGCTGGAAATTTGCTTACAAATTACAAAAAAACTACATTTTTATCTCACTGTGCTAAGTATGGATATGAGAAAGAGTAAGAAGCAATGAATTGTATTAAGGGGAGGGAAAAATAGTAGAAGTGATAACTCAGAGACATCCAGAACTTTTGGGAACTCAGAATCTGAAGTACTCTAAATTAATACAGAAAAAAAAAAAAAAGTCATCATCATCTCATTAATGTGTATAAGAAGCAACCGTTCTGAAATCTTAAGTTGGAGTTCCAATATATAAAATGTTTACATACATATTTTATCACTTGAAGCTTCAAGAATATATTTGTCTGAGGTCTATCCTTTCAAAGCAGATGCTATATTTGCATGATAGATAATCAATGATTTTAAGAGCACTGAATAGTGTGAAACTTAAGTTGCTAATTTAGCAATATTATTGTTGACTACCAATAAAAAGTATGGATGGAGAAAGAAGAGGTTTTTTTTTGTTTGTTTTGTTTTAATTGTCTGTGTCAAAATTGAAACAAATGTATATATCTTCTGATTTCTAAAATATATCATGCTATTGAGTTTTATTTGCAGTCCTGTCCTGTCCTGATCAGGATGTTAATATAGTAGAAGTAGAACTACATTTTTTCTGGCCTAGCTCGAAGAACTGAAGACCTTATTAATTCATGTGCTTTTGTAACACTTAAGGTTTCTTTGCTGATTTGAGGAGTTTGTGTAGTTCAAAAAAAAAATGCATTATTTTGACTTATGTCCTGTAGTACTGCTGCTGAGTTTGAAGAGTGGTTGTAATGTCAGCGAGGTAATGTCAGCTTATGTCAGGGTGTAATGTCAGCTTCACTGTTATCTCCGCTTGGTCTCTGGTTCCATTCTACAAAAGGGGCAAATGAAACCTGTGTCTTTTGAAAAGTTCAGAAAAACTTTTAAAAAAATTGATCATGTTCTGTTAGAAGTACAGGTATGCTGAAATTCCTCAATGGAAAAATCATTTGTGACTTACTAGAATACTCTCACATAATAATCACTAAGTGAGTTTGAAGTGCCTAAAACTGACCATGGTTGTTGCTGACATAGCTAAGGAAAAGGTTGTTTGCCAAACTGACTTAAAACAGCTACATTTGATGGGTACTGGTATGTGTCAGTATTAAAAGATCTGTGAGAGTATCATCCATGTTACTTATGTTTTCATTTATAGTAATGAAATTGAAGACTGCTTAGCATATGAATGATACTACAGAAATCAAAATATGGCTCATAAATATATGTTCATATGCCCAAGGAAGACATAAATGAAAATTCTGAATCTGAACATCATACAAATGTTAGTTAGGCTCAGATGGGGTAATGAACTTCATGTCTTTCCTTTGTATGACAAAAGTCTGATCTCATTTGCACAGTTTTTGAGAGTATGTTCTTTAGGGTCTGTATGATTTGCAGTGGTGAAAATACAATTAAGTTTCCTAGATCTAATATCTTGCATCTCTGAAAGATTTAGAACGTGCTCCAAACAATGACTAATTTAAATTCTGTGCTACTCTGTGTTAGAAGAAAGGATGATTTAATCATGTTTTACTGTCAGAACCTTATCAGAAGGCTTCAGAAAAAAAAAACTTTTTCTCTACACCACTGCTCAGTTTCTCCAACTTAAATGCATGTATTGTGTTTACATGAAGACAATGGAATATGTTCTTCATAATTAGAACAAGATGAAAACTAAAAGGAAAATTAAATCTCCAACAAAACCTCACTGACAGGAAAAAAGAAGAAAGAAAAAAGAAAAAAGAAAAGGGAAAAAAGGAAAAAGAAAAAAGAAAAGGGAAAAAAGGAAAAAGAAAAAGGAAAAAAAGGAAAAAGAAAAAAGAAAAAAGAAAAAAGAAAAAAGAAAAAAGAAAAAGAAAAAAGAAAAAAGAAAAAAGAAAAGGGAAAAAAGGAAAAAGAAAAAAGAAAAGGGAAAAAAGGAAAAAGAAAAAGGAAAAAAGGAAAAAGAAAAAAGATAAAGGAAAAAAGAAAAAAGGAAAGCAACAAGCCAACAAACAGGCCAAGGTTTGAAATGTTTTTTAAAGTAGCCTATGGAAGAGACTTGGTGCTTGACAGAAAAAAGAGATCCCCCAATTTTTGGATTTAGCTACTACATGAAGTTCAAAACTTAGGAAATATTTGGATTTCATGAATATTTTAGTGTCAGTTTCTTCACTAAAGTTGACAGGACTCATCAGCAGGTTTCAGTGCAGTCTGGGATTGTTCCAGTGCTGCCTCCCCACCTTCCTGCATCACTGTTGGACATCGAACCATTTTGGTGTAGCTCAACCCAAGGGAAAAAAAATAATCAAACAAACACAAAAGCATGGTCAGATGTAGTTTTGAATGCATTGCTGTTGTTAGAACATTTTAATGAAGAAGTCTTAGAAAGCTGGAATTCTGTCAGAAGACAGGCAAGGGTCTGTGCATTCAAATGACAGTTATCCTCTTCTGGTTATTTTTCTAAAACATGTTCCTGTGTTAACACCTACATGACCTCTCTGATTTTCCTGTTGAATTTGACTAACTGACTTCTGCATCTTGCCCTGGGGATTCAGCATAGAGGCTGCAGATTCCCTCCAGTGCTTGCCAGTATATCCATGTCCCTCCTACACCAGGAGCCCAGAATTGGACACACCACTCCAGGTGTGGTCTTGTCACCGAGTAGAGGGGAAGGACAACATCCCTCCACCTGCTGTTAATACTTTGCCTAATACAGCCCAGGATACCATTACCTTTTTTAGGGACAGGGGCACATTGCTGTCTCATAGTTCAACTTGGTGTCCACCAGGACCCCCAGGTCCTTTTCTGCAAGCCTGATTTCTAGCTGGCTGACCCTCAGCATGTACTGGCGTCTGGGGTTTTTCATCCCAATGTGCAGGACTTTGCACTTTTCCTTGTAAAACTTCATGAGGTTCTTGTCAGACCATTTCTCCAACCTGCTGAGGTCCCTCTCAATGGCAGAATGACTCTCTGGTGAGTCAGCCACTCTATTTTTTTTGCTGTTTCTAAGGAAAATGTCTGTTGGTTGTCCCTCTGCTTTTGAAATTAATGAGACCGTGATACTTCGCAGATTTTGTTGTAAATGGAGATCTTGCATTAACATATGATTAAATCTTCGTATTGCCATCTGCTGATAGCAGCTAAAACTGCAGCTTCACAAGAAGTGTTTTCATTGCCTGGAGTTTCTAACAACAAATGATAATTCATATAGTTTAACAAAGGCTCCATCCTTGTGTAGAGTGAAAGACCTAGAAGCTAGTGATATGACAACATGCATCAGCACTGCTTATTTTTCTAACTTTGCGCATTTTTACAGATTGAGTGATATGCTAGATATATGAAGACACTTTTGTGACACTTTTCATTATTGGGATGGTCAAAATATAACATAAATAAAAAAATAATAGTCTTCCATAATTTTTCAGAAGTTAGAAGTATTAAGTCAATTTATGTACTTTGACAGATATGCATGGAGAGCTCAAATTTATATGTGAATTTTGCACCAAATAGAAAAATATGTATATGATAACAAAACTAATATTCTCTCCCTGAATTTGAATCAATGGTCTTGGTTAGGAATGTGTGACACAGTATATCAGGCACAGAAAGTGGACAGTGAAGCCTCCAAAGCCTTAGGAAGAATTAGGAAACATTAGAAGAAAAATAAATGAAACCCCTCTCCATGCCTTGTGTTCAATCGCCTTGCCTCATTTTGCAGATGGCTCTAAAGCAGACACAGGATTTAGAGTACCAGGACCACCACTGGTATTAAACCTTTGATTATGGCATCATATCATGGCAATGCTAGAGTCAGAAGTGTGAGTCTGTTTTTTTCCAAGGATCTTATCTCAATAAATGATGACAGAAAGCTGCTGTGTTTATGGACAAGGTTGAGGGTACTCTGAAAAAGCTCTTCCAAGATTGCCTTTGTTTTTCAGCAATGGTTTAAGCCTATGCAATGAAAAGCTCACTGACAAGTCATAGCTTTAGAGTTTTCTGTAATTTATTCAGTAGCTGATGATCTGCATTTTGTCCAGCTCATATTAATTTGGAGACAGGCTTTTTAAAATTTTATCTTAACTTGTTCTGTGTATTTGATACAAGTATATTTATTTCCCTTATCAAATGAATTTTTGGATATTCTGAAGAGACCAGGAATAATGTAGGAGACCCAACCTGCAGTTGACTTACAAAAAATTAACATATTGTATGAGTTTGTCCAGGGCTGCCAAATAATAAAAGTTATTTCTGTTAAGCAGCTGCTCAGGTGATGAGCAGAGAATGAACTAATAGTATCAAAGTTTTTGCCAATGAAGGGATATTCACATATCAAAGACTGATACTATCATTGACACTACTTGGCTTCCACCATTTTAGTTCAATAACCTAAGGCTGAAAGTATATGGAAGTTAAAGTAGGTTTTCTTTACTGTAGAGTTCTCATAACAAACCTCAGTCAAATGGGTCTTATGAGAAATCTGCCATATCAGTAGTTGAAAAGATTCTAAATAGTGAGTTTCTGCTTTTTTTTTTTCTTTTTTTTTCCTTCATGAAAACATTTTTCTTGATGCCCAAATTGCCTTTTTATGTAGTTATACATATATTTTTATAGTGTCTACTGCAAGAAAAAGATTTGTTCTAGTACTAAACTTTTCCCAATCATCAAGGCTAGAAAAGACCTCTAAGATCATATAATCCAACTATATCACCCACTAACCCATGTCCCTAAGTTCTAGGTCCCACATTTCCATAAACACCCCCAGGAACGGTGATGCCACCACCTCCCTGAGCAACCTGTTCCAATGCCTGACTACTCTTTCTGAGAAGAAATGTTTCCAAATTTCCAACTTAGATCTCCCCTGGTACAACTTGAGGCCATTCCGTTTAGTCCTATTACTAGTTACCTGTGAGAAGAGTCCAACCCTTAGCTCCCCACAGCTTCCTTTCAGGTAGTTGTAGAGAGCAATAAGGTCTCCCCTGAGCCGCTTCTTCCCCAGACTAAACAACCCCAGTTTCCTCATCTGCATCTCATAAGACTTGTGTTCCAGGCCCTTTGCCAGCTCCTTAGCCCTTCCCTTGACACACTCAGGGGTTTCAATGTCCTTCTTGTACCGAGGGGCCCAAAACTGCACACAGTACTCAAGGTGCAGCCTCAGCAGAGCAGAGGGATGACCACCTCCCTGGTCCTGCTGGCTACACTATTCCTGATACAAGCCAGGATGCCATTGGCATTCTTGGCCACCTGGGCACACTGCCAGCTCATGTTCAGGTGAGCATCAATCAGCATCCCCAGATCCTTTTCCTCTGCATAGCTTTCCAGCCAATACTTCAAAAAATTTGTTGGTATTCTTCAGTTGTTTAACCTTATCCTCTTGGGATTCTTTTAGCTCCTAGGAGCAGGCACTGATCAAGTACATGGGCAGTGTTATGAATAATCTTTAACTTAGCAGATGAGGAATTTGTCACTGAGTTGACTACTAGTAGCACTGTTCTAGATTACTGCCCTTTGTTTTTATTATATCCACTTGATTTTACAGGCACTGTGAAGCAGAGAGGTATTAATAGACCTATTCCTTTTGCTGAATGTAACATGCCCTCAGTCATTCCACAGAATTTGCTTTTGTACCTCAGGGTTTTAGTATTTTGCTGAAGCTTCATATTCAAGGTTTTAAATTCTATCTCCTGATCATGAAGAAATAAGTTTCTGGTAGCTTTCAGTCTATGCTTTTCCCTACAGAAAAAGATGGGTTATTGTTAGTTTTATAGTGCTTACCACTTACCAAGTCAGCGGAGGAACCAGACTGGAGTACAAATCTGAGTTGGGGAATATGGAGGGCTTGTTTTGCTCTGATCCTAATGCTCCGAGAATATGCAATGGTCAAAGTCCACAGAGGGGAATGACTGAAGGTGATTACAACCTTTCCTATTCTTCTGGCATGCACAATGGTGAGGAGAACTTTGAGCTCTGCCACCTGTGCCTGCTAAATCCTTTGCAAACAAGCAGCCTGAAAAATGTAATGAAACTTTGTGTGGAAAGCAGACAAAACTGAATGCTACTTTCTTTGATGGAGTGTTATATAGTGTAGGGTGTTTATTGCAGATTGAGTACATTAAAGTGGATATAGCATTTAGGAGGACTTGGTATGTGTTTTACATGGGACATTGAAGGCTGTGAAATTTTAAATTCTGAGGATTTTAGTGCTCACAAGTGCATTCTGTCTAAAACAGTGCAGGCTAAGACTTCTGGTCATGCCTTTTAATCTCTTCAGCTGCACTTACTATAGTAATAAGTACTTCAAGGCCTGCAACAATCATGTAAGAAACAATGTTTTTTTTTTTTTTTTTTTTTTTTTTTTTTTTTTTTAATTCTCATCTCAGACAAAACATGCAATAAGGTTTCACTGAGGTGTAAATCTGGAGTGAAGCCATAGCTAGGCAGCAAGTACAATTATCTGAGCACTGTGTCCATTCATCAGCATAGCAAGTGCTGTGAGCAGTCAGAATAGCAGACAGTGCATGATATCAGATGTTGCTATTAAAGAAAACAGCTGTATTCATGTAGCCAGCCATTCATTTTAGGTAGGATAATGCTGAGATTATGATTCCAAGTAGAAAAGAGCATTATAATTAAAATAAATATACATACACGCACTTTCATATAAACTTCCAAATGCCTGTGGCTTCAAATTTTCAGACCTAATCTAAAAACCAGAATATATGTGATGGAACATCACAGATTCAGTGATCGAGAACAGTTCAGATAAGTTCCTTTAAACCATATATGCTACCCAAATTCCTTGTGATGTACAATGACAGACATGAAAATCTTTAAACATGGATTCTTCATGAGACTTCTAATGCTTTTCCTCTGAACCAGATAATCATATTTACCAGTAGAGCATAAAGCAGATAAGTAGAAATAAAAATACACCTTGCATTACTTTTCACTTAAATTCCAGGTTTTAAGTGAATCTTAAAAGACATTATTTCAGAAATGCCAGAAAAGCCTCAGGTAGCACCAGAAACAATACTTGAAAAGCTCATTTGGAATTTCATGAAGGTTCTTGACTTAGCTGTTAGATTTGCCTTTTCATTTGCTGCCCATAGACTTCTACCCAGGCAAGAATTTTTTTTTTTTTTTTTTTTTTTTTTTGAACTATGCTTACCAGTGTGACATCAGCACAAGGTTATTTGCCTTTCTGTTACAAGGTAGTGTCTAATCACTGTTCAGGAGCTGATCATGTTACTTTGGAAGTCAATAAGCAAAAGTGATGCAAGTCAACTTTTATTTTTTTTACACAAAATTAATTTATGATATTTGTCACCTGAAGGTGGCTGCCCAGCCAGGGACTCCTTGATGTCTCTGTCACTGCCCTGATCTTGCCCTGATGAAGGTTCATGCCCCTTGGGGCAGTTTTGACCCTCCTGGGGCTGCCCTCATCCTGCCCTGATCCCTCCTGGTGCGACCTCCTGCTGCTCCCAGACATGATCAGCGTAACCATTCACTGAGCTGTGAAAGGATGTGAGATAATGAGGATGTTAGGTACAGACTTACTATTAATGCAGTTCAGGCTCATCTGACTCATTTGGATGCAGCAGGTTAGGGAAGGGCTGACATAAGTATTGCATTACATAGAAAAAGGCCTCTTCAGTAGCACAGCTACAGTTCCATGATTTCTGCTTGCTTTCACACCCTCATCCAGAACTACCTGATTTTACCATATGATTCAGTAGAGCAGGATATGAATTTTGTGTACCTGAAAGTAAAAAATCCATGCTGAAAAGAGTCACCTTGGCAAAAAAGCTCTGCTAAAAGATCATTTATTGCCTTAAGTTTTAGTGTATATTTGGAAACCAATGGAAAATGCACCTTGAACCATGGAAAATCAACAAATAGAGCATTTAATCTTGTTAGAATCTGAGTGCAGCTGATGTGCAGCATTGTCAGGAAAGAAACTACAGTGATTATTTGATCATTAATGGGTTGTGGCACTGTATCTTAAATGTTAATTGCAAGCAAAATTGAACCTTGCAAATTAACTGAGGCACTAATATTTGTACCAAACATAATGATATCACTGTTCTTTAATGTCATCTTTTTTTCTTTTGGATATATTGATAGATCTTTTTAGATAGATTGATGGGCAGACAGCTATCAAATGGTCTATCAACTTAGTGATATGAATATGTGGACCAATACTTTTCACTTACTTTGCTGCAGGTTGTTCCATCAGTTTCAGATGTGGTAAAGGGATAATTAGTTTGATCTTCAACCTTTGTGTACCATGCATGCTTCAACATTTTGAATCTGTAGTAAGTGTCCCTGACATGGAGATACAGATTGGAACTATATTAAAAAAAAAAAAAAAAGGCATATTTGTTAACAGAACAAATTTGTTATGCTGAACAAATTCATTTAGGAACAGGCTAAGTTCTCCGAACCTGTCTGTACCAGGTGTATTTTTGTCATCTATTACATATTAAAACCACTCAGTATTCAGATTGTATAGCTATTATATAAAGACAGACTATATTAAAAGCATTTTTTGCAATATTGGTGTGCTGTAAAACTGAACATGCTGTCTATGCAGTCATTTATTTGTGCTATGTGTTCAGTCATTCACTTATGCTATTCATTTATGTGCTAGAGTAGCAGCAGAATGGTACCAGATTAAATTGCTACAGTTTGTCCTCAATACCTGCTTAACACTTGGTCTCCGAGGGTAAGCAGAAACATAGGATGTAGCTGCATGCTATCTTATCTCCAGTGGCAAGGCTGCTTTCAAATGCTTGCATCCTATTTCTGCTGCTGACCTTTCCCACATCATGTCACAATTTGTTTCCTCATTCTGTGCTGTCACAATTGTTTGTGGAACTGTGATATATCTTATCTATAGATAAGAGCTCTGCACTAAGCTATCTTAATAAAACAGTGACTTAGTCACTAACACTAAATAATGGGCAGCCCCCATTTTAAAGGTACACCAGAGAGGGCAGGAAGCAGTGGAACCAGTTTGGAACCAGTCTCTTTTCAGTTGTGCCCAGAAAGAAGACGAGAGTCAATGGACACAAACGGACATGCAGGAAGTTCCACCTGAATATGAGAGGGTACTTCTTTACTGTGAGGGTAACAGAGCACTGGAACAGGTTGCCCACAGAGGTTGTGGAGTCTCTTTCTCTGAAGATATTCAAAACCCACCTGGATGTCATCCTGCGTGATGTGCTCTGGGTGACCCTGCTGGGCAGATGATCTCCAGAGGTCCCTTCCAACCTCAGCCACTCTGTGATTCTGTGATTCTGTGATTTTGTGAACTCTTGGAAACACAGACTCCTGCATTTACAAAAGTAAACCACAGATAGGACTGGATTTGGCTTGTCTACACTAAGAAGTTGCATTGTGGTATAATGTGGACCTTGAGAAAAAAAAAATAAGGTGTGTGCAATTCATCTATATCATACTGAATATAGATGTGGCCCAGAGACCACATTCAGGCTACATTTATATCTGCAATCCTTTTAGTTCTTTTTGAATACTACCATCACATTTTTTGGTATTAATATAACATTTTTTATTGGCAATGATTAATAAATTAACACTCAATATATGTCTTTCTTCATATATCAAGGATTTCCCAGTGTAGTTAATAAACTAAAGTGAGCTATTATTAACTTGAATTTCTGAAGAAGACAGGCAGCTTCATTAAGAAGCTCCCAATTTGACTACAACTGCCAAACATGTTAGAGTTCTTTCACTGCTTCTTTTTACAAGTCATTGCAGAATCATAAACTTGAATGTTATATTAATTATTCCTCCTGAGATGTTCTTTTTATTAAAGAAGTAGTGAAATGGATTTTTAGAATGTAATTATTCATTATGTGAGTTCTTAAAATCATAACTTATTGAGCATGGTCTAACTTTGTATTTACAGAGATGATATGAATTTTTCCCTGTATTTATTAATTTATTTTGAATTATAAGCCATTCCCAGGTATATAAAAGCATAGAAACTGGGTTTTTGTTTAATAAGTAATATGAGTTTTCAGTAAAGGAAGCACAAAATAGTTCATAAAACATGTTTTGTAGATAAAAGAGTATCTCCCAACTTGCATGAAAATAAATGCCTGTTGTATATGTGTATATAATCTTTTTGGGCATATTTGAAGCATAGAATGTCAATATTGTAACAGAAACAGGACTGGACACCTGGCTATATTTTTGTCTGTAAAGTGAATTTCAAGTCAGACCAAAAAACCACTCCCAAATATTTTCGAAATATCAAAATTCCCAATAAGAAAATTTGGAAATGAAAGTAAGGCACCCAGAATCACTGGATATACATAAAAAATAAACTTTCTTCAGGCATTTGAGTGACAGCTCCAAAGAAAAACAAAGAAAAATATAACAGTATGGATAAGAGGATCCAGAACACATTCCAGAGCATTTCAAGAAGTATATTGTTCAAATCCTTACCAATTTTTTTTTTTTTATTTTTTATTTTTTTTCAGGCTGGGTCACGCTGAGGGATTCTAGTAGTTAAATACACAGCAATAATTGCATTTTATATTAATTAATTTTTAACTTGAGCTTTTTCTTATAGCATGTTTTTTCTAATATTTTACTTCCAATCCTGACTTCTGTCTTAAAATGTATGCTCTGTCTTAAAATGTATGCTCTGTTTCACCGTTAACCTTGTCCAATGTTGTAAATGCAAAGTGAATTAGGGTAGAGCTGTTACTACAGACATAACACACAATATTTGCATAAATACAGAAGTAAGGAATTTTAAGGGAACTGCCACCTCCAGTGAAGCAAATATAAACCAGCAGATATATCATTGTCAGGCTTCTTTTGCTAAGGTATGTTAAATCAGTGTTACGGTGCTTTCGTTTGTTAAAGCTATTTAAATGCCATTTAAATGTAACTCTAAGATAATAGCTGTCTTTCATGAGAAAAAAATAAAAATCCTCTACATACAACACAGTAGAAATGTAGACCTGTATTCACCTAAGTGTCCTTGTGAGGACACCATGCAACATCCTTGTACAGTAGGGCACTTAAGCGTTTAAACATTAGTATTAGTCATAGATAAGTACATTGTGGGAAATTTTTATTTTTTTCGCTAACAATTGTAAAGAAGGTGAACAACTTCCATTCTTTTGACCCTAGCTTGCAAACCCTAAGTAGTAAACTAAACATTCATGAAAGATTAATTACTTAGGAAATTAGTATCTTCTTATATTTCAGTCGGTGAAACTTCACCAGTGCCATCCATTCAGTGACAGACAGGAGGACGATGTTGAATTTATCGTGAACCACTCAACCTTCAGACAATCTCCTATTTAGGTAGCAGCTGGAGCAGACCTGAGAAATAAGTCACAATGCCTAAACATGAAAACCCAACAAACATTGAAGGAAATGGTAATTACAACTATGATTATACATCTTAAACTTTTATTTTTCTGCATGTAGCTCAACAATGTGCAAATTTTGTCTTCTTGTCATTCCATTTGATATAAATTTTCCTTTATTTTAATATATCTTTTGTTCAGAAATGTATTTTAGTTGGTTGTTGAAAGCAACTTTGCTGTAAGTTTGCTAGCTATAGGATATCTGTGTGGTTCTCTACTAGTTCATAAATCAAAAGCATGCAACCACAGCCCTATTACCTGTTGTACTTTATGAGGATCCTGAGGAAAATTAAGATATTATGTGGCCTCTGTAAGGTGCAATACTTTTCCATTGCTTATTGCTTTCAGTATTTAGTAGTAAATTCTATCATATTCTTCATAGTAGCATAAATGCTTCATGAACCATTAACAATATTTCTGCACTGATACATCTCTGTTCTGGATGCTAGTAAATGATTTCTAGGATTATAAATAATGACATTTCTTGTTCTGGCAAAATGCAAAACAACAGTATTATATGAACTGTATGTATGATATGAACAATATTGCTATTACCAAAATATTGATATTTTTGATTTGTGACAAACATGAAATTAATAATCTTCATCACAGAAGGAAATTTTCGGGTATATTATTCTGAAATGGTTTCTGAATGTATTAATTCTTGTTAAGCCTCGCTAAGTACCAAGGCTGTTACTATGAAAAAGTGTTTCTGTGTTTTTTAATCCATATTTATAATGTAAAATAATAGTTAGAGTAATAGTAATCGCTTCTGTTGAAAATATCATAAGGGATTGCTTAACATTCTAGCAGAATATAATCCTTAGTGCATTTTAGTGTTGATAAAATTTTCTTTCCTCTTGTTTGAACATCTTCATCCCTCCCTACCTCCTTCCCTCTTCTTTTCCTACAAATATTGATACTGATAAATTTATTTTTTAATAAGTACATGCTATTGGATCTCATTTTAGCATGAGGGAAACACACAATTTAATGTAGCATATGTAGAATTTTATCTGAATAAGAAGAAAATGGGCATGATCATAGAACATACATGTTTTTATTAACATTTCTAATGAATGATTTCTTATGTTATCAAGGTCCTAAGTTTTCTGTAATCATCTGCCTTCTAGTCTCATATATTGGACTGAGTCTTCTGACTACAATTAGTCAGCACAGAGCTCAGACACTAAACTTTTTACAATTTTGGTACAGTATCTTTTGCTTCATCATTGCTGACAGTTTTGAGGAGTATTTTTTCAAAGATTGGACTGCAGAAGAGTTGCAGAAATACAGTTTAAGGCCACAGATCTTTTATTTTTATATATTCTGATCTAGTGAAGCCTTTCTTCTTGTTTCATTGCATGTTTTCTACAAAATCTGGAATGGTAGAAGTTGTATGGTCTATTTCACTAAGATCATGAACGTGAATTAACTCTCCTAGGCTTCCCATAAAGAAAATGACTTAGGGCGCAAATCTTCAGAGTGGTTGTTTAAAAGAGATCAAAAGAAAAGAGCCTATAACAACAATAAAATCGGGATAAAAATGTCAGTTGTAGATACTTAGACTATCTTAGGAGAGCTATTTCCCCACAAGATAGTAAAAAATGCAGCTGGGCTAAGATCAACCAAGAATGCTACATTTGTAGCTTGAACATAGGCTGTATCTTTTTTTTTATATTTATATATAAACTTTTGTTCCTCCCATGTTAACACCACTATGAGTGAATGAGAATAAGCTAAATAAATCACATTTCAAACCTGAAAAGGTCAGATTGGTATGATTTACTGTCATCTCAAGCTTTCTAGAATGCATTGGACATTTAATATTCTGATCCTAATTTTTGCAGTAAAAACTGCAATGAAAATGAAAAATTGCCCACCATCAAGCTAACTGTGTGTTGAAGAGAAAATGCAAATGCAGCTTCTCCCTGTTGCTTTATTACAGTTAGCAATGGGTTTGAAAGCTTGTCAGAGCTTGGGTAGGCCAAGCACTACATGTTTAGGTGTCTGTTTAGTAAACGGAGTGTGAATCCACAGAGACAGTGGAATAGGCAATGGCCTGTAAAATATTATCTATGCTTTCATGAAGGGGCTGAAATTCTGAGGAGTTCCTTGTGGAATTATCTTTCTCCTCTGCCTTTTGTGAGAAACAACACTCATACCTTGGGGTGTGTAAATACACCCTGGAAGGAAACTGGAAAAGGAGACTGTAATCAGATGGAATCCTCACTGTTATCCCCAGTGCCTGCTGGATCTGCCATGGCTTAGTCTGTTGTTTTAGCAGAATATTTAGCAGACGTGTCATTTTTTCTTACCAGTGGAAAACCAATGATCAATTTATGGATGTGAATTGAAATTAAATAATATTTCTCCTACATTTGTTCCATGTAGTAATTTTCAAATATTGACTAGGCTATGATTTTGGGCAAATTCTCTTTAGTAGCACAGAGGAAAAGCATATTGCCCCCTCTAGCAACGTCTTGAACCTCTTTTGCTGTAGCGGTCTGCAGGCTACAGCAGGCCACTAATTCTTAAGGGACATATTGGTGCCTTCATGACATCATAGTACAAATATTCTGGCTAGTTTAGTATTTACATCATTGCCAGTTTAGGTGCGGAAGAATAAGCACTTTATTTGCTTGTGTGAGTGTAACTGAATATGAATGATTTTACTTCATAAATTTATAGCTAATGCTTAACAGGTTATATAAATATATATTTAAGTTGCAACTATTATTTCTGTTCATAGGAACTAAAAAATGCAACACTAACTTGGAAAACCACAAAAAAGTATGGTCTCAAATATCAGTAGTTCTACTAATCCCAGAAATGAAATTCTTATTTATTATTTTTGTTTTTCAATTTATATTTCAATGATAATAATAATCTAGGACACATTCAAGGGCAGCTATGAAGGTGTTCTTTCCATTATTATGGCTATGAAATTATTTTTTCTTCTTTAATGAAATTACCAGAAAGCTGAGAGAGGAGATGAATTCTGAAACACTGAAGGCCAGGAAAGTTATTTTCAGTGATGGGTTTTAGCCTTTGCCCATGTAGGACACTTTGTATGAGCTGTGTATCTGACGTTTAGCTTATTCAAGGTGAAATTCTCTCTACTGCATTTCTGAAGTCATCCTGTAACCTTCAGTTTAAATTTTAGTATTTAGCTATATGCAGTGCATAGCTAGTATCTTTTTTTGCTTCCAAGAATTAAGAATATAAATAGAAGGCTTTGGGTTTTTACAGATCAGTTTGAATCTCTAAACAGCTCAATAAATAATCTCACATCTTCTAGAACCATCAAAGGTCACTTTGATGGTTCTGATATTTAATGAAAAATAATTTAATGAAAAAAACAACTGGAAACTGGCCAAACAAAACCTATGCAGTCCCACTCTGTTTCTATTTGTTTGCTTTTGGTACTTTGTTTACCTAATGATAATTTCTCAGAATAGTATTCTGAATCTAGATAACATAAAAATGTATCTCATTATGAAACATGGAAAATTTTTATTTAGGATAGGGACTGGGGAGAGGAGCAATCTTTAGCCTAGTTGTTAGAGTCAAGCAGAACATCATTAAAAAGGCATAAATTTAAGACATTTTGGAAAGATATAAATAATCTACTTGGCTTATATATATATATATATATATATCACATTTATTTTCACTAAAGCTGAGGAGAAAGCAATTTTGAGCCATCAGGTTTGTATGTAAAAGTTGTGCAAAGGAGGCCATAAATCTGGAAATAAAACTACAATGTTAATTCTGCATCATATTCATAGTGCAGGTCTGAAAACAAAAGTACAGGAAAAAATATATTTATTAGACAAGAAAGAAATAATCAGATTTTTGGATTTGGGACTTGGGACACCTACTCTGTTTTTTCATAGAAGATAAAATTTTATGCTTCTATATCTGGAACAGGGTCAATGATGGAAAGAAATTACATGCGTGAGGATTTGGAATACTCCTATGCTTTCTTTCCTTAGATCACTTTTAAACTTTTCTATTTCTCCCAAACTCTCCAGGTTACTCTGGAAATGTAATTACGTGTCAGCAGCCTTAAGTTCTTGGTATCAGAGTTGTCATATTTTTTTTAAATCTCAGCTTTCCCAATGCTCTTCTATTCCATCAGCTCTGGATCTTGTTTTTTGAGGAGATGTTGCAGTATAAGAAAAAAAAAATCAGATTTTTTTTTTTTTTTTTTTTAATAGCACAAGAGCACAAAGATGTTAGGAAAAAATTCTCCTTGTCAGTTCTGGAAAAGCAGAGGGACTTAGGCCAAAGTCTTTGCAGATAACTAGTTCTTCATTGTTGAACATCTGTATTTCCATTAATAACTTTTTCTTTTTTTTTTTACAAATCATGGTGGAGATCTGTTAACCTTCCTTTTCTCCTTCTGTCTGTGCAAGTTACATTTACCTGGTATTTCAAGTGTGGGACTGGGCTCTTATTCAAGCATAGATCTTGTTTGTATGTAAACCTTTTCCTGGGGACATATAAAAAGTTTGTGTGACCACATGAAAGATGGAATAATAGGGTGAAACATGTATTCAGTGTCAAGTTTTACCACATTTTTGTGTTCCAGAAGGGGAACTGGATTTGTGGCAAAAGTGTACTGTAGTAAGTCATAGGTGCCCTACATCTCAGTGGTGGGAAAGTCATTCATGGGGACAGCAAGTATGTCAGGCTTTATATTGCAGGCAACATCCACTCTGACCCCACTGCTCCAGTCCCCTCCTCCTATGCCCAGCACTGGGTAAGCTGTTTTCTCCACTGCTTAGAAATACACAAAGAGTATGAGCTTTCAATTGTTAAAGTCTCAAATCCTAGATAATTAACTCTGTACTATTTCACTCTTCTGCTGTAGACTTTTGTTGAATTCGTGGTATGTTATTTCTGGTGTGTTTGATAGTTATTTTTAGTGATATTTTTCCTCACAGAATGTTCTGAGACACAGTTGTATTTATGTGATTAGAAATAATATTACGAGAATACATGCAAATACCTAGAAATAGATAATATATATCTCTTGCTATTCTTTTTGACTGAGACTTCACGTGCATTTGTTATCTCATATGACCTTATATGGTTGTTTCTGTATTTTGGGCACCTGGTTTATTAGCTGTCTAGGCTAACACCTTTCTGGCACTGGAAAAAAATAAATCCATTCTTAATTCCTTGCAGATCACTGCATATGATCAAATATGATCAAATTCATTGTATTAATAATTAATTAATACAAATTAAATTTGTAACTTAGAATAGACAACCAGTCAATTTTGAATCATATTTGAACATTTTTGAATCATATACAAATCATTTTTTTAAATTATTATTATTATTTATTTTTTTCCAAGGCATGCGAACATAGAATTGCTCTTACTAGCAATTGGTTTTTAGTAGTAGCAGTGTGGGCAACGATATTACAAAGGGACATATTTTTTGGGTTAGTTCCAAGCATCATTATCACCCCCACACTGATAAAATAAGGTAACTTTATTGGCATAAAACAAAACAAAACAAATTAAATCCAACCCCTACTCTGCTACATGACCACTTCATAGCAAAGACTTCTATAGTTTTATAAATTTTGTTCTGTGCTCAATTTCCTCACCAGCCAACATGTCGATATTTTGAGCTCCTCCTGAGCTGTATGCTGACATTTGTCATTTTGTCTCTGGCTTGAGCCCAGTCTACCTTTCTTTAGCCTAGCCGGCATATACGTGTCTAAACATAAATAAGATTTTAAGTGAGATGACAGCTTATTCAAATTACACCTTTTACACCTTTGTTGCCTTTAGTCTAGAAAGGTAATAAAGTTTCCCTTAAACTACCAGGGAAAAATAAGTAAACAAAAAAAATAAAACAGGAAATAATTGGCTTTCCTAGAACATAAGGAGTTAGAGACTATAGTTTCAGATATACCTAATAATATCTGTATAATTAGGGCCAGATGCAGTATTCTGGAAGAAGTAACAGCTGATAAATAGTTTGTGCTGAGGTCACATAAATTCACATTATTTGACTCAAAGCCTCATTACCTGAAATGAGCCCTGTGAGTGCTAATAATGTGAAGAAATGAGGTCTCTTCTGGAACATTGTGTAATTCTAGAGAGCACTGTATTGAGACTTGCTTTCAACCAAGGTTTTCCTGAGTTTTTGATAAGTAGGATCACATGAAGATCTGGTTAAAAAAGAAGAAAAGTTATAGACCTAAAAGAATCCTACATAGTGATTATTTTTTGCCTACATCAAAGACTATACATTTCTACTTTAATAAGCAAGAGAATCAAAAATGCTCTTCAATTTTCATACAGAATGGCAATGCACTACCTTCAGAATGCCTCTCTACTGTTTCTCTGTGCTGTGTTTTGTGGAAGAACACTTAAATTTATTGCTAAACTGCATTTGGATTTAGTGTCACCATGAAATGTAATTTGTGTATAGTTGAAGTACTTCTCTGGTTATTCAGTAAGAAACAGTTTGCCACAAGCAACTAAAGTGCTGAGTTATGAGCTGCCTAGCCTCTTGCTTTCCTTTTTGAGAAACATTACACTCTTAATGATCTGACATAGCTTTCTAATAATAATACTGTTGAATAAATTTATAATTATTTATCTCTCATTACTCAAATATCTACCCAGTTAACAAGATTGTTCTTTGCATGATGTGAGAAAAATCCCCAAACATAAAAAGTTGATTATTGATACATGTTGTCTGAATTACAGGAATAGCTATAGTGTGGGTACGTAGCTGGGTATGAATGCACAAATGTATGAATGTACGAATGCACATATATGTGTTATTCAGGACAGACCTCAGATAATACAGATGTTAAAGGTCCTTCATACCCTTCCTCAGTGACTTTGCTTCTCCTAACACCAACAGCTATTACAGCTGCCACAATGATTTCTAGTTCTACCTTGAGCTTTAGAGTTTCTAGTAACATGGATCATGACAAAGAGTGCAGTGTATTCAATGAAATTAGAGGATCTGGTGTGTTGTGTGGCTTCTATCTTTTAAAAATAAACTATAGTGCAATGCTTTCTGCATCACATCCCAAGACCTGGGAGAGATCTCTGTCTGTGAATGCAGCAGAAAGACAAATCCCCAACATTCTTTATTGTGCAGGTCTGACTGAATTTTGATGGATGCAGTACAGGGAAGGCTGAGGTGTTTTTTGAATGAATGTCAGCAAAGTGCATGACAGTGAGCCTCTAGCAAACTCACAGTAATTGTCTACTTAAAAATAAAACGTAAAAGTAATAGAACAAAGTGGTGTTTTTTGGGTGGTGGTGGTGGTGAAGTTTTGATTTGTTTTATTTTATTTTAAAAGTGCAATATCAGAAACAAAATGGGCATGTTTTATATCTTTAGGTGAGCATGAGACTGCGGAGGCAGGAATGGTCTGAAGTTCACTTTGGAGTTATAATTTTAATTTTTTAAAGAAATCATTTTTTGAAGATGGACTTTGCATGACTCTTTGGCATGCATGTAGTACCCTTCTTCTAGCTGCATGATTCCATTCTATTCTTTTGTTGTTTGTTTGTTTGTTTTTTTCCTTAATTGCTTAAAAAAACTTGTTATCACTTGTGTGCCTGAACAATTCTGTGAAAAAAAAGAAAGAAACACACAGGAATCACTATTCACATACACTCTCCTCTAACAACATTCCTAGTACTTTCTTCAAGCAGCCTGAAATCTATTAGTTTAACATATCATTTTGCCTGAAATATTGGATTCAGACTAACACATTTGTTACCCTTATGCTATAAAAATTAACTAAACCCCAACAGCTACATTCTGCTTTCTTTAATCCTGTGTTTCATAGTCCATCGTTACTTTCACGACTATGTCAATATGATGTTAATTCCAGCATGATGCACTTTCACTGCTAATGCACGTTTTGGTATATGTGATAAACCTATAACTGTTTTCTTATTGTATATACTCATCAGAATTTCCAGTGAGGCCAATCTTGTATCATTAAGTACTTCCCTGGGATTTTCTGTTTGGCTAGAGGGAATCAGCAAAAGCATTAATTGCAAATAAAAGACCATGCCCTATTGTTACATGCAAAGTATCTCTTCAGAGTTGCCTGTCATCATCTTTGCAGTCTTTCAATAGCAACATAATGATCTTTGTCAAATGAAGATCTAGTTACTGTCAGCAACAGAAGGCATATGTCCAGAGAGAACAAAGGAGCACTTATTTTCACATTCCACTGATGATATTGTGATAACGTTTTTGTATAGTTAAAAAAAAAAAAAAAAAAAAAAAAAAAAAAAGTGTGCAGATGCTGGGGAATTGATAGAAATTGCAATTTCAATTAAATGTTTTGTAGAGGGAACATAAATCCCTACATATGTCCTATTTTTAAAATGTCTGTCAAATTTTGGATAAAAGTACTTTGTACATTATTGTATGCAGTGAAACAAGACACAAGATTCCTTCTTGTTTGCAGCCTTATGTATTTTACTGTTCTTTGGTACTGGGTAGGACTAAGTTGTGCCTGACAGCTACAATAGTCCCTTGATAAATCTGTGTGTATATAAATTTTCAGTGAATCTCTTGTGGGTTAATAAAATCCATGAAAGTAACAAGGGAATGAGTGGAATGAGTGGAAAGAAAAGCTCAGGAGAATTATGGATGAGTACAACAAAGATAATTGTAGTTTCCTCTTGACTGAAAAATACAGCATAAAGATTATGACATGTCACCTGTCTCGTCTGTACAAAGAGGAAGGTAGACAACATATGTCTGAAAATACATGCTATGTATGAGCCTAATGACAGCTGCCATTCAAGGTAATATTTCTTAGTCATTAATCCCTTACTACCATGTATCTTTCAATATTACATTGGCATGTCTCAAGTGATGTCCAACATCTACAAACTGCAACAAGGATACCTGAAAGAGAGCCTATTAGCTCTCAGGTATTAGTTAGACTGCTTCCGAAGAAACATTGCTGACAAACAATACTAACAGTTTCAGTGGTGACATGGTATGTAATATGTTCATATCAATATTTCCAGAGAATGCTTTATGTAAGTATTTCAGAAGAACATGTCATGAATATACAGTATGATGATGGATATAATGCACATGAAAGAAGGGATTGTTTTTCTTTTCCATATGTACATAATCCTCATCTCAGTGTGTACAAGGTAAATGAACTGGATTATTTCCTGGTTATTGATGGGAAGCAGAAGCAACACCTCTTATTGCACTTATGGAGAGCACACAAGGAAGAGATCCACTCCAAATTAAAAATATCTCTATGTAGAAATACTGGCTTCTCTGAACAGGATCTCCCTCTAGAATCTCCAAAGTTTTCATCAACTCTTGAGGGGCAAAGGAGTACTGTGGTAGAGCATAAAAGAGAGCTGTGGTGCTTTTGAGAACTTTTGTCAGATGCTTAGAGATTTGTTTACTAGAACTGAAGATCTGGGAGTAGGTTTCCTTTTCCTCTGGGATTGTGCTCTCTTCAGCGATGCTCTAACTATGAAGCTTCATGCCCTCCAGTCAGTCAAATCAGAAAATGACTCTTTTAATCTTCTTTATTCTCAGCCAGTGCTTACCTTTCACATCTTCAAGAAAATATGAGAATTGCCGGAGAATCATATTAATACTCCTCTTTTCTTCTTCCAATTTCAGGGTGCTGCTTGCTGTTTCTGTTTTAGGGTCCTGCTGTCCTATATATTTCCTCTGTGAGAGAAAGTTTTTTTATGTCATCACTTTCAGACTTACCTAATCTACTAGGTAAGTCTAATATCACTCTTCTAGGTGCTTCAGCACCTAGGAGTGCTGAAAGAAAGAATAACTGTTATTTTCTGTCTTTATCTTATTTCTTGAAAGCTATTCTCCACATTCCAAACAGCTGGGTTTGTCAAATGTTGTAAGGGTGCACAATGTGTCAAATGCTAACAATTGGCTAAAGCTCCTGAATTTCTAGTGACTAATCTACATTTTACATGCACTGGCCTTTGTTTCCATTCCACAGATGGCAGTGATGTTGACAATGAGGAAGGCAGTGTAGCTGAGAATGAAGAAAATGTCAAAGGAACAGGTTAGTGGGTGTGGATAACTTTGAGGCCACACTCAGGTATTTTTGATTATCTATATGAAACAAGCAAGACGGAACATCTCCCTCTAACATACTGCCTTCTCTCATGCTTTTGTTTCTGTCATAGTTAAAGAGGTGAAGAGAGCAACACCGAGAACCAGAAGGGGACATGCTAGAGGGAGAGCCAGATGTGGTGGTGAGGAGGATGGAGATGATGAAGATGAACCAAGGAGACCTGGGCATCGCAGGCACAGAAACCGGAGAGGACGGGGACGGGCAGGTGGAAATGAGGGCAGTGATTCTGATGGGGATCCTGCAAAAGTGAAGAAGAACAAAGCAAATCAGAAATCCAAGGAAGATGGTGAAGAAGAAGAAGATGGTAAAGGTGATAAAAGTGGGAAAGGCAAAAATGAGAAGAAACAGGACAAAAAGGCTGATAAGAAAGGAAAAAAAGAGAAGGCCAACAAGAAGAAAAAAGACAAAAAAAAATCAGGATCTGGGTAATTCAGTGAATTATTATTTTTTAATATAAATCAATTATCTTATGTAAATCCTGATTTCATTTATAGCCGTGAAATATCAAGTGTTAGTATGATTCCCTTATTCATTAGAACACAATCGGAACTGGAGACTCAAGTCCACTATAGTGGAACATGGTGAGGAGGCTGTCACAGGTACAGGGTGGAACATGGGGAAATGACCAACCAGACCCTTCTGGTAGCCTGAGGATTAGAGACAAATCTGTTTGGTCAGAACAGGAACTTGAGCAAGGGTCCCCTAACTGTTGTAAAATGTCCCAAGCTCTTGAGCTGTTCTCTGGAGTGACAGAGGAGGGGAATAAATGACAACGAGTTGAAAAGAAGCGAGATCTCTACTGCTTTTTCCTAAAACAAAAAAACAAGCAAAAGCTACAACAACAAAACAAAAGACAAAACATAAAGCTCCTAAACTCAAAGCTGATAACCCTTCCAAACTCCAGAGTCTAGCTTTATTTCTAGTGCAGAACTCCTGTCTTGACACTGTTCAGAAAATTAATTTCTTGTTTCTCAGCCATGTTCAAGTCAGCTTTTCTAGGAGACTGATGCCAAAACAAAGCTCAGAGCCAAGAACTGAGATGGGACTTTCTAAAGTTCCAAGTCTCATGGTTACATGGTTACTCCCATTGAAATATTATCAGTAACTTTTCCAAAGCATTTAATGCAACCTGGAGTCTTTGCACTGGCACAGAGAACTCCTGAAAATTCTTTCTATTTTATATCTGTCATCCTGGTGTTTTCTTGCATCCTGTGGTGTTTTTTTTTTTTTTTTTTTTTTTTTTTTTTTTTTTTTCTCCATATTATTGAGAGTAAATAGCCCCTGGGAATAGTGTACAATGAAGAAAATGGAGCTAGATATGCTTATCTCAGTGGAGAGGGACAGAAATTCCCCTTCTCTCATTCAATATTTCTTACACCGTGTTCCCAAATGAATCCCTGGAGAGCACAAGAGGAGTCAAAAGAAGAACAAAATACAGTAAGACATGCTGAGGTATTTAATTTCTTCATGATTCCATTTCAGTATACATCTACCTCATTTCCTTTCCCCGTGAGAATGACTAACATTTTCCTTAGTGATGACTATTCACTGTTAAGCCAATTATATTCCAGTGCGTTTTCCTCTACTCATATAAGCAACAGATCTGAATCTGCCAATCCACATTCCTTTGCTTATTGCCAATAATCTATTGTAAATATTTACTGAGCACTAATTTAAAGAGACCACTAAAAGTATGAAAAATTGAATGAGGGCATAATGCTTTTCATTGTCTTACAAAGTTCCAACTATTAAAATGCATAGGCTAAATATTTTGAAATCGCTACCCAGCTCAGGACATTGCTCTTGATGTAGAAATCACAACACTTGAGGAAAAACTGATGATGCTTTGGAAGATAATTTGAAAACATTATATTTTTAGACATTTAGGGGACTAGCTGACAAGGTTACATAGGAATAAATACCAGAACACTTAAAATAGTTTTCAAAAGATGAAAAGGAAAAAACAAATCGAAGGAAAATATGGTAGTGATCAGTTTAACTATGAGTCACATAAAGGATTTGCAAACCTTCAGAACAGAAAATAATGGCTTGAACACAGAAATTAAGCCTGTCTAGCAAGTCTTTTAGAGCCTACCATAGAAAAGACTATGTATTGTTTCAAAGTATATCTTATTAATGTACTTTGGTAATGGGGAAAAAAAAAAAAGTAAAAAAAAAAAATATAGATGATATATTAAATGTGATATTATTCCACGGGGGAATGAGGTTGATTTTGCTGATGTTATTATGAATTTTGTTGTCCACAAACATTGCATATTTACTTTTTGCCTAGGTAACACTGAAAGTCAGCAGATTCTACTGTTGCTACCTTCTTCTTACCTCCCGCTTTTCATCTAAACCAGGAAAACCTCTTTATAACTGATCATTCTGCATAAAGAATTTCTAGATAAATTATGTGTTCATACAGTTGTTGTTGTTGTTATTATTATTAACATCATCATCATCATCATTTAAACCTGCTTGGGATTTTGATCTCTGCTGTCTTCTGCTAGTGAGTTTCACAGGGTAATCCCATGCAAAAGAGCGGTATTTGGGTTACTTTAATACTTTCTGCTCTTAAATATGATTGATACTTGTAAAGTAGTGAAAAGAACCTCTCTTTACTGTTTATAATCATAACCTCCAAAACATTTATGATAAATTGCTCCATATAGTCTTACTGTGAATATCTGTGATATTCTTAGGTTCCTGCAGTATTCCTAGGTTCAATGGCTCTGTTCAGAAGCTATTTTGTTCTTTAATGGCTTAATTTTGGCTGATAAGTCAAAATTATATATTATATAGTAAAGTATAGTAACTGTACTTGATAGCAATCATCACTTGAGCTATAGCCTCTTATGTTCTGTCTCGTATATGCATTTCTCTTTTTAATGTTTGGCTCTGATGTAAGTAAATCAATTGATTTTAGAAGAATTATTAAAGGGTATAGAGCTTTTGCAAAAGTCTAGAGCTACGTGGAAGATAAAAGCAGTACATGCACCTTTTTGCTGGTAAGAAAAGAGCTGAAGAGCACTAAATGACAGGAGATGTTATGGAGATTATCAATGACCAATAGAATTTTCACACAAAAAGTACAGGAAAAATGTAGTCAAATTTATTCATTCACCTCTCTAGTGTCCTAAAGTCCTACTTGTCACAGCATCACAGAATGACTGAAGAGGTAAGGAACCTCCAGGTATCATCTGGCCCAAACCCCCACCAATTAGGATCACCCAGAGCACATTGGGCAGGATGGCATCCAGGCAGGTTTTGAATATCTCCAGAGAAGGAAACACCACAGCCTCTCTGAGCAGCCTGTTCTGGTGCTCTGTCACCCTCACAATAAAGAAGTTTTTCCTCAGATGGAACTTCCTGTGTTTATGTTTGTTGTTTTTTTTGTCTTATCACTGGACACCACTGATATTTTCAGTCTTTCCCCTGACAACATTCAAACTCCAAGAAAATATTTTCTTCTTAATTTTCACCTCTGTAAAATGACATTAAAAAAAACAACACACACACACACATACACAAACAAAAATATAATTAAATCAGTACAAAGTAGATAAAACTAAAACCAGAACACAAATAAATAGTATAAACAAGTTCATTACGTATGTGATTTAAGGAAGTGCCATTGATTTCAAGAGTTCTACTGACTTAAGAAAAGATGCATTTTGTGCATTGAATTGAAATCAAGGAACACAGTGCTTGCTGTGAAATTACTGAATGATGTTTTATGATCTGTGTTAGCGTGAAAGCCAGAAAGACAATTTCTGGTCTTCAAATTTGAGAATCACACTTTTCAAGAACGTCTAAGTTTTTTTTCTTGTAGAAGGCAAAATTCTGATATTCTGGCTTGACTCTCTGAGTGTTCAACTAGTTGAGCTAAAGGAAAAAGCTGCTGCAACAGCACAATGTTTGACTGTGTCATGTAAGTAGTTATGGAAAAAAAAATGAAACAAAACAATTTTATGTGTTAAAGATGTTTAGAAATTTGGAAATTTGGTTATTTTTTCTGGTGCCAAAGGAAAAAGAAAGATGAAACATAAATTGCACTTGCAAAGATAAATAAACTGTTAGTGGGCAATGGCACAAGAATCATTTTTATCCTTACTTTACCTTTTGTGTTCTGCACAGCTTCTTCTTCTCAGTAAGATTACTAAGAAACGACCTGCCACTCATTTCTTACCACTATCATTGCAGCCTTGTAAATATGCCTATTTCAATTGTGCACAGCACAATTATTTTTATTTATTTATTTATTTATTTATTTTTCTGTCAAAGGAAATCCCCACTATTGGGTATATTGCTGTCAGCTTTCTATAATGCAAAGCAGCTGAATGTAACAAATGAGGATTTGAAGCTCCCAATAAAACAGTTTTTTTAAAATCTTTTGGTTTTTCATCCGTTGACATGACTTATTATTTTCTTTATAATGCATCAGAATCATATGTACCAATCTTTTTATTGACTTTTCTCCATTTGACCTAATCCTTCAAATAGTTCTTCACCTGCCCTAACAATATCATAATAACAATAAATATGTTTGGCTCAAAAATATTTCAGGACCAATTTTGCTTTCTCTAGATTGATGCTTTATGTGGCACTGTTTTTTTTATCACACGAAGCCTGAAATTTTATGCCTAGTGAATTCAAGTTTTTAATTTTATAATATTCTCAGTATTTAAGTGTTTAATAGTGGGTCATCTGATTACTCTGAGAGTTTCTTTCCT
This sequence comes from Aythya marila, assembly GCF_965140915.1. Taxonomy (NCBI): domain Eukaryota; kingdom Metazoa; phylum Chordata; class Aves; order Anseriformes; family Anatidae; genus Aythya; species Aythya marila. The sequence continues at coordinate 39,276,690 of NC_139080.1, read as the reverse complement.
ATATTGTCTTACTCCTGTATGTTTGGAGATCTTAAACTGCTCCATTGTAGCTTTTGCTACAATGTTGTGTATTTCATAAAACCTAAAGGTGGATGAATAATAAGAAATTTTTATTTTGATATGTTGCCAAAAAAATTTGCTTTTATTGTATTTGTTTTAAAACTTCATAAATATATAAAAATATTCTATTAGGTATTGCAAGTTTGGGTTGGACTCTGAGGAGGCTTGTTACTCCTGCAGGACACTTACACCAAAGGAAAAGTCATTCTTCATCTGTAGTTTCATTGTTCTGGATGTAGTGCTGGTTCAGCTTTGGCTCTGCACTTCATGTGCAAGTTTTGCCTTTGATAAAGTGTAGGTAAAACCTTCACTGCAGCAGGGAAGGCATTTTCTAGGTGTCAGAGTTTACAAAAATTAACACCATGTATGCACTTCACTGAAAACTTTTTTCTCTCCTGAGTTTTGGTGATGGTTTTTATTCTCACTTTTATCTGAAGCTCTGATTCTGACTCTGAGGAGGAGCCAATTACAGAGGAAGAATTGGCCAAGCTGAAAGAAGAGGTAGAAGAAAAAAAGAAGCTAATTGCAACATTGCGAAACAAGCCATGGAAGATGAAAAAGAAGTTGGCAGTCCTGAAGTATGGTTTGACTTTCGTAATGAATATCTGCAACCCTGCTTTTTACTGTGCAATATTTTTTCTAAACTTTCACTTTGTTTCAACACCTACAGACAAATTTACCTCAAATTATCTCTGGTATCTCCTTTCCAGGCTGTGCTTTCAGATAAAGTAGAGGTTAATGGCATTGCAGACCAGTGCTTTCTTGTCTCTGTCAGATATGAAAAACTCAAGTCTTTTTTGTTTGCTTTTTTTTTTTTTTTTTAAGTTTCCATTACGACCTCCTGTAAAATCTTTTGTTTTCTACAGTTGTCAAATTTATGTTGGTAGCTTCTTCCACTGCTGTGTTTAATGTCTTATTAAGGAAAAATGATCCAATTTCATAAATACCCCAACATTACGTGAGCGAAGAGAGAGATTTTTTCTTTCTATCCTAACTTTCTTGGGAGAACAGATTTTTTTTTTTTTTTTAAACTTATCAAAAAGAAAACAAAGAAAACATGATTGGAATGTGAGCTTGAATTTCCATTAGTCAAGCTACATATAAATCTAGATTTTTTTCCTAGCAAATCTATCAATACATTTTCATTATGAAAAAAAATACATTTCAGTTAAATTATCAGTTAAATTTCCACCAATCACAAGAAATTGGGTTATTATTATTATTATTATTGCCAAAGCTGCTATGCTCCTGTGTTTTAAGTAGCTCATTCACTGTGGTACTAACCAAGCAACAGCAAAATATATGGTTAGGCACAAGTAACAGGAAAAAGATGAGTTCTCCTCCAGACAGTTTTTTGTTTGGCAAGGAGACATGGACATAATGGAAGGAGACAGCATATGAAATATGTCTGTGTGGAACATCTATGATTGCTTTTTTCTAGAAAGTAAGATGAGCTTGGGGAGGATACCATTGCAAAAGGAAAACTATGCACCAAGGTACTCCAAGGTACTCCAAATGAAAACAAACAAACAAAAAAACGTTTCCCTGTGAATGCTCAAAAACTTTTTACATTTTCATGACAAAATATGAAAAATACTTTTTTGCAGTATTTTGAAAAGCAAATATTAAGGTTGTATATGACTTTTTGTTCTTTACATTTTTTGAAAGAAAAACTAATTCGTTAGAACAACATTTTTTTGGGGAAAGATTTAATTTTCATCAATTTGCCTGCTTCTAAAAAGTGACAAAAATAAAATGTTTTTAAAACATTTCTAAAATTTTCTTTAGGAATTTTCAATGGATAATGTATTCTGTGGGTTGATTCAAATCCAGTTTCTTTTCCAAATGCAAACTAATTATAATATATGCATATTTTAAAGAAGTAAGCTTTGAAATTAGAATGTATAGGATGGGACACACATTTTCTACTTAGGTCTAGTGACAATTTTGTGAAAGATTAATCTTTTCCTTCATTTTTTTTGTTTTTTTTTTCTGAAAATCCATGGACGAGCAATTAATTTTAAAACTTAGTCACAGAACTGGTCACTTTGTAGAAAATGCCTTCTGTCAAAATGTGACTGAAACCCTGTCTGCTGAAATGGAATTCTTAATTGAGATGCACTACAAAATTAGACCAGCTCTAATTTCTAATTTGGATCCCCATGTCTAGAAAGATGCATTTTATTAGCCCCCCTGGTTATTTTCTGTAGAAGTGTGATGCAGAGTGTTCCTCTGCATTTTGGAGCTATACTATCACCTTCAGACTCTCATCTCAGCTTCAGACATGGTCAGGTCTCTATTGGTCTGAAGACATGAAAAGAGGTAGAAAGAAACCACTGAAAGGAATGAAAAGATGTTATGTGACAAACACCATTGCTTCTCTCCCCTAACAAGTGGACATGGCTGTGAACAGAGAGCATTGCAGTCCCTGCTGTTGAGAACCTGTGAATGGCTGGAGCCTAGACTTTTATCTCATTTCAGAGAAAAATATTTCAGAGAAAGCTCTTCAAAAGAGCTTTCTGGCATTTCTCATTTTCCTTTTGCTGATTTGAATTGTTTGTGAGCACCCTTATTTTGCCTTTTCTATAGGAGAAGATAATCATGCACTTTTCCCTTTGACACGTGCTACTTAGGACAGCATGAAATTAACTTAAGAGCCATCTGATAGTAATGACCATCAGTCATTATTTACAACACTGAAATTAAGAGAGAGAGGGTTAAAATATTGAAAAGATTTTTGAATTAGAAAAAGACACAAAAGAAAAATCTCATGGGATTGTTGCAAGTTGGATAAACTCTGAGGAAAGTTATCACAATTTACAGCTAAATGTTTGATTCGGGGGACTGCATCACTGTCTATGCATTCTTGATTGTTTTTTGAATAGATATGAAGCTAAAGGGAAGGTTCAAAAGCTGTGCTACTGTGTTTGGATCTGGAATACTAACCTAATTATTGGATAGATAAGGGTTTGTGCTCCATAATAGAAAGACTATTAATAGCTAGGTAGTTTACCTCTGCTAGAGAATTTTATTGAAGTTCATATAACCAGGCAATTGTACAAAGAATCCAGAAACATGCCAACTGTGGTCTCAGTTTAAGACTGTATCACAAGACAATTAACAAACTATCGAAACAAACAAGATGATGATAGGAAACAAAGCAAAACAACAACAAAACAGCAGACAATTCTCAGGTTTTGGCCTTTCAAAGGAATTCCAATTAAATACTGTAAAGACAACAATGAAAACTTACTAGTTTTTATAAATAATCCAAGGAGCACAGCAATCTCTTCATATACCAAGGACAAATCTTTCTTCTTCTCTTTCTTTTACATTTTTTTTTCTGTTTTCTCTCTTTCTTTCTTGCTCTTTTTTTTTTTTTTTTTTTTTTTTTTTTTTTTCCCCAGGATTTTATCAAAGAATCCAATGAGACAGATAAGTAGAAAGAAAACACATATATGTATATATACATATTAAAATATAACGTACATAAAATATGTATACAAAATCCAAAGGTATCCATATACATAAAGTGAATATGTAAGATGACGGAAATTTCTCATCTTTGGATGGGATGTCTAAACTCCAATGAATTTGTGTTTCAAGTTTGTTGACATGGGCATTTCAGGATTTTTACTAGCAGTCCTGGAGGCCAGCCTGGCTGTCCTGAAGGTTGGCTGGGTATTGAATAACACTGTAATTTGCCCATCATTATTGCTGAACTGCTCTCAAGTGAGCTATGCCTGGCAACAGCTGTTTTGCAGTCAGCTTTTAGCCAACATTTCTAAGATTTGGAAAAGTCCTGGGTGATCAATATTGATATGACATTTGTTTTTAATGAGTTTTTTGATCTTGGTCACTGAAACCTTCCTGAACTGTTACTGAAAAATGTGAGCAATCCACTTGAATCCTGTTCATTAACAGCAACCTCTGAGAGCTGTAATTCATCCTTTCTGTGCAACACTGAAGTGCCCAAAGTACTGTACACCTAGCACTTTGTGAGCTGTAACTCCACACCTAGTATTAATAATTAACTCAGGCTTCTCTGGGACAATAATGCTGGGCCCCATGCAACATTTACTAGTTCCTTTTGTCTGTAATTCAATTAATAAGGCTTCTCTGAAGCCTCTTTAAATTCACAGTTAGCTAACGGGGCACACTTTGGCCTGTCTTGTGATATAGATAATTTACCTATAACACATGATACCAGCGATTACAAAGCTCAGTTTTGTCACCCTGTGTTGCTTTTGACACGTCCTCATGTTGGTGAAGTTGCACTGCTTCCAAGTGGTTGTGTGCATATTTGCGTGTGGTTTTTGGTCATTGCTGAGGTTTCTAAAATAGTTGTACTGGTTTAAGATTAATTTATATTTCTTGACCATTCTACCTGTCTTCATATTTTATTTTTAGAACAAAAGAAATGGAGAAAAGGGCAAAATGTGGAAAAACTCTGTTGGGATGATATACAAAGAATATACAAATATTCTTTTTTTTTTTTTTTTTTTTTTCCTGAGGTGGACTGGACATCAGGGCAGAAAGCTGAATTAAATAAAATATTGAATTATATTTAACAGAGATGAGCACGTGTCACAGACACTGACTGGAAAGGACAGTCCCTGACTGAATGCTGAAGCTTTAAGTAGACACTGGGGTTTTTCTTAGCCTGCAAATCATAGAATTTAGGAGTAGCCCAGTGGGACCAACAGACTGCAGAGCTGTTGAGGGAAGAATTGATGAGGGAAGAAGGAAAACGTTTTTTGTTTGATATCTCCAGCAAAATAATATAGTTCTTTTTTTTTTTTTTTTTTTTTTTTTTTTTTTGTATTGTTTCCTTTTCCTTGTACATAACTGCATACACCTTCTCTGCCTCCTTCAGCTACAGGCCGTCTTTCAAGCTCTGCCTCTGCACTGAATTTGCTTTTTCAGATATTTCTTTAAAATTCTGATTGGAACTTTACATAGAATCATATTGTTATTGAGATTTGCTTTTAATTGCCAATTACATATGTTCTTTATATTAGTCATTCAGATATTCATGGATGCAGCTAACAGATAATTTGCTATGAGGCACATAACTCCTCTATATGTCTGCAAGTGATGACATTCCCTTATTAAGACCTAATCTCTCTAAATAAGCAGTACAAAAATGTTCCTTAAAATATTATTGGTAAAGAAAAATCTACCACGTACACAAAAAGGTAAGACATGTTTGAAGATAATCAAAGATAACTTGATTTCACTTATTTCAATTGCAAGAGGACTTTCATTTTCTCTTAAAAAAAAAAAAAAAAAAGAATTTCATTTATTCTAACTGCATAATAATGCAATATAGCATGTTCCACCTTATTTACATGTGCTACTCTATTAACTTTTGGCTATTTATTTATTTATTAACTATTTGGCTATTATTTCACATGAATAAGAATCACAGAATCACAGAATCACAGAATTTCTAGGTTGGAAGAGACCTCAAGATCATCGAGTCCAACCTCTGACCTAACGCTAACAGTCCCCACTAAACCATATCACTAAGCTCTACACCTAAACGTCTTTTGAAGACTTCCAGGGATGGTGACTCCATCACCTCCCTGGGCAGCCTGTTCCAATGCCTAACAACCCTTTCAGTAAAGAAGTTCTTCCTAACATCTAACCTAAAACTCCCCTGGCTCAACTTAAGCCCATTCCCCCTTGTCCTGTCACCAGGCACGTGGGAGAACAGACCAACCCCCACCTCGCTACAGCCTCCCTTGAGGTACCTATAGAGAGAGATAAGGTCGCCCCTGAGCCTCCTTTTCTCCAGGCTGAACAAGCCCAGCTCCCTCAGCCGCTCCTCGCAGGACTTGTTCTCCAGGCCCCTCATCAGCTTTGTTGCCCTTCTCTGCACCCGCTCAAGCAGCTCGATGTCCTTCTTGTTGCGAAGGGCCCAAAACTGAACACAGTACTCGAGGTGCGGCCTCACCAGAGCTGAGTACAGGGGGACGATCACCTCCCTAGCCCTGCTGGTCACACTGTTCCTGATACAAGCCAGGATGCCGTTGGCCTTCTTGGCCACCTGAGCACACTGCTGGCTCATATTCAGCTGACTATCCACCATCACTCCCAGGTTCTTCTCTGCCTGGCAGCTCTCTAACCATTCCTCTCCCAGCCTGTAGCTCTGCTTGGGGTTATTGCGCCCCAGGTGCAGGACCCGGCACTTGGCCTTGTTGAACTTCATGCAGTTGACCTCAGCCCATCAGTGCAGCCTATTCAGATCCTCCTGCAGAGCTTTCCTACCCTCAAGCAGATCAACACACGCACCTAACTTGGTGTCATCTGCGAACTTACTGAGGGTGCACTCGATGCCCTCGTCCAGATCATCGATGAAGATATTAAAGAGGACCGGCCCCAGCACCGAGCTCTGGGGGACGCCACTAGTGACTGGCCTCCAACTGGACTTGGTTCCATTCACCACGACTCTTTGGGCCCGGCTATCCAGCCAGTTTCTAACCCAATGAAGCGTGCGCCAGTCCAAGCCAAAAACAGCCAGTTTCTTGAGGAGAATGCTGTGGGAGACGGTGTCAAAAGCCTTGCTGAAGTCAAGGTAGACCACATCCACAGCCTTTCCCTCGTCCATCCAGTGCATCACTTTGTCATAGAAGGAGATCAGGTTCGTCAAGCAGGATCTGCCTTTCATAAACCCATGCTGACTGGGCCTGATCGCCTGCTTGCCCTGCAAGTGCTGCGTGATGACTCTCAGGAGGATCTGCTCCATGAGCTTCCCTGGCACTGAGGTCAAACTGACAGGCCTGTAGTTTCCCGGGTCTGCCCTCCGGCCCTTCTTGTAGATGGACGTCACATTTGCTAGCCGCCAGTCAACTGGGACCTCCCCCAATCGCCAGGACTGCTGATAAATGATGGACAGTGGCTTGGCCAGCTCCTCTGCCAGTTCTTTCAGTACCCTTGGGTGGATCCCATCCAGCCCCATCGACTTGTGCACATCCAAGTGCCGTAGCAGGTCACCAACCAGTTCTTCATGGATAGTGAGGGCCACATCCTGCTCCCCATCCCCTTCCACCAGCTCAGGGTACTGAGTATCCAGAGAACAACCGGTATTGCCGCTAAAGACTGAGGCAAAGAAGGCATTAAGCACCTCCGCCTTTTCCTCATCTCTTGTAACTAAGTTTCCCCCCGCATCCAGTAAAGGATGGAGATTCTCCTTAGTCCTCCTTTTTATGTTGATGTATTTATAGAAACGGTTTTTGTTATCTTTAGCAGCAGTAGCCAGATTGAGCTCCAGATGAGCTTTAGCCTTCCTAATTTTGTCCCTGCACAGCCTCGCTACATCCTTAAAGTCCTCCCTAGTGGCCTGCCCATTTTTCCAAAGCTTATAAACCCTCTTTTTTCTCCTAAGATCAAGCCACAATTCTCTGTTGAGCCAGGCCGGTCTTCTTCCCTGCCAGCTCATCTTTGGGCACGTGGGGACAGACCGTTCCTGCACCATTAAGATTTCCCTCTTGAAGAGCGCCCAGCCTTCCTGGACCCCTCTGCCCTTCAGAACCGCCTCCCAAGGGACTCCACCAACTAGTGTCCTGAGCAGCTCAAAGTCAGCCCTCCGAAAGTCCAATACAGTGGTTTTACTGGTCCCCTTCCTGGCCTCGCCAAGAATAGTGAACTCCACCATTGCGTGGTCACTCTGCCCAAGACAGCTCCCGACAATCACATCCTCCACCAGTCCTTCTCTGTTTGTGAAGAGAAGGTCTAGCGGGGCACCACCCCTGGTAGCTTCACTAACCAGCTGCGTCAGGAAGCTATCTTCCACGCTCTCCAGAAACCTCCTAGACTGCTTTCTCAGGGCTGTGTTGTGCTTCCAGGATATGTCAGGGAAGTTGAAGTCCCCCACGAGAACAAGTGCTGAAGATTTTGCAACTTCTGTCAGCTGCCTGTAGAATTCCTCATCCATCTTCTCATCCTGGTTCGGCGGTCTATAGCAGAACCCGACCAGGACACTAGCCTTGTTGTCCCTGCCAATCCTAACCCAAAGGGACTCGACCTTGTCATTCCCAGCCTCAAGTTCTACAAGCTCGAAAGACTCTCTAATATAGAGAGGCACCACCCCTTCTGTGCTGCCTGTCCCTTCTGAAGAGCGTATAGCCAGGCATTGCAGCACTCCAGTCATGAGACTGGTCCCACCATGTCTCCATGATGGCAACCAAGTTGTAGCCTGCCTGCTGCGCGATGGCTTCCAGCTCCTCCTGTTTGTTACCCATGCTGCGTGCATTGGTGTAGATGCACTTCAGCTGGGCCATTGCCTTATCCTCTTGCCTTGCCATTGTTCCCCCTGGCACAGCCCCAACAATCCTAGCTTCAGCCCCATCCCCCTTCCTACCTAGTTTAAAGCCCTCTCAATGAGCCCTGCCAGCTCCTGGCCCAGGATCCTTTTTCCCCTAAAAGATAGGGACCCGTCTGCAGCCATCAGGCCAGGTGCTGAGTAAAGTGCCCCATGATCGAAAAACCCAAGATTTCTGCGTTGGCACCAGTCCCAGAGCCACGTGTTTAACAGGTGGGCTTTCCGTGTCCTCTCTGTACCCCTCCCTGCCACCGTAGGGATGGACGAAAACACCACCTGCACTCCCGCTCCATCCAGTAACCGACCCAGCCTCCTAAAGTCTCGTCTGATAGCCTTCAGGCTTCTCTCTTCAATGTTGTCACTGCCCACCTGGACTATCAAAAAAGGATAATAGTCAGAGGGGTGCACCAGGTTGGGAAGCTAAGAAATATTAATATCCACATTTTTTATGCATGTTTGAAATATCTTCTTATTATAGTCATTGTGAAATATACACTAAGAGTTATACTAATACCAAAAGCCATGCTGTTTTGTAACTGGATTAGAAGGTAAATACAGTCAAAATGGAAAATTAAAATAATTTTATAAATCCACCATTTGGAGTTAATTGAATCTTTTGTGGTTTATACAATGCATTTTTAAGTACAGACCAAACAATATATAAAAGCATGAAAGGAGTTGCCTCACATTTCATTCATGAAATAAAAAGAAGCTTTGCAAACTTATTTCATGCATGGTTACAACCATTTTTGTGCTCCAGTCTTCTGTGTGTATGTCAGTTAACTGCATGTACAAAATACCCAGTGGGAATTTGAACTACTATCAGACAGTTGTCTGTTTTGGCTGTTTTGTAATGATGAATTTAGTCTTGTGAAGGACAATGAAGTGAAAATATGAGAAAAATGGATTATAAATCAGTCACATATAGAAGAGGCTTATAATAGTTCTGTAAACAGTGCACACTAGAACAGGGTAGCGTTGGAAGAGAGGGAGAGAAGAAACCACAGACACTGGTGGGGCAAAACCAAAGGAAGCATCCAGGAAAGTTATCAGCATTAACCATGGGAATCTGGATCACCACCTTCAAAAAGCAATATTTTGGTTTGTTGTAGAAAGCCAGAAAACTGAGTAAAAGCTTAAATACTACAAAAATCTAACTTTGAGTCAGAAAAGTAAAAGAAATACTGTTTTTTTTTTTTTGTTTGTTTGTTTTTATGTACAAAAACTTGTAAAAAGACATTTCAAACCAGCAAACACAAAGCTTAGATTGAGAATTTGGAATAAATTCTTTTATGACTTTCACTGTGGAAAATTCTTTTTAGTTCTGGCTTAGAATAATTTTACCATACAACAAGTTTGTGGAGAACTGTGTTCAGCCACAGAGGCAAACTGCGTTCATATCCACCATGGAGAATTTTAAGTGACTTAATGGTTGTTTTTATATTATCCCCTTAATTTTCAAATTTATTGCTTCGCTTGAAACAAAACAAACCAACCAAACAAAAACCCAACAACCCCAAAGCCTACATTTTGAAATCTTAATGTTCTGCAGCTTAACTATATATAGTTATTAACTATATATAGTTATTAACTATATATAGCTAGTTATTAACTATATATAGTTAGTGACTGAAAATATACATGTATGTTTTCTAAAGTTCTGCAGACTTTGATTTCAGTAACTTTTCATGAACTAGCTTGCATTACATGGTGATAGAAATGATGGTATAAAGCTTTTCTTTTAAGCAAAAATATGATGTGGTGCCTTAGCTAGCTACATGCCCAGTTTATTGATGCTGGTTGATGTTATGGTATGGCTCCAGCAGTGACTGTGGAGTTTATGAGGACGCTGCCACCTACTGTTAAGATTGCCTTATATGTCTCCAGACAGTGCAGTAAGATTTTAAATCATGACGTCATGGATTTAATTGCGACTCTTGGACACTTTTCTTAAAGATGGAAGAATCTATTTTCTTTCATTTATTTGAGATGGCTAGAATGTAAAAGTAGAATTATTTTGCAAGTCAAAGTGAGAGAATGAGATGTAAGCCAGAATATCTCTGAAAAACCTGAGTGACTTGGAAAATGCTAGGGTCTCAATCACTGTCAATGTTAGCTAAGTACTGAAAAATCAGAATCAGAGAACCAGAATATGAATGTGATCCAGAATCACAGAATAAGTATAATGTGATGCAGAAGCACAAAGTAAGAGATCTCAAGAGCCTTAAAAAGACTCTGACTATATTTCTGAGGAGCAATTGGAAGTGGTGAGGAGGAGATAGTACATATGAATATGCATGTCTGAAGGGGTAGCTGTGTGATTTTTTCATTTTTAAACTGAGTCTGTGCATGCCTTTTGTCACAGGAAAGAATATAAAAATAAAAATAATAAAAAAGGACTATCTTGGAACCCATGTCACAACTTTTTTTTTTTTTTTTTTTGTGTGTGTGTGTGTGTGTGTGTGTGTGTGTGTGTGTAGCCTGAATCCTTAAAGGAGAAAACTAGAAAATTGGTGAAAAAAATCATGCTGTAATCTTGTGGCTGTCAGGAGAACTGACACTTGTCCTTGTCCTGATGCCTCACCATTTAGATTTAGGTGTGAGTGGGAAGGTGAGAGTGCTCAGAGAGCTATCAAAGAGTGAAAGTTGAATTCAGTAATTCAATCTGAATCATCTGGAAAACAAATATTTATTGGGAGCCTTGGTACTGGGAGGTAAAGAGAGTAGTGTGATGGGTGTCTAGTTTTTACAGGTCTTCAAAAGAAAATAAAAAAATTACCCTAAGCATCTGTAGTTACTAAATCTACAGTATTATACAATAAAAAACATAGTATTTTATAAGATGCAGAAATTTTAGCCCTGAGTTGAGAGGAATTTTGATGTGGCTAATAGCATTCTTCACATATTACTTTAATTCTCTTTTATCACAGCAACACCACTGTACTGCAAAGCCAATGTCAGATTTTGCAGTTTGACACAATCTTTTTGCTTGCTCATATGCGTAAAATCTGTGAGCAGCAGATATAAACGTGATAATTATTTTCACTCAGTGTCTAAAGAAGCATCTCTAGAGGAATGTACATCCCAATTAACATTTTCCCAATATTTTTTCCCAAATGCTTAGTGTAGTATTTAGTATAATATAGAGTGCTCTGCAGTTGTCCAGTGTGATGATACAGTAGTTGTACAGCGAGAATACACTGACAGATAAGAATTCTTACTCCATTTGCCAGTGTTTTAGGGAAGGATAAGTGACTTTTAGGGCATATTTTGTCAATAGAGAGATACATGAAAGTCATGCTTATAAATGAAGATGAGATGAAATGGAGGAAATACTAGTACATTATTGGCCTTACATGTTTATTATTTTAATCCATGGACACCATACCTTTTAAAACAATTTTAAAAATCTTTCCAAATTTGTGTCATCAATTTGTGTTCTATATCTTTATAAGCAAAATTTCAGTTTTTGGGGACCTCTACAAAATTTTTCTTTATAGTCAAAGATGATATATGCAGAAATTCTGAACAGCTGAATTAAACATAGTCTTGGGAAAGACAGGCACAGGGGAACCAAAGCTCTAGCATATATATATCTCTGAACTAAAATAAGAAAATAATTTTTTTCTTAGGCAGATGGACAACAGAATCTCAGAGCTTTTCTTTCTAAGCTTTACTAAGGGAACAAGTTCACACAAAACTCTATGAAGACTAGAAAAACTACATTATTGTGGTAGAGACAATCTTAAGTTTACTGCAGCATCATTTATATCTCTCACTTGCACTTATTTTCCAGGGAAGCCCAGCTTTTTGTTGAAAAGTTTGAAGGTGCTCTTGGAAAAGGAAAAGGAAAAAAATTCTATGCATACAAAGTGATGATGACCAAGGTAAGTATGTACTAGCTTTCTGTAATGCAGAAGGGGAGACTTTTGAAGATTACTGCCACATGTACCCATCTTCTTTATTTGAAATTTAACACTTCTGTTTTCACTGTTCTTACATGTAATAATTTCAAATGCAAGCTCACAATTTGATTGAGACATATATCAAGACAAAAATGAACTGTCTTTCAAGACCTGCACTTATCTGGTCATGTATTTAGTAAAAGTTATTTTTTTCTTGGCACAAATTATGTTTGTCTGTTGACTGGATCCTAAGACCTGTCTTTCTCTTGATCTTGTGAAAGATCAGAAAGTGTTGTTTTTGTCCCACAGAAAAAATACTGGGGCATCTCCACTAAGCCAAGAGCTATATCCTAGATATATTACAGAAAGCAATACAGCTCTGTAGAATTGTGACTGAAAGGCTGAATGGTGGTTGCCGGTCCACATTATATGTGTTCTGGCAGGATTTACTTTGGCCTAAGTCGTACATGGTGCCATGGACTAAATATCCACTTCTAGACTACAGATAAGTTTTATGCTTAAAAAGCTTGATTTTATGCTCTGACACAGCTTTAAAGTGCAAAGATATGTGCTGTAAATTGGGATGATTTTGGAGATTCACTGGGGAAAAAAAACAAACAAACAAACAACAACAAACAACAATAAAGCAAAACAAACAAACAAAAAACACATTCCTGATCTAAACTAAAATGATGATGCAGAATAACGTTAATCACATTTGGCAAGACACATTTTAATCTGCCCAGCATCATCTTTAGGTAGACTGGCTTTTCTGCAGGCAGGTGTGTAGTCAAATCTTATTAGCATTAATATTCACACAAATAAATAATTAGGCTTTCAAACTCAGATGTGCACCAGAAGCTCAATTACAGAAGTTATAGTTATCCGTTAGATAAAATACTGAGTAGAGTAATTGCAATTAAATGACACAGTTTGAGCTCCAAATCTGAATTTTGAATATCAAAGGAAAGAACAAATTAAAACAGAAACAATAAAAAAAAAAAAAAAGGAAAATAGAAAAAAAAAAGACAAAAAAAATGGCATGAAAAGAATGGATTCTTTAATCATTTTTCTTGTGGAAGACATAGGGACTTCATGCAAAGCCAGTAGGAAACATACTCAGAGGAAATAAAAGAAGATACTTTTACCTAGTGTTCCTGTTGCAGTGGGCTCTGCCAAAGGATGCTCTGCATAAGGGTTTTCATTAGCTCAAGTGGAAAATGCACATCTGGGGTCACAGATTATATGTTTTTTTGTTGTTGTTGTTTTTTTTTTGGTATGTTTTTAATATGTAACCCTTTTCAGAAATGGATGAAATTCCAAAGAGATTTTGAGAATTTTAAGACAGCCTGCATACCCTGGGAAATGAAAATTAAGGAGATTGAGAGTAAGTACTTGTGAAAGGTAATAAAGAATAATATCTGTTATTGTATTTCTGATGTGTGTCAAAATTTTAAATTACTTTTCAGTGCTTTAGAAATATCTATAAATGTGTGGTATAAATGCAACGAGTATTTCTTCTTTCATTAATACTTATTAAGCTTTATATAATAGCTTGTTGAAAAGTTCCTTGAGAGAGTGTTAGCCAACTTAAGCAACTATGAACAGTGAACAATTGGGAACCAGTGTTAAATTTAATCCTGGAAAAGAGATATTAGGATTAGCTGTTGTCTACATTTACTTTGCTTGTATTTGTATTATAATAATTTCTGTGACTTTTGTTGTTGTTGGTGGTGTTTATTTATTTATTTTTTTCTTCATCATCTTGAGCCTAATGTTAGAGGTCTTACAAAGTTACTTCTCATTTTTAATCATATAATACAACATGGAGCAAAAATTAGTGGTCTTGGACATCACCACATATTAGACATAAATATAAGGAGAAGAATGTAGTTAGTCCAATGGATATGTTTCAGAGTAAGTTTTTGGCATAGGTTTTATTTGTCAGTTCCATGGATGAATTTAAACTGCATGTCTCTCTTTGAAGGAAATTTGGCTTCATAGGTACCTTACTGAGGTTCTGCCTCATGAATGCAGCTGAGAATGCAATAGTGCCTGACTTTAAAGAAGATGTCTTTTGGAGAAGCTGTGGGTTGCGTCAAAGTGCAATAGTCAGAAGAGAAGGAAAATGATGAATTGTGAATTCTGTGGAGTTTTGGACTACAAAATAACCCTTGAGGAGAACTTATATAATGTCCTTAAACATATGGTCTATGGATTGCTGAACAGATTATCTGTATACTTAGGGTGATGTTTAGGAGAAACTGCTGCTTGTGCATAGTTAAAGTCAAATTCAGCAGCAGGATGAACATGGTAGTTTATTGGTATGGGCACACAACAGACATCTTGAGGATGTGTGTGAATCATGTTTCTGCTAGTTTCCACAAAAAAAAAGTAGTCCTGGAACAAACCGTTCTTTTAGTAATGACTTTCAACAGACACTTTTATTTCTTTGTAAAATATGAATGCAAAAAGTGAAGTAGATGTTTATTCCAGTCTTGCTTTCACCTGGAAAAAAGCATAGCAGGATAATACCTTTTCATAATCTCAAGAGGTAGGATTGTGAAGTTTACTTTTTTTCTATTATATTTATTATTAGATTTGTTCATCTCATTGCTAATGCAAATTGTTTTTATTTGTAGAAACAATCTTCTATCTGAATACTAGTAAGTTAAGAAGTAGACTTAGATTACAGTTGAGTACAAAATTCTGTAGTCTAGAAAAAAGGCTTCAAGGAAAGCTCTGAAATACTGCATAAAAATACATTTTAAATCACAATTTATATGATTCTGGTTAACCCAAACAGTAGCTCTTAGCATGGACATCATATTAACAAATATACAGTACTGAGACCAAGGTAATCTTAATGATGACACTGATGAAATTGCCAACTCACAGATGAAAAGCATATTAAAAAGATATTAAAAAATAAGTGAGAGAAACTGAAATTGAAGAAAGCCAGTCAGTGTGTAAGGAAAGAGTATAAGGAAAGAGTGAATATTAAGATACATTGAGACATAGAAAACAGACTGAAAAAAGTCTGCTTCAAATTTGACCTGATTGTCACCTTAATGTATACATAGATAGGATATATATCAGTATTACAGTATTGGTAATACTCTAACAAGCTTAGTAAATGGATGTGTTCTTAATAATAGACCTGATTGACTTTTGACTCCTAGGTCACTGAGCCAATGGCTTTCTCTTTTAAGTTCAGTGCTTTGTAAAATGACAGTAATGGTACTGCCTTAAGCATGTAGTATCAGACAATGAACAGGATGTGTCTGATACTATTTATGAAGAATTCAACAATAATAGAACTTTGGTTGCTTAAAATTCCCTTGGGACCTGCAGAACATTGAACATCTGAGAGTATCTTGTTGGCACAGGTAACACCACACATGTAACCACTCAATCCTCCTGTACACCCGAAAGACTGAAGAGAGATTGAAGAAAGTGATTGAACATTGGGATTGGACACCAGGATCAATATTTAAAAAATAGATACTGCTATTAGACAGCATTATGTTTGTGAATTCTTGGTCACGTTAGTTCCCGTAGGTTGTACTCTCATGGTAAAGTACAGTTGCATGAAGGAAATTGAACACGGTCTACACAACAGTTCATTTCCAGAGGAGACAGTACAATGAAATAAACTGTAAATTATATCACAGTGTGTAAAGTAGACTGTTTAGACTAGTCTTGGAAATCTAGTGATACAAAACGCTCTGGCACATTTCACTGCTACAGAACTGGGTCTGTACAACTGCTTTCCATATTGCTACACAGTACAGCATGTGAAAAATATTTTGTGTGTGTGCATGTGATAATTTTTTACCACCAGGACACGGAAGGGTATCTGGCATATTTCTTCCTCATTGTCAAAAGCAGGCATGGTTGCAGAGAGGTAGCAAATGAAATGTAAATTAAGTATGTCCTACATGACGGTGAAAGGTCAGTTAGGCACTACTGGGTAAGATTGCTTTGACGTAGCAAGAAATAGTGTACCAGTAAAACAATGCTAAAAGAAAAAAAAATGCTTTCTTTCATGCAAATGTAAAAGCATAGGTAGCTATGCTGCCCTACCATCACCGAATGATGCTGTAAAGCTGGTGGAAAAACATTATAATAAAAACACTTCATGAGAGCAATAGAACTGTTAAAAATCACATGAAGTCAGTAGAAATAGTATAGCTTTATGTAAAAGAAGTCAAATGAAGAATGGGTTGTACTGGTGCAAGTGCTGCACCATGCCTGTGCCTAGGAGTACTACTGAACTGAAAAATTCTTTGGGACATTGCTTGTACACTAGAAAGACCTAAGAAGAAAATCATTCATGCTAAGCAAGCTCTGTTGTGCCTATGGACCTGAAGCAGTGGGATTGCTAATGTTTAGACACTAAAATTCTCGAGTTTTCCTTTCTGTAATAACTGTAATCTACAATATTATTTAATAATAGTAAATGAAATAAGTAAAAAGGATAAAGAAAAAAAAGGAATTACTAACTATTTTTAAGCCCTAGCAAGCAAACTTTTATCTTTAACCTTCCACTTAGTTTTGTAATATTGACCAGTATAATGAATAGGGACCTTGTTCTCTCAGCACTCTTCCATTGGGTCTGACTCTTTCAGGCTGCTATCTAGAAAGACTGAGTATCAGCTTGAAGTGTTGTGTTACCTCAGACAGGCTCTCTGCTTCAAGCTCAGAGTCCTTTCTAGCAAAGGGAGCCCAGGAGCCCAGCTTCAAAATAACATACATCAAGGTCTTTTTTTTTTTTTTTTTTTTTTTTTTATTTCCACAAGCAGGAGAGGTAGAAGTTGATAATTAAACATATGAAATGCTTATATTTGAAAAAGAGGCACTTTTATTACAATGACACTATTAATTAAATAATTAATATTTTCCTTACAGAAGAGACATTCAGTAGTATCTTTGCAACAAGACTCAATGGGAAACACATTGCTATATTGGGGCAGGGGAAGCTTCTCTGTTCCACAGCTGTAATTCACACGATTCATTCCAATGCATAGTATAAATAAAGTATTACACTTTCATACGTACCTGGAACTTGTTGTACCTCAGAATAAATTTAAAATGCTGGTGAAACTAGGACTGTTTTTGTTCATGGCTGATTCACACTATTTGTAGTTTTCCATGATCCTTGTTACTCTCTGTTTTGACCTGCCTACTTCAGAGATCTAGTTAGAGGCATCCATAGCAAAATTATCCTTACCCCCAGCTAACTTTTTCATTTGTTAGAGATTCCTTGTTTTACCAGAAAATCAATAAAGACCATAAGCAGTCTGTGCAGCGTGACTTGCAATACCTGTATGGAGGTGTGCAATTTCAATGCACTGCCTTAATACACATGTTCCAGTTGGATAACTGTGATTTCATCAAGATAAATGATGAAAAGCTGTAAATAGATTAATGAAAAGAAACCATTCCTAAAAGAAGAATAAGGATATTAATATTGACCAGGAAGAACACATCCAGCGTCATTAGATTATTTATTTTATTTATTTATTTATTTATTTATTTATTTATTAATTTATTATTTTTTAGTCCATAGCATCACCAAAAGCTGTAGGTGGGTTGTAACTGGATAAAAATGGCTCATGACAAACCAAGCTGACCAAAACATGTTTGCACACAGACCTTTCAGCAGGTAGAACACTGATAAGATTAGCTACTTTTTCTTGCAGAATTTCAAAATTGTAGTTTCATTCTGAACTGTGAAGTAGATTTTGAAATGCTGAAATCTTTAACAGAGTTTTTTGTCATCGTTGTTTTTTCTTCCCTTTTCATAGCCCAAATAAATATCTCTTATCAATAGATCTCTGTTTACTGTTTACACTCTGGGATTATGCCAGTTTAAGCATGTTAAATCTTTTACTTTTTTTTTTTTTTTTTTTTTTTTTTTTTAAATAATAGAACATGCATAGATTAGCTGCAAATAGTACCAACCATGTTAACCTAATTTAAAAAAATGGAAGAATTGTTGCCTGCTTTGCAAAACAGTCTGCGAATACCAATGTAAACTCCTTTGCACAGCTTATTGTTTGTTGTAACAGTGCATCAGGCTCCTTAGCTAGACTGTGTGTGAGAAAACCTGGGGAAAGGTCTGCTTTTACATATGAAATCTGGTATTTTCTAGCTCAGATGAGCAAGGTTGCCATCTGTTCTCTATCTAGCAGAGTGGTGCTGTAGCAGCTTGAGTTTTGTTTGACCTGTTATTTCTGATTGGCCTGATTTGCAGAGGTATTGGTAAAATCAGGCACTTAGTGCTCTCTGATTCTCCTGCTACTTCCTCTTCACGTACATTTGGGTCAGTGGTCTGGAGTGGGGAAGGTCCAAGGTCTGGTTTGATGGGTTAGCCTTTGCACATGGGTTTGAGGAAAATACATAGATAGCAAATTAAGAGAAAGAAAGAATAAAGCACTTGCAGATCTTTTTGTTCTTCCCTGGTGAACAACTCTATCTCCACTAGCTAGCTTAAAAGAGCACTTTCAAGTACTCTATGTCATTGGAAAAACTACTCCCACTGGCTAATTCTGTGGTACTTCCTATTAACACTGAGGTGGTACTGGCTTACATGTCAAAAATGCTCAAAATACACATGTATTTAAACAAAAAAAAAAAAAAAAAAAAAAAAAAAAGAGAGAGAGAGCAGAGAGAAAAAAGTGTGACTTACTTTGATTCCTGACATTAGAGGATTTCATACAATTAAATACCATAGTATTTACATGAACGCAAGTACTTCATCCAAGTAATATTTTTGCTTTTTCTTTTTGCTGTTTCTGTTTTCTCTACCAGGTCAATGAATACTAGTATGTAAATTGGAAAAAAAGTTATTAGAATTGTAGTAGTAAAAAAGACAAAAAACTCTGCCATATTTAGTTTATTTTAACTATGCTTTGAACAACTTAATTTTAAGGTAAAGTATCATATAAAGTTTTTCACATCTTATGTTTTCATAGGTCACTTTGGTTCATCAGTAGCCTCTTACTTCATATTCTTACGCTGGATGTATGGAATAAACATGATTCTCTTCGGACTGACCTTTGGACTTGTAATGGTCCCTGAGGTGGGAATTTTTTTAATTATCATTTTTTAAATTGTCATTGAGAATTTCTGCCTTTGCTGTGACATTTCATAGGATTGGACCTTCAGATAAATTTCTAATCTCTTTATGCTCCATGTTAATGTTAAAAAACATTAAGGTGTACTAAGGCCATGAAGGTGTACTTCAAGGAAAGTTGTCTTTAGAGAAGTGTCTTGGAGTAGACCTATGAGAAAAATGTATTGTCATGGTTCCGCTCGAGTCGGCAGCCGAGCTCCACCACAGCCGCTCTATCACTCCCCCTCCTCAAAGAGGAATGGGGAGAAAATACTATGAAAAGAGCTCAAAGGTTGAAATAAGGACAAGAAGATTACGCAGTAAGTATTGTAACAGGCAAAACAGACTCTGCATAGGGAGATAGTAAGATTTATTGCTTATTACTAACAAGCTAGAGAAGTGAGAAACAAAGGAAAGAAACCAAAAGCACCTTCCCCCATCATCCACGCTCTTCCACCTCCTCCCCCCCGAGCAGCATGGGGGAATGGGGGTTATGGTCAGTCTACAGCGCTTCTTCTCTGCCACTCCTTCTCAGTCACTCTCGTCCCCTGTGCTGTCCCACCCACGGGATACAGTCCTTGATGAACTGATCCGGCGTGGGCTTCCCTCAGGCAGCAGCTCTTCCAGAACTGCTCCAGATATGGGTCCGTACCACGGGGTCCATCCCTCAGGAGCAAACTGCTCCAACCTGGCTCTCCTACGGGCAGCAGCTCCTGCCAGGTCACCTGCTCCACCGTGGTGTCCTCCACGGGCTGCAGCGTGGAACCCTGCTCCACCGTGGTACTCCATGGGCTGCAGGGGGACATCCTGCTTCACCATGGTCCTCACCACAGGCCACAGGGGGCTTCTGCTCCGGTGTCTGGAGCACCTCTCCCCCTCCTTCTGCACTGATCTTAGCACCTGCAAGGTTGTGCCTCACTCCTCTCACTCTCCCAGCTGCTGTGTGGCGCAGTGTTTTTTTCCCTGTCTTAAATATGCTCTCACAGAGGCACAAAACAACATTGCTTATTGGCTCGGCTCTGGTCAGCAGTGGGGCCCTTACCAAACATGGGGCAGCTTCTAGATTCTTCTCACAGAAACCATCCCTATGGCCACCTGCTACCAAAACCTTGCCACGTAAACCTACTACATGTATGTGAGGATGTGTCCCAAAAGTGTTTTTTCAGAGACTGGGATGGTGTTAAACTACTTTTTATTTTTTATTTTTACATTATTTATTTTATTTTATTTTATTTTATTTTATTTTATTTTATTTTATTTTATTTTATTTTATTTTATTTTATTTTGTTTTGTTTTGTTTTGTTTTGTTTTGTTTATTTTATTTATTTTATTTTTTTAAATAGAGAAGTAAGTAGAGGAGCTCAGGCAAAGAAGCAGTCGAGTCGTGTATTAAAATGTGCATTGCAAAGACAAACATATATTCGAAGGTGCTGAGGCACCCTGGACCCTTTTCAGTAGCCTTTGTACTCACATGTTAAGAAGGCTGAACAGGCTGCAAAGTCACAAGAAAGGCACAAATTAAAAACTGTGCCCAGAATATGTACTTCAAGCAGAAACCACTTTTGTAAAATAAAATTTTATCTGTAAAATAAAAATAAAAATAAATAAAATATTTATCTAGCACCTTTAAGGCACTGTAGTACCTTCTTAAGAAGAAGGCTTATTTGGAATTAAAAGTGTTGTGCCATCCCCTGATTTCACTCTTTCACATTTCTCACACCTTCTAGTCAGCAGATGGGAAACCATAAGTTAGGAATTTCCAGCAGTTTCCTAGTACACCATTTCAGTAATGCGATTCATCTTCCACTGAGGCCAAAACAGAGAAAATGACAAACTAGTTACAGGGAGAGGCTTAGAAAGGGTGCTGAAAGGACATATACTGTGGCTGGGCAAGTATCTTGCCAGAGCAGTGGGACTCAAAATCCAAACTGAATCGTAGTATTTTCCCACACATTTCAGTTAACAAACCAATACAATTCATTATGCAAGAAAAATTAATCTTCTGGTCTTGTCTGTAAGACACAGACCACTCATCAATTTGAAATTCTTTGTTGCCTTTGAATGTAGGTGACACAACTTGATAGCACTTTGTTGCTAGTGAAATGTCACTTTAAATTTAGAAAAGACTGTTAGTGAATACTTTAGGCATAGTTTCAATCTTAAATGTCAGAAGCAATGAAAAGAAGTGGAGAAGTAGGTCACTCTCACTAGGGAACTAAGGAGCACAAAATAAGACTTCCTAAAAAGTGACAGATCACTATCCCTTCCTTTTGTTGGTATTTTGCTTTAAAATGTAAATTGCTCTTATTTCTTGGTTCCAGGCTTTGATGGGGAAGCCATATGGCTCTCTACCTAGAAAAACTGTCCCAAGAGCTGAAGAAGCCAGTGCTATGAACTTTGCTACCCTCTGGGATTTTAGTGTAAGTGCATAATTTTGCAATATTGCATATTCACATGACCTTTTCATCATTATGGACTTTGGCTTCATTATTTAATAATCAGAGATTTAATATGGAATATTTCTGGAGAAAATAGAAGTAGAATTAATTTGCTCTTCCCCCCCCCCCCAAAAAAAAAAAAAAAAAAAAAGTAATTTCTATGTGTAGATATTTATTTCAGGTAAAACGTACCAAACTCAGTGTCTACATGCACATCTCACTTATGGGAAAAAGTTTTAAAGTTGGATTCATAACCCTGGGTGCAGTCTGTACATTACTTAAGGATGAATTCAGTCCTCTGTATTTATGGTATTAGGATTCCACATTGGAGGATGCAGAATGGATAAAAAAAAAAAAACATAATCCAATAATGTGCTCTGTATTTTTTTTTCCTCTAAAATTGAATGTTGTTTTTAGTTTTTATAACTTATATAATATATAAATATTTTAGCTGGATTAATAAGGGTGTTTTAATTCTTTACAGTTGATGTAATGCCCAGCTGAACCTAAGGTTCTATACCTCCTATACTGACAGACTATTTCTAAATATGTCATACAGCTTTTTCTTCCTGAAAACAACTAACCTAATTTTGCATGCGGCATTTCTCTGCAGTTGATCTCATTATACATGTATATACGGATGATCCAACTTTGTATAAGGCTAGGTGATGATAAATTCAGTATTGCAATAAATTGTTTAGAAGGTTTTTATAATTCTCTACGGGTCATGGTCAACGTTATCAAAAGGTACTTTTCACCTGTGAAACAGTGCAACCATCTAATTAAGATTTTCCTTCAGATCAATGAAAGCAGCATCCACTGAGTTAAGAGTGATTTCTACCTCAATCTACTGCATTCTTTCTTTTCTATAAGGAACATCAAAACTTAGGGACTTATACATATAACTATATTCTAGCACTTAATTTATTTTAGCAGCAAGAAGCATGAATATACTTCATAGAACAGCTTGAGTTGGAGGGACCTTAAAGATCACCCAGTTCCAACCCTCTTGCCATGTGTAGGGATGCCACCCACTAGATCAGGTTGCCCATGGCCTCATCCAACCTGGTCTTGAACAGCTTGAGGGATGGTGCATCTGCAAACTCTCTGCACAACCTGTTCCAGTGCCTCACCACCCTCACAGTGAAGAATTTCCTCCTAACCTCTAACCTAAATCTCCATTCTTTTATTTTAGAACCAATCCCTCCCTTGTGCTGTTATTGTTTACCCACTGTAAAAAGTTGCTCTCCATCTTTTTCATAAACTCCCTTTAAGTATTGAACAGCTGCAATAAGGTCACCCTAGACCCTTCTCTTCTCTAGGCTGAACACCCACAGCTCTCTCAACATTTCTTCACAGGAGAGGTGCTCCAGCCCTTTAATCACTTTTGTGGCCTTCCTCTGGACCCATTCTAACAGACCCACATCCTTTGTGTGCTGAGGGCCCTAGACCTGGATGCAGCACTCCAAGTGGGGCCTCACAAGGGCAGAGCAGAGGGGCACAATCACCTCTCCACCTGCTGCCCAATCCTATTTTGATGCAGCCCAGGATATTGTTGGTCTTCCAGGCTGCAAATGCTCACTGCTGGCTCATGTTGAGCTTTTCATCCACCCCAACTCCTAAGTCCTTCTCTGCAGGGCTGCTGTCCATGAGTTCTTCTCCCAGTCTGTACTCATGCCCAGGATTGCCCCGACCCAGGTGCAGCACCTTGCACTTGGACTTGAACCTCATTAGTTTCACAAGAGCCCACTATTCAAGCTTGTCCAGGTCCCTTTGGATAGCAACCCTTTCTCCTGTTGCATCAAATGCACCACTCAGCTTGGTGTAATCTGGAAGCACTCAATCTCTCTGTTTTATGACATTGATAAAGATATTAAATAGTACCAGTCTCAGGACAGACCCCTGAGGGACACCACTTGTCACTGGCCTCCACTTGGACATAGAGCCGTTGTCCA
This sequence comes from Aythya marila, assembly GCF_965140915.1. Classification (NCBI taxonomy): domain Eukaryota; kingdom Metazoa; phylum Chordata; class Aves; order Anseriformes; family Anatidae; genus Aythya; species Aythya marila. The sequence goes on along the minus strand of NC_139080.1, from coordinate 39,252,886 downwards.
CCACTCTCTGTGTGTGCCATCCAGCCAATTCCTTATCCACTGACATCCTTCAAATACATATCTCTCCAGTCTGGAGATCAAGATGTCATATGGGACTGTGTCAATGGCCTTGCAGAAGTCCAGGTAGATGGCATTGGTCAGTCTTGCCTTGTATACTGACTGATGTAGTCACTCCATCATAGAAGGCAGATTGGTTTTTAAAAGAAATGGATTTGAGAAAAGATGAATGAAGACAGATGGTGAAAGGAGGGGAAAGTTTATAATAGCTGAGAGAAACAAGACCTGACATATCTGAAGAAGAAAGTCTAGTGAATTACAGCAGCAGTTAACACCGGGAGCAAATGCAATAGAAATAAACATGGAACACGACCATGGAAAAGATGGATCCCCTGAAATATTCAGGGCAAAAAAGAATTTTCTTGAAGTATGTCAAATCAAAAAATATTCCCTGAAGATTTTGACATGTTTAATTAAGCAGTGTAGGAAATAGTACCTTTCATCCAATACCAGTTCTTGTATGTCACAAAGTAAGTTATAAAGAAGTGAACCCATGTCAACAAACTTTACTTCATAACTCAAAAAAAAAAAAAATCAAAAAATCACCATTCATTGGTGAAGAAAAGATTAGTTAATTAAATATATATATATATAAAAAAATATTTAAATATATATATATATTATTCCCTTGACAAATAGAGACAGGTTTTTTTTTTTTTTTTAACTTGGCATTCAGTTTTAATACTGTATAATCTACAGTTCAGAAAATAATCCAGACCTAAAGGAATCAGACTCTCAAGCTTCATTATAATAACACATTGGACCAATATTCTTATCTTACCCTTCTTTTACATTTGGGTAAGGAAATTGCAAAAGATGTCTCTCATGAATGCCTACACAGCTAAAAATATTTCAAGTTTCATGGTGAAATGCTGTAGGCAAAGTCCAGAAAAAAAAAAAACAAAAACAAAAACAAAAAAAAAAAAAAAAACAAAAGCAAACAATCACAGAATCACAGAATCACAGAATTTCTAGGTTGGAAGAGACCTCAAGATCATCGAGTCCAACCTCTGACCTAACGCTAACAATCCCCACTAAACCATATCCCTAAGCTCTACATCTAAACGTCTTTTGAAGACTTCCAGGGATGGTGACTCCACCACCTCCCTGGGCAGCCTGTTCCAGTGTCTAACAACCCTTTCGGTACAGAAGTTCTTCCTAACATCTAACCTAAAACTCCCCTGGCTCAACTTAAGCCCATTCCCCCTTGTCCTGTCACCAGGCACGTGGGAGAACAGACCAACCCCCACCTCGCTACAGCCTCCCTTGAGGTACCTATAGAGAGAGATAAGGTCGCCCCTGAGCCTCCTTTTCTCCAGGCTGAACAAGCCCAGCTCCCTCAGCCGCTCCTCGTAGGACTTGTTCTCCAGGCCCCTCACCAGCTTCGTCGCCCTTCTCTGCACCCGAACAAACAAACAAACAAAAAACCTTACCAAATTACAAATTACACACAATGGAGGAATTATCACAGACTTTGCAGAACAATGACTTATGAGAGATTTTTATACTCTGAAGGATACAAAAGACTCTCTAGAACTGTGTCAGGCTGTAAAGAAAGCTGAAAGAAAGCTATGCTAACATGGAATTATACGATGCTGTAATGAGCATAAAGATGCAAAAGACCAACTATTGAATTTCAATATGGCCCAACAGTGTGAAAGTTTTACTAGTAACAATAACAATATTTACCTTATCAGAAAATAAAATATCATTACTCTTCTATATATATATAAAAAATATATATTTTATAATTATATATTTTATATATATATAATTATATTTTATATTTTTATAAAATATACATATATAAATATATATTTCTGAAAACCAGTCTGATATGATGTAAAAAGAGATACGATTCTTAAATCAAGACATTTTGAATAATATTTTTATGATATATTAATATTTCGTTTTCACATTAGAATTGCAAACAAAATTTTTCAATTAACTCTGTGACAGATGTAGCGAGAGCTCTAATAACCGTACATATTGCAAGATAATATATAAAGGAGAGATATTATTTATTTTAAGTCATATGAGCTCCTGAACAGAAGAATGGAAGTAAATAGCTTCTTTAACTCACAAAAATATCAGTTTACTGTATCAGTGTCAAAATAATGCATGATCCAATTACATTTTCACTGAACTGTATTTGCCTTGAATTCATGCAGTCAGCTGAAGGTGTGGCCATGGAGAGTTGTCATTTGAAAGTTTCTATGTACAGTCTTCTAGGAGGAGATTTCTTGCTCTAACTAGGATTATCAGGAAACTTCAGGTATTTAGATCATTTTAGATACCAGCATTTTTTATTTTTATTTTTTTACTTTTCTTTTTATTGTTAACCATTTATTATTAAATTACTTTGAAAAATCAGGAATATGACTTGTAGAAGAGAAAGGGATTCTCATTACAGCTTTTAGAAAAATAGATAAACTTTGAACTGCTGAAAAGAAGATACATTTACATTGTATTCCTTATAACCTTGGAGTCAAAGTGTTAACAAACCCTGAACACTGAATAATTATTCAATAAAATGCAGCTATGTATTGACTAACATATACTGAATGATCATCCAGTGAACTGCAAACAATGTTAGACAAAGAATGTGTATAAGAATTTTATATGAATAAGAATATATAAGAAAGAATATATAAGAAATGTGGAAACGAAGCAAAAAAAAATTGTATTTTTGCTGAAAGTAATTTGTAAAACTAAGTATGTGATTTTTTATTTTTATTTTTTTTTGCAATAGACCGTCCTTGTAAAGTTTTAAAGATAGAATATTTGCAAATTGACATGAAATATTCTGTCTTTCTAAAAATTACAAAAGGAGGGTTTGTCCATCCTGTGAGATTTACTATAGTAATGCTTATAACTGTTTTGAATGCATTAAAATTAATGTTTCGGTATGTTGCTGTTGATAGAATTCTAATTAAGTGCATAGCTACAAGACTTGTGATGTTACAATTGTTATTGAATTTTCAGGGCTTTGCACAGTATTCTGTTCTCTTTTATGGTTATTACAATAACCAGAGGACAATTGGATGGCTCAAGTTCAGGATGCCTCTTTCCTATTTCCTTGTTGGAGTTGGGACTATTGGCTACAGCTTTATGATTGTCATTCGAACGTAAGTTCTGTTTGGCTTTGGAGTGAAGTACATTTTGAAAGACAGGTAATATCAATGTTGATCACTAAGTCTACCTTTTTAAACAAAAACACACTTTGGAATACAATAATGGAGCTAAAATGCAAAGAAAGGCTGATTTCTGTCACAGAATCATAAAATGGCTTGGGTAGGAAGGGACCTTAAAGATCATTGAATTCCAAACCTCCTGCCATGGGCAGGGACACCTCCCAACAGACCAGGTTGCTCAGAGCCCCATCCAACCTGGCCTTCAATATTTCCAGGGATGTGGCATCCACAACTTCTCTGGGCAGATCTTCCCTTTGTGAAGTCATCTTGGCTGTTACCAATCACCTTCTTATTTTCCATGTCCCTTAGCATGGTTTCCAGCAGGATATGCTACATGATCTTGCCAGACACAGAGGTGAGACTGACTAGCTTGTAGTTCCACGGGTCATCCTTTATTTCCTTTTTTAAAAAGGGGGTTTTCCCTCTCCCAGTCATTGGGAACCTAACCAGACTGCCAAAACTTCTCAAATATGCTGGACAGTGACTTAGCAACTATATCCGCCAGTTACCTCCAGGACCAATGGATAAGATCCCATGGACTTGTGCACGTTCAGGTTCCTTATATAGATGGTCTCGAACCTGATCTTTTCCAACACTGGTGTGGTATTTTTACCAAGCTAGCCATCTGAACTCCACCACAACCACTCTCTCTCTCCCCCACTCATCAAAGGAAAGGGGGTGAAAATATGATGGAAAGGCCTCAAGGTTTGAGATAAGGACAGCAAGATCCTTGCCCATTTACCATCATGGGCAAAACAGACCCAGCACAGAGAGATTAGTAAAATATGTTACCTATTACCAACAAGCTAGAGCGGTGACTAACCAAAAACAAAATAAAAACCTCCACCCTCTTCTATGTCCTAATCCTGAGCAGTACTGGGGAACGGGGAATGGGGACTGTCGTCAGTCCCTGATGCTATGTCTCTGCCGCTCCTTAATGGTCCCTCTTTGCCCCTGCTCCATGTAGGATCCCTCCCACGGGATGCCATCCTTCCTGAACTTATCCTGAGGGGGCTGCCCACAGACAGCAGCTCTTCAGGAACTGAACAACAGTGTCCATCCATCCCCCAGGAGCAAACTGCTCCAGCATGGGTCCCCCACAGGTAGAAGCTCCCCCCAGACCCTCTACTTTTGCGTGGGCTCCTCTCCACAGGCTGCAGCTCTGGCCTGGAGCCTGCTCCTGTGAGGGTTGTCCATGTGCTGCAGCCTCCTCCAGGCCACAGCCACCTGCTCCACCGGGGCACTTCCACGGGTTGCAGCATGGAGATCTGCTCTGCCATGGGACTCATGGGATGCAGGGGGATAGACAGCCTGCTCCACCAGGGAACTCTCCACAGGCTGCAGGGGAACTTCTGCTCCATGCCTGGAGCACCTCCTGCCCTCTTGCTGCACTGACTGTGGGGTCTGAAGGGCTGTTCCTCACTCCTCTCTTCCAGCTGCTATTTTGCAGCACTGTTTTCCCTTTCTTCAATCTGCTCTCCCAGAGGCACAAACAACATTGCTTATTGGCTCAGCTGTGGCAACTGGTGAGCCCCTTTGGAGCTGGCTCTTTTGTAATATGGGGCAGCTTCTGGATTCTTCTCACAGCAGCTGCCCCTACAGCCCCCTGCTACCAAAACCATGCTGCACAATTCTAATACAACTGGGTGGTTCATCATTCTTCCAGTCCCTGCCTTTGCCTTCTGGGAACCAGGCCATATGACTGGAGCTCTTGTAAGTGAAGACTGGCAAAATAGTTATTTAGTACCTCAGCCTTCTCCATATCCTGGGTGACTGGATCTCCTGTTTCTTTCTGGAGAGGGCCCATAATTCATCTAGTCTTCCTTTTATCAGTGAGGTATCTATGGAACCCTTCCTTATTGCCCTTGATGCCTCTTTTGAATGTTAAAGTCATATAAGATTCCTTGTTGTCTGTTGTGGAAGTGGAAAAAATCCTTACTGAAATAACAGTTTTTCCCTCCTGCAACTTCAAAGTGTAAAATAAATGCATAAAGTAAGGAACAGAGCTGTCAGCCCTTCTTTTCATTATGCTCTGCATCTAGCATAATGTCAACTAACATTCAGGAAATTCAACTGTTCTTCCTTCAGTGATATGTTATGTGTGTTACTTTCTTTTAAGAAGGAAGAAGACAAGAAAGAAACATATGGCAAATAATTCTCTGTGTAATTCACAGCAGTAAATGACTCTCAGCAAGACTATGGTGGTTAGGTCACATTTGCACAGTGGTAAAGAATTAATACCACTGATCAAAGTAAAGGTTTAATGTCCTGTCGCACAAAAAATTATCTCCAGCAGTGTTTTCCCCAGGAAAACTATGCTTAATATAATGTTAAAAACATAACACTAAATCAGTAGGAAGCATATGGGTAAGTGAAATTGGGCCTATGCAGTACAATTAGTGAGACATTTTTGGCTTTCAAATATCAGACTTGAATTTTGTCCTAGGATCAGAATTAAAATGAATACTCATTTATTATTACTTTATAGCCAAACTATTAGAATAAACTGTGATAATTTTAATATTTTCAGAGGAGATTAGCTGCTAGTAGATACAATATTTAATACCCTTGATTCCAGCGAGACGATCACCTACTGCAATAAATGCAGTTAGCTTGTAATGCATCTTTAAAAGTTAGTAAGGGTGAAAAGTGGAGCTTTGCAGGTCAAGATTCAAGGACACTTTTGAAAGATCACAGTTAATTTGTTTTTAATGTTTCATGCTGAGGTAAGAATTTTTCACTTTCATGAGCACTAGATTAAATCATGATCTGTTCTTCTAATATTATATCATTTCCTGCACAGGGCAAAAGAATTTCATAATAATAATAAAAAAAAAAACTTCATCAATTACACTTTTTTTTTTTTTTTTTTTTTTTTGAGAGAATGCAAACTAATTCAATAAAGAAGTCATTGGTATAGCTGGAAACTGTCTTTTAAAATATTTATTTGATAATGTACCTATGAAAATTAGAAAAGTCTTAGTCTCAGAGAATATATCAGAGAATCCCTCAGAATAAAACAAAGGAAGACCAAAGAGGAAAACTACACCATATCTAGTACATGTGACCCATCTGGTCAAGTGACACTAATGCTGATCTATAACTAGTTGATCTTCAGGACAGTTTTTGCAGTCCTCTTTGCTGTTTCTCCAGAAAGCAATATAATGGGAAGTGCTACTGTTGTTATCCTGTTAACAGAGATCTGGGAAAGAGTGTGTATGTGTGAAAGAGGTAGTAAGTATTTAGGAGAAATATCTAGAATTATGGCTCCACTCTTCAGCTCTTCCACTAAACAGAAACATTTTTGGTCTCATGGAAATAATATCTCAACCACATTCACTGTTTTGTTAAGAATTCTTGAGAAGGAATTATCTTAGTCTAGAAGCCAGCAGCAGAGCAAATTCTCACCAAGAGAATTAAATAAATTACATTACATAATGAATTAAATTACATAAAGTCTGTCTCTTCTGTATATAATCTTTAAAAAACAAACCAAAAAAACAATGAACCAACCAAGCAAGAACAACTAAAAGAAACAATCAAAACTCAAACCAAACAACAACAAAAACTACCCCAACCAACCAACCAATCCCTCCTTCCCCCAATGGCTTTAGTTTATGCTGGCTCAGAACTATTTGCCGTTTTATTTACTTATGTTTCTCTTCCTGTATATAAGAGTATGCATTTCACTGGACCATTATAAATGTGATACATTGAATGTATGGATACTAATAACATAATACAATTGCATTAGTCAGCTTTAAGGGGTGCAATTTTTTGTCCAAGAAATTAATACTATATCCAAGGTCAAATGGCTTGTTCCCCACCAATATAATATAAATAATCCGTACTTGTGCTTAATGAGTTGAATTAAGAGATGAAGTAGGCAAAAGCAAGACCACTTTTATTACATGAATGACAATACTTTGAAAAAGAAGAGTTAGTAGTCAAGATGAAACCAAATCACTGAAGAAAGAATTTGATGTTTGTGGATACTGTTATAAATCTCATTTATAAGTGCATAGAAGATGAGAGGCAAGATAGAAAGATTTATTTATTTGGTAAAAACAGACTTTATTCTGGTTGATTATTTTAGAATTCTTTTTTTCCTCTTAATGAGGTCTATAATCAAATCTACTTCAGTTCAGTTTTTTCTGCAGCTTTCTATTTAAGTGATCTTCTTGTTATTGTGTTCACTATTGAGTTTCTTAACCAGTGGAAGTTCTCTGAGATGTTAATGAAATAAATTCTTTCTTTCTCATAAAAATGTGTTGCAAGCTAATAAATAGAAACAGCTAAGAACTTCAAATCTCTGTCCTTCTTCCTTGTTTCAAGCAGATTTTTCTATACTTGACTGATTGCAGCATGACTGATTGCGTTGATAATATGTATATATATTTTTCAGAATAATGTTAGAACTTTAGGAAGAATTAAAACAAACAAACAACATGCTCACATAGCAAAACTGCTTCTAATAGGACCTTTCTGTGTCTTTTTGACTTTTGCAGAATGGCAAGGAATGCAAATGAAGATGGTGGTGGAGATGACACTAGTTTTAATTTCAGCTGGAAAATGTTCACAAGCTGGGACTACCTGATTGGCAATCCTGAGACAGCAGATAATAAGTTTGCTTCGATCACTACAAGCTTTAAGGTAAAACAAAGCTCTCTAAAGACATGTAATTTGACTTGTCTTTCACACTGGTGCGAACCAGGTGGAATTAACACATTACTAAGCCATTAGGCTTAAACTTTAGTGGGCAGCTCTGTACCCTTCTGGTCTGGGTCTTTATGCCTTTCCATCCTATTTTTTTCCTTTTCATTGTGGAAGATAAAAATATAGCATCATTTATGTCTTCTGTGACTGCAGTACTAGTTTTAGCAAAATGATTCTACTGTAAAAATAATCTTTTCCTTTTTCCTTGTCTCTGATGTCTTCCAGTTTCTCTGATGCTTGTGTCTGAAAAACTTTTTTTAAAAGGTTGCTGACAGTTTGCCAACCTGACTTTTTCTTGTTCTCTTGCTACCATGAGAGGTACCATAAGATAACATCATCTAAAAAGAATTCTTCATCACATAAGAATTTGTGTCAGACTTCTGAGTGTCTACTTGTTTTTCAATAAGAAAAGATAAAAAAGACTGCTTTCTTTGCATAACAGAAAGTTTTTATTTTGAAATCAATTATGAAACATAGCCCAATTTGCAATGCAATACAATAGACCTCTGTAGGCTATGATTATTTCACCAGTCATTCTGTGAGAAATCTGGGGCAAGATGTGAGATGCACTTCTGCAAAAACAGTGGACAGGAGGTATTCTGTGTATTGAATGTTAAAGAAAGTGTTGCTATACATGGGCATGCCTGTGGAGTAGGTAAAAGAAAAAATATTTTTCAGCGTAATAATCTGGGGGGAATACACTGGCGAGGTGTTACCAGGAACAAGTTGCTATTCTTGCAGTCACTGATTTTATATGGCATGGGACCTGGAGGACCAACCATTAGCTACCCTATAAAATCACATACACCATTCCTTTCTGCAGTAGTGATATAACCAGCATATGACCACCTTACAACTACAAATATAAGAATAGTTGCACACAAGGTCAGTGGAAAGAAAAGGTCTTAAAAAAAAAAAAAAAAAAAGTAAAATACTAACTGGACGTACTCAAAGTCTGAGAGATTTCTCTGCCTACCTGCTAAGGTCAGTTGCTAAATGGTATCTAGACAAGAACATAAATCAGCTGGAGACATTTTTGAGAAATAAACTGCTGAACCTTTTCTGTGACCTTTGCAAATGAGCAAGGAGAGAAAGAATGAAGCCTTGGTTTGGGAGACATCATGGGAGTTTTGCTCAAGAGCTGCTGCAGTCTCCTTTCATTTTTGTAACAAACAAGTGGTAAGAAAAATAAAGCCATGATTTATTTTTAAAAATATTATTATAATTAATTACTACAATACAGGACTTCAGCTTCCCTTCTGTACAACTGATTTCCTTACTTAAGTAAAAAAACTGCAACCTAACTTCCTTTTCATGAACATAGTTCAGAGAGACAGCTCTTTCTGCTGGAAAAAGCAGGAGCTGAAGATTTTATTTGCACCAGAGTTCTAATATATGGCAACTCATGGCCAAGGATAAATGTGGGGCAAGCATTTTATTTTTTAGTTCAAAGCTGTGCACTGCTTATGATATTCATTTATTTATTTTTTGGGGGGGATGGGGGACAGACACTCTTATATGTAAACAATCTTTTAACTCTTACTTAATCAATGACTCAAAATAAATCTTTTTTGCAATTTTTTACAAATGTGCATTTTTTGATGGTGACAGTTCATTTGCTGGCAGTTAATCACATGTGTCTTGTTGGGTCACCCCCAGCGCCTCACACCACCTTTCAAGCTGACAGACTGTGCTGGTTTCTTCTTGACATATGAGTAGAGGTGTAATGAGTGATACACTCAATGGAAAAAAAAGTGAACTCTGGGGAGCCAAATCCCTGAAATTTTTCAAGGTCCGAAACAGATTTTATGAAACAATGTAATCTTATCTCAAAACATGATGTCCAGGTGTGCATTTGCATCATCACAACTGATTTAACTGAATTCTAACTACTGACTAAGCAATGTAGAGTCTTGACCATTAAAGTACTGATAATATTCTTTTGTTTCTAACAAGTGCAGGAAGCTATCGTGGAGGAGCAGGAGAGCCGAAAAGAGGAAAACATTCACTTGACTCGATTCCTGAGAGTTCTTGCTAACTTCTTAGCCCTATGCACACTTGCTGGGAGTGGCTACCTCATCTTTTTCGTTGTGAGAAGATCACAGAAATTTGCCCTGGAAGGTCTGGAGAACTACGGGTGGTGGGAAAGAAATGAAGTTCGTGCTAGCACATTTCTAAAATAGATGTGGTTTCAAACTTTGTCTCTCTACTCTGCATGTTGACTTTTTTTTTTTTCTTTTTACCCTGAGAATTTAAGCACTTTGAGTGTGGGTGGTAAATGTGCAGCAAAAGAACTCTTATTGTCTTTCTGCTTTGTGCTTCATTAAAAGGAATATATATATATATATATATATATATATATATATATATATATAAGTTGTCCTTTTATATTCAGTTTTCCTTTAAGACCTTCACCTTTTCTCTTTTGAGCCCCTAAAACTGTTTTTCCAGCCACTCTGTGGACTCACAAGATCTACTCAAGGTGCCTACTCTCTTGTTACTTTCCTGTAGAGAGTGGTCCAAGGAAAGTGACTAGTATGCAGCCATGTCCAAAGTTACTTGGGACCTCAGAGATACCACTCTGCAGTACAGCAACAGTATGAAGCTTAAGCCTTCCAGCTTCACCTGCCCAGTCCAAGAACACAATATCTTTTTTTTTTTTCCTTTTCTCTGTTTAATCTGTTTTCTTCTAGAGTAAATCCAGTCCTGACTTATAGAGGTATATAGTGAAAGTGATTGTGTTTGCTGTAACAGTATGTAGTAGGCACTTGAATTCAGCATTGCTGTATAAAAACCTGAACAGACTGTTTTTTATTTAACAGACACACTATTGTGCATATTGTAAAACTAGCTGTTCATTATATAAAGCTCATATTCACTCTCGCCTAGAGAGTGAAGCTGATATCTGAATTAAAGTAAGGCAAAAAGATGCCAGCCTCACAAAGCTAATGGCATGGATGATGATAAAATGAGGAAAGTCAGTCCTTAACTTTGAACACCAAAATCTGTCATGGAAAGTACCATACATAATCCAGCAATCCACCTTTGGAGTCCAGAGAAATAAGTCAGCTAGGATTGGATTAAATTATTTGATAAAAATTACTTCATTTTACTCTGGTTGGGAAAGAATTATTGTAACAACTACTTGGCTTAAAGCAACACAAGCTCTAAATGTGACAACAGACTAGCAGATGAAGGCTGTTCAGAAGGAATTCAGTTTTCTCAGTTGAAAGGTGTGGTAACAGATTTGTTCTAACATGGACAGTACTACTGAAAGCTGTTATATTAGCTTATGTTGCAATCTGGAAATTACTTAAGCATATGCATGTTTACATTTTATTTTTTGTTTACTGTACAAAAGAACACTGCTAAGGAGGCACTATATCAGAGAGACTTAGAGCAGGTGTTGCTAAATGAGAGTGGATAAGGCAGTGTTGCTGTTATTTAACTACATTTTTTTCCCTGTTGACAATCAATGAACATATTTGTGAGGTACAAAATATTGCCTTTGATTAGGTATTAGTATTTAATGAAATACGCATATTTGGCTTTTTCTGAACATTTAAACATTTTTCTTTTTTATTTTTTTTATTTTCTAGATTAAGCTCTTACATTTGTGTCATGAATAAATGAACTGAGATTTTGATCAGAATAAGATTATAAACACTTTGTGTACTATTTAAAGCAAGGAAAAGTGCAGCTTTTACATATAACTCAAGCAACATATAACTCAAGAACTTCATGAAAATATTCAGCTACTTTTGTAAGAATTTATTTTCACAATAGATGCATTAGGGGGTTAGAAAGTGTTTACACATATCCATGGTGTCCTTGGAGCAATCTGGGATAAATGTTTTTCATATATTCTGTTCCTGAAGCTCATGACCTAATAAAGTGCCACTGGTGACTTTGTGGACAAGGCCTATTTTTCTCTCTGATTGTTGTCCTCTGCCACAATATTGCAAATCAATTCAAAACTGGATTCTGTAAACCTGAACTTCATCTCAGCAGTATCTAGTCCTTCAGGGTCACAGTTCAGTTGAAACTATCTAGCCCATCACAAAGAGTAGGAAATTAGTGCAAAGAGGCAGACGAGGACTGTTAAGGTACCTCATCAGCCTTTGCATCTCTTCTCACATGTGGTTGTGGCCAGGTGGTTGGTCATGGATGAACAATGATTCTGTAACTATTTGATTCTTATAACAATTTCCCCATGACTGTGGATAAAATAAAGAATAATGCTACTGATTTCCTTGGTGCAGTACTCTGAAATAAGATGAAAAGTACTGAATAGGAATTGACTTTTCTCATTTGACAAAAGATAATTTGTAGAACTACATTATATGGTGAACATCTCTCCAGTACATTGGTACTCTGTTTTCTCAAATGTACTGTTTAAAGATAAAAATACTTAAAAGCAGAATGAATTTATGGGGAGTCAGACTGATTTCTCTGCGTCACAATTATTAACAACATTTGGGCAAAGAGGAGATATGGCTTAGGGCCTACACATTTTAATTTTTTTTTTTTTTTTTTTTTTTTTCCAAGATGAAACAACCCCTTAGACCTTTTGCCAAAAGCTTCCTGATATTTACTTTAAAGTTTCTAGTAGTAGCTATGGAGCAGACTTTCACTGTGGTAATTAAGCCATGTTTTCAATACTCTGTGTAAATTGGAGAAATCGTCAGGTGGATTTTATTATTATGAAATATAAAATTTACTTCTAATTGTCTTTTTAAAAATTAAACTCTATTAACTAGAAAAATAGTTGTTTATTACTGCTTTCTGCAGCAGATGCTAGAAAAATCTGTGACTACTGCAATTGTTGCTAGAAGATATGATTTATATTCACTAGACTACTTACCTTTAATGAACTTATCCTTTAACAAGCAAGCAGTCAGAATTCACTATTTAATGTCTGGCACACTTTCATACACAGAGGAAGCTGGTGTTTAGATGTAAATGAAGCTACAGAATTTCTTATCCAATTCATAGCAGCTTGAAAAGCTTGTGTAAGCAGTAATTTTCTAGCTTTCAGAGTGTCATACTCTTGGTGTCTAGAGTAGTTAATGTTCTAGAGAGATGACGAACTTTGTTTTGAACCAGGGTTTTCACTGATCAGTATATATATCTTCATTGCTATTCCTTTCTTACTCAGAAATGCTATTACGGTAGGTCAGGGAATGTTTTTTGAGATTCACTCAGCAGACACTGAAGATAAGACCATACCGATTATGAACTGTAACTGTATCATGCTTACGTGCATAATACATATATATATATATGTTTTTAATCCTGAACTGGAAATCTCTTTGAGATGGGAGCATAGTGAAGGCATGGCAAAATGCAGATAGAAAGCAAATGAGAAAGAATATTCTTACTTCAGATAAACGATGAAAAAGAACTTAAGAAAAATATAGAAAACATTTAATGATAAAGAAAAATAGTTACTTTTTTTCTGCTTTTCCCATAGTGAAGCAACAAAGACACATTTGATGTAGTTAGCAAGTACTATATTTTACCTGCCTAAAGGACATGCCCTTCCTTCTAAAGAGCCATGTCTTCCATTAAAAGAACTGGGTGAGAATTTTTAGAGTGGGAATGTACTTATTTAATAGAGAGTGATTTATTTATTTTTATTTTTTTTTTTTGGCATAGTGCTTTTCTGCTGTCATATTATTTCTGAGAACCAAGACCAATCTTCTATTCCTTGATAGCAGAAAGTTAGGAAAGTGTTAAAATTTGCAATAGTTCTAGCAAAATGGATTCCAGGATGACTGAGAATTGCTAAATTCAGAACAACTGAAAGACAATTATTATTATTATTATTGTTATTGTTATTATTATAGTTATTATTTTATAACTGAATCAATTCCTTTTTACTTCATTGTTTCAGTATGAGTCATCTTAAATAAGCATCTTTTTGTTTTGTGACTTAACTGGAGACAATGTTATCTGTTGCTTGGCTTTTAGTCCTTTAAAGATGAGATAATTGTAAGGAAATATTATTTGAAACTGAAATAAAAAATGCACTTTAAAACTTTTTCAATTACTTTCATTTTTGGCTGACACAGTTGATTAGATTTTGTACTATTTCACCAAAAGGTTTAAGCATACTTGCAACAAATTTTAGCAATCACTTATGCATGCTGAATTCTTAGAATGCCTCACTTAGAATAAAAATGTGTACTCAATTTATAGCAATATATAGCAATAATAACAAAAAGTAGCATATATTGCCTATATTGAATTTCAAACTGTTTATGAAAGCTTAATTTTGTCATTTTGCTGTCAGTGAACTTGTTCCTTTTCCATCCTTCTGTGATGTGAGTTAATATTGTTAGAGTCTTCAGAAAAACAGGCAGACAGCGTCAGGATTGATTTGAATTTGCTTTGCTTATGCATTAAGAATTAACTTTGGGTGAGATGTCAGATAATTTTAATTTAGCACAGAATTTTTAGAGAAATGCTTTATATAGAATATGTATGTGTCTATTGGGAAAACAAGGAAGAGATTTAGGATGAAACAGTATTGGAAATAGTTTCTTGCTAAATTCTATGACATTTTTTTCTAAAATGTAGGTTGTACTTAAAACAGCTAATACTTGACTTTTTTTCTGATGTTAAAGTGAATTGAAAAAATGAAAAGAAAAAAAAAATTCAAAGTATCTATTTACAGGAGAAGAAAAATAAGTTTTCACCTCATTGTTTCTTTGCATCTTTGCAAAAGCACCTTGTGACTCCCAGGGTGGATTTTGCTTTTCATTAAATCAATTAGCAAATAACAATTAGCAATAGAAATACACTTGTCATCAAAATCAATCTTGCCTCTAACATTTCACAGTAAACTTTTTTTTCTTTCTTTCCTTTTTTTTTCTTTTTTTTTTTTTTTTTTCTTTTTTTCTTTCCCCCTAGGTGAACATGGTCATGTCACTTTTAGGAATGTTCTGTCCAACTTTATTTGATGTAATAAGTTCTCTGGAAAACTACCACCCTCGAATAGCTCTAAGATGGCAGCTGGGACGCATCTTTGCTCTTTTTCTTGGCAATCTCTACACTTTCATCATTGCCCTAATGGATGAAATCAATCTCAAGGCAAGCTGTTTACCTCCTTTTATTAATTTTAATATGTATCAGGGTAAGGATGTATATTTCCAACCATGTCATAGACATGTCAGGGAAAGATGGAAAAGTCTTGGAGTGGAAAAGAAAAGGTTGAATATTGGTAATTTAAGTTCATGCTACTTTATTTATTTATATATTTTTAATCCTCTATTTATTTAGTTGGAAGAAGAGAAGATTGTCAAGTATAACATGACAATATGGGAGGCCAGTCTATACAATGGTACTATTCCAGAAAATTCAACTGCTCCTCCAATACAGGTAGACCCTGCAGATGTCCCCAGAGGCCCATGTTGGGAAACAATGGTAGGCCAGGTAATGTAACTTATTTGAGTTCATATTTGAAAATAGATCATAGTGTGTTACAAGATATCATACTAAACCCCTCTTAATTTCTGCTGACTAGAGACAATAAGGTGTTAGAGCATGAGAAAATGCAGATGTTGGACAAGATAATGAAGGATTATTTATTTATTTGTTTATTTATTTATTTCCCCCCCAAGCTACAAAGCTTAGAAACAGCTATTGTAATTTATTTGAATCCTATTTAGTAGGGAGGTCCCCCTTCTGGTACCTGACAGAATTCAAAGCATTCATTTTTATTTTTTTTTCTTTTTTCCTCACTATTCTCCTGATTCATTTTCCTCACCTCATCTGTCTTGCAAAGCCTGTTTAACAATTATGAAAAGTTGGATTGGTTACAAAAATTAATAAAAGTAATAATTCTGAATAAATTTTTAATCAAGCAAAGATCAGTTTTTCACAATTACCAGTATATTGAAAAGATAAGTAGCTAAACAACAACAACAAAAAATGTATATGATCAACTCATGCTAGCAGTGTGCATCTCAGAAACCATTTTTATCCTTAACCAAGTAACATCATGCAAAAGAACATCAGTAGTTTAACAGTAAATCTGATCAGTCATTTTATTTGATTCAATTGAATATTCATAGCTATTGACGTTCATATAATAAGACACTTCCAAAGAATTTCCCAACATCTCTTTTTTCTCTGATCATACCTTATTGTTTTGTCCACAATATTAAAACCTCCATTGAATCACAACTTTTGGTATTGTTCCATCATTTTGACAGTCTCAGTACCTGATTGTCTCCACTCCTGACTGGATACTGTGACCTGTCCTGGTCACTTATCCAGGTGATGGACAGGAAAAAACAGACCCTGTTTTGTTTTTTATTTTTTCCCCACTGTGCTGATTTTCTCCATAATTTGAAATCAGAGAGAATAATAAGTCTTTTGGGCAAATGGGGTAAGGCCTGGTACAGCAGGGTTTAGTGGGATTGATGGGACTTACTGAAACAAATGTAGAGGAACAAGGATTTTTGGATATTTGGATTATTATTTTTTTCTTTTTCCATATTCAGTGGGAACTGGTGCTCATTTAGGAAGAAAGCCAAAAGAGGGGTTGAGATATCAATGTGGAGTTCTGCTATAGTGGCAGTCTTAGCTGGAAACCTTTCCCTGACTAATCATACCCTGAAAGTCTCATCTGCTATGAACATAAATAAAAGCAGCAGGTATCTCTAACAAATGAGGGGCAATTTTCCTCCTGGCATTTCTCAGAATCAGTGAATCAGGAGGAGCTGAGAGTTTTTACCAAGTTGTAGCACTGTAAGAACATCCTAATATAGTACTTCATCACTATTGTAACTATAAATTGCTTAAATATATTCTTTCTCTCTCAAAAAAAAAAAAAATATATATATATATATATATATATTGCTTTAACAGGAATTTGTGCGGCTGACAGTCTCTGACACAATGACAACTTATATCACAATTCTAATCGGCGATTTTTTGAGAGCTGTCTTTGTTAGGTTTTTCAATTACTGCTGGTGCTGGGACTTGGAGTATGGATTTGTAAGTATACTATTTGCTATTTTAAATG
Organism: Aythya marila; assembly: GCF_965140915.1. Lineage (NCBI taxonomy): Eukaryota > Metazoa > Chordata > Aves > Anseriformes > Anatidae > Aythya > Aythya marila. The sequence continues at coordinate 39,235,885 of NC_139080.1, read as the reverse complement.
TTTTTGTCAGATCATCACTTCATGTTTTTATAGTAAATTGCATTTTTCTTTTAATCATACAGAGTTTACAGTTGCCTAGGCATATCACCTTCAAAATTCCTAAACAACATTTTGCTTTGTCTCAGAATTTGCTTTTGTCTTAATATTTATCTTATTCTTCAGGCTTCAATAACCTTTGAAAACATTTTTTTATTAATTTGATTGTGTAAACAAGCTAGCTACACATTTTTCACACATTTCAATTTTAAAGACACTCCCAGGTCTGCAGATTTCTCTCACTGATTTCTATGAACTTTCCCATAGGGTCTTCTAACTTAGTGAAATAGACAGTGTTTGTGAAGAAAAATACAAAAGACTTTTTTTTTTCTTTTTTTCCCCAGAAACCTTATAAGATATATTAATGCTACATTACAAATCAAGTACATTCATTTAATTCATTTTCATTTTTCTTCCTAGTCTTGTAAAGTGTTTGGTAAGTCTTTATAGTACCACATATGTGGACACAGTGCTTATGGAAATGGCTTAGTGGACTTGCTAGTGTTTTGTTGATGGTGGACTTAATGATCTTCAGGGTCTTTTCAAACCTTAATGATTTTACAATAGTGTGAAATAAAATATATGAGTTCCATTAACATAAGCACAAGTAGGTATGCCAGCTCTGCACTTGGGATTTGAGACATTCATTCTTTTATATGGATCTGTGCTAGATTAAATTAGCCAGCTAAGATACCTGCAGTGTAAGGACTGATGTAGTTTTCATCTCTTAAGTTGTAGTCAGGATGCAGGGAAAGGTTAACTTTCTTCTGTAGCTTCTTGTGTACTTACTGAACAGTACAGAGAGAGCTAAATCATTTAAAGTTATCTAGGGTACATCTGCTTGAACAGCCACTATACCTTTTCCTTCTTTCGTCAAAATATTAGCTTAATGTATGCACATTTTTGTTGTTGTTGTTTGTTTACCATGAGCCACCTTTCAACAAATTATAATTTTCCAGAGACAGAAAGTACGGTGTTATATATATACACACATATATATGTATGTATGTATGTATATATTTGTTGTAGCAATGTCATTTATGTTGGCTGGCTCCTATGAAACTTCAGCCTGTATAGCAAGGTTCAATTTCTCCCTGTTAATTCTCCTGTGTATATCTAAAAGGACTGGGGTAGGACTGGATAAAGAGATTATGAGCCAGCCAGTTTGTGAAGAACCAAGATATAACCCTTGCAATAACAATATCAAATGCAAGGATTTGAATACAGTATGCACAGAGAACCAGCACAGCTTGTGGAACAGTGTATTTTCATATGCTTAAATGGCATCTGGAACTTCCTCACATTTTCATACTTGTCACAGCTATTTTAATAACTGAGAATGAATATGGGGAACACATGAAATGCTGTGTCCAGTACTGTATCTTACAGGAAATAGCTCAGACTTCATGTTTTCCAAAGATATTAAAGTGGATATCCTTTAAAAGATATCCTTTTTAAAGATATCCTGGAACTTTTCCCTATTAGGATTTTCAGGATGAAAGAGTATGAGTGAATGCAAGTCTGAAAGCTAATCTGAGGACTACAGGATGGATTTATTACCTAGGATGATCACAACCTGTCACTACTAGGGTTTTCCATGGCTCCATTTTAGGACCAGTCTTCTTCAGTGTTTTCGTAAACGATTTGGTTGTTGGACTTGCAGGTTTTTTCAGTGAATTTGTGGATGATACCAAACTGGGTGGAGCTGCTGACTCTGTCAAGGGTGGTGAGGCCTCGGAGAGAGATCTGGACAAATTAGAGAGCTTAGCAATCACCAACAATATGAAGTTTAACAAGAACAAGTTCTGGATTCTGCACCTGGGAAGGGGTAACCCTTCTATAAATACAGACTGGGGGATGCGAGGCTGGAAATTAGCCCTGTAGAAAGGGAACTGGGGGTTTCGTTTGGCAGCAAGTTGAACATGAGCCAGCAGTGTGCCTTGGCATCTTGGCAGCCATATCCTGGGGTGCATCAAGCACAGCATTGCTAGTCGGTCGAGGTAAGTGATTGTTCTGCTCTGCTCTGCACTGGTGCAGCCTCACCTCAAGTAGTTGTCAAGTGCAGTTCTGGGCACCACAGTACAGGAGATATCAAGCTGTTAGAGAGTGTCCAAAGGAAGGCAACAAAGATAGTGAAGCGTCTGGAGGGCAAGACGTATGAGGAGTAGCTGAAGTCACTTGGTTTATTCATCCTGGAGAAGTCTGAGGGGAGGCCTCATCACAGTCTACAGCTTCATCATGAGGGGAGTATCTCTTCTCTCAGGTGATCAGCGATACAACACGAGGAAATGTCTTGAAGCTGCTACAGCTGTTCAGGCTGGATATCAGGAAAAAGTTTTTCACTGAGAGGAAAAAGTTTTTCACAGACAGGGTGGCCAGGTACTGGAACAGGCTCCCCAGGGCAGTGGTCACAGCACCAAACCTGCCAGAGTTCAAGAAACATTTGGAAAATGCTGTCAGACACATGGTCTGATTTTCTGGGTTGTCCTTTGGGAACCCAGTTGGACTCAATAATCCCTGTGGGTCCCTTCCAACTTGTGGCATAATGACCACACGGACACCAGGGTTCTTTTAGGATCAGTAACTGGTACTACTTTATTGATGACATCTCTTACACTGAGGGCCTAACTTCATCTCTCATATTGGGGGCATAAATTCATTATCCTTGTTGCATCCCCATATTGAAGCTTGCTTCTTATGCCATTTGCCCCACAACAGTCCTCTTCCACTAACTGTTCATTGGTCAACAACTTTGCCTGGCAACCGCAAACACCCAGCAACTTCCATGTATTAAATGCTGGAGAACAAGCAACCTAAGATGGCAAGGCATCTCCTGAATCACCCTTCTTTGTTCCCTCTGAAATCTTTACATTCCTGATGGCCTCATCGTTAAGAGCCTGATGTTATCACCAACCACGGGGCTTGTCCACCCCCATGGCCACACTCCCACACCAACCATCCAAGAAACAAAATGAGGTTTAATAAGAGCAAGTGTAGAGTCCTGCACCTGGGAAGGAACAACCACATGTATCATTACAGGCTGGGGGATGACCTGCTGGAGAGGAGCTCTGAGGAGAAGGATCTGGGGGTCCTGGTGGATGACAGGTTGACCATGTCCACCAGCAGTGTGCCTTCATGGCCAAGAGGGCCAATGGGATCCTCATGTGCATTAAAAGGAGTGTGGCCAGCAGGTCAAGGTGATCCTCCCCCTCTACTCTGTCCTGGTCAGGCCTCAACTGGAGTACCAGTTCTGGGCTCCCTGGTACAAAAAAGACAGGGATCTCCTGGAAAGAGTCCAGCAGAGAGCCACAAAGATGATAGATGCCTAGAGCATCTTCCTTATGAGGAAAGGCTGAGAGACCTGGGTCTGTTCAGCCTGGAGAATAGAAGACTGAGAGGGGATCTCTTCAATGTGTGTAAATACCTGAGGTGTGGGAGACAGAGGGATTTGGCCAACCTCTTTTCAGTGGTTTGCAGGGATAGGACAAGGAGTAATGGCCACAAGATGGAGCACAGGAAGTTTCACACCAACATGCGAAAGAACTTCTTCATGGTGAGGTTGATGGAGCACTGGAACAGGCTGCCCAGGGAGGTTGTTGAGTCTCCTTCTCTGGAGATATTTAAGGCCTGTCTGGACACCTACCTGGGCATCCTGCTCTAGGGAACCTGCTTTGGCAGGGGGGTTGGACCCGATGATATTTTGAGGTCCCTTCCAACCCCTTCAATTCTGTGATTCTGTGATTCAAGAAGGATATTCTATGATTTTAGGATTCTATGATCTGGCTTCTATTTGGTCTTCCTGAAGACTTTTCTGTCATTTACTGTGAATCATCTGCTCTTTATGCAGGGACTTGTCACAAGAGCTGCCCTAGTGCTGTTTGATGTGACCTTGGGTGGTGCTACTGGATTTAAGATGGTTTGTTAAATTCCTGCAGTCTTCCACTGCTGGAAGCCATGTTGCACATTGTAGGACAGCTTGACATGAATAGAGAGTGCCAGTTGCCAACTGGAAACACATAGAATCATAGAATGGCGTGGGTTGGAAGGGACCTTAAAGATCATCTAGTTCCAACTCCCCCTGTCATTGGCAGAGATGCCACCCACTAGATAAGGTTGACCATGGCCTCATCTAACCTGGTCTTGAACACTGCCAGGGATGGGGCATCCACAGTCTCTCTGGGCAACCTGTTCCTGTGCCTCACCACCCTCTGAGTGGAAATCTTCCTCCTAATATCTAACCTAAATCTCCTGGTTTAAAATCATTCCCCCTTGTCCTATCACTACCAACATATGTAAACAAGTGTTCCCCCTCCTGTTTATATGCTACCTTCAAGTATTGGAAGACTGCATTGAGGTCTTCCTGGAGCCTTCTCTTCTCCAAGCTAAACAATCCCAGTTCCCTCAACATTTCAGCATAGGAGAGATGCTCCAGACCTCTGATCATCTTAGTGACCCTCCTCTGGAGACATTCCCAGAACTTCACATCCTTCTTGTGCTGGGTGCCCCAGGCCTGCATGCAGTATTCCGGGTGGGGCCTCACAAGGGCAGAGTAGAGGGGGACAATCACCTTCCTCTCCCTGCTGGCCACCCCTTATTTGATGCAGCCCAGGACACAGTTGGTCTTCCAGGCTGCAAGCACACATTGGTGGCTCATGTCCAGCGTTTCTTCCATCAGTACCCCCAAGTCCTTCTTTGCAGGGCTGCTCTCAAGTTCTTATTCTCCCAGTCTAAATAAATACCTGGGATTGCCTGGGATTACCTTGCACTTGGACTTCTTGAACCTCATTTGGTTCTCATGGGCCCACTTTTCCAGCCTGTCCTGGTCCCTTTGGTTGGCATCCCTTCCCTCTATTGTATCAACTGCTCATCTTGGTGTCATCTGCAAACTTGCTGAGGGTGCACTCGATTCCATCATGTATGTCATTGATAAAGATGTTGAAGAGCATTGGTCCCAAGACCGAACAAACCTTCTTCTACCACTCTGTACTCCTGTCCAGGATTGCCCAGACCAGGTGCAGCACCTTGCGCTTGAACTTGTTGAACGTCATTAGGTTCACATGGGATTGCAACCTTATACTCTTTCAGGCCATGTGTCCCTGCTTCCAATAACTGCATATTTCCCTCTTGCATTTCAGTTTGACCAGCAGGTCTTTGGTCTGCTATCTCAGTTGTCTGCCCTCCCTGCCTGCTTTTTTTTACACAGGGGATAGAGAGCTCTTGCTCTCTAAGGAAAACATCCTTAAAGAGTTGTCAGCTCTGTTCAGCTCCTTTGTCCATACGGACAGTGTTCCAGGGGATCTCATATTGTAGGTCTTTAGTTAGTTTGAATTTCACTCCTTGGAAGTTCAGCATCCTGACTTTGCTCTTTGCCATGCCCGTATTCCTCAAGACCACAAACTCAACCAGTGTGTGGCCACTGCAGCCCAGATTGCCTGCAATCTTGACCTCTTTAATGAACTCTTTGGTGTTGGTGAGCACCAGGTCAGGTAACACTTCTCCTCTGGTTTGTCTAATACCTGGACAAGTAAGTTATCCTCAACCTACTCTAGGAATCTCCTGGATTGTTTACAGCCTGCTGTGTAGTTTTCCCAGCAGACTTCCAGGTGGAAGAAGTCCTAACATCATTAGGATTGGAAAAGACCTCCAAGGTCATCTGGTCCAACCATCACCCTACCACCAATGGCCCCCTCTAAAACATGTCCCTAAGCACCAAGTCCAACCTTTCCTTAAGCACCCCCAGGGATGGTGACTCCACGACTTCCCTGGGCAACCTGTTCCAATGCCTGACTACTCTTTTTGAGAAGAAATATCTCCTAATTTCCAACCTTAACCTCTCCTGGAGCAAATTGAGGCCATTCACTCTAGTCCCACCACTAGTTTTCTGTGAGAAGAGGCTGATCCCCAGCTCCTCACACCTTTCTTTCAGGTAGTTCTAGAGAGCAATATGGTCTCCCTTATGCCTCCTCTTCTCCAGACTAAACAACCCCAGTTCCCTCAGCTGCTCCTCACAGGACTTGTGTTCCAGACCTTAACCAGCTCCTTAGCCCTTCCCTGGACACATTCCAGGGCCTCAATGTCTGTCCTGTACTGAGGAGCCCAAACCTGAATGCAATACTTGAGGAGCAGCCTCACCAGAGCAGAGTACAGGGGGATGATCACCTCCCTCATCCTGCAAGCTACACTATTCCTGATACAAGGCAGGATGCCATTAGCTTTCTTGGCCACCTGGGTACACTGCCAGCTCATGTTCAGGTGAGCATCAATCAGCACCCTCAGATCTTTTTCCTCTGCACAGCTTTCCAGCCACTGTCCCCCAGACCTGTAGTGCTGCATAGGTTGTTGTGGCCAAAGTGCAGGACCCAGTGCTTAGCCTTGTTGAACCTCATCCCACTGGCCTCTTCCCGTTCACCCAACCTGTCCAGATCCATCTGCAGGGTCTTCCTACCTTTCAGCAGATTGACACTTCATCCCAACTTGGTGTCTGCAAACTTACTGAGGTTGTACTCAGTTCCCTCCTCCAAATAATCAATAAGGATATTAAAGAGAATGGGCCTCAACACTGAACCCTGGGGAACACTACTGGTCCCGTCAGGATGAGAGTGTACAAATGCAATGCTTCTTGTAGTTGAAGCAAGAATGCCTCATCCACAGGCTCCCCTTGATTAGGTGGCCTGTAGTAGACCCAACCACAAGCTGTCCTTTATTGGTGTTGTCCTTAACTCTCATCCACAAGCTTTCAGCCTGTCCTTGGCTGTTTCCCAGAGGCATCTCTTCACAAACAATCCCTTCCCTAATGTAAAGGGCAACACCCACTCCCTTCCTTCCCTGTCTATCTCTCCTGAAGAGTTTGTAACCCTCTATTCCAATGTTCCAGTTATGTTATCCTTTCCATCATGTTTCTGTGCTAGCAATCATCTCATATTTGTCAAATTGCACCATGGTTTCCAACTCTTTGTATTTGTTTCCCATGCTGCTTTCATACGTGTCAAGGCACTTCAGCTGGGCTATTGGTCATATCATATTTTTAGAACCCTTCCCAATTGCACTGGGAGAGTTCATGAGTATTTCTCTGTTGTTACTTAGAGTGATAGTGTTCTCAGGTATTCTTTTTTTACTCAGAGCTGCATCTCCTTCCCTCACTACATCTAGTTTAATGGGCCTCCTGAGAAGCCCAGCCAGCTTACTGCCCAGAACACTCTTGGCCCACCCGATAAACTCTCCCCTGTTCAGTATCAGCATTCCTGGTCTCTCAAAATTGTGTTCAAGGTTGTAGAACCCAAAACCTTGGGCATGGCACCAGCCTCACAGCCAATCATTCAGACAGTCCGTTCATCTCCTTCTTCCTGGGTTCCAGTTGTCAACTGGGAGGACAGAGAACACTACTTGTGTGTCCAATCTCTTCAACATCTTTCCAAGGGACACCTTTCCAAGGTCCTGGCAGCTCTTTTGAGCAATCTCAACGCAGAAACCCCCCTGCATGCTGTGATCCCCCACTTCACAGCAAATGTGTCTGTCCCGGAGCTGATCTCCTTGGTGAGGCAATCATTCTGCCATTAACACTTCAGACTTTTTTTTTTTTTTCTCTCTTTCTTTTCTTTTGTAATTGTTAGGGAAGTTAAGGGAGTATAATACAGTTATTTAATCAATAGAACAAAGCCAATACAAGAAAGCCTTAATTAAGTGATTGGACTGAAGAGCTGTGCAGATACCATCCTTCTTTCTAGCCACCCATCCATACATTTTGACTGGGGGGAGCCAGCCCCAGAAAAGGGGCCCTCAGCCCCCCTAACCCTCCTTCGTCTTCCACATGAGGTCATCTTCCAGGCCACTCCCAACACAGCTACCTTTGGGCACACATATATAACTTATCACAGAGGCTTGCTGAGCTCACAGCAGCCACCACTGCCCCGCCTTTGCTCCAGGCCCTATAAAACAGGACCCCTGCAGGTGGCCCACCATTCGCAGAATTTCTAGACCCTCTGACAGCCAGTTTATGTGGCAGCAAGAAAAACAGAAGCAGGAAGGCATTCAGCAGCCCTCCTCAGTGTAATAGGATAGTGATGCAATCCAAAGAAGCACCGAGAAGGAAGGCACCTAACAAGAAGGAGAAGTGTCATGGGCAGAGGGGTAACATCTGTGGCACAACAGACACCAGTGCTCAGGAAACCTCTGGCGCCTGGCCCACAGACACAGGCGGTACCACTGGCACTGCAACAATGCGGGAAGTAAGCCATCCCCTCAGCCATACAGCAACAGGGGGCCTGGGCCTTCCCATTGGTGCAGTGGTGGCATGGGGAGAAGGCAGAAGGATTAGGCAGACAGCTGTGTGGGGCAGAGGCATGCCCATAATCTGGAACACAGTGTGGGACCCAGCCATGGCCCTAAAACAGACAGCAGCATTGAATCCATGGATGGAAATCAACCAGACAGAGGCATGGGATCCAGGGTTGGAACTGGACAACCCCCTGGTTTGGCACCCTGGCCTCAAAACATTCTGGATGAAAGGCATCCCATTTGGCCAGTTCTGGGCAAGGAGTGGCTTATCATTCTGCCTAACACCATGGAGCCCACGGAACTGGATCCACCAGATGTGGAGGGACTGATGGAAGTGGATCCACCCCCACCAGATCAGACCTGTGACTCCTGTGGCATGTCTTTGCTCTGTGCCATCAGAGCACACCAACAGCGTCACAGGAGTGCCTGGTAAGCTCCCTACTTGTCTCTCAGGCTCCATCCCAAGCACTAGCTTGGAGCTGCCAAACACCATGAACATCCTGCAGGCTTATCTACAAGGTGTCCCAGCAATGAAGAACTCTGTTGCTGATTCTCAGGGATTGCGTGAATGCTTCTTTTCCATCCCCCAGCCCTTGTGTGAGAGGTGGTATCCCTTCTGCACAGAACCTTGAGGAAGAGCACAAGAGAGGACCCACCTTCCTTTGGGCTGCTGTACTGGGGTGACAGGAAGAGGCCACCATGCACCTTCAACATTTTTGAAAATAGACTGAGGGGTGAAAATAGGAGTGTGTAAGCGATTGTAGGTGGCTAATTTCTTATATCAGGAATGAGTAATTTTTTGAGTAATTAGTAGCGACAGACATGGAGAAGGCTGAGGTACTCAATAAATTCTATGCCTCTGTCTGCACTGGTAGATGGGATTCCCAAGTTCTTAATTTCTCTGAACCTATAGATGGAGGCTGGGGGATCAAAGTCCCACTCACTGTAAGTGAAGAGCAGGTTCGACACCACCTGGCGAATCTAAACAGATACAAGTCTATGGGACCTCATGACATGAATCCCAGGGTCCTGAGGGAACTGGCTGATGTAGTTGCCAAGCCTCTCTCCATCAGACTTGAAAAGTCCTGGCATTCAAGTGATGTCCCTGGTGAGTGGAAAAATGGAAACGTCATGTCCCTACTTTCAACAATTAAAACAAATAATTAAACAAAGAGCACTACTCTACTCAACAATTAAAATAATTAGGAGATATTTCTTCTCAGAAAGAGTGGTCAGGCATTGGAACAGGTTGCCCAGGGAAGTGGTCGTCACCATCCCTGGGGGTGTTCAGGGAAAGGTTGTACCTGGTGCTTAGAGACATAATTTAGTGAGTGACAGTAGTAGTAGGGTGTTGGTTGGACCAGATGATCTTGGAGGTCTTTTCCAATCTTAATTTTTGTATGATTCTATGATTCTACACAAAGTAAAGAATGTACAAAGAAGTGTTAAGTAGTGAGTTTGAAGCTTACAGCCCGTACACAAGGGTTTAACCACTGTTAAACCTTACAGCCTGCACACAAGGGTTTAACCACAGTTAAGAGAAGCCATGGAATGATTGGTCAGCAGTGAGGGAACACCTTATTTTATATTACTGTTAATACAGTACTTATTCCTTATAATACAGTTATATTACCATTCTCAAAGTGCCAATGACACATTTGCTGGTAGTGTATGGTGGACATATTGTCATTGTACAGAAAAAGGGCTACTAGAAGCTCAAAGAAAGGGTGTGAAGATATATAAGGAATCATAGTCCGTGCTACAGCCTAGAAGCTTTGTGCTGATTTCCATGCAAAACAAAAATAAATAAAAGAAATGAAGTTGATCTTACAGAACTACTTGTACCAATTTCCAAACTCTTTACACCATTAGAGCTTATAATGAACAAGGAATCTTTCAATGAGCCATACCCCAAATTTCCATATTATTGATAGTCTTTAATTTGAAAGATTACCTTGAGCTTTCCTTCATTTTCTTCAAAGACAGCTTATCTGATAGATACCATTGCTGCTGCACTTAACTGTTAATAAAACAGTGAAACTTTTATTTGGCATTATGTAAGAATGGTTCTAAAGAGCTCCCCTTATTCAACTGTTTTTCAGGTTGAATACTATTTAATCTTACTTTATTAATAATTAGTAATTAATACTTAGTTGAAGGTCTATTTAATTTTTCCTGTATAGAAGACAATTCATAAGTACACACAACACAAATATAGCAATTTTTTGTAGACATACATGCATATATCTGTATATACATGTATGTATATACATAAAACTAGGCAGAAATAGTGTAGAAGCTCCAAATATCCCAACATATTATAATTTGAAATTGTGACTTTAATTTGTCAATTTTAACAGAACATCTTTGTTTTGATTCAGACTCAAGGAAATAGTTGTTTTTGTATCTGAAGCCCATTATTCCCCATGTCAGTTGTCCCTGTAATTAATACTTGGATCATCATTCGTGATCTTTTTGACCATCCACTATGGTGAATCATGCAGGTCACCAGCTATGTTGTAGTATAACTTTCTTCCAAGACAGTTTATTAAGCAAAACATTGTGACAATGTAAAACACAATGGATAATATGTTTGAATCATAAATTTTTAATGTAAACCAAAATTTTGGAGCCAGTTTCTTACCAGAAATTTTTATTCTGGTGCATATACACACAAACATGCCTACAAAATAACATGTGCATTTCAGTCATTGCTCAAATTCAGTGTTCTCAGTGAAATTCTGCAACCAGTATTAAAGTCTATCTGTTTGCCTTGAGTCTTATTTGTTTATTTCATGATTCACTGATAATATGTAACAAGAGCCTTTACAGTACAATACCATTATTCTGCTGCTGTTGGAAGTGACAATTTTAATGTAGCATAAGTCATCTTAAAACCTTTGGTGCAAGTCTAATGAAAGAATTTATGTTATTTCTTTCAGCCATCATATTCAGAGTTTGATATAAGTGGGAATGTACTGGGGCTGATCTTTAACCAGGGCATGATCTGGTAGGTGTGGCAAAGTGTGTCTCTTGTGTTCCCTTGTGTGTCAGCATTCTCCCCAGGTCTGCAGGATTTATCAGCATCTGTGAAATGAGGATCCTGTCTCATTGTTTTAGTCTGATGACAGTGTGAAGCAATATATATCACATTCTGGTAAAGTGGAATCAATGGGGCAATTTCTAAACTAGTTCTGAGCTAAGATTACGGGATCAGAAACATCAGATTTCGCAGATCTGAAACAGAATGAAAAGAGTTTTAGTTGCAGCTGGTGAGTTGGCACTGCCACAGAACTAGAAAGAATGAGAGGTATGTATGTGTGCATTTGTTTTGTGAGATGAGAGAGAGAGTAGAGTTAGAAAAGCTCTTTCTTTATTTGTTCTCACAAAGTGATTGAAATGCAATTCATTTGCAAGTCTCCATATTGATAAGCTATTGGCAAGAATTTGTCTACCATGTTTTTTAAGTTATATGTACAAATTTTGGCAATATCCATAAACTACCTAGAGTTTGAACTTGTTTAACTTGAATTTTACAACTGATTTCCATGTGGTTAAGAAATGTGGCCATTAGGTGCTCTCTGCCTTCATAGACCACCAATCCTTTTCCATCTCTTTTAATTGAAGATACGTGGAAAGAGGAAGAAAAGATATTAATATAATATACTCTGACGTGACATCTCTATACTTACAGGGATGTTTCCAACCACATAGATTTATTTTTTTTCCTATTTCATAAAGAGAAAAACAGAGTCACCCAAAAGCAAGGTGACTCAGCCATGATCAGTTGAACAACGATAAAGGAAAAAGTAGATTCCTACTATCTGTACCATTTGGCCAGGCAGTTAAAAATAACTACTCTTCAGTCAGCATGGCACAGGAAACATGGTCAGATACAAATAAAATGGTCCCAACTGCATCTGTGTCATAACCACATAACTGTAGAAAATAAGGAAAAAATGACATTTAGCAGAATCAGTAAGTTCATTGGAATAAGGCAGTAAATAACCATAGTAACAGAAGTAAAATAAATGTCAATTTAGCAAGAATATTCTTCCTAAAATGGTAATAACATACTTAGAAAAATAATAAAGAATAATCTAGATTATTTCTATAACACCTAGATTTTGGGTTACTTTTTTTTTTTTTTTTTTTTTTTTTTTTTTTTAACGAAACACATGACAGATACTGCATGAACTAATGATACAAAGTAAGAGGGAGTAATGTTTTGTTAAGTTATTATCTCATTCACAGAGAAAGAGAATTTTGGAGCTTTGAAACAAAAAGTACATATGGAGAATTCTTTCTATATGCCTCCAGTTCTTCTAAAAGCAAGAGGCAACAATAGTAAAAAAATAAAAAAAAAAATAAGAGAAACAGTGCATACAGTGATGTTGCAAAGCACATTAGAATGGGAAATAGGGGAAATAGGTATTGTATCTAGGCAGAAGTCCTACTCCAAAGTGTTTATTTGTTTATTTGTTTTTCTAGGATGGGGTCTTTTTACGCTCCATGTCTTCCAGCAATTAATGTGTTCCGCCTCCACACTTCAATGTACCTGCAGTGCTGGGCAGTGATGTGTTGCAATGTCCCCCAGGAGAGGGTCTTCAAAGCTTCCAGATCAAACAACTTCTACATGGCCATGTTGCTTTTCATTCTCTTTCTCTCCACGCTGCCTGCTGTGTACACCATAGTCTCCATCCCACCATCTTTTGACTGTGGTCCTTTCAGGTATTTTACATTTCACATCCACCATACATGTTAATATTATATCAAATCTAGTGTATAATCTAGTAATGAAAAGGATCTTCCTTTATAAGTATTATATTTATAAGATATGCTGACTGTTTAATTATACGACATTTCTCATTATGGGTAATCATTACAGTTGGAATACTATAAAACTGGTTAATTATTTTAAAAAGTTTCCAGGATTTTTTTTTTTTTAATTTTTATTTTTTAATTTTCTGAATTGTAGAACAGAACACCTTTTCTTTTGATTAGCTGTGATGTAAACGTTTGTTACTAATTCTCTAAATTAGAAATTCTTAAGGAGTATATCAGTGCTTTATTATGCCTCTGCAGCCTGCTGAGATTAAAATGTTGGTGTCTATTTTTCTACTTAAAATACATAAATCCTGTTTTAACTAAAGCTAGTTTCAGAGTTTTATGTTTTAAATAATGAATATTAACATTTATTTTATTTTATTTTATTTTATTTTATTTTATTTTATTTTATTTTATTTTATTTTATTTTATTTTATTTTATTTTATTTTATTTTATTTTATTTTATTTTATTTTATTTTATTATTTTATTTTTTTACTTTTCCCTGGTTTGGTGTGATGTTATTAACTTATATATTCATAGTACTGAATTGACATTGCTAAAATATTTGTATATTATATATTGTCACATTTTCTGTTCAACAGTGGGAAAACTAGAATGTTTGAAGTCATATCAGAAACTCTGGAGCATGACTTCCCTTCTTGGTTTGGGAAGGTATTTGGCTATGCCTCTAACCCTGGACTTATCCTACCTTTTATATTACTGATGGTGTACGTATAGAATACTAACTGAAATGTTAATCCTTACTGAAACGTCTGATAAGTTTCTTTCCCTCTGAATCTTTATTGCCTGAATATCTAATTGTATTGATTCCCCCATGATGAGGGACTTTAAGAATTTAGGTCTTTTAGTTGAACATAATTAATGTGTCTCTGCACAAAAGGTGATCTCTCTTTTGTTCAACTGTTTTCAGCTTTTTTTTTTTTTCCTTTTTTTTTTTTTTACAATTTTTTGTTCTTGCTACCATAATGACGAAACTATTAAAATTGAAAAGTCTATGGGATCTGATGTTGTTGTGACCTTGATCAGCTTGTTCAGTAGACAGAACAGCATAAATCCTTAGCAGGTTCAATAGGAAACTAGAACAGTGACTGCCATGAAGCAGAGCTATTTTAACTATATTTTACATAAAACATATTTTTTTACATAAAACATATTTTTTACATAAAACATATTTTAGCTATATTAACTAAAGTTAATGAGAGTCTGATCTTGAGTACCTGTGCCTTTCCTTGATGTACCTTATGTTGTCGGGACTAGAGGGAGAAAGGGTGCTAGAAATGTACCATGGAGATGTTCCAGTCTCAACTGCCTTAAATCATCTCGAGTCTTGTTCCTTCTTATAGAACAGGGCTAGTACGGATTTTTCATAAGTCAGTTAAAGAATAATGACCCCTGAATAGTCTTTCTCAAAAACTATATTGAGTCCTTCTTCATAAAGACATTTTAAACTACTGTTCAAATATATCACAATTTTTGCATAATGCTGAACTAAAAGCAAATTCTATATACAGATGAGCTGGGATTTAACCCTGCATTGTAGAATTTCCAAAAAATATAGAGAAGATTACAGAATATAATGGAAATTGCAAAGTACTTTATGTGAGCAAAATGAAATTCTGAGATTAAGTTTTACCAAGATTCACTTAACAATTTGTTCCATTTAACTGTTGGCTAGAAAAACAAAAAGACTAGAATGTCCTCTGAAATATGTGGTTACCTTCTACTTATTTTTTTTTCTGAGCAGGATTCCTATTCTGCAAGGATCCAAGACAAAGACACCAAAATATAAATGAGAAAGAAAAAAAAAAAAAAAGGAAAATGCAAGGCAAAATCTGGCAAAGCAGAGTGAACAGCAAATGAAGATTAATTACTTACTGATTACTTTAATAAAGGGTTTCATATGAGCATTTCTCTAATTAAATCATGAGAGTAAAAAATACTAGTTTCATAGAGTTATCACAAAAATAATGCAATATATTGAAAAGTGTAACCAAATTTAGAACAAAAAATAAAACTTATCGTTTTGGCTATTTTCCTACAAGTATTTGGCTTTACCTATTCATAGAATCATAGAATCATAGAATATCCTGAGTTGGAAGGAACCCATAAGGATCATCAAGTCCAACTCCTGGCACCACACAGGTGTACCCTAAAGTTTAGACCATGTGACTAAGTGCACAGTCCAATCAGTTCTTAAATTCAGACAGGCTTGGTGCAGTGACTACTTCCCTGGGGAGCCTGTTCCAGTGTGTGACCACCCTCTCGGTGAAGAACCTCTTCCTGATATCTAGCCTAAACCACCCCTGCCTCAGCTTGACACCATTCCCGTGGATCCTATCACTGGTGATTAAAGAGAATAGGTTGGCGCCTGCCCCTCCACTCCCCGTCATGAGGAAGACTGCGATAAGGTCTCCCCTCAGCCTCCTCTTTTCCAGGCTGAACAGGCCCAGTGACCTCAGCCACTCCTTATACGTCTTCCCCTTTAGGCCCATCACCATCTTCATTGCTCTCCTCCGGACACTCTCCAACAGTTTAATGTCCTTTTTGTACTGTGGTGCCCAGAACTGCACACAGTACTTGAGGTGAGGCCGCACCGGTGCAGAGTAGAGCGGGACAATCACTTCCCTCAACCGACTAGTGATACGGTTGGCCCTCCTGGCTGTCAGGGCACACTGCTGGCTCACATTCAACTTGCTGTCAACCACAACCACCAGATCCCTCTCTGCAGGGCTGCTCAGCCCTGCAGAGAGCATTGCCCAGTCTGTATGTACAGCCAGGTTGCCCTGTCCCAGGTGCAGGATCCAGTACTTGCTTTTATTAAAATTTATGCCATTGGTGATTGCCCAGCTCGCCAGTCTGTCTAGATCTCTCTGCAAGACCTTTCCACCCTCAACAGAGTCCACAACTCCTCCAAGCTTGGTGTCGTCAGCAAATTTGCTCAAAACACATTCTAGTCCTACATTCAAATCATTTATGAAAACATTGAAGAGGACTGGCCCTAAAATGGAGCTTTTGGGGACCCCACTAGTGACCATCTGCCAGCCTGGTATGGCCCCATTTACGAAAACCCTTTGAGCCCTTTCCATCAGCCAATTGGCCACTCATTGGATGATGTTTTTGTCTAGATGTATGCTGGACATTTTGTCCAGTAGGATCCTATGGGAAACTGTGTCAAAACTTTGCTGATGTCCAAAAAGATCCTATCAGCTGGTTTCTGTTTCCCTTGATCAACTAGATGGGTGATTTTATCATAAAAGGAAATGCAGGACCTACCCCTCATTAACCCATATTGGCTGGGAACAACAATTGCATTGTCCCGCAGGTGAACTTCGATAACTTCAAGGATTATTTTCTCCGTAATTTTACCAGGCACTGACATGAGACTGATAACCCTGTAACTGCTGGGGTCTTCTTTCCTTCCCTTCTTGAAAATTGGTACAACATTTGCCAGCTTCCAGTCTACTGGGACCTCTCTAGATTCCAAGACTGTTGAAAAATAATTGAGAGAGGTCCCGTGAAGACATCAGCCAGCTCTTTAAGTACCCTGGGATGAATCCCATCCGGACCCATGGACTTGTATGGATCCTGGTGGAGCAGCAAATCCCATACACATTCAGGGTTGGTTGGGAGTTTATCATTCCCACCATCATGGTCTCCAGCTTAGGGCACCCTGGGTCCCAAAGCCCATCATCAGTGCTGAAGCTGGAGAAAAAGAAAGCATTCAACATCTCTGTTTTGACCTATGTCTCTGTCTGTGAATTTTGTATTACTTCAAAAGATTTTATAAATATAGTTTACTAATTTTTAAAGTGTGTCATACAACTTAATTAACATTTAGAAACTATTAAATGAAACACCCGTCATAGCAATGCACACATACCTTAATTGAGCATCTTCCTTAACTACCATAAGAGTGAATGTAGAGTATAAAAGACAGAATAATTTATTTCTGTTCCTCCCCACACACACCTTGAAATGAGTACCTTCTTCATACTCTGAGGAAACAGTCTACTCACTGTCAAAATACTACTAGTGCTTAAGCATGTTGAACAAGGAAAAATACAGATTTGATATTAGCACAGTTGTAGTTATTGCTATAGGAAGAGTCTTTAAATCATTATCTAACAAGATGCATTCTTTTTCTTGAAATTTAGCCTGAGTATTTATTATCTCAATGCTACATCCAAATCCTACAAGGAAGCTAACTTGGAACTTAAAAAGAAGCTACAAAGTGTAAGGAATAAAGAATTGTTGATTTTTGGCTTTACTAATTATTAGCTACGACATTCAGGTTACTGAAAGATGCCTTCTCTATTTCACCATTGTTAGCAAGCAGAAGAAAATAAAAGAAGAAATAAGCAAAAGGCACAAAAATCAAATGAACAAGAGGAAAATCCATTTGAGACAGAACCACCACAGACAAAGCAAAAAGGAAGCAAGCAAGATGAATCTACTCCAAGTCAAGGTAAGGACAGTTTTGAATTTCTCAATATGAGAAATATTTGTATTCCATACCACAGTGTTGTTCACTGCCTTATCTGCTTCCTTTGCCGTAATTTCTTGAAAGGTGTTCACAATACTGAATGACAAGTATTAGCCTAATATCCAGTCCATTTGTCTTCCTTTGTCTAATTTCAGAAATGCTGTAGCATCACTCCACAATAGGCAACACCTTTTACCGAAGTAATAAAACTAGTAAAACATGTGGCACAACCTTCTCTGAATGTCAGAGATCCAACTTATCCAATAAATCATTAAAAATAATAATAATAATAATAAAAAAATCCTGCTGATATTTCTTTCATCTTGATATTTCTTTCATCCTGGACAGCTGAGAACAGCATATGCCTTCTGTGCCAAGGTTCAATGGCAGAAGGTGTAGTGAAAAGACAGTATGGTAATGACCCTCATCAGAACACCTAACTTGGTCAGGCAGGTTTCAGTTGGTTACAGACTGTTTCCTCCCCTCTGAATATTGCTAGTCTTTCCCCATCACGCATGCCATGCAATCAATATAGACTAAGCCTAGCAGAGAAATGCAGATTAGGGATGACAACCTGCAGAAGAACCACATGGAAGGCATGTCTACAGCCTCAAAACATGCCTGCTTTTGAACTGCTGACCTTCATCACCGTTTATAGATGATATATTCTTGCCAGTGAATTTAACTGCTTGGGAAATACTTCTGCTTCCCTTTGTTGTGGCCTTTCAGAAAGAACTGGGGAGAAAATATGGTGCAAAGATCATGAAGTCACATTGTCCCTTATTTCAGACTGTTTGTGTGGTAGCTCCCAGACCTTCCATCTTATGCTGGAGTGGACAAGGTGCTTTAGCCTTTCCCTCATAGAGAATTTCTGTTCTGCATTTTCATTCTGTAACTCTGTTCTCCTAACACATTTCAGATAACAGTCAAGGACAGAGTGGCAATGAAGGAAAGAAAATGGGTCAGCCACAGGAAGCAAGTTCCTCTCAGACACTCCAGAATCCAGGCTCTGCCCCAAATGGCCACCATCCCATGCAGAACAGAGGAGGAAACCTTCCCCCACCCATTGCTGTGACACGGCCACCAGGACCTCGGGGGGTTCCAACACCAGGCTATCCACTTGGACACCCACACTTTCCAGGGGTCCAGCCAGGAATGCCCAGGGGTCCGCCCCACTTCAGATAAGGAGGCTGTCCATAATTCTTCTTTGTGTTTTGTGATATGGTAAAGGACGCTGAGGAAGGCAAGAGTGGTGTTTCCCCAAACAAACTCCTTAAAGTGCAGAACTCCATTATGTTAATTATAAATCTTCATATGCATAAAAGCTTCCATGAGAAAACACTACATCTTTCTGCTTGTGTTTGAATACATTGCAAAAATGTGTTATCTGTATTGCTAGGTTACTATTCTTAAGGATATTTACTGGGAGATATTTGTTAGAAGAATGAAACTTATTTTGTATTTAGTTGCTTATTTTCTTAAAAGCTTGAAAGTGTGTGCCTAACAGATTTTCATTTTCCTCAGAAGAGTTCACTGAAAACATAAATTCTTACAGTATATTGGAGTCAGTTGTATTTAAAAACTGTATAGCTTGTCTTCTGAAGGTGTGATAAGCTTTCCCAAAGAGTTCAGGTTGTGCATGGAAAAACTGGGATTTCTTCAAAACATGGATGATTACTTCTAAAGTCCTTGGGAAAGTATTTTAAAGGTAAAAGAAAAGCAGTACTTTGCTTGTTACTATGAAGAAAATTTAACTGCTATTATAGTACTGCTTTTAGTCAATACAACAATAATGAATTTTCCTATATTCAGAAGGACTACAAATAAATAAATAAAAATAATAATCAAAGTGGTGAAGATATTTTTATGCAAAAAATGAATTTGAGGAATAGAGGTAATAATGTTTTGCAATATTTTTCCCTAAACACTCACCAGGATTTGCTATTAAACACAGTTACCTATTACTGCAGAAGAACACGTGCTATATGATCTGTTCTGTGGTTTTATTGGTGTCATTTTGTATTGACCTCTATAGAGTTCAGAATGGAACAGATCCTTCGTACAATAGGTCTAGTGGAAACACAGAATAAATACAAGTCCATGTGCTGTTATTACTAATTCCAATGAGACATCTTTATTTTTATGTTCATTGTCCAGAAATTGTGACTTGATATTTATTTTAAGACTCACAAGACGAATAACAACGAAGCAGCCAACAGACTGTCTTATAAAAAAGAAATGTAATTCCATTGGTAGCCTTCTATATAATACGTGTCCGTTTTGAACAGCAGAAAAAAAATAATCTTACCTCAGTATACAGCAAGTCTGTGATGTCACAAAAATTAAAAAAAGTCCAAGTAATCGGATTATGGGACCTATTGAGAAAGGTTTATTTTAAATCAGTATAAACTGTGTATCCCTATAAAACACAGTCATCCAGATGTAATTTCCAGCTTAAGCAGTCTTTAAATCAATTGCCAAATACTAGGAGGATATACCAAGGGAAAGTTAACTTTATACTTGACTGGACTCTTGTACTGCTTCCAAAAGCATCTGCTAACAGCTGTAGATAAGATAATAGATCAGCCAGACCTTTAGCCAGTACCAGAACTACTACTCTGCATATCAATACAAAGTACTGCTAGCCAAATCAAGAGATAAGTGCATTGCAACTACAAGAGAAGGTCTTTCTTAGTAAACAGACCAGAAGTACATTGCTACTAAATGAATGGACAAATGGGTTAAAACTGGATCCTAAGTTGTCTGCATCTGTGGTTCGGTGAGTATTGTAATGTAAATTAGACAAAGTGCAGCTAAGAGCAGTGCAAATCGTTTCATCTTTTGAAGATGAGGTTTGATAAGATAGGTTGAAAAGGTACAGTAATTCAAGCAGTTTTAAAGTGGAATATTAAAATATTTTTTTCCGATATGTCTAACATTTAAACAGTGTATTTTTAGCCTAGAAACATATAAGATTGTGAGTAGTTTCATCAAAGTAAAACTACACCCCAGTGCTCTAGGACTCTGCTTCATCCATGGGTTTAAGACACATTATTTCCCTACAGACTGGGAAATGTCTGTAATGAGACACTGATTAGCTTAGACAGTCTTTATTAACAGCAACATACATTTCATAAGAAAATACTGGATATTGCTTAGAAAAAAGGAGATGCTGGCTTAAATCAAGACCATGGATTGCATCCCGCTTTGTAGAATGTGTGAAGAAACTAATTTTAAAGACACTTTGTGGCCTGGTGATCCATCAAGAGGAGAAAAGATAGAACTAAGTTTTTCAAAGTTGTTGGAATAAATTACAGCAGCAAACTGGTTATGATGAAGTCTGGTTCCATGAAACATAAGGAGAGGTTTATTCCACATACACTGGCCTTAATAAGGATTCCTAGTTCTTTTAGGAGTTAAAATTTTCTGTGGGCATTAAAGGCTTCATCAGTATTATTTGGCTTGGTATTTTATTCTGCAGAATTGTTTTGTATCATGAATGGGAAAGAAACACAGACAAGAATCTAACAGTTGAAATTTTCTGGAGAACTTTCTGTTAGACCTGTATGCTGTACTGATTTTCAACAATAAATGTATTCTTGGAATGCACCCGTGTAAGCAGCAATTAGCATGTGATAGCTCTAACATGTATAACAATAACACGGATAGATGTTGCTCATGTCTGGTAATCAGCATCAAATGTTGTTATAAATGAAGTCTTAACTCAATCCGAATTTAGTAATATTTATAAAAGACAAGTAAACAGCGCTGGGTGCATGGGGAATCTATGCTCTACCTACATGCACACATGAACATCAACTTTCTAAATATACAGAACATTGCTTTTACATACTAAATCCAAGTACACCTATACATACGTACAATCAGAAAAGGTAACAAACAATACTTTAAGTTTATTACTATCAATGTCTTCCATGAAAGTGCTTTTACATACTAAACCCGAGTATGCCTATACACATGTACAATCAGAACAAACAATCCTTTAAGTAAGTCTACTACCATTAATGTCCATGACTGGGGGAGCATAGTTGGCCTGGTTGAAGTGCTCCAATATCTTCCATGACTTGTAACAGTCTCCATTTTCCATTCCTTTTCTTGATTACAAACACCAGAGAATTCCAGGGCTAGTCGTGGGAACAATATGTCTCGCTTTAAGTTGTCAAGCAACTTGGCCTTTGGGCCTTATGTATCTTACTCTTCCTGGATCGAAGAAAAACATATCCGTCCCCTTTTCAAGGCCAGTAAGACCTAGGTCAAAAGGCACGTCCAGGTCACCAGGGGGCGTAACAGCAAAGGCCTGAGACGGCAGTAGCGGTGGCGTAGCAGAAGGATTTGTAAACGAGCCCGCAGTTCCCTCACTACACATTTCTGACTGTGGTCCCACATGGCTCTTTAAGGCCTCAGAGACTGCTCGCCAGGTGCCAAGCAATCCCACTGCAACCTTGTCGTTTTTAGTTGCAGAGTCCCACACCTTGACATCAATTTGGTTCCGTGTTTCAGGATCATAAACTGTCTGATTGTTAATAAGGAGAATAAGCTGTAAGGTTACCAGTACAGTCTTTGTTCCTAAGGACGTATGATTCCCCATAATGCCCAACTGCTTACCAGCGAGGGGAGCTGTGTGCACGGGTCCGCTTTTCTCAGCTTGAGCTTCTTCCCAGCTCTGGTGCACCTATTTCCAGCGACTTTCTGTACGAGCTTCTCTGAGCGGTTTGCTGAGTCTGGCCGAGCCCATCTTCATGAGGTGATCAATGTGCCTGTTCCCGTCCTGGTCTACGTTCTGCTAGCCTGTTCCTTTTCATTCCTTCTTTCTGCTTCCTTGTTGATGACATAACTTCATTGTGTTGCCTTTGTTCATCTTGAGGGCAGGCTCCCCTCTTATACCCTTTTCCCCACAGCAGTTCTTTTCAAAACAACTTTTAATTGATCAAACAACTTTCCATATAACAGCAACAGCAAACACCCAGAAACTTCCATGCCTTAAGGGCTGGAGAACAAGAAACCTGAGACTGCATGGCGCCTCCTGAATCACCCTTCTTTGTTCCCTCTAAACTCTTTTACATTCCTGATGGCCTCATCGTTAAGATTCTGGTGTTACCATCAACCATGGGGCTTTCTGACCCCTATGGCCACACTCCCACATCTCCCCCTTCTTTACTAATATCAACCTTTTTCTGGACATGGATTACCACTCCATATATAACACAACCATTTCAGTAAATAAACTTATCCTAATATCTAACCTAAACCTCACCTGGCACATGAGTCCAGGGTTCTTAGGAGAAGAACCCAACCCCCACCTTGCTACAATCTCCTTCAAGGTAAAGTATAGTAAGGTCCCTCTGAGCCTTCTTTCCTCCAATCAATACAACTGCATCTCCTTCATAAGACTTGTTCTAAAGACACTCACCAACTTCATTGCCCTTCTTTGGACACATTCCAGCACCTCAATGAACTTGTGGTGAGGTGCCAAAAACTAAACAAAGTATTCAAGGTGCATCCCTTCTATATATTGTCTTTCAATTCAACTACATTATTTTCATATTATTATTATTATTTTATTTTTATTTTTATTATTATTTTTATTTTAAAAACACCTTATGCAACATCCATCCTCTTACATTTCTAGTCCTCTGAGTCTTGTACTGTGCTGAACAGGTAACAAATACTCTTAACAACATGAATAACACTATGATTCAAATACTGTGATTTAAAGATCAAATCCGAATTTCCTTAAGTGGTATATTCTTTATTGCAGCGCTGGATGCACGGGGGATCCTTCCGCCTATCGTGCATGTTTGAAGTGACAAACTATCTCGTATTTATACAGCGAAACAATGAATATTCAATCAGCACCTATACATATTCATTACCTAACCCCGCCTACCCTCGCTTCGTATGCTAATCAGCTTATCAGTCCTTGCGCTTGCGCAAAGCCTTCCAAGAATTGTGGGCCAGGGTCTCCAGGATGTGGGCAGTGGTCTTTGGGAGGAAGGCCATAGGTCTTCCTCGTAATGCACTTTCTTAATCAGTTGTTTTCCAGGCTGTAAAAATGCTGAGTTGTCTTTCAGTTTAACTGGGGGGTCGGCGGATAACAGGATGTCTCAGTTAACAAGACATAACAGACAGTTGACTCAAGTTATCTCAAGTCTTAGCCTGACTGAGTGTTAACGGATAATGGGGTGTTTTCAAATAACAAAATGCTTAAACGTAACAGAAGGTCTACAGATAACAAGATGTTGTTTACTTTGTCCTTGCTAACTTTTAATCACAAGTTCTATTCTATCCTAAAGTAAGTTTTTATACAATATCAAACCACAAGCTTTATTCTATCCTAAAGTGAGTTTATACTATATCATTCCCCCCTTTTCTGGAAAATCTAGTAAATTCTTTTACTTAATACGAAAATTTTCTTCCCAGTCTTTATGATATGTACCCCTCAATACCTTACCATGCACATTTGTCAGGGAGGTTAACATGGACATTTGTCGTAACAATTTCCAATTCCAAACAAGTAACACAAAAGACAATATTAAACTTATACCAACTAATATCAATAAAACAATAATTGGGTGACTCAATGTGTTCAAAATTCCAGTTACAGTTGGCGACCATCCAAAAAGTGTATCCCACCAGTTGTGACTTGTGTCCCGTTTTACCCTTTGCAAAACTCTGCTTATTTCCTTTGTATCATGATGGACAGTAATTAGAGTCTTCTCTCCACTTTCCTGAATACCTTTTAAAATTCTAATCAGGTCTTGGTGTCTAACTAGTTGCTTCACTAGTGTGAGGTTCATCCCAATAGGTGTAGGTAGTAACTTATGATACATTGTGTTGTTAGACTTGATCAGCTGGTGGGATACCACTGGTGCCAAATATAGAAAATCACACCCGACGATTCTAACAAAGTTACAAATACAAAAATTAGAATGATTTCTGTTATGGAGAGTTATATTCTCCTTGTCTATTTCTACAAAATCACAAGCAGTTCTTAAACACACGCACCCTTGACCAACATATACAAGCACAGTCTTTAGACTAGTATTTGGATGAATTTCAAAGTGGCAGATACCTTGCTCCGTGTCAAAACATACATCCTGAGCATCAATTGTATTACTTTCACAAATAAATCCTTGTTGTTCCCGTGTAACACATGATTCTAGATTTACAGACTGCCATTTCCCATTCTCCATCCGTGCCCATGTTCTATGCTCCGAAGGATAAAGCACTGTCTTCTCATGGTTTAATCCTAGTGCAAGGATTGGGTGAATAACATGAACTGTAGCATTACGTATAGTAAGCACGAAGGCAGTAGCCATGTTAACAACGGGATCATAAGTAAAATTCACCAGGGTCCACCAAGACTGGAACTTCTTCTCAAAATCATTGGCATTGTCCCAAACTGCTTTTCGGATTTCAGCTGGAAAAATGCCTTCACTTCCTTCCCTAATAATCAAGGCAGCCGTTGCCTGCAACCATAACTGTGCTTGCATACAACTAAGAGCTAAGGATACATTATCTTGAATCACACTAAGTGCATCTATTATTAGTTTGTGATCTTGGTCTTCTGCATTTTCCCATTTCGGTAACACCTTTGAAACTTGCCATTGGCTAGTTCCCAATGCCAATAAGGATGATTGTAAGGGTTGTTTTAATTTTGTCAAATCACTTGTTGCTGTGGCTAGCTTATTCATTAATATTTCTGAATCAATGCCATTTAAAATTCCTAACCCTGTTCCTAGCATTCCAGTTAAGTCTCTCCGTGTCCTGCCCCTGAAATGTACTTGCTTCTGTGACCATATTGTCCAGTCTTCAAATGATGTCCTTAAGAAAGGAGAACAGGCTGGTTGAACTGCTGAGATGTTGATTTGTATTAGCAATTCAACACGCTTGAGTGACCATTCTGGATTAAATAACAATTGCTGTTGGCCCGTGTTCCTTACTACATACGGGCCTGTTTCATAAATTTTGGGTTCCAGTTTGATTAGAGGTGGGGCATGGGTTGTAGAGGGTCTCACTGTTGTAGGAAGTGTCGCATATATTATAAAATTTAACATGAGGCCCTCATCATTATTGACTTTGGACTGTCGGCCATTATTATTATTCCAAAAACAGCTAATTTCTACATCCTCTGTTAATATAAAATTATACCAGCAATCCAATTTACCTGGGCGAATACAACCCTCCTGTTGTTCATTTTTGGAAATTGGTTTAACTAAAATCCCCGTTGCTTTCTCGTCAGTCGTTCCATTAAACATTTGACACCCTATTTTAATTTCATCCCCTATGGTTCTTTGGTGTGTCCACCCTTCCCCTAATTTTCGCCATTCTGATGGTTTATATAAATAGTTACCATTTGTTCGCCAGACGACCATGACTGATAACTTTCCATTAAGATTCTTATCCTCTGTTGTTACGGCTTCAGTCCAAGGCCACCCACCATTCTCTATTATCACAGAGGCATCTTCTTGAATCACAATTACAATTATAAGCCATAAAAACAAAACAATTCTATGAACAAATCTTCTGCCAACCATATTACCAAATACTCCCAACCTTAATGTCCTCATTTTGTTCGAGTAAGCTTTAGTTTCAGTTCGTCGTCACCTGGTGTTACTTTCCAAGGAGCTCCTGGAGCCTTCTTCACTCGGGAATAGTGGATCCAAGCAGCTTGTTCTCTAATCTTGATAGCAGTGTGAGTTGTCAGCAACACTTGATACGGTCCATTCCATTTTTCCTCTAGGGGTTGTCCTGAAAAAGTCTTTATATATATATAGTCCCCAGGCTTAAAGGGGTGGATTGGTTGATCCAACCCTCTAGCCCTGGTCCCTAAAACAAATTTATGTACTTTATTTAATTGTTTTTGAAGTGCAGTTATATAAGTATATAAACTGCACAATGATCTTGCTCATAGAGACAGAATATATTTTGTTTTCAGTTGGAACACATAACATTTTCTTTCTTTTATGTTGTCAGACTAGCAAATTGTGCTAACAACCAGCAAATTGTGCTAATGATACCTCAGAGCTCTATTATCAAATTACTTTCAGTGAAGTCAGGGCTCGGTGCATATTCCCACACCCCATGTCTTCCTCTGCACAATTTACATGCTGTTTTCACAGCACTTTGGCTGAGCATTTCATATAATTTTCTGTATAATAAATTTTTCCTACTGTATTACAGAGCAGCTTTCAAAATATCTTGAAGTCCCTGCCAAAGATGTAATTTCTCACTGACTGCAAATTATAATTACTGTAAAATATAATTATTAACTATATAATTATTGACTATATCTCCCTTCTATTTGTCTTTTTTTTTTCTTTTTTTTTTTTTCCTTTTTTTTTTTTTTTTTTTCTGTTGAATGAATTCAGACAATTCACAGAAAGTGGGAGATAGCACTTTTCATAACATATCCTTTTCATCACGAGATTAGTGATAGTCAGAACCTGGAAGTAGCATATGTAATGCATACAGTAATAAAAGCAATGGAGATTTGTGGAAATTTAGAACAGATATAAAGTTAAAAGAGTTTTAAATACAAGGAATCATTTTGTTACCCTACCTTGATAAAAATAGTCACAAAATGCTCACTGGAAAATTGGGTGGAGTTTTTATCTATGCATAATCCTTTTCTTGTTTTTCTAGCCTTCTGTAAACAAGCTGTGTGTTAAACACAGTGTGACTAAAGGGTAATTCAAAAGCAGGTAACATCTGTTTTGTGTTTGTCTCTTAGTGAAAAAGTTAGGTCTTATGAATTCACTATAAACTTTGTGCTGTACATGCCACGTAACTTGTCATCTGTCAGCATTAGCATAGCATAGCGTAGCATAGCACAGCATAGCATAGCACAGCATAGTGTAGCATAGCAGAATAGAATAGAATAGAACAGAACAGAACAGAACAGAACAGAACAGAATAGAATAGAATAGAAAACAGTGTTTGACCACAATCACAATAAAGAAATTTTTACTAATAAACTAGTCTGAAACTCCCTGGGTGTAGGTTTATGTCTTTCCTGTGTATAATGTCATCAGCTACCAAGGAGAAGAGACCAGCACCTCAATCTCTACTTCTCCTCCTCAGGAAATTGCAGGGAGTAATGAGGTCGCCTCTCAGCCTTCTCTTCTCCAAACTGGAAAACACAAGTACTCTTAGCCTCTCCTCATAGGACATGCTTTCCAGATTTTTTGCCCTCCCCTGGGTGCTTTCAAGTATCTTAACACCTTTTTTTATTTTGTGGAGACCAGAACTGCACACAATATTCAAAGTGAGGCCACACCAAACCTAAACAGAAGGATCATGTCTCCCTGGCAGTCTTGCTGTGGCTCAGCCCATTGGCTTAAGAGAGTGCAGGAGTGATTTCAGCAGCAGGCTTCTTCCACAGGGGCCTCATATTCATCCTTCCAGAAAGCAAGAAGCTTTCTCCCCATGGTCACACTCCATCACATGCAGATGCCAAATACAGTTTCCGTACATGTATTGTACACGACAAGTAACCATTTCCCTAAATAACAATGTTATGCTGGAAATTCACATATCTGTATTAACAAAAGACAGAAAACCAAAATATTTTTATGACAGTGTTTGTCTTATTTCCTAAGCATAGTGGGAAGGATGTGTCATAGATTACAGACCCTGTTGGCAGCTTGCAAATAAAAATTTTGCTAAGGTTAAGAGCTCAGAAGTATTATATTTGGGTATAAACATTCTCAATATTTATATATTTGCTAATATTTGCTTCTACTTACATTGTTAGAAGATCTCAGCTCTTATATAAGGAGCTGGACATCTGAACATCTGACCTGTGCTCCATTCTCTGATTCATTTGTCCTGCTTTGTATGAAGATCTGAAAAAGGAGCTCGCCACATTGGATTTTTTTCTTTCCTTTGAGGCACAACATCTCATCTGCAGTGCGTTGTCACAGAATGCTGTGAATCATGTCTTGCAGAAGTGTTGACAAAATAATAAAAAAGAGCATTGCACACTTTGTCTAAGGCTTTTTTTTTTTTTTTTTTTTTTTTCCCTTCCCAGTTGGAAGAAGTTGGAAGATATTTTATGTCTTTGTACATACTACACTGTGTGCTTGTCACAGTTATTTACATTTCAAAAATATTGTCTATTTAATTTGGAATGTCCTCAAGACAGAAAAATTTCAAAACACTGTGGTTGATTTTTTTTTTTTTTTTAACCTTAAGGCCTTTCTTATCATATGTGCCTTTCTATTATACAATAGCTAATGAGATTTACAATAGATTAGGTTTATCAATTACCTTTTGACTTTTTGTCTGTGTTCTTGCCAGATCTCTGAGGCTGAAGGAAGAACTTTCTCTCTTAAATTATTCTCTCTTTCTTGGAATTAGATCAGAAAAAAATAATCCATTATGTAGTCTGTAGTCAATAGTGATAATGAACAATTATCACAAAACACTGGAGCAGGAAACAAAATATTTATATTGGACAAAATTAAATTGCAGATTTCTTAGACCACACAATTTAGAGTCAATATAAATTCCCTTTACTATGGCTGTTAATATAATATTTTGATTTTTCTCACTACAAAACTGTACGTACTTGTGCTGATCAGAAGTGATGGACTCCACAATCTCAAAGCCGTTTTCATGCAACGATTTAATCAAAAGAGAGTCAGACGTGTAACTGAACATTAAAATCATTACTTTGCACCTCTGATAAGGAGTGAGTTTCTGTTTTTCCACTAGATAAAACATTTACAAGACTTGGAAAATGAATGTGAAAAAAAAATAAAAAATAAAGTATTAATTTTAAGGAAACAACTTCTAAAAATCCTTCCTGGGGTTCTCAAAGCACAAAAGCTAAATCTTCAGCTTCAGCTTCACCAAAACCCCCCAGTCAGGATGCTCTCAAGCTAATGTCTGTTTTATAAAAAATAGTATTTCAGTCTCTACACTGTGAGAATACGAAGCACAGTTTTGTATAATTAACGTGAGATTCTTTTCAGATGAAGATAAATCACAGAATCACAACATTTCTAGGTTGGAAGAGATTTCAAGATCATTGAGTCCAAGCTCTGACCTAACACTAACAGTCCCCACTAAACCATATCCCTAAGCTCTACATCTAAACGTCTTTTAAAGACCTCCAGGGATGGTGACTCCACCACTTCCCTGGGCAGCCCGTTCCAATGCCTAACAACCCTCTCAGTAAAGAAGTTCTTCCTAACATCCAACCTAAAACTCCCCTGGTGCAACTTTAGCCCATTCCCCCTCATCCTGTCACCAGGCACATGGGAGAACAGACCAACCCCCACCTTGCTACAACCTCCTTTAAGGATAAGGTCGATAAGGTCGCCCCTGAGCCTCCTCTTCTCCAGGCTGAACAAGCCCAGCTCCCTCAGCCGCTCCTTATAAGTCTTGTTCTTCAGACCTCTCACCAGTTTGGTCACCCTTCTCTGGACTCGATTGAGCACCTCGATGTCCTTGTAGCAAGGGGCCCAAAACTGAACACAGTACTCCAGGTGCGGCCTCACCAGAGCTGAATACAGGGGGACAGTCACTTCCCTAGTCCTGCTGGCCACACTGCTTCTTATACAAGCCAGGATGCTGTTGGCCTTCTTGGCCACCTGAGCACACTGCTGGCTCATATTCAGCCAACTATCAACCAATACTCCCAGGTCCTTCTCCGCCACGCAGCTCTCCAACCATTCCTCTCCCAGCCTGTAGCGCTGCTTGGGGTTATTGTGCCCCAGGTGCAGGACCTGTCACTTGGCCTTGTTCAACTTCATACAGTTGACCTCAGCCCATCGGTCCAGCCTAACCAGATCCTCCTGCAGAACCTTCCTACCCTCGAGCAGATCAACACACGCACCTAACTTGGTGTCATCTGCAAACTTACTGAGGGTGCACTCTATCCCCTCATCCAGATCATTGATAAAGATATTAAAGACTGGCCCTAGTACTGAGCCCTGGGGGATGCCACTAGTGACCTGCCTCCAACTGAATTTGACTCCATTCACCACGACTCTTTGGGCTGGCTATCTAGCCACTTTCTAACCCAACGAGACGTTGGGTTAGAAGCATTTGAAATGTTATATTTCAAAACATTTTCCTTTCCTTCTCTCTTCCTTTGCTCTAGAGGGATGAAGCAAATGTTTTCTCAGTGTTGTGCTACTTTTTGTGAAAAACATTTCTTTCTGATTTCTTTAAGATAAATAAATAAATGCATAAAATTGCTCAAAAAAATGCTCCATAGACAAAGGAACAGCTTCAGATACATTCCATAAATAACATTTTTAGAAAGTCTGTGTGCTACATTCATTTATTTATAGACATAATATTTAAAACTTTCAGGATAATTTTCAAAATACCTTGTAAGTTTTGCTTTTGCTTGTAAACAACTAATACAGAAAGCCTCTACAATTTCTTATTCTACACTAAAGACATATCCTTGTCACCAGTTTATAACAACAGCACACATGCACATTATTTCTGATGAACACAGATATTAAAGTTGTTGATAGACCTTAAATAGGCTTACACTCCTGCTATAACCAAATTAGAGCGGAAGACATATAAGGAGTGGCTGAGGTCACTGGGCCTGTTCAGCCTGGAAAAGAGGAGGCTGAGGGGAGACCTCATCACAGTGTACAGCTTCCTCGCGAGGGGGAGTGGAGGGGCAGGCGCCAACCTATTCTCTTTAATCACCAGTGATAGGATCCACGGGAATGGTGTCAAGCTGAGGCAGGGGTGGTTTAGGCTAGATATCAGGAAGAGGTTCTTCACCGAGAGGGTGGTCACACACTGGAACAGGCTCCCCAGGGAAGTAGTCACTGCACCAGGCCTGTCTGAATTTAAGAACTGATTGGACTGTGCACTTAGTCACATGGTCTAAACTTTAGGGTACACCTGTGTGGTGCCAGGAGTTGGACTTGATGATCCTTATGGGTTCCTTCCAACTCAGGATATTCTATGATTCTATGGTTCTATAAAATTATGAAAGTGTTATCAACAGGTAACACTGAGGATAAATCAGTCTATCCATAAACAGTCTAGAGGGTTCCCTGACGACTTAGAGAATGAGACATCAACTATAACAAAGAACAGAAAGACCATTAAATGCTAATACCTGATTTCCTTTCCTGACCCTGGATTTTCTCCTGGGGGTTTTCTGAATAAGCTGTGTTTAAGGTAGATTGATAATACTTAATAATAATTAATAATTTAAAGTAGAATTACAGAGTCCCTCTATCCCAGTCATCTCCCCATCAGTCAATGGCAGTGGCACTGACAATCCCATCTTTGCCTTCTAAATATTGCTTTAAATTAGATAAAAAGTCATGAATCAGAGGCCTCATCAAATTAATCATCAAGACAGGAAGTTTGTCTCCTCATTTCTGTGCAATAATCTGTAGAAGAAGGATGACAAATTATAAAATACAAGGATCTTACCTTTTGATGGGTTTTGATGGGCCATCTCCTGACAGTTCAATTCAGTGGAAATACAAGTGCATCACTGTCAGTGTGCCTTTAACCTTTTATGTCCAGTTTGGTTTTGCTTTAGACCAGGCTTTTAATGATAACTTTGTGGAAGGTTTCTTTCCACAGCAGGCATGAGGAAGATCAGACAAACATTAATAAGAAAGGAGAAGTAATTTGCTTTCCTTCACTGTGCAACATTGTGATGGTGCTGTTATAAACCTGCAGCTTGAGAGACAGCTCTAGCTGTTATCCCATTACCCTGGTCCAGCCATACACCCCTGGTCCAGCCCCAGCAGAGGCAGGGTGCCTGGCTTCCCTCCCCTTTTCCAGTCCTGCAGCTACAGCTCCCTTATGCCACAATTCAGCCCTGTGCTTGGGACAGGGAAGGCATCTTTATGTTTCCTCTTCATTCTTCCTGCATTGTCCCATATGTTTTCTCTGAAACATGAGCCTTGCAATATCTGTGTATAATCTTATACATATTACATCAGTGGAACTATGCTGGGATGTTACCACTGCTGAAGTAGGAATGCAAGTGCCCTGAGATTAACCAACATTGTGAAAGAAGAGTGCTACTAGGCAGTCTGGGTCTCATGTGAGATCTCCTCCACTTTCACACAGGAGGATCAGATATGAGGGATTACTGTCTTGTTTATATAATTTCTTTTATAGCTTTTATATTTCTGTTATTTCTTTTTTCCCCTTCCTTTCAATGCAATGTGTATGATTTTAACAAATGAAGTTCTTAGGACTGTTTTTTGACCAAGAAACTCTGACTTTATATAATAATAATAACAACAAAAACAACAACAATAATAATAACAATAATATTATAAATATAATAACATAAAGATTATTATATAATCATTATATTTATTATTATTATTATTATTATCCCCACATCCAGATAGTGTTTTCTTTCCCTGCACTTGTACCCAGCTCATCCTCAGGAGGAAGAATCCAGTTGTTTTAATGAACAATTGAAATAAGCTATGGTAGTCTTGTTTTTGCTCCTTGTCTGCTGTTTTGTATTACAGTTCACAGCAGAAGTGAATTGAGTCAGAGACTAGAATTATATTTCCTTGCTTAAGGTGTAAGTTTACCTCACTGTCTTACAGTTCACATATTAAGAAATTCAAAATAATAATAATTATAAAAGTAAACCACAGGTTTAGAGTAGATTTAATTAAGCAGTAAGGACCAACTTCTTCTTTTACTCAAACAAGCCCAGGTTGGGTAGATTTACCTTTATAGACTATATGCTGTGTTCTGCATGACTCTAATGCTTACTGAACAGCATTCATTAATGCTTTGATTACCTTTTTTTTTTTTTTTTTTTTTTTTAAAAAAAAAAAACTAGAAGGTACGTCTGAGCCTAATTGAATTAGGTTTATCAGCTTTAACTCAAGAAAGATAAATATATAATGTTTTTCATGCCAGTATCTGAGTTTATTGAATTTGTGTCCTTGAATTCTTACATGTCTTTCTTTCAGCCTTCAGTCCTACCCTGAGATCTTGCTCTTTCCTTTTCCTTCTTACTAACAGTGGACTTTGCTCATAGTTTGACTTCTGCCCTGTTTGCTTTATCAGTATGCACTATAGCTACATATATTAAATTAGCATTTAAGCATGAATATATAAAACAGATTCAGTGACTACAGAATCATGGCTTAACATTGTGTACTCACTTTAATAATCGCATAACTGAAATTAATGTTAACCTATGGGAAAATAAACAAACAAACAAACAAATAAATAAATATGCAATTTTGTTACTACTGGCTTCATCTGCCTATCTACTTCCTTTTCTTCTATTTTTCCTGGTCAGACTTACTGATTGCACCATCTAGGCTATTTGTAAACTCTTTGGAGTAGTATAACGTTTTCATGTGCTTGCTTGATTCCCACTGCAGAGCTACTGCAAATCCGACTAGGATATCTGAATCTTAGTAAAGTGAATGTCTAGGTGTGTGAATACTTAACCATTAGTTTCACATTCATATGTGTCATCAGATATTAATTAATTTAGTATTCAAATGCATAAGAAGAAATGCTAATAAAAATGTTGTAAGTTTCTTTTACTTTCTCACTGCCTAATAAATAAATAATAATACAAAATGCATGTACCTTGATCTATTCTCCAGCAGAGGTCACCATAACATAACATACTGTCTTGTATCTGTGAACAGCTGCTTTAGAAAAAGATAAATCACTACCATTTGATCCTCTAAAAGTTAATGAAAGAGGTAGAGGTTCAGATCAACTGGGAATTGACGGGAATGCCAGAAATTTATTGAAGGCAGAATTGACGGGAATGCCAGAAATTTATTGAATTTTGGATTAGTGCCAGTAGTACAAGTTTTGTTGTGCTGGGGTTATTTAAAAGGAAACAAATAATTTAATAGGTTGTCTGAAACAGATCATGGGAAAATTCTGTAGAAAAAAAAATATATCTTTCCAATATTTGTGTATATTTCAGATATAATAACTGCTAGTGTAACCACGCAAGAATAAGTTTATTTGTTTCTGTTTTCATAAATGGCATTGCTGAAGGAAAGATCATGAGCATACTCTGATGTATATGTATATTGCAAGCCAAAATATTCTATCTGTTTCCTCATTTCAAACATGACAATATGTAACGTTCATTCAAGAAAACAGCTGTAAACATTATTTATGAGTACATAAAGAAGCCAATCTGCAAACTCTTTAGTTTTCGTGTCAAAAGATGGATTATTAACATGTTATATGTAAAGTAACTGAACAATGATTTTACATTTCGCTGGTAGAATGCATAGATATATGGTAATATTCAAATAGAGAAAATTCTTATCCAGAATAATTTGGAAAAAGTTTTTGTTAAGCAAAGATATTCGGTCAAACTGCAAACTGTTAGCTCCTTAGGGAAGATAGCAATTACAAGGAATTCAACAGCATTCCATCTCATGAACTATCTGTAATAGTCCAAATACCACTATAAAGACAGTTCACACTCAGAGAAACTAATGAAAAGAGTCTTGGATTTTACAAAGTACAAAAGAATAAGATGGAAGAGAGATGGTTCAGCCTCACACAAGCTGAAGATATGTCAAGCACAGCTTCAAGCATTGAGATTTAATTTCACTGCGGGAAATTAAAGGTACATCTCAATCCCCCTCCTCCTCCCACCCCAACCTTTTCTTTTTCCTATATCATGGGTGAACAGGAACAATAGTATCTTTCTGTTTTCTGATACCCTTCTTTCCTCTTCTAACACAAAACATGAGTATGAAGCTGTGGAGATCTTATTTCCAATGCAATGAATGGCAGAGATGCAGTCATGCAGAGCAGTGGCATATCTAATTCCTACACTGTATTTCATTTAACCACAACAAATACACATACAGTCACAAATAACTCTCCCATAGACAACCTCTAGCATTGCACTAAAAAATGAACAGAACACCTCTGGAACACCTCTCGTGTTAGGAAAGGTTGTGAGAGCTGGGGTTGTTCATCTTGGAGAAGAGAAAGATCCAGGGAGACCTTACTGTGTCTTTTCCATACATAAAAAGGGCTTATAAGAATTATGGAGAAAGACTTTTTACTAGGGCTTGTAGTGACATGGCAAGGAGCAATAGTTCTGAACTGCAATAGTGTAAGTTTAGAATGGATAGAAGAAGAAATTCTTCACTATGAAGGCAGAGAGGCACTAGAACAGGTTACCCGGAGAAGTTGTGCATGTCTCATCATTGAAAGTGTTCAGGTTGGATGGGGTTTTGAGTAACCTGACATATTGAATGTCCCTACCCATGGTGGGGTGTGTGTGTGTGGACATGATGATCTTTAAGTTTTCATTCCAACCCGAAGAATTTTGTGATTCTATAAAAGACAAATATCACCTTACCTCCAGCTGCCACTGTTCAATGTGGAATTTTTTTGTCTCCTAAGAATCAAAAACAAACTAAAATGGTGTGGGAATCCAGCAAGCAAAAAAGCAGGAAAAAAAAATCCAGGGAAATATAAATACAAAAAAAGACCTTTACCAGGATAATTTTATACACTGTATTCATTCCTAGCAATATTTTATTACTTATGTGGGTCTATTTCCCTGTGGTGTTTTATGATGTGCCAAAGATATATAGCAGAATTCTATATGTCAGGTGATGTCTCTGCACATGTGGTGAACTTTGCTTTTACCACAGCAAGACTGCAGGAGATTGTGCTGCTTAAACTGCCATTGAAGTTTGGCTTCTTTTTCTAGTGTTTGTAAATGAATACATGGCCATCCAAAGTGACCAATCTGCAGAATGGCCAAGGACTTAGAGTACACCTTTCATGTATCAGATACACTTTAGCTGAGAGATACAAACTAAGGAGGTGTATCCACCAACAAAGACAAGCATTTAACTTCCACTTCCATTGCTTATAGAGAGGATTTCAGAATGAGTATTCTCTTTCTTGCTGCCTTTCCTGAATTTATTTGAAGTTCCTGTGTAAGATCTTTCTATCAGTAAGTTTCCCTGACATTTGGGTCTACTAGGGCATGTGCAGACATGATTAAGACATGATTGATACAAGTGTCAAATGCCAATTCACTCAGTTGTTCCAACACCTAAATTATCTTGTTATTAAAAAGGTAAGATTCAGGCTTAAAACCCACTAGCTATAAGTGTGTATGTATTGTAGAGCATGACTAACACTGTGAATGGTCAGGGCAGTACTCCCTTTTTTCTGTTCTAGAGTTCTGATAGTGAATGGGTTTTGTTGTATGTAACTCCAGTTCCAAATCTCTGGTACCAGATTCTTACCATTGTCTCTTCAATAAATGTTTGTATAGTAGCCTTCTCTGAAGATGGCTCTTTCTCCATTTATCCTGTTCCACTTGCAACAAAGCAGTCCTCACACCAGTGTGTGAGCCAAAATGACTCCAGAGCCCATTGATTATAGGGCCTATGTGAGAAGCTGATCTCTAGTCTGTGCCATGTTTAGCTGCAATGTTACTCCTTACTATTTTATAATTGATTATTAGTTCACAATTGATTTTTTATTTTTTAGTTGCAGATTTAAGTTCAATGTACTTATTAGGCTGGCTTGGATTCTTAGATCTCAGGGTACCTCTTGGAAATGTTCATAGGCAGCAGAGCACCTTCGAGTTAGAAATCTCAGGCTTGAGCAGGGAAAATTCCATGTTATTTTGCCAGTCTCTTGGAAGTTCACAAGTGCGTTTGTGGAAGAATTTCACTGAAGAATAAATAAATTAAAAAAAAAAATGTCTACTGCTTTAATTTAATTTAACTGTAGCTCTATACACAATTTCTGTGGCATTGTGGTATAAAAAGCATGATTTTTTTTTTTTTCTCGACAAATAATTAAAGAATATTTCAATCCTGGGTTAATAAATAAATAAATAAATAAATAAATAAAAATCTTCATGGTTCTAGAATAACTATATAATTGTACATTTATGTGTTTCTATTTCACTGACTAAGGCAAGTTAAATTAATGTTCTGCCATCACTTCCTTCAGGCTAGAATGTTTTCTTTGTCCAAAACCTTCTGCAGGTATTCTTTTTGCAGAAGGTTTTTCTTCATATATATAGATATGTTGAGGGAGAAAGTATTTACATTTGCACTATGGCAAAGGAAAAGTATGTTTACTGTGAAGATAAAACAAGACCCATCTGTCACAAATGTCACAGCATTAGAGCCAGATTTCACAGATAAACACAGTTTATCACAGTTTTTCACAGTTTAATGCCTTCTTGAAATCCTCACTAATATCTACAGCAAAGATTAATCTGAATGACTTCCTACTCATTAGTAGGTTACCTGCAGACGACTCTGCTCTTGTATACTGCTGTTTCTTAACTATCAACAATAAAGGAGAAAATACAAGAAGATGAGATATAGCTTAAATGTCAATAAATTCATTTCTCTAACCTGGATACATAGGTTCTCAAATGGCTTCTTCTCCTTTGCTTAGTACAGAACACCACTGTAAAATTACAGAAGTTTGGGTGTCACGCTATATCTTTTTTGCCATGTGTACTTGCATTTCCTTTAGATTTTTTAATTCTAGCTAAGAATTCTCTTAATCTCCTTTATACTGAGTTTTTTCTATACGTTTTTTTTTTCCTGAATTAAAAATTTTTAATATCCATGTGGATCTCTAGCCTCCTGGTATATATATTCCTTAAGGAAAGATATAAGGAAGAGTTAAAAGCTTAGGAGCTGGACATATTAGATGACCAATGAATATAATAATAATAATAATAATAATAATAATAATAATAATAATAATAATAACAATAATAAATATAATTAAAAAAAACATGAAATGAAATGAAATGAAATGGAATGAAATGAAATGAAATGAAATGAAATGAAATGAAATGAAATGAAATGAAATGGGATGAAATGGGATGAAATGTTTAGTTAAATGACAATTTCAGATGACGAAATGAAAACTTCAGTCTTTCAAATGCTAAAATATGATTTTTTATATATGATGATTTTATTATTTAATATGATGATTTTATTTCCTGTTACATCATTTGAGACATTTCTTTCTGCCTCTGCAAAAGATTCAGTGTATTTTTCTACATCAACTCATTATTAACTTTCATAACTTTTCTGCTACCATAAAGTTTCTCCTTGGGAGGGATTCTTAATTTACTTTATATCTTTACTTCTGCTTATTTTTACCATGTTTACTTCTTAAGCCAATAAAGTTTTGGGAATTTAAAATCTTCTTCATCTTGCTCATCCAAGAAATCCTCATGCCTTTAATTATTATGAACAAAACTTGACCTTGATATTATGGATTTTGCTAGGCGGTTGTAGTCTATGTGGAAACTTATACTGGCATATACACGCACAGATTTGTGCATCAGTGCTTTAGAGCAGCAAGTTTTCACACAGAGAGAACATTGACCAAAAAGTAAACAGATATTTTCTGTTTAATCATGTAATGTCTTATTTATACAATGAGAATTTTAGTTTTAAATATTTAACTTGTTTCTGGATTCTCTCAACTGGTGTGCTTTTCTTTCTGTCCTCACATTTGTTATACATTTCCCTGGTTGAATGCCATTATTAAAAGTCTCACCTTCAAAATAATTTATTCTATGCAGCATTCAAGAGAAAGATTAGCTTTAAAGATGTCCATTTGTTTTGTTTAAAAATTAAAGAGCTAAAATGCATCTTTCGGATAAAATATGTTTTGGGAAGTCAAAACAGTAATGTCACACAAGCAATTCTGAGGCACTAAAGGACCAGACTACAATGAATAACTGGTTCTTCTGTTCAGAGCATAGCCATGCTAACAGAAGATGTTTACCTGAGTTACATGGATATCCGGGGCTGTCTAAATTAGTGGTAGCAACAGATCACACCACAGAAATCTTCAATTTAAAGGCTGCTTATGTGGATGACACTGAAATTTGTATAAAGGTTATAGAATGTTTAGGGTGGTCTCTGTTGTATACAAGTCAGTGCCAGCATTGAAAGGGCAGAATGCCCAATTTAACCTTTGAAAATAATATTAGTTGATTAGATTTGGTGGTTATAGAAAGTTTCAGTCTGTTAGGGGGAATTCATCACTTTAGTATACAGATAGCTTCTCCCATACAGCTCTCAGTGTGTCATGAAAGAACTGCTAATGAACTGTGAATCTTTTTTCTCCAGCTGTGGTGGTGACATAAAAACACTCAAAAAATCTAAGTTAAACTGACTCACCCCACTTTTGTACCAGGTAGATAATTGTGTGCTAGGGAAATAGACAAAGAAGGTAACAGTGAAGCTGCCATGAAATTGATTTGGACAGGTACGTTTGGTGTCCTCACACCTAGAAGACATTCATAAGACACCTGTAATTTTTTCTTATCTGTCCTGTAGGTCAAGGTTTTTAATTTTCAAAACATTCCATTATGAAATAAAATTCTGCTGTGTTCTATTCTAGTGAATACACTCCATAATACAATGACTTCAATATAATGTGTCAGTGACACAGGATTAGTTCTTAAATATACATATATTTTGTGTGTGTGTGTGTAAGCAAAGTATTTATATGAAAAACAAGGAAAAAAAAAGTAAAATAGGTACTAAATATGTGCAATAAAAATGTCTCATAAAATTTTAATCATTTGATTAAATACGGTTAGAAAACTGACATATATAAATCCATATACATAAGTAGTTCAGTTTCTTGCAGTGAATAAACCAGTGGAAGTTAACAATTTGGTCTCTATGTTCATGGAGGCAGAGAGAAGTGACAGATAATATGCTGAAGGTTTTGAAAGATCTCCCTTGTTTAGTGATGGCTAGTAAATCACATACAGAAAAAAAAAAAAAAAAGTATGTGATTCTTCCAAAAGCGACATACTGTCTGACATGATCAGTCTTGTATCAGGGAATGGAGTAATCCATAGGCATTTTTCCTTTTGTTAAGGATAATGAAGACCTCTCTGAACAGGGGTACAGTGACAAAATGTGGAAACATACTGTGAATGAAACACACACCCTAAAGACACCTTACTTTGTAGATCATAACATTTAGGTTTCCAGGATGTTTCCTTGTGAAGATTAACCTCTCCTTAGTGTTAACGGCGTCAGCTGTTTCCTTATAATTGTTTGCTGAGAGATAAACATAAAGAAACCCAACCTCCCCATCAACATCAGCAAAATACAAGATACAAAACAAGATGTTTATCAGACTGTGAAGTTTCTATAGGTCTATAGAGAGGACTGGTTGTTTTGAATATTTGTATAATACCACAACTAATTGCCCATGTAAATAATTCCACAATTGTATTCCTCAATCATATTAAAGTTATTAGTTATGGCATTCATTGTGAAAGTTAACTTTGTAGTAAACAACTTCATTATAGAGGTGTTAACAGAGAAAATAGACATGCTGCACAGGGAAATATGTATATCAAGAAAAGCAGGTTGAAGTAGGAGAAACCTAACTGCTTTTCCCATTGCACGCTGGATGCCCTATGGGGAGACTAGCAAAGAAACTATATGTGAATTTCAATGAGATTAAATTTAGGTGTGTGAACTGGAAGTGCTTTTCTTCTCTGCCTTCTTACCTTTGTTAGGACTGTTCCTCTGATTTGTGATCATTCAAGAACAGTAGTTGACATATAGAGGAGGTTTTGTACCTGTTCTGGTTTCAGTTAGGACAGAGTTACCTTTCTTCCTAGTACATGGTAGGGTGCTATGTTCTGGTTTAGGATGAGAAGAATCCTGATAACATGCTGATGTTTTAATTGTTGCAGAGCAGTGCTTACACTAAGTGCTTACACTAAGCCAAGGACTTTTCAGCTTCTCATTCTGTCCTGCCAACGGGCAGGCTGGGGGTGCAGCAGGAGCTGGGAGGGAACAGACCCAGGACAGATGACCCAAACTGGCCAAAGGGGTTACCCCATTCCAAAGGGGTATTCATTCATTTAGCATGACCATAAGGGGTCATGCTAAACAATATATAGGGGTGGCTAGCCAGGGTGTGGGGGGACCGGACTGCTTGGGGTTAGGCTGGGTATCGGTCAGCGGGTGGTGAGCAATTGCATTGTGAATCACTTGTTTTGTGCACATAATTATTAGTAGTACTATTATCATTATTATTGTTATTATTTTCCTGTCTTAATAAAATGTCTATATTTCAGCTCATAGGCTTCACTTTCCTGTTTCTCTCCCCCATGGATGGGGGAGGGTGAGCGAACAGCTGTGTGGTGTTTCGCTGCCGGCCTGGTTAAACTAAACCACAACAGTCCTTTGCGGACCAACGTGGGTACTTGAATCCAAGACCCTGAGATTAAGAGTCTCATGCTCTACCAACTGAGCATGTACCCAAAAGCTTCTTTGTTGTTCTGCTGTTTAACCTGATCTTGTAGAATATTTTTTATTTTTTAAAAATTTTTTATTTTTTATTATTATTTTTTATTCTTTTATTTTTTATTTATTTTTATTTTTTTTCTTAGATCCCTAAAACCACAACGTCAGAGAAGCAGGATCAGTAACAGACAGATCTCTAATAAGCACAGTTTTCAGCAATATATGCTGCTTGTCCAAAGTCAGTGTTCTGTAGCATGTATCTATGTGTATCACTGGACATATTTAGAGTCCAAACACAACGTTCACATAACACTTTTCTTTCTCCACACTCATATGAAGTCTTTCTTAGTTATTGATTAGAGCTACTTGCAGACAGCTTTGTTTATTCCTGTTTAGTTCACTTCTTTTCTCATCAGACATTCTTTTCTTTCAATGACAATAAACCACTAATATTGCTCAAATTTTGCAGTCTTGTTCTTACTGTCACTACATGGTGTGCTACTTGGTCCTTAGCATGGTTGCTATGTCTCATAAGGATCTTTATTCAGAAAGAAAATAAAATCTGTATTACAAGAGTCACCAACATCCTTCTAGGAACTAATAAGTAAAGCTTTGATAGCCTATACTTATTTGGCAAGGTACAATGATACAAAGACATTATCCTGTTTGCCATAGCTGGATATGAGCTGTGTAGATCATGTTATATTATCAAAGTTTCTTAATATTCCATGAAAGAAGTACTCATGGCTATGATTTTTTTCTGCACTGACAGTGAGAGGGTTGTGCTCTGTTGCAGTGTTTTATATAAAAACTTGAAATGTTTGCCAGAAGCTGTCAAATTGCTCTTTATGTCTTCAGCCATCTTGGCAAGGGGTATATTGAACATTTGTAACTGTCAAGCAATAGTGCTATTATTTAGACATCACCCTACACTCCACATAGAACTATAAGCAATATGATATGTATAAGCTAAATTACTAAACAACAGCAACAACAAAAACTCCTCCTTGTTGCTGTCTCTTCTGGTTTTCTTGATTCTGAATGCCTCTTGTGCAATTTTCTTTTTTTTTTTTTTTTTTCTTGGAAGTATTTGCTACTTACATTCTGCTGCCATCCAGGACAACATTCTTATATTTTGAATAATCTTGTATTTTGGTTAACACATCTTCCAGATCTTTCTGCAATGCCAGCTAGCAATGTATAAAAGCAGCTGTGGTCTTTTCCTCTTGCATGTCCAGTTTATTATTCTGTGTATGAATCATCTTTGTCATTGCCCTTTGAGGACTATTTCACAAGTTTGAATTTCAACAGTCAAACCACCTAATACTCAGTTCTGTTTATTGGATCTCTATGCCTGTCCAATATTTCATGCAATAAGTGATTTATGTCCTTCCTACAAGACTATGCAGCATTTTATTTGTCTGAGTCAGTTTATGTTGTACTTCCAGATCTTTAACTTTTGTTTCCAGAGAAGTATATTCATCAAGGCACTGTTTTTCTCTCAGTGTAGTAAAGGTTATAATTCAGCCTTGAGAAGAATCCTTAAGGCCTCCCACCAAGTTCACAAGACACTATTATTCCCAATTTTTCAGAGGTTCTTCTTTGACTCTTTATTTTTAAGGGGACCTTCCTAATAAGGAGTTCCTTAAATCTCTGTTTTCAGTAGAAAGATAAATGGAAGACAGCTTTAATACTAAGAGAAATGGATGATAACAAGGAGAGCAGGAGGATCAGGCAGTACAAAT
Organism: Aythya marila; assembly: GCF_965140915.1. Classification (NCBI taxonomy): domain Eukaryota; kingdom Metazoa; phylum Chordata; class Aves; order Anseriformes; family Anatidae; genus Aythya; species Aythya marila. Next base: position 39,192,204 of record NC_139080.1, on the reverse strand, counting down.
ACAATCTGACAGCAAACATGGTGACAGGGACATGTGGATGGAGTTTAGGAAAAACTTCATCCATTAAAGCTCTTCATATGAACTCTTACAGAATTGCAGTGAGATCTTACAAAATCTCAAGGTGACCTGCAGCTTTACTTCTTTATTTTCAATCCTTCTTGCACTCCTTGTATTTCCATCATTCCTCCCTTTCTTTCCCACTCTTTTTCTTGCACTTGTGTTTTCTGCACTTATCTTTTGTGTCCCAGATCCTACTCTCCTCCCCTCAAAACTCATTACTTGCCAAGGTCTCACATCTTTCAAATTCCTCCCTAAAACCTACTTCATCAGGGAATTTTCACTCCTTATCCAAGCCAGATGCCTTTCTTGCTCTGAATACTTTTTCTATATCTTCTCCTGACTGTCTTAAGACCTGAATATCTGGCAGTCAAGGATTATCAGTAATTTTCTTTCTTGAGACAGAATGAGAATTCCTTACAGCTTCACTGTTTTGACTGAAATAGCCTAAGGGTCTCTCTATCCTGCTGTTGTTGTTCAATAGCCTTCCTCCTTTTTAAAATTAGCACACTGGGGGCAGAAGCAGGGAGGGATGGCTTCCATCATGGCAAGACAGTGACTTTATAGACCTTATGTTTCTAAGACTTGCTGTAAAGACATGGTGTAAAGTAGCCTGGATCTGATAACTTTCCAAGAAATCTGCAAAAGCATGTCCCTGGTCATACTTCCAATTTTCCTGAATTCCTCACAGAATTAACTGTGTATTCAATAATGTTAATGGGACAGAAAGTTTTGATCTGTGAATGAAATCATCCTGTCCAGTTCTTCTGGGATTTTATTGTAGATTTTTTACTTAGGCACCCACTGTTTTGGAGAACTATACTAAAAATATCACTGTTTCAATCCAAACATAAAACATATCTTTAGTAGTTTCTACTGACTGCAAGAGTCAGTTTTCAGAAGCTCTAGAAGAAAGTGCAGCAAGTTCACACCTCTTGTTAATTTTTATTCTCTGTGAAATGCTGAACACAATTTCACTAACATTATGAGCAATGTTTGTAGAGAGATCAACTATTGCTGTTCTCATCTTTCATCCTAGTAAATTTGAATGGTGCTGCTTTGGCATATTAGAAGTGTAACATGATAGTGATTCAAGCCCAGAAAGAAAGGGCCTCATTAATTACCTGTGTAATATTTGCAGAGTTTAAAATCTTATTTATTCCTTTCCTGACTGGGTAATCACAAACCTTCATACCATATGCATGCATGATGCAAAGAAAGAAATGATATTTCACCTTGAGATAAATGAAATATTTAGTGCTATAGCCCCTGCTATGAACACTCTTAATTGTGAAAAGACTCATTGGTAAAACACATTTAAATGTGTGTGTCTGTGTGTGTGTGAGAGTGTGTTTACAGACAGATTGTATTAGTATTAACAGTGTGTGCATTGTGGAGAGAAATCCACTCCTGTCCTATGTATTAATAACTAGGTGGTTGAGGAAAAATTGGGACCATATTTCTGAAATTCTTTGGATTGTACATTCTTGTCATGCACTGTGAACTGATTTTCTCTTGTTATGCAAACAGGACTATGCAACTTATTGAGGCCTTGGTGTGCCTACCCTAATCATATTTCAAGTACTTTAGACAAACACACATATTGAATTCCTGAAACCTATCAGATGCCAAAAGGTGTATCTCTTTACTTTGTCATCTCTTGGGAAAAATGTCAGTGTGTCATCAGATTAACCCAAAGATATACTTTGCTCTGATGAAAAAGTTGGGTGTTTCACCTTGGTTAATGGCAGTTTTTGCCTTCATTTTCATGCACAATATACACATGGACACACTTCTTTTACTCAATACTTTTGCAAAAATGAGAACTTAAAGACATTACTAGATGTTACATTTTGATCATATTAAACCATTTAGATTTACAAAACAGGAACATCACCATCTTTCTTTTGCCTGCAGATAAATGAGAGATTGTCAAATAAGAAGTAAACCAGATTTTCAATATTTTGGAGAACTATATATATATTGTTTGGGCATTGTAAGAAATAAAATGTGCATGCATTCAAGGGCAGAGTTGGTACTTTTCGTATATCCCAGTATTTATCTGTTTTATTGTTGTTTGTTTGTTTGTTTTTTCCTTTCCTTGGGTTACATTTCATATAATCATAGAATCAAAGATTCATAGAATCATAGAATCATAGAATATCCTGAGTTGGAAGGGACCCATAAAGATCATTGAGTCCAACTCCTGGCACCACACAGGTCTACCCAAGAGTTTAGACTACGTGACTAAGTGCACAGTCCAATCAGTTCTTAAATTCAGACAGGCCTGGTGCAGTGACTACTTCCCTGGGGAGCCTGTTCCAGTGTGTGACCACCCTCTCGGTGAAGAACCGCTTCCTGATATCTAGCCTAAACCACCCCTGCCTCAGCTTGACACCATTCCCGTGGATCCTATCACTGGTGATTAAAGAGAATAGGTTGGCGCCTGCCCCTCCACTCCCCCTCACGAGGAAGCTGTACACTGTGATGAGGTCTCCCCTCAGCCTCCTCTTTTCCAGGCTGAACAGGCCAAGTAACCTTAGCTGCTCCTCATACATCTTCCTCTTGTCTCCCCTTAGTATCACTAGGGTTGGAAAAGACCTCCAGGATCCAAGATGGTCCAACCATCACCATACGAGGACTCTCACTCACTAAATCATATCCCTAAGTATCAAGTCCAGCCTTTCCTTAAACACACCCAGGGATGGTGACTCCACAACTTCAAAGTCATTCTTTGCCTGTGCTTGCAATAGAAGACAGCATAGCCGAGTAGGACTGAATTTGCTGTCCTATGCTGCCAAACGACCCTGTAGGAGGGTAAGGACAAACTGCCCACACTATACAAATTCAGATATGAGTTGCTTCAGACTAGTGCTAATCTGGTTCTATGAGCTGAACGGATGTTAGAGCTTGAATGACAGTGCTATGTCAGACATAACACAAGTGAGCATTTTCTGGTTTAGTGTCATTCAAAAGACATCTAGTTGTGCTACCCTGTATTGCTCATTCATGTGAACCAAAGAAGATAGGTGGGGATAATCAGGAAAATCACTTAAGAAGTTCACTGTTGATCCAGAACAAACTACATATGCAGACTTACTGTCATTTGACTTATTTATCCCCCATTTGGACTTCCATAACTGACTTCAGCAAAAACAGAATTTGGACAGCAAGAGATTTATAAAACCCTGTACATCTTCTACATTATGTTTTCCATTTCTTTCAAATATTTCTTTCAAATATTTTTCACTGAATCCGTATGTTATGTAGTACTGTGGTCCTTGTTGCTTTTAAAGTGTTTCTGCATTTTTTTCTCTCTTTTTTTTTTTTTTTTTTTCTTTCTCCCTTCTGTGCACCGTATCTATTTAGGATTTTTTTTTTCTATTTTTTTTTTTCCCTAATTTTGCTTTTATTTTGATTTTTGTCTTTCTCTATGCTTTCCTTTGCTGAAAAATCTCTGTTGATCAGTACACAGCACATATTGACACAGTACATTTTTTACTTTTGATTCAGTATTTCCTTTTCTTTTTCTGTTATTTTGTTCCCTGTTTCATGATATGGAATCAGGAGTGTTTATTTGCCATGGCTAATGAGATTTTTTCTTGCTGATATGTGGCACTTTGTGGTGTGCTATATTCTTACTAGTGGTCAGAGCCTGTAAATAAGTCTGTAAGGTTGTATGCACGGCTGACTCTAACAAGAGGTGAACTAGACTTCAGTGAGGCTTAAACAAAATATGACTTTATGAGCAGCAGGCTATGCAACTTCTGTAGGTGGTGTCTGCAGACAGATTTTTTCCTGGTTGCTGCTGATGGTTAGCAGCTGTCAGAGGGTGTTGATGGCTGAGCTAGTAGAGAATTACTGGACAATGAAGCTGCACAGACTGAAGGACCTTTTGAAGTTTTGATCAGCTTGAGATCTGTATGTCTGATGAGGGACTAATGAGAATAAGTAAAAATATATATGTATGTAATGTATGTATATATAATTATATATATGTAAAAAAAAAAAAAAAAGGCAAAAGTTTGAGGAAAAAAGATGAGGGGAAAAAAATGAACTAGAGGAGCAAAAAGGGGGAGTGGGGGTGGGGGAAGATCCTTTCTCTTCTGTGTTTCTTGTTTGTCTTAACAAGGCTTTAAAAGACCTCCAAAAAAGTTAAGACTTAAAGTCTTTTAAAGACTTTTAAAGACTTTAAGACTTTAGATATACATAAACCAAAGTTTTATACCAAAAAGCCAAGGTCAATCTTTTGCAAATAGGCCAGTGTTCTGTATATTCATATTTTTCCGTTGATAATACTTATGAAGAATTAGGGAGTTTAGTCTCCATATAGCCAATGTAATATACTTCCAATGACCTAAACGTACAATTGAGATAGTAGTTCTTATTTAAGGATATAAAATATGTGCTATGTAGTGCCCAGTGGTAAATGAATGTGATATAAAAGACTAATGAAAAATCAGTAATGTTTTGAAGATCTATTTTAATACTGTTTAATATTATCCAGATTACATTTGTGTAGTAATCAATATGATGAACAAATTCAGCAGTGTAAGAAATATGTCTACTATTTTTGAAAGACAAAGAAAATTATCTATCTGCTAGTTAGTTACTTATAAGTGCTTTTGTTAAGGCCACGAAGAAAGGACAGCTTAGCATCTAACATGTAGAAGACCACATAAATTTAAATGGTACCTGCAAGATATATTGGAAAAGAAATGTTTCCATAGCACTACAGAGAGCTCCCACTGAAAATAAAAAATAATTTTTTCTTAATACAGATTTAAAAAGACATTAGTCACGTTCCAAACATTAAAGTTTCCCTTTCTCAGTTAATCATGTTAAAATTTTCTATATTATTCTTTATATTGCTAATGTAAGCAAGGTTCTCTTTTACAATCAGAAAGCAAAAAGGCTAATGAATAATCTGGTATATAAAACTTTTCAGAATTCAAATACATTTTTCAGATTCAAGAAGAAGACACACTGCACCTCAAGCAGCATTATGAGTTCTTCTGTGGGATTTTGATAGTGACAGTCTTAACTTCTGTGTATTCATGAAGGCCGTATTCTCCCCTAGATAAAACAGAACAAAGAGCCATACTTAGGTTAATGCTTTTTATATGAGTTATGTCCTTGATGGTATTTTCTATTGGTGCTGTGCAATTGGCCAGATGTTTAACAAGGATACTGAACATACTTGGAAGACATCTGTGCAGCTAGACTACTGCTGGATGCCTTTTGAAAAGCTGCAGCAATTGTCTCCTGGGAAAAGTGTGAGAGAGTATAGTTTCGTTTCTGTGCAAAAGAATGGTGTTTAATCAATTTAGTTCATTTCTGTACTGCGTTTTGTGGTCTTTACAAGCACGCTCATCAAGTCTTTTGAAAAAGCCTTCCTCTGCTGTCAAGATTTTTTTCAGAGTCAGAAAATAGGGACTTCATCTCAAGTAAGTGGGAGACATAATTAATCCACTGTGAAATCTCCCAGACAGTAAAAAATACTTAAATCTCACTGACATGTCATTAGCATAATTTCACCTTCAAGTTTTATATGATGAATCTTACTTGTATGCCTGGCTGTTTGGCAGTTGTCATAGACAAACCATTTAGACATAATCGACTGTTTTATGGAACACAAGGTTTTTACAGTACAATGCCATCCAGTTCCCACAGCCATCTTAGTACATATGTATACAAAAGAAAAATCAGGACTCTGTGTTGTAGGAAAACTATTACTGATTCTCTTTTTCATATTATTTTGAAGAGGCATTCTTTTAATATGTATTTTACTTCATAATGGCATTATTATTCCAATAATTATACAGCTATTTTTATTCTGGGTTTCAAGGAAATCAATGGTTTGACATGATGACTTCCTGATTATTTCAGTGAAATTGCTTCACACATACTTCTGCTGCTCCTACAACTGATTCCCACATATTTATAAAATTTCCTTTTTCCATGGAAAAATTGCATGCCTTTCCCATTCTCACCTTTTAGCAGAACAAATTTTGATTTTCAACAGCATGAGGAAAACTTCATTTACACAAAAGCTGAGTACCTTAACTGATACAGAGATTATTAATTTTTATGATAGCATATTATTGTTTTCCTGTTATTTTCAGCGAATAGATCATCAAAATACTTCTGCAAAAGTCAGCAGTCCAGAATCATTTTCCGATTTTTGGCAATCAGCAAATACAAAACAGTCTGTGTTAGTAACGGCAAAAATGTGGTGGTTATTTATTTATTTATTTTCCATTTTGACATTTTCTAAAGCTCTCAGCATTTTCATAACTGTTTCCTTTGAAGTCTGTTGGAACTTTATCATCAGGAGCAGATTTGATGCAGTGGCATAAAAACCCAAAACTTAACTCTCTTAAGAAAAAAAAAAAAAAATAAAAAGAGAGAGAGAGGGGGAGAGAGGAGAGAGGGAAAGCACTAATGTATTTCATTTGCACATATAATTTTTAATTGGTTCAGTTACTCAGTAAAAGTGCTTTGCAGTTGGCATAATGTCAGGAAAAACATATATGTTCTGATTTGTATCCTTTGCTTTAAAAATAATTTCATTCTTAGTCACAGATTATATGACTGCTTATGATTTATGTTCCAAAAACTCAGAAAACAAAATGTTACATAATGTAACAAACATGTATGATATTAAACAGCGTAACACATTATCCATTATTAATATGAAAATCATAATGAATGCAGGAAAACAGCACATGATTCAAATTGAACCTGGATTAAACCTTAAAAGTTTGAACCAATTTGATTAGCTTTTCATTTCTGCATATTTCATTTTTTTTCCCACTTCTTTGGGGGAAAAAAAAAAAAAAAAGTCTGAAGACTATACAGGGTTATTTCTGTCATTACATTTATCCAAGCTGTACAGACCTTTCAAGGAGCATTTAAAGGGGATTCCACAAACTATGTGTGAACTGTATCTATAGTTAAATATATTCATGGAAATTACACTTTCTATATTTATGGAAAAACTGTACACCATAAACACAAGGATCAGTTTTGTATGTTAGTAGACTGAAAAATATTAAATGCAATCATTTTGGAAAGATTTGTATCTAAGCAATTTTCTTATTGGTTTCATAGAGGAATTCTTTGCTTGACATTGTGTCTGACAGTGTGTGGCCTGTGAGGCTACAAAGTAGGCCTCAAAATCAAATAAATCAAATAGAGCATCCTAGTTGTGAATGTTGTTTTTAGAACTTCATTTTGTACTTCCTGTGAATCTACAGTTTAAAAAACATTTACTCACATTTCTCGTCCATTTCCTGACATCTTAAATCCTCCAAAAGGACACTGAGCAGACATTGCACTATAACAATTAACCCTGGAAGAACAGGAAAATGACTTTAGTGTTCCACATTGTGGAACAAGTTTATTCACTTCTGAAAAATCAATGCTATTCCATGAAATGTATTAAACCTGTGGTGATATTCACAAACTATATACGAGCAACATATTTGCAAAAGTACATGTATTTCAAGACTGAAAAAAAACCACAAAGCATTACCGGATAATACATTACTATGACCAGGGCTCTAACATTGATCAAGGGCCTACAAGCAGAGTGACACTTATCTTTCTGTTAATAGTTATAGTAAATCTCCTTCCTAGTTAATGAGCCTAATTAATTAGGTAAATTCGGTGTCACTTCGATATCCATTTTGGAAGTTTTGTTTGATTCTTCTCAATGTTAAGCGATATTCTGTGCTATGGTTGAGAACAAAAATACAATAAGTGAGAATGGAATTTCATAGGAGACTTTGTAGCATGAATATTTTTGCCAGAATGTACATTCTACTCCATAGATGAGAAGTTCTTTCTGTCTTGCAACTTTGTCAAATCAGATATTCTTTATTTTCATATCTTATAATTTCTCCAACTGCCAGCCTCCTGGTTTCAGGATATTAGATATTAGGAAAAGATTCTTCACTGAGAGGGTGTTTGGACATTGGAACAGGCTCCACAAGGAAATGGTCAATTCCTTCATCTTTCAGTATTTCTCTCAGACTTTGCCTTTCTGGACCCATGTCTCTTTCTTTTCTACATGTATTTCTGCATGGCAGCTTCATTGGCTGCTTTTTCAGCCTTATAGTTTCCCTTGATATCTTCTTACTTGAAACAATTCTTTCCCCCTCTTGTGATTTTTTCCATTTCTCAACCACATTTTATTAATCTTTTCTACTACAGGAGGATACTCTTCACAGGTTAATGAACAAGCAACTTCAAATAATGGATTTCTTTGCACATTACAGAAAATTATCCCTGTAATTTGAGAATATATTGGGGTATCCCCAGATCCTGAATGAAAAGTAAAGCAGTACTCTTACTGTATTTTTTTTTTCCAGACTAAGTTTACAGGACAACTGCATGAAGACTTAGAAGAAATATTTTTCTAGTAGCACATTAAGAATGGAAAGGTGAGGGGAAGAGAGTCAGAGGAGGATGGCACTAACCTACCTATCTAAAGGTGACAAAGAATGGAAATACAAAAGTATGCCCCCAAAGAAGTGTTAAAATGTCCTACAATTACTGTCATTGTCTCCTGTAGGTCTGAGGGAAGAATTAAATAAGTTATGACTTACCATACTGTCCCAGCTTGAAGAGCAGCTGCAAATGTCAGTGCTTTATCAATGTCTTTGGTAAAAACTGCTGCTGCTAAGCCATAACTAGTATTATTTGCCCTCTTGATAACTTCATCTACAGTTTTAAACTTCATAATTTGTTGAACAGGTCCAAATATCTGTTTCAAACACACATAAACATATGAAGTGGACTAATATTGTTAAAAATAATAAATATTTAATACAACTTGTTGTTGTTGTCAGACAGCCTTATTCCAAAATTAATTTGGTCAAGAAGATACCTTTAAAACAGAGGTCTAAAAAAGATTATAAATTAACATGAAGGTAAGATTTTTTTAGCCTGCAGCAAATGAAGTTAACCTCTTGTGGAGAAAAAAAAAATAAAATAAAATTACCCAGTGGTAATGCTGTGTAGGCAGGGGGGCGCTACCATATCTAATTATTCTTTTTCCCACAGATTGAGTTTTCCACTTGATTTTCCTTGAAAGTGTTTAATGATACTTTCTCACTGGACTTGTATGGTATGATTTACATAGATCAGAAGAACGTTCTCTCACAACCCAAATATTCTTTAAATTGCCTTGGCTTTATGGAGGTTTATTATTCAATAGATTCAAAATAACATGAGAGGCTCTGTTCTTGTTGTACTATTGACCTGAAGGAAACATCTCTGTGCCTACCTACCATCTCCTACCTACCATTCAGGAATTCCTACAAAAGGAATAACTGAAATTACTGCTTGGGCAGCTCTCTCCTATTTTTGTTTGCTTTGCAATCAGATCTTAATGCTCTGCTGTTTGTTCATTTTAACATGAAGGTATGTTCAGTAGAATGTAGCAGCAGTATTGCTGGCTGCAAAAAGTAGCACCTAGATTTCTGACAGTTTTGAAGGAGTTTCTAGTGAGAATTATAATGGACACCAGTTGCACCCATTATTAATCAGGATGAATGTAAAGAAAAAAAAAAAAAGACAACAACAACAACAAACAAACAAAAAAACAAAAACAAAGCAAGCAACCAACAACAGCAACAACAACAACAAACAAAAAAAGAGATCATAACTGCACTCTGGGGATGTTTTTACAGGACTGTTTTCTCAAGAGAAAAGCAGATCTGCTGTCCTAACACTCTGGTTCCTTCCAGCTGGTCATTGCTGTCCTGGCAACACCCCCTTAATTGGTTTAGCACAAGCTTCTCAGTACTGTACGGGCACTTCTGCAAATGGATCCAGGTTAAATAACCCTGCAGAGGCAAAACTTTGCTTTGTTGAAATTGTTACCAGGCAAAATGCATGTGGAAGCACAACCTAAGTCTTTTCTCGTTGCAAAATAACTCTTTGGCACATTTGTGTCAAAACCACAACCTGAGTGGCTCCTTAAGGAGTGAAGAGTTCACAAACTCTTTCAAGGTTTGTTTCAGAGTTACAGGTTACCATGACTCTGATATCTGAGACATGGGTAGTATGGGGTGATGTTATTAACAGTCCCAGCCTTAACAGTTCTTGACTCCTATCAGCTTAAGCTGGAGCCTTTGTTGGCAGACCAGCCTCACACTCCTCTCTCTCACCTCCACTGAGTTGGTGAAATGGCATAAGAAACCAAGAAAAGGATTTTAAACAACACCAGGCTGGAACGACAGATTTACTGGGAACATTTTTATGCGACCACTTGACCTTCTAAATGGATATTTTGTACAGAAATTTAAACAGACAATCTCCAGTGAAAGTATAGACTGCCAAGAATTTCTTTACCTCTTCTTTGGCGATGCGCATATCATCTGTAACATTAGAAAAAACTGTGGGCTGGATGAAGTAACCTTTGTCTCCCCATGGACCTCCTCCACATTCCAGTTTGGCTCCTTCTTTTTTCCCACTCTCAATTAGCTCCAGGATTTTTTGAAACTGCTCCTTATCAATCTAAATGAAAAGATATTGCAGGAATGAAAGCAGCATACACTGATAACAATTCTTCTAGCTCATTAACTGCAACTTAACAATGTTCCAGCTTTGCTCAATTGCATGTGTTGAAGTGGAACATCTGGACAGCCTTGCAAACATTCTTGTCATTAACTTCTCAAAGTTTTTTTTTGTTTTGTTTTTGTTTTTGTTTTTCTCAGATAAATCATTAAAAAGAATTTTTGACATACTAGCATCAGCTGTGCAGGGACTGGTATGCTGTGTTTCTTCAATACAAAAGAAAAAATGTATCTTATACTTCTCCTAGTACTGTTGTCAACCACAAATGTTTAATCAAATGTTAATTTGATTAAAAAAATAATTTAAATTTAAATCAAATGTTAATGAGAATTGCTGAGCTTTTTTCTGCGATCTTAACAGAGGACATGATCTAGCCTGCAATATTACTCTTTGCTTTGCTGTGGCTGGTAGCTTGTTCCTGCCTTTCCCCTAAACTATTAAGGAAAGCTAAAAAGAAATAGTACAATTAAACTGAAATTCAGTGCTGTTTTCTGGACCTTCTGAATTGTTAGTGGAATAAAGACTTTTACCTTTGTGGTTAGAAAAAAACAGATGACAAATGTTTTGCTGGATGAAGCCAATATCTCTCCCTCTCCCCCAGGTTCACCACAAAATACAACATATGCCAAGCACATTTCAGTTTGGCTCTACGGTATAGCAGGTTTTAGTGCCTTTAGCTGGAAAGGGAGTTTACACTTCCATTCACAAAAACTCACAAAAGGAGAACATAAGAGATTTCCACTTCTCTATTTTTTAGTGACAAGATGGGTTGAAGGAAATATTGTACACCTGAGTAGAAAGAGCTCACATTTATTACAGTTCCAGAATCATAGAATAGTTTGGATTGGAAGGGACCTCAAAGATCATTGAATTCCAATCCCCCTACAATGGGCAGGGAAAGCTTCCACCAGACTTACTGACTCAAAGCCCCATCCAACCTTCCAACCTGGCTTTAAATACTTCCAAGGATTCACAACTTCTCTGGGTAACATGTTACAATGCCTCACCACCCTCTGAATTAAGAATTTCTTCCTTATATCTAATCTAAACCTACTTTTTTTTTTTTTTTTTTTTTTTTTTTTAAGCTTAAAACTCTTGCTCCTAGTCCTGTCACTGCACTCCCTGACAAAGAGTCCCTCCCCAGCTTTTCTTTATGCCTGCTTTATTTGTTAGTATTTGTTAGTATTTGGAAGGCCACTATTGGGTCTCCCTGGAGCCTTCTACAAGCTGAACTACCCCAGCTCCCTCAGCCTGTCTTCATTAGAGTCGTGCTCCAGTCCTTTGATCAAATTCATTCACTCCAACAGGTCCTTCTTGTGCTGGGGGCCCCAGAACTTCATGCAGTAGTTCAGGTGGGGTCGCACAAGAGCAGAGTAGAGAGGGAGAATCACCTCCCTTGATCATGTTGCTTTTGATGCAACCCAGGATTTGGCTGTCTTTCTGAGACTGCAAGTGCACACTGCCAGCTCATATTGAGCTTCTCACTAACCACCACCCCCAGATCCTTCTCATCAGGGCTGTTCTCAATCCACTCTCTACCCAACCTGTATTTGTGGGATTTATGGGATTGCCCCATGCAGGACCTTGCATGCATTTGGCCTTGTTGAACCTCTCGAGGTTTGCCCAGAATCACCTCTCAAGGCTGTCCAGGTCCCTCTAGATGGCATCCCTCCCCTCCAGTATGTCAACCACACCACACAGCTTGGTGTCATTGACAAATTGGTCCGAGTACTGACCCCAAAGGAACACCATCTCTGATCTCCATATGGGCATTGATACATTAAGTGCACCCTTTGAGTGCAACCATCCAAACAATTTCTTGCTCAGCAAGTGGTCCATCCATCAAATACAGGTCTCTTCACTTTAGAGACAAGGATATCATGAAGGACAGGAGTAAAGAAAATTTCTGATTTCCTTTCCTTTCCTCTTCTCTCTAAGACCTCTAAGATCATCAAGTCAACAGTTAATCTAGCACTGCCAAGTCTACCATTAAACCACGTCTTTAAGCACCACATCTACATGTCTTTTAAATATGTTCAAGGATGGTGACTCAACCACTTAATGGGACAGCCTGTTCTAATACTCCACAACCCTTTCAATGAAGAATTTTTTCCTATCTTCATGCCTGTAGGGAAATTGTGTACAAGGTAACATTTATTTCAGGAAAAACTCGATGCTTCTTTGATAAAGGCCTACAATACAACACCCTCTCTTCTATTTATTAGTTAATTTATTTATTCACAGTTTCATGACTCTTTTATTGACTCTTTTGGAGTTCAACCCTTCAAGAACTGGTTCATGAAGACACTGAGATTACTTCTGGGGGGACTTTTGTGCAAACACTACTTCTCTATGATAATACTCATCATCACAAGTAGGTGTGTGTCTTATTTTCTTATTCATACAGTTAAAAAGGTGACATTTCAGCTTAAGCTACAAGTCTTACCATTGTAGAAAAAATAAAGTATTTTAAAATATTTTGGGGATCTTGGATGTATATTAGACTAAACAGTTACTCAACTAAAGCTATGATAAAAGCTTATATTTATGGGGATATTTATTTATAGGGATATTTATAAAGAGGTGGTTTTTAGTTCCATGTGCTCCCCTTGTCATTATGCTTTCAAACAGTTACCTTAGTGCATGCTGAAGACATAAAGTTTCTGCTACCTTGGTGGCCAAATATCTCTTGTGCATAAACATCATGAAGAGAAGAAAACGTTTAGATGATACAGCTTATGTTGTGTTCACTTATCCCTTTGTTATTATTATCATCATAATTTTTCTTAATAATGTGTGAATTAGCATATATATGATCTTTTCCATTCCAGTAGGGACTTTGTCTCTTATTTTATGCTCACTGTCCAAAGCACTACACAAACTTTCTGCCTGAGGCAGGTGCCGTCCCACAGAGCCTGTGAACTGGAGGACAAATTTGGCTTTCAAGGAGGCTCTATGACACAACATAGTGAATTGGTTTTCTTTTCAAAAGAGAATTAGGCAAAAAACAGCAAATGATTTAAAGGCAATGAGAGACTAAAAGAAATTAATGCAAAATAAATTTATCTAAAGTGCATGTTTACATTTTCCATTAAAATTGGACTATAAGAACAGCACACACAGAAAAAGAACATACCAATTCTAGCAGGATAAATTTTAACCTGTGAAAAACTTATGATTTCTTATAAAGCTTGCTAACAAGTAAAAGTGGTCAAAGAAACCAAATGCTGAGATTGAGGGAAAAAGAGTCCTCCTGTTCTTTCTAATGATTTAGTAATTATTTCTCAAATGTTTAACTGTCCTTTTAAAGTAGAAGTTTACTTTTGTTTCTTATTTAAATTGCTAATATGAATTTCAAACTCAGTAAAGCCACAATAATATGAGACTAGATTTCTCTTAGCTCTGTGTTAGCTGCATACAAGACTGAAAAAAAATATACCTGAATTCCTGGAGTTTCCTTGTAAGAAAATTCTTGTCCTCTGACATTTAGATTTATTTAGCTGAACATATTAGCCCATTAGCTAGACACATGATAGGATATCAAAATAAGGTCCTTAAGATTTTTCCATTAGTTTGTGTAGCTTGGAATAAAATTTTCCAGTTGACTTTGTTTCTTTGATTATAAAAAATAACTGTGATAACCAATGAATAATATATTACATTATCAAATGTGTGGGTGTGCGGGAGTTCCTTTGTCTCCAGCTTTTGCTTTGTCTCTCATACGATTCCTGTGTTCTGCGATAATCAAATGTGTTTATAGTATCTCTTCCAAGAAAATGTATATCCTATATCCTATAGTATAAACTGATATGGGAACAAGACTCAGGAAAAAAATAATTTAACATTTCTCTGATGTGATTGACAGAATCCACTGAATCCATAGTACTATGATAGTAATGCTTATTAATATTGAATTTCAGCCTTCATTTAATAGGGAAGCTCTTGGCATACACTTTTAACACAACCAGTAAAAAACATAAAGTGCTGTTTTTTAATTGTGGAATATTCTAAAATTGAGAACATCATAATGAAACACTAGCACCTTGGAAAAGAAAAAAAAAATAACAGTATCAGCTTTAGTTTCATCAAGCTACTCATTTACACTGGCAGTCTTTGAATATAATGCTAACACTCCAACATGGGTGATCAAACTTGCAGTTTTACAGCTGTTGCTCTGTAACTTTCTCAGTGCATTTAAGTTCTATATAATTGTTCCCTTTCCATAATACTGGAAAATAGAATGAAATTCTGCACTTAGGCATATCGTGGTAACACAAATGACCCTCCATTCTTTTATCCAGTCTAACTACTGGACAATAATAAGCAGACTTAACACTAACACTAGAGTAGATTTTGAAGCACTTTAAAGTGTGATGTTCTCTCAAAATTATATAAGACATATAATATTACTTACTTGAGGGCCCTGCTGTACACCAGGCAGCAGAGGATCCCCAAGGGTATACTTCTTTGCTCGTTCAATGCTCCGGCGAACAAACTCATCATAAATAGGCTCTTCCACAAAAATTCTAGATCCTGCTATACAACACTGTCCTTGGTGGTAGAATAGACCAATATGTGCAAATTCCACAGCCGTGTCCACTGTAAAGAAATGCAGAGTTCATCAGATCTTAAGTTTGAGTGGTCACCTCTTAAATTATTTGCAAACCTTTGTCATGACATCTCATTTCCATTTTTTAACAGTTTTTATTCATATGGTCCTTTAAAACACGGGTATTCATCCATTTACTGAGGTCCAAAGCTACTCTCATGTTGAGTAGCACAGTATGGCAAGACAAACCCACATTCAACTGTTGTGTGTGAAATGTTGGTTCAACATTATTTGCTTTATCAATAGTACCAAGAGAAAAATTCAGCTAGGATGTTAATAAAGTCCATCTAGCTGTTTTTGGTTCTGAATTCATGTTCCATTAGAAACATTATTAAAATAATAATGAAACATTAAAGAATCTTAATAAAGAAATATTATTAAAATAATAAATAACTTGGCAAGCTGTCAGGTATTCCTGTTCATTCAAGAGCCATCAATTTCTGATGACAATTTGTTTTGAAACTATGGCAGGACCAGAAAACAAAATGGAATAAAACAAAACAAACAAGCAAACAAAACAAAACAAAAACAAAACAAAACAAAATAAAATAAAACTCTTCTCTAGAGAGATGCATTTTTTTTTTTTTTTAATCTATTATTTTTTTTTTTAACAAAGAGGAGAATAACTATATGGGACTTGAAAAGGTAGTCAGTTTATATAATGAAAATGTTACTAACAATCTGCATCTGCAAATATAATGTTAGGACTTTTTCCTCCAAGTTCCAGTGTAACTCTTTTCAGGTTGCTCTTTCCTGCAGCTTCTTTGATCAGTTTGCCAACCTAAAAGGCAGATAAAAAGACACTTTTACCTCAAAAAATATCACCCCAGTAACACGCCTCTGATTTCCATGAAAGTGGAAGCCATAGCTCAGGTTGTGTAACTGTGTAATTGTGTAACCAGTAGCTATAGAAATAAATAATTGTACAAATAAAAATAATAAGAAAAAAAAAGGAGAGAACAGAATTGGAAGGAAAGAATCAGTGTATAGATGAATTTTAATCTACAAAGCAGTAGAACTGCTTCCTAGAACTGTTTTCCCCTGGAAATATTAATTTTATCTAACAAAGAGATCTGATGTCCTTTTGGTACCATCATTCTACTTGCTTGTTTGAATGTGTAATCTAAACTAGGCATTGATTGGTGCTCTGTTACTTGCTCTCAATAAATTGAAATATATATATGGGAAAACCCTTTGATGTATGAATTAAATGAGAGAAAACTCAGATCTCTACAGTGCCTGCATGACTGACTTTACCTTATTATAGTTTCTCCCTTATCAGTAAAAAGGAGACCTGAAAGAGCAGAAAATGGGCACAGCGAGGCAGAGCCCCTGTCCTGTTTCCACTGGTGGCATAATTAAATGATTTTTTTTTTTTTTTTTTTTTTAATGAGAACTATCCTGGAAAAATTATGAGTAAAAAAAATAAATCTTGCAGCTTTGGCCTGTAACTGCTAGTGTGTAGATAACATCAGATAACTTCCCTTGTGTATCAGCCTTCCTGTCTTTGGGAATACCTCTTCATGATTCTAAATTACACTATCAGAAGAAAGGGACAGCCACCAAAATCAGGAAATATTTGTCCACCTGCCTTTGGAAGGACATTGGGCACGGGGAATTGTAGTTACTGTCTGCTGGGAATATATACGGACTATTTCTTATATGTCCTGGTTTGGGATCCTTTTTTTTTTTTTTTTTTCTTTTTTTCTTTTTCCCCACTATTTTAATGCTGAAGGTTTCTGAGAATAAACACAGATCTTGCTCTCAGTGTACACTGACTGTTGACATGAGGCAATGATATTTATCTTTGGAGTGCACATCCAAGAAGTTAAAAGGCCAGTTGGCAGCTCTTCCTTGTAGCATGCATACAAACAGAAAGTACTATACATACAGACAGATAGTACTGTACTATATGTAGTAAGGATAAAGTTAGAGAGTGCATGCATTGAGAAATCTTCAGTCATATCAATCTTTGTTCCTGAGAATGAAGGTTAGGAAAAATTAAGTGACCTTCCTTTCAATTGTTAAACTGATACATATCCTTCTGATGTATAACTGATACACTTCTAAGACCACCCAAATAATTATCTGTATCATTCAAATACCCCAAACCCATCACCTCACCTACATGTGTGCAGGACTAGGAATGAGAGTTCTGACGTAACTTCCTACCAACATGTTATTAAAGTTAAAGAGAACAGAGCACAGCTTTTTTTTTCACTTTTTGCATTTTTTTTTTAAGTTATACTTAAAAAGAAGCAAACAACAACAAAAGTTATTAAAATATTTTCTTTTTAAAGGACAAGCCTTAAAATAGGATTGTTATATAGAAACCATTGTATCTCATGGAGTGCCTTTGTTTGAAGGGCTTTCCTGCAATACAAACATTGTTTAAATATGTTTAAAGTTAATAATAACCAACAAATCATTAAACAGACTTTGTTTAACAAACCAGCAGCCAAAAGAAAGAAAAAAATTAAAACAGTTACATAGAACAAGTTAGACATTAAATCATTACTGGGAATCAGAGGGCCACAGTTCCTGCTTATATTTTCTTGCATTCATATCTCAATACCTCAGTAGAGCCTGTGAAGGCCACTTTATCTATATCCATGTGGTGAGAAATAGCAGCTCCAGCAGTAGGTCCAAAGCCTGGCACAATGTTCACAACTCCAGGTGGAAATCCTGCCTGAATTGGAAGAGAGAACTCCATAAAACTGGAGAAGTAATGATGACTAGAAGAACGTCTCATATAGTCTTATTTCTCTTTTCAGTTCTCCAGCCACTTTTTCAGAGTCATACAGTTATTCTCAGCCTTACAGCCCCAGACATGTCTATTTCTCACATGATTTATGAACCCCCAGAGATGTTTTTATGCCATTGAGCTGGCTCTTAAAAGCAAGCAAGGAAAAGAAAAGAAAAGAAAAGAAAAGAAAAGAAAAGAAAAGAAAAGAAAAGAAAAGAAAAGAAAAGAAAAGAAAAGAAAAGAAAAGAAAAGAAAAGAAAAGAAAAGAAAAGAAAAGAAAACACATTATTTTAATTTTTAGTGCCATTGGCTAAAAAGTACATTTTTTTTTCATCTTTCAGACATGTCAAGAAAAAGATGGCTTAATTTTTTGTCAGCATCGTTAAAGTTGTTAGAATCATTCTGTGTGCTTGATGATTTTTGCTCATTGTCTCTCATATTAAATGGCATTTAATTAATGATCTGCTGACTTACAATATATATATATATTTAATAAAAATGATGGAAATGATATTTTCAACTCAATGTGTTTTCTTCTTTTTCTGGACAGCAGTAGAGAGTGGATAAAATGACAGCTAACAGCACAGAAAAGGAAGACCATTTACCAGGCATGAAAAAGTTGCCTCCTGAAGATACGTAAAGTTCCATTATCTGGCAAACTTAATAGTTAAAGAAAATGGAAACCTTTGTGTAAAATCAGACCTCTATTTTCCTACAAATTCTATACTAGATATGTATACTACAATCATTCTTGAGGGACATGATGATATAAATGTGACTTTTATTAAATCCCTACTGTATCTACCAGATAATACAGTAAAGACATTTAACAATGGCTTACCTAAACTTCTCATCTAGATGAACACTAAATGGGTAAAATGTGTATCCTTTACTAAAAATGTTCTAGTGTTCTACCAGTCATTACCAGTAATAGTTCTAAAATGCAAGTGATCTATGATCACTTTCCCACTTTAGAGCACTCCTTTGAAGTAATTAGAAATAATAGAAAATATATCTGCTTTTTTATCTCCTTGACCCAATGTTATCTAATAGCATTTCCTATGTAATAAAATAACAGTAGGGTTTAGTTTCTTCTTAATACTCATTTAATTGGCTTGAAATAGTACTGAAGACTGTGTGCTCTGCTGAATCATTGTTTTGAACCAGAATAATAAAAAGTGCCAAGTCATTGCCATTAACACTGTACAAAGTTACTGAGCTGGCAGTTATTGACATCTGTGCCAACTCTTCAAACATGTTAGATTACATTTGTTGATCTTATTGGGAAGTGAGATAGCTAAACTGTTTAACTGTTCTTCTTTGGGTGTTTGCTGGGCTGGGCACAATGGTCAATGTAACTTTCGAACTACTGGATAAACTATGACACTCCTTACATTCAAGAGCACAAAGTGCTCCCAGTTTCTGTGTGAAGAAAGTTCATAAGTTTGGAAGCAGTCAAGCAATGCAGATTTACATCTCTCTGTTAATTATAAACCGAGCTGGGTGAAAAGTATGTTCAGTTTAAAAAGTATGTTCAGTTTAAAAAAAAAAAATAAATCTGATAATAATTAGCTGTACAAACAGGTTATTTTCTGTGATAACTATGCTAATAAAGCCATTGCCACCCACTTCCAAATACCCTGCTCCTGACTTCTTGTTTACTTTTAACTTTGAAAGGTACTGTGCAAATATGTTTACCAAGGAATGGAGTTTACTAAATTGCTATTGTGAAGCTTTTTTTGTTTGCTTATTTTGTATTGTTTTGTTCTGTTTACTCTGTGTGTGTGGATAAAGCTGAAAGATATGTATGCTTTTGCCCTCGATTTGCTTCACTGGTTTACAGTAGGGTAAGTTCCATAGTACAAGGCTAGACATGCAATGCTAGTACTTGACAGCCTAGCTTCTGTGGTATTTCAGCTGCAGTATTCTCTTACATTTCAAAGAAGGGCAAAATACTGTGCTGTTACTGACTTACCTCTTTAATTAAGGATCCCATGTAAAGGGCAGTCAGTGGTGTTTGTTCTGCTGGTTTGACAACCACCGTGTTTCCACAACAAAGGGCAGGGGCGATCTTCCAGATAAACATAACCAATGGGAAGTTCCACTGAAAGACAGATGAGAAGGTGTATCCTATTACTAATACATAACCAAAATGCCTTTGCTTTTTTCTATGATAATAGCACCCAACAGTGTGGATGAACTCTTTGTTGAGTTCTTTTCAAAGTGAAGGTATTTAGAAAAAGCATCTGGCAAGCCACACTATACAAAGATTGTGATTCCAGGTATATGTATATATGTGATTCCAGGGGATCAAAGGTGTTAGTTAAAAACTGAAGAGATCAGGAGGGTACTCCTATAAGAAAGACTGACACCAAGTTGCTGAATTACTGGTAAAGCTGAGAGTTTTGCTATCTTGTTTCTTAAATGATCGTGTTCACCATCGATTCAGTTTTCAAAGGGAAACAAGGCAATAAGGGGTACCACTGCTGCTGTTCTCTTCCATTGTGATTTCACTGTCTGCTTTCTATTGTGTTTAGTCCAACCAAACTGCATAGTAGCTGACTCCTTTGGACTCCATATTCAGCAGTGTATGGGACAGTGTAGTTGGGGAAAAATGGGCTGCCTCTGTGAGAAGCGTTAAGCCTTTGGGCCTATACACAAAAGATGCACAAGAAAGAGGAAAAAGAAGTTAACAGTTACCTAGCTAACAGTTACCTTTGTCAAAAAAGCTCGGAGTATACATGCAACTGTCCTTTATCTCATTTAAATATCACCCCACCCTCAGAACTAACCGAAGAACAAATAAAGTAAAGGATTACAGGGCTTTCTGGTCTTCCTTATTGAAGCAGAATTGGAAGTGGAAGAGAAATGCTGATCTAGCAAAAGTGTTCGACAGCACTCACTTAATGCTTAAATTTTGGTATATGTGAAGACCTTGAGCTAGGTGGCTTTAAATTTCAATGATGAGAAAATAGAGATATACTTAGAAATCCTTGAACATTTTGTACGGAAAGCCAGCAATTGTACAAATTGTCCATAATTCCAGGCTATAATTTTACACAGAAGAGTGTCTAGTTCTTTACCATATCTTAACTCTGTGCTTCATTTGAAATATCTTGTGCTGGACTTACAAAAGAAGCTAGATCAATAGATTCCCAAACTGTACTAGAAGCTGGATCCGTATGCTGTGTTCTAGAGATGTTCTCTCAACCAATGTAGTGGTCTAAAGATACAGAAAATCTGCAAGATCAGCTGAAAGATGTCAGGAACAAGAGTAGGGCCCACATATCAGAACAAACCTGATAGACAAGCTGACTCTTTTAGAATCTGGCAAGCTGTTGAGCAGGTCAAGTCAGGCTACCAAACCTACTGTGCAAAAAGGCGTGAGGATTAGGTGTGTCTAGCTCATATAACCATTTTCACAGCTACCTGTTGAAAGCATGTAGATCTCACAAAAGTGTTTGAGAGTTCATTTCCTCAGCGTTTTGGATGCTCAGACTCAGGCAGGCCTTTTGAAACTTCATTTAGAATAAGTGATTTCAGAACTGGGAATTTTGACACTGACCAGAAACTTGGGAACGTGTCTCAGTATCACTGTGCCAATCAAATATATTATTTTTATTGCTTGTACCATCAACAAGATAAGTGATTCTCAACCATAACTAGAGATTGCTGTTCAGATATTATATAGAACAGAACAGATATTCCAAGTACCAAACAGTTTATTGGTTATAGGCTTACATTATCCTCTCCAACTAGTTTATTTCCAATTCTCGTGGTTCCAGCAGAATGCACTTCTATCTTTAAACTAATTCATCAGCCAATCTTTTGTGTTTTACTTGCCCTTCACATACAGGGAGAAGAGAGACAAGGCTGAACTAGACTAACTGTTCAAAATGTCATGATCTGATGAAAGATTTTGATGAATACTTAAGATAGTCTCTAATTTTAGAAACATAAAGTTTCTGACTGGTAATGTTTCACTAATCCGTTTGCAAAGAAAACATTTCAAAAGCATGCCCATTTACAACAGGAACATTTATGCATTAGATAAATGGATTCAACTTACAGGAATAATTTGGCCACACACACCAATGGGCTCATGTCTTGTAAATGTGAAAAAGTTCCCATCTAGAGGAAGAAGAAATAAATTAGATATTCAGGAAAAACAGTTATGAGAAACAGTTAAATCAGAAAGAAGATAAAGTTGGATACCAAACATAGCTACATACAATTTAACTTAAGATATTTTCAAAATCTTAACTGTGCAAGAACAACTATGAAGTACATCTGGATTCAATCTCTACTTTCTTCATAGCTTCAAGGTTTGACTCTGCCAGTCTGACTAAGTTTTCATAGTGAAAACCCTGCTTCTCAAAGTGGTATTCACAGCATACCAATGAGCATTCTTCACTTCTTTTTTCTATCACTTTTTTTCTTTCTTAAAGTTCTTCTCTAAAAGCTACTTGCAATCCTAGGTACATATCAAACATATTTTTAATATTAGATCTTAGCTTAAATCAAATCCATTAAGTATAAAATTCTCTTTGATTCAAATAAACATGTGTTCCATTAAGCCTAGCATAGGGATCTACGTCATGCAAAAAGTTGGAAGTATTTATCACTTCAGTATTCCTTAATTCCTTCTTTATTACCATTCTTTTCCTTGTCCTTCTGAGAGAAAGAGGCTAGCAACAATGTTTTCTTAGAGCTGCTTAATGGAACAGAACAAAATTTCAGAAAAACAAAGAAAAGTTTCCTCATTCCTCTCTTTTAGTACTCTTCCATATAAGCTATCCAATAACTGAAAGAAATACTATTGTTTCTGCTAATCTTAGCTTTAGTATGCTGCTACCTGGCTTTCAGTATTGTACCCTTGCATAAATGATACCTTGCTATACAAAAATAACCTATGAGTCTTACTCATACATATAAGATAAAAGCTTCCTTGTCAGTATTATATTATATTATATTATATTATATTATATTATATTATATTATATTATATTATATTATATTATATTATATTATATTATATTATATTATATTATATTATATTATATTATATTATATTATATTATATTATATTATATTATATTATATTATATTATATTAATTAGTGGTGCATAAAACAAGATAAGCTATATTAAGAACTGTCTAAAATATTTTCCTTTTAAGATGTTTTTGGTGCTGTGAAGCTTCTAGAAAAATGTAGTTTTTCACAGGTCACATTGTTTCAATTACGTACGTTTATCTCAAAGCTACTCACCCATTGGAACAGTCCGACCATGGATTTTATCAGCCCAGCCTGCACAGTAACGTAATGTTTTAATACAGGCACCTAAATCCATTAGGTAGGCAGTAGAAAAGAGTTTCCCACCATCGATGGCTTCCATTGTCTGCAAACAACAGCAATTACAAAGTTAATATGAACTACTGATACGCCTTCTCATATCTGTACTTCATCACTTAGTCTTTCGTTGTCCAGTTCAGAGTACTTGCACTTAATACTAGCTTTTAGGGGATTAATTCTCCTCCAAAGTCTACTTAGCACTTGAAAAACCCAAGGTGGGAATTTGCAAATGAGAAAATTTCATGATGGTTTATTCTCAGTGATCTATCCAGATAACATGACCACCATACATTTGAAGTGGTAACCAGTTCTGAAGAAAAGAGTATTTCTCCCATTTGAATTAATTAAGATGTTCCAGTTTAAACTGAATATTATACAAGCTGTAGATGTACAGCTAGGGATCTGTGGGTTAATTGTTGCAAATAAATGGAGTGGCCTCCGTTGGTACATTGACATATAAGGAAGGCAACAGTTTCCTACAGATAACTGTCACGCTAACTTGGGATCTTCTACTTTTTAATTATCAAGAGAGATCTTTCTATGTGCTTAATGAATGATTAGCATCTTATATGAGCAAGAAGAGACAAAGTATGGAATATAATTCTGTAATAAAGCCCAAATTTCCTCATGTGCAAAGGAACGATCTGAGACTTTGGGAACTATTGAGACAGAGAAATTAATTGTATCACTCCAGCCAAATCTAGGGAGTACGATTAATGTCATTTTAATACCCCTAACTATTGGGACATTTAGCTAAAGACTATGTGAAGTCCTTAGACAATGTCAACATCTTCTTAATAGTGATAGATTTTTTCTCACAGATTTTCATCACAGAGACACTGTGGACCTTCAGCTTAGTGAACAATATTGTAAGGATGCTTAGTAGTAAAAACCTGAAGTATTGTTTCAAGATCTAGTCAGATCTTACAGATATTCTTTTATTTTCTAAACTTGTTATTTTGCATGTCCAAAATTCCTTAACGTTCATAATGAATCTACTGACTAATCGTGAAAGTAAAATGTTTCACCAACAACCTGCCTCTAAAGTCCAAAATTTTAGTTAAATTGGTGCACTGCAGATATCAAATTTGAGAGGACAGCAGAACAAATGGAGAAGTTATTAATGCTTTTTCAGCATACTGCTTTTACTTACTATTCCAGAGTATACTTATCTGCCTACAGGACTGTTCAGCCTCTGGACTTTGTGAGAAACATAATTATACAAAACAGTGAAATGGAATAATTTAGATCCTGAATAGATGCAAAAACACATGAAAACATGCTTGAAATGAGCTAAGGGGTCTATTTTAACCTCTAATAGCTATAACGCTATATGTAACTGAAGCACTGGCTCTGCTGTTCTTAGGATAAGTTATGAGTGGACAAAGTCTGTATTCATTCTGGTGAAGTTCGGAAAGCACTTTGTTCAAACATACCTTATCTAAAAGGGAAAAGTAGGCAATAATTTAAGGAAGATGTGGGAAATAAAAACAAAGTCAGCAAAATAATAACCTGGGAGGGGTCTCAAAGAAAAGGAGTATTTTAATATTATGAAAATGGCTAGTAGGAACGAAATCTAAATGTTTCATCTTTCTTAAAAATATATAATAAAAAAATAAATAAAAAGATTATTTCTCTATCCCCTTTGCATGTGCTGTACCACCTTAGCTGGTACAACAAAGAAGCAGATGCTAATTTATCCAGTATTTAGCTGACAGGTGGGCTTACATTTTCTATTAAAAAATGTAATTCTCTTAAAATTTAGCCTCTCTCAACTCCAATAAATCTAGCACTGTCAAGGACACATTAGCCACTGAAGATTTCTCCTGAAAACCTAGGCGATTGTTATTCCATATCAAGGTGACAGGATGAGTTCAGTTGTTCAGAGAAGCAGCTTTCTTGAAGAAAAGTGTAAATCTGAGTTGTAATCTTCGGAGCTTGAGGACACAACCTCAGTTCCTTTGAAATTTTAATTTGTCTTTAAAAACCTGTTTGGACATGCACAAGTGCTTTTGTATACTAAAGCTATAAAGAAAATAGAATGAGAAATGGACATTTCATTGGAGCTTTTACATATTTTGGAGGTTAAAATTTTATTGACTTATTATTGGTGTGTTTTGTAGCTAGTGGCTAAATACTTCTAATAGTGACTAGATCAGTATGAGTGATGATCCTGAATGCTGGATGCTCTTGATTCTCTCTCACATAGTGGCACAACACCAGTGTTCATCTTAAGGAGAGCACAAACAATTAACTTTCCTAAACATTCATCCCAGAAGGCATATGAAATATGAAAGAGATCATCTTAACTGTAGCATCCAACATGGAATAGGTAGAGTATTGCACTTTACCAAATAACTGGAACGTTTATTCTTTAAATGTTCTTCCTTGAATTACTGCAGTTAGATGGTGGTGCCATATCTATCTGTCCACAGTTGAGCAGTAAGTAACATGGCCAACAAATTAACCCATGTTCCTGGGTTAAGGTGTTTTTTGTTTGCTTTTTTTTTTTTTTTTTTTTTTTTTTTTTTTAAACTCATAACCATTTGCAAGCTAGAGTTAGTGAAAACAAGATGTATAACACTGAAATTCAAAACTTCCCATGTAAGGCCTTGACTCAGGTCTTGGTTTAGACAAGCGTTAAGCATGGGGTCTATTAATGTGTTCTTGTGATTCAACATCTGAAATTGCATGGATTGTAAGCAGCTTTAACATCATCTTAAAGTTAATGAAATACTCAAGTACTTTGTGGATTTAGGGTGTCTATACACCAGAGTGTAAAACAGTTTAATGCGGTGTACTTGGAATAGAGAGGGAAAAATGAATACTAAAACAGTCTTATTTTCCATGGTTTTAGTGCATTACTGTTGCTTATATCAATCAGTAAAAATCAGAACATATATATATGTATTTCCACATTTTTGTTCACATATTATACTCACAGCTAAAATCAATCTATCTCTTTCAACTAAATCAGCTAGTTTATTCAAGAGCCTTCCTCGCTCTGAAGCATCCATTGTACGCCAAGGTGATCCAAGCTCAAAAGCTCTTCTAGCTGCTTTAACAGCCTTGTCTACATCTGCCTGTGGGAGAAAAAATAAAATAAAATTAATCAGTAATTGGTTGTGTCATCCAGGCTTGTTAGTTGCTAAACATGCAAAGTGTTTTGCAATCGCAGAATCAGAATTTGTACAGTAATTTTAGATATATAGTTTATTTTCTTTCAAACACCTTTCCTGTCATTTCAGCAATGTGAAGTTGTATGAGAAGCAGATGGGTTTTCAAAAATCATGAAATTAAAAAATAAAATAAAATAAAATAAAAAATAATAAAATAATAAAATAAAATAAAATAAAATAAAATAAAATAAAATAAAATAAAATAAAATAAAATAAAATAAAATAATAAAATAAAGGAATTCCGGTTCTAAAAAGTCTCTCTTTCAGTGTCTGTAACTGGGGATGAATACACAAATTACAAATTTGAATTTGCATTTAAAATAATATTAACAATTAAATAATTGACTACATTTGAAATGTTAAGCCTAAGTACTTTAAAGTTTAGGCATTGGCTCAAGATAATTTTTCAACCCATTAATGTTTTTTTTATAACATAATGCGTTATTTACCATATGGCTTTTGATGCAGTGAGAAAATATACAATGAATTACATGGAACTCTTTTGTGTGCAAGGCAGTTCCAGGTAAATTGATTAAAAAATCCCTTGAGAAATGGTTTTCAAAACCTGGAGGGTATTTTTTTTTTATTATTTTATTTTGTTTTATTTTATTTTATTTTATTTTGTTTTATTTTGTTTTATTTTGTTTTATTTTGTTTTATTTTGTTTTATTTTGTTTTATTTTGTTTTATTTTGTTTTATTTTATTAATCTTGTTAAAGATTCTGAAAGAAATATAACAACAAAAAGGAGGTTTATTGCAGTCTTTTGTTAAAAATTAAAAACAATGATTTTTGAAAATATATATATACTTATTCCATACATATATGGAATATATTTTCTTAAGCAATTTGCATACTTTTTTTTTTTTACTTTTTTTTTTTTTCTTTCTTTTTTTCCCCTTCTGATTGCTAGAATGTAAATCACTATAAGGTTAACTAAGTGAGCCAAGTTGACTGCAGGTCAATGTGCAGGTTAAGTGGTTCTAAATGTGGACCAGATCTAGAATCTTTAACTGTATAATTCTCCTTCAAAAGGGAGAAAAGAAAACCAAAGCCACAAACCAAAGCCTAGTATAGAGCTGCTGGACAGGAGACTCACAAAACTTCCTAGGATGAAGTTTGGAAAAATGATATTGGGAAGGATCTTTACAACATGCAAAATAATTACTGTACTGACCCACTGTCTACATCAGGTAGATAAAATCTATCAGATTAAAAAAGGCAGTTTTTCTTCAAAAACTGCCAAAATGTTGTTAGATACCTCAACACTTATCTGTGACACAGAAATATGTATTCAGTGAATATTTATTTTTTTTTCCTTATCTCTTGCTATCATAAAAATTCTACAGCTTTGCAATACAACTTCAGATGTATGCAGTGGCCTACACTAGTAAAGAATGGGAGAAACCATGAGCTACACTTGTGTGAATGATGTAAATTAAAATTAAAAACAGTGCCATGTGTTTTTTAGTGCAGAAATAATTAAAACCAAGAAAAGGATATTTAAATATAATTATGGGCTGTGAATAACAAGTAAGGAAAAAAAAAAAGATATTCTTTAAATATATGAAATTTAATTTGGGAACTTAAATCTATACAAAGAAAATAAAGATGGTTAGATCTATACAGAGCTAGATTTATTTTTTTAATAGACTTTTCATTAATAGACATTTACCTTTCTTCTTACTGACCACTTGTTGAGCTGATTTATTATTACTATGAGCCTTTAATATTAGTCAATCTGGAAAAAAACTTTTTTTATTTTATTTTATTTTATTTTTTTTATAAATACTACTGCAAGGCAGTGGACATCCCTGTTGTACAAACAAATCAATTTCCTAAAATCTGGTTTAAAGAGTAGGCTCTAGAATATCAGGTTCGCAGTGACCATGTAATTTATTAGATTTGTACAGTTCACTTGGCAATTTTATTTTTACACATTAGTTGGAAAAATTATTGGAGAGAAAGCAAACCTCTGTTTGCTTTTGAAAGCAAACAGCATAATCTTTCTATCTAATGCATTACTATATTGCCTGTAAAAAATTAAAACTAGAAAAATTCTGGATGTTAAATGAACAGTTGCAGGTCATGAGCAATTTAATTGGAGAATGATCAAATATTAGGCCAACCTGATTTTTAATATAACCTTATTTTAAAACACTGAATAGAGAAGTGATAGAAGTAGGGTTTTGCATCAAAAGCACTTATGGTGCTTTTGTGATAAAATTCAATAGTAAACAACATGCTTATCAAATGTTTTGGTTGAGGGAAAAATGAGCCTGAAATAATCTCAGTGATACTGAGACAGCTAACTGGGAATAAAAAAAGCATGAATAAGACATTTTAAGAACTTACGATCAGGCATATGCAGTTACCACTAGATTCATGCAGATTTTTTCAATTATCTCAGTCAAAGAGAGAGTTTAAAATGTGTCTTTGGTATAGCCTTCCTGTATGGTCACTATTGATGGTATACTAGACAGAGAGCTCTTGAGCCAAAGTTTAAGGCACTCAGGATGTAATTACCAAACAGAATAACTAAGTTTCAGTGAGCACAGGAAGCTGCATGAACTCTGTTCCTACACATTTCTCAAAAAAACATTTAATTTCAGAGTGAATCTCTGTACAGTAAAGTCAATATTCCTAAAAAGAGTGTGCTAACTATTTTGACAATAAATTGCTGGTGAATTTCCAGCACTAATAGACTGATTGTGAGTTCATTAATATCTTTCATGGATAAAATGGTGTTCAACAGACATTTTCCTGCTAAACTTAAAACAGGACTCATACACAAATTATTCTAGTGATGAATATTTCTTGGCTGAAATGAACATCAGATATCATTCTGTGAGAAATATAAGAAATTCTATTCTATTATTTTTAAAAAATATTTATTTATTTATTTAGTGTTTGTGTGTGTGCAACTGTCAACTGGAAATAGAACATTCACTTCTCATACTTATTTTCTCAGACTTTATCAAAAAATATGTCATCAGTTTTAAAAGTGTTTAAGCAACATTGTCTGTTCTATTTAAACAAGTAACTCCTCTACTTGACAACATATATTTAAACTATATGGTCAAACTAATTAAATCTTTTTTCATCTAAAAATACTTACCAATGCTATGGTGAAAAAACAAAGCTGCTTATTTGAGGACACGGCTTTTCATTATATATCTGGTTAAATGCCATTTTTTAGTATTTTTTCCTAGTAAAAAAAAAAATCTCATACATGTAAAAAAAAAAAAAGTTTGTTTTTAAGTGTTAACACTCTTTTTACTTCTTTGCTTAAAACCATCAATTTAACATCCAGTACAGAAATACTCTTTGTTAGGATTAATGTCTATTTGGTAGATGACCTTCAGCTTCATAACCCACTTTAGTACTATGTTTCAATATATTCTTCACAAAAATTACATTTTCAAGATGACACTACTGAGAAGAAAAATTCACAGCTAAAAATGCTGCTGATGATGAACAGTTTCTCAGAGTCTCCATCAGAAAATGTTACTATTTTTCCAATTTATGGTATCTGTAATGTAAATCCTTACATACATGTAAATGTGTTATGAACAGATTAGATCACTGTGTAAGGAAGAGCCAGGAAAACAAACAAACAAAACAAAACAAAACAATGATGAAAAAAATGACAAAATAATAACAAAACTAAATGCCACTGATCAAACACAGCAAAAAGAATTGCTATTATTAACAAGAAAATTAACAACAAACCTTTCCTCATTATATTATTAATAAGAGTGAAATCTTATCTGAAAGATAAGATTATGAAATCTTAATCCTAAGAGTGAAACAGAAGAAAGGAGGATGGAAGTATAGAATCATAAGATATCCTGAGTTGGAAGAGACCCACAAGGGTCACTGAGTCCAACTCCAGGGTCTGCACAGGACCACCCAAAAATCAGACCATGTGTCTGAGAGCGTTGTCCAAATGTTTCTTGAACTCCAGCAGGTTCAGTACTATAAGCACTGCCCTGGGGAGCCTGTCCCAGTGCCTGATCACCCTCTGGGTGCTGAATCTTTTCCTAACACCCAACCTGACACTCTTTTGTTGCAGCTCCATGCTGTTTCCTCAGGTCCCACAGGTGTCCACTGAGAGCAGACATTAACTACCTCCTGCCCACCTGCTCCCATCATGAAGGAGAAGCAGCCCGCCATGAGGCCTCCCCATAAGTCACTCCCACAAAGTGACTTCAGCCACTCCTCGTATGTCTTCACCTCTTTGTTATCCTTCATTCGACATACAGTTTTATGTCTTTTTTTTTTTTTTTTTTTTTTTTAAATACCGTGGTACCCAAAACTGCACAGTGCTCTCAAGGTGGGGCTGCACCAGCGCAGAGCAGGGCAGGAAAAATCCCTTCCCTCAACCAGTTAGCAGTGCCATCTCTTGTGTGCCTGGAGGTATGTTTGGTTCTCTTAGCTTCTGGGGCACGCTGCTGGCTCATGTTCAACTTGCTGACAACCAGAACCCCCAGATCCCTTTCTGTGTGTCTACTCACCAGTCTCTGAGCCTCCAGTCTATATGTACACCTAGAGTTGCCTAGTCCCAAGTGCATAATTCAACACTTGCTCTTGTTAAACTTTGTATTTGTTAAACTTCAAATCTTGTTAAACTTCACAATAATTGGTGATTGTCCAGCTCTCTAATTTGTCAAGATCTCTCTACAAGGTCTCTCTACAATCAAGACAGTCAGCAGCTCCTCTCAATTTAGTATCATCTGCAAACTTACTCAAAACAACTTCTAGTCCTGTAGCCAAGTCATTTATGAAAACATTAAAGAGTTTATGAAAACAAAACAAAACAAAACAAAAAAAAGCATTAAGAGTTTATATCAGAAGAGA
Organism: Aythya marila; assembly: GCF_965140915.1. Lineage (NCBI taxonomy): Eukaryota > Metazoa > Chordata > Aves > Anseriformes > Anatidae > Aythya > Aythya marila. The sequence goes on along the minus strand of NC_139080.1, from coordinate 39,160,814 downwards.
TGGATGTTCATCTTCCTACTTTAATGCAGAATTGAACTTAAAGACAAGGTTAAAAGAAAGAAAACCAAACCAAACCAATCCAACAACCAACCAAAACTCTACCTTGTCACCTTCTTCAATCTCACAGATTTTCTCTTCATTTGCAGGGTTAAAGACTTCAAATTTTTTACCACTGACTGAATTGTGCCATTCATTGTTTATAAATATCTGTAAAGGAAAAACAGTGCATTACTATTAGTAACATATATACCTGTTACCTATCTTCTATGTCAAAGAAAAACACCAAGAGCTGTATGCTAAGTTCCTGAATTCAAAGAGGAATAGTTATTGCTACATTACTATGAAGAGAAGAATGATCATATATGCAGTTAACCAACTTTTTATAATTATCTTATTTTGGAGAAAAGCCACTTTCTTTCTCCACAGCATATTTTACACTTTGTTTCATACTATGAAAAGATATTTTTACACTGAGATCTTTCCTCTTTCAAACCAAAGTCTGTGATGCACAGTAGAGGTACAGTCCTAAATAACCTACCTAAAACTACCAGTCTTTCCTGTGCTCATAGGACTGATAAATATGGGGGGGCCTTTCTGTTACATGTCCCTTTGGAAATTAACACAGTATTTAGGTTTTGTGTAAATAGTACATGCAGTTTATTGCAGATTATCATATCCTTTGGGTTTGCTTTGATTTCTCTTCACCTTCTCCCACCAAAAAAGGCAATCCCACTGAAAAATATCTAACAACACTATTTTTCTGAAATGAAAGTAAAGACTTAAAAAAGTTTTACAGTCAACTGAATGAAGAAAATTAAAGGAGATAACCAATTACAGTAAAAAGCAAGCATGTGTACTTTATTTCCATGTTACAGAAGAAAAATAACCAGAGATTAGAGAGCTGTTATTTTTTTATTTTTCACCAAAATCCTTTGATTTTGTGGATTGGTCCCTCACTGAATGTATTTTTAATTAGGATTTAAAAGCAAAAATTTAATGCTCTTAATCTTTTACATGAAATGTAGGATGGTTTTTTTTTTTTTTCTTTAGAGATAGAAATCACAAATGAAGAGGAAATAATGGATGTATTCACCAGAAGATATTGTTAGAAACCATAGAGAAATGCTAGACTATATTTTCTGTTGATAGTTAGTACTCTTCACAGAAACACTTTCCTAAAAAATAAAACAAAACAAAACAAACAAACAAACAAAAAACAAAAACATAGTAGTACATACTGGAAGAAAAGTTCTCTCTTGTTCATAACAGTTGCCTTGAAAAAAGTTGAATTAATTTACCTATGAAATAGAAACACCAACTTTATTTACTCTTTTTCTGCCTGTCCTAGTCTTGTAAGTCTAGCATTCCAGATCAAACCACTACATAACAAAATGTTTACACTGGCCACACTACAAAAGTTCAAGAGTTAACAAGCAGGAGAATTTGAAGTGACTCATGGACAGCATATGACCATGGTCATATTCTAACATAGTTACACATATAATCTAATACATCCCTGTAGATCTTAGACAATAACATGTGAAAAACTATGGCACTTCTGATCAGTGCTTTCAGAATGAGTTCTCACTTCTCTTTTTGAAAGTGTTTGCAGTACCTTGGTGTGAATATTTTTGCATCACAATGCTCTATTTATTTCAAAGAGGTCACGCTATGGGTGGCAGAAGGGGGGTTCTGATCACATGACCATAATGTTTAATTCAACACATGAATAAACATATAACAAATGTTGCTGCCGACAATGTATATAACTTCAACACTTGGCAGTATTATAGTTTATGGTAGTATATATGGATGGGTTCTCCTTGCCCTCCCTACCTGAATATCTCTCTGTAAAACACCAGAAATTCAAGCCTCTCTGGTTTTGTTTTTCAACATGTACTGTAATTCCTTTTTTTGAAGGGTAAAGCTACTTTGTACGACTTCAGGCTTCAGTAAGATGATCTTTGAGTAACAGTTTTAGTTGTCATTGCTTTAGAATCTGCACAATTATCTTCTGTTTAAAATGATACTAATCATTTGATGCCATTCATTACTTATTCAACAATTTGTATCAAGATCCTGATTATCTCCAGTTTAATGGCTGCAGCCTCCTAATTGTTTGTCACCCTCAAATTGGTGTCACATCCCTGCCTCCATTTTAGTAGATAAACGTAAAATGCAACCACTCCTGTTAGTTACCAGCAGTCTTTATTTATTTTTTTTTTATTTATACTGCAAGGGGTACTACAGAAAATCAATATTACTTGTGTCCAGTCTGTTAGTGTCCATCCTTCATTCTAACTCTGAGGTTCCCTGTTATGTCTCTACACTGATGTTGCTCAACAGACACCAACATTTGATTTTCCACCAGGAAAAGGAGGCCAGCATGCTTTGCTCATGTAGAAGTTTTTCTCACAACTGTTAAGTGACATTCATTGGAAATGTCTAATAACATTAAAATAAGATACATTTGTGACTACAATTTAAATTGAATACTGCCCTGTTATATATTTCTATTTCAGTCTCTTCATAAACAACCAAATGTATAGCTAGCAACTAAGAAGCATGTTAGAGGAACAATTGCACAACAGCTGGCCTGAATCAAATATAATCACAACAGCTTACCTAACAGTGGTGAAATTGATACCCAAAGTTCATTTAATAAATGGTAGGAACTGTGTTCCTACTCAAAGATTAAGTTTTTATACAGGCTATGTGAAATTGATACCGAAAGTTCATTTAATAAATGGTAGGAACTGTGTCCCTACTCAAAGATTAAGCTTTTATACAGGCTATAAAGCACAGTGTGTACTGAATTTGCTTTGTGTGGCTGGAACAAACATCATCACATCTTGATGGCACACGTAGAATAACATCTAAACAAGGCAAGATGGGCATTGTTGTTTCCATAATTGAACTTTTATGATCCAAAGCCTTTTGCAATACAACACTGGAAATTCAAACCTAGAGACTTTTATATGGGAATAACTAATTAAAAAATGCACCATCACAACCAAAATAAAAATTAAATGTTTGAAATTCTTATAATGTCTAAGTGACATTAGTGTCAAAAATACTTTCTCCAGTGACAGCACAAAATCCTGTATACTTTGTTTTTGCTCTTAATGTATACTTTTCTTTTGCTCTTAATTTTGTTATCTGCTTGGCATGTTTTTTCCTTCTCTTCCAAGATCTGGTGTCCTAATTTCAATCATCTTATGTACCTTTTAAAAAAATGCCTAAAGAATATATCAGGAGTGAGCAGTTCTGCATTTCTCTGTTTTTGATTGCTGTTAATATGACTGTTGATGCTATCTGTAGAAATTACTCTGCTTTTCCATGAAAAAAATAGGAAATAAACCACTACAATTATTCCTGAAAACAAACGAACAAACAAACAATATTTTTTAATTATGTCAGGAAAAATATGGCAACATGTACAGTATTCTTAAAAGTTAAATGTTGCCTTTTAAAAGATCTACTTTATACCATTATAGAAATGATACAGTATTTCTGAATTTTCTTTTCTGTTCTATTGAAGAAGATACCAAAAAAATCACAGAATTAAACAACTGTTGAGGTTGGAAGGGACCTCCAGAAGACATCTGGGCCAACCCCTTGCTCAAGCAGGGACACCGATAGTGTCAAGCTGAGATGCTCAGGACCATGTCCAGATGGCTTTTGAAGACCCCAACGAGGCAGACTCTACAACCTCTCTGAACAACCTGTGCCTGTGCACAGTCACACACAGAGCAAAGTGTTTCCTGATATTTAGGAGGAACTTCTTACATGCCAGTTTGTTCTCATTGACTCTTGTCCTGAACCAATTCAGACAACAGAGAATAAAATGAGTTACTAAAACTGTGCCCTATTTTAGCTGTAATTACAGACAACTTTTGTAATATTACACAGCTGTGAAAATTTATAGGACAAGCAGGGCTAGGGGTCCCTGGGTGAAATTTGAGGCACTTATCTCCATTTGTAAATGAGAAATAGATTGCGAGTCTGATCTCCAGGTGTGTTAGATCCATGCTATCCCAGAGCCTGACATATTTGAATCTCTGTGGATGAAATTGTCAATAGGAGTTAGCCTTTTCATTCTGATTCTGTAGGTCAGTCTTCAAAGAGAAAGGCAAACCTCATTAGAAAGATCTGAAATATGTCACAGAGGATAAAAAGAGAAGGACATGTTGCTACCAAGTGTGAGGTATGTTGTTTTTTAAGGTGAACATGGTAATGTATGCAGTCCAATGTTATAAGCAGCTGTCATCCTGTCTAACCCTCAAACCCTCCACCAAAGGCACTCCCTTCTCACTGTCCACCGGTGTCACTTTGTGGCCAACATGCATGTTGATCTTGCTCATGCTCATCACTGAGCTCATAGCAGACACTGATTTTACTGGTTATTTTGTCTGTGAGGATCATGGATGAGAGCAGCTTCCCCACATCTAATCAATCACTGGTTACAACCATGCAGGCAGAAATCTGCATGCTCAGAGAAGCAGGAATTTCTACATTTAAATACAAAAACAAGAAGTATTTGGAGGCAGGAAAATTAAAGCAAATGACAATTGATAAAAGGCAGGACAGAGACAGAGTGACATAACTGCAAGATTATTATTATTTTTTTATTATTATTATTTATTGGTCACAGAGAACTGCAATTTAAACCCTACCATGGCAACTATGTGTTATAAATATATGACAGCTTTCTTGGAACTTTTTTTTTTTTTTTTTGCATACTACTGAAATGGTTTGCACTGACTCTCTGTGTAGTCATTAATAATAGGTTAATGGTTTGATAATATTGGCAAGACTGATAAAAAGATTATATCTAAATGTATGTGGTAACTATTTCCTGTTAATATATTCCTGTATGTTTCATCTTGATTATATGTGGGCATTGTATATAGACTGTCATTGTTAGCTCCAGTCATCAGGGCAGATCAGAAATTCCTGATATAACAAAAGCTGTAAGGGAAATTAAAATACTAGTTCCTTGAAATGTCAGAAATGCAATAAAACTGATCATAGGAGTATCCATGCAAAATTCTGACTGTTATGAAAGGGCAAATACAGCAGTTAAGTAGTTAATATGAAAAAAGCCATCTTTAGTAACTAGTTACATTGCCAAGAAAAGAGACAAAGTAAAAGGTAAATATTAACATAACACTGCTATGATGTTACAATATGCCAAATTCATATCTGTCTGTAAAAGGAATAATCGTAAAACATACCATTTTTGGAAGTTTTGAAAGTATTTGTTTAAAAATTGCATTTATTGCACCAACCAATATCAACCATAATATTACTTTAGAATATCTTTCTTATTATTGTTTCCAATACCATTCCCATTTAAAACATAACTTCATTACTTTAACTATATACACAACATTGTATCAGGACTGTATAAATCAAACTATCCAGATGTCTTTTTTTTGAGCAAAACAGCAGTCTTATGCAGGTATGACAGACAGAAGAGAGAAGGAAAAAAGTCAAAACCCTCCACGTAACAGACACATATACATGTGTATACATTGCAATGTATACATTGCAAGCAGCTGCATTCAAATGTGCATGCAGACATACTCATACAAGTCTGTGGAGTTATGCTGAAAATGAACAAACAAACAAACAGGGAACACTGATGTACCATCCAACAGCAGTCTCTGGCAAGTCCATCATCTTACTGAAAAAAAAAAAGGATCATTTTGAAATGTGTTACACAGTTTTGTCTGTCAAGCAGAACTCCTTTGGCAGCTTTGATTCTTTTTTCTCATTTGTTGGATGTGAATGCAAAAGACCTACTTTTATGTTGTACATACTGTGCATTGAGGATTGTCTCTGATGACTGAGCATGGTCAATGAATTTTAGGGCTGCAAATTTACTTTGCAAGGATTGATGTCTTAGAAGTTTTGTTGTAAGTGTCGTAAGTATTGAAGTGTCGTTTTTTAACTGTTATTTCGGGGGAATTTTTTTTTTTTTTTTTTTTTGAGGTAAGACAGTTTTTATTTCAATAAATTGAAGAACTAATGACTATCAGTTTGTACCACACCTGAAAATAAACATTTTTTTGTAGATGAGGAGGTATTACTCTATTAAAACTCTGTATTTAAAATAAATTCCAGGTAACAAACTATTGTAAAGACCCTTTGATTGACTTTATTTCCTAGTATCAGGGTGAAATAAATCTTGATTCTCTGAAAGGATTGGTTTCATTTCAGAAAATCAGATACCAGTATACTAGTTGTGGTAGAAGTTACCTGCAAGACTGTGGTATTTATTTGTTTAGGCAGTTGATGTTACCACCATAGTGGTCTCAGCAGAAAACAAGGAGACAAGACATGTTCTTTGCTTTTTTTTTTTTTTTTTTTTTTTTTTTTTTGTGTCAACCCCTGGTGTTTTTTTGTTTATTCATTTATTTTTCTTCAGTCCCTTAATATTTTGAAAAGACTGTGAGTTCATTTTATAAAGTATCTGTTAGACAGATGGTGCTGTATTAGTGTCTGTGCTGCAGTAAGATTTAACTTGATTCAGAGCAGCTTTGCCTCAGATGGACAAAGCTCTGCTGAAATAGTTAGGATCTGTCTATAAACTTATTCTTCCTTAGGGAAGAATTTTAATGTATTTCATTATTACTATTATAAACTATAATCCATACTACTGAGATATTATTAGGAAGAGTACAGAGCTATCTAAAATATGGACAATCCAAAACTGACCTAAGGGTAGCTTTATAAATATGGAGTGAAATGTTTAAGCTGTCATTCTAGACACCTTTAGGTACAAGAAACTCTTTCAACTTCATGCAGCAACAGAAGAAAAAATAACCTTTTACCACCACAAATGTGCTCCCAGATAGCCTTCGATAGTGCTTTTTTTTTTTTTTTTTTTTTTTTGACAATGCTCTTTAAGTGAGTCCAGCTGCTTGTTTTACAGAGTTAAAAGTAATCACCTAATGTTGGCAGCTATTGAGGTGGCTGTTCACAAGCTCTCCAGGGCAGATAGTAAACCAGGAGATGACATTGCTAGCATTTCTTGGAAATGAGGAATAGTGAAAAGCTTTGACTGAACTCTTGCATACTGAGGGCTGGAATTCAGCATCACTTAGGTGAGATGAAGCACAGTGCTGAAAAATTTTTGCCCCGTGCTCACACCTGCTCTCATAGAATATCAGGATCATTCAGAGATTCTTGAATTTGATGCTATCATTAAGTTTACAGTCATATCCAAGACTGAAGGAGATCTATGACCCAAGAGCAGATTCATTTCAAGTGCTATATTCTCTGATTTACTTGTCCCAAAATATCTCATGGAGTCTCACTGTATTCTTTAGGCTGTACTGTTAAAATATATGAAATTATTTAAGGAACTACTGGAGACAGAAACTGTAAACTTGAAACAAGTACATCAGTATGCAATACATATGAAATCTTCATAAGCTAACCTCTACCCCGGTGTTTTTCTGCACAAGAAACTGATAATGGGTTTATATATTTCATATGAGATTTTTTTTTTTTTCATTCAGAATTGTATGCTAAAAAATGTATGTATGAAGAAAATTTACGTAATGAACTAATAATCAGAAAACATATCCATTCTGTTCATTATCTATTTGAACTTTGGGATGCATCAATTAGTGGCTTTTTATTTACAAAGACAGCTGAGCTTAAAAAGAGTAGGTTTCTATAGTAGCTTTATAACCAATGACCTTTCCCCAGGTATCTTAATTATTATTATTATTTTTTAAAAATATCTCTATCCCTTGTCTTTGTTTGTGAAAATAGTGATTACAAAATACATGATACTTAACTAAAGTTTTTCTTCACTCAGGGTGGTTTACATTTTCTGGTATTCCACACAGAGCCTAGTGAGATAATGGGTTGTCATTTTCTCCCCCTCATGTGATTTAACAACTTAATAATTAACTAATCTGAGTTTCTCTGTTTAAAGGAACATCATCAGGCTTAGTATATTTGAAAGTATCATGACAAATCATTTGTTACACAATCATTGTCTAATTCCTCAGTGCTAAGTAAAATATTTACTAGTACATTTGTAGCCAGGTACCAACACTCGTTCTGTTGGAATATTTTTAAAGGAGGTTCAGATATAAAAGCAATTCAAGATCACATTTTGTATACACTTGTGGTTCAACAACAAAACCAAAGTATTGAAAATTAATCCTCTTAAAATCTTGGAATTCAAATTTCCAAGGGAAGGTTTTGTTTTATGCTACATGAGAAAGGCACAAATGATAATCTATCTATACCAACTTACAGATCTGTAGAATAGAATAGAATAGAATAGAATAGAATAGAATAGAATAGAATAGAATAGAATAGAATAGAATAGAATAGTTGGAAGAACTATAGAATATAGTACTATATAATATAAACTATAATAATGCATAATATAAACTATAAAATAGAATAGAATAGAATAGTTCAGTTGGAAGGAACCTACAAACATCATCTAGTCCAACTGCTTGACAGCTTCAGGCCTAACCAAAATGTATTACTGGGGGTATTGCCCATGTGCCTCTTGAACACTGACAGGCATGGGATGCTTCTTGCCTGTTCCAGCGTTTGATCACTGTCTTGTAGTTAAATGATTTTTGTACGAGACCCAAACTGATCCCTCACACAGAAAACAAACAGGAAAGTGCATTTAGTTTAAAGGAAAGTCCTTGGAATATCTGCTCTAGACTTTCCTCCAGACAGATAGTAGTGGTAACTGTACTATTGCATACAAAGAGAAGGGAGAGTTTTCAGGTAAGAGGAACCTGTCAATGTCCAAGGTGCTTCAGGCAGAAGGATTTATACATCCGCAGTAATTAATACTTTCCTGGTACCTCCAATGTAAATAGTCACAGCAATCCCACCTTCCATGCACTGACTTGCATGGCACAGGAGAGAAACGGGACAGGTAACAAGACAAAAGTGGAAAGGTTATATTAAATTGTGGGAGGGAGGGCCAATGGATTTGGGATAACATTTCTATTATCCCAGTTCTCTGTCCCTCAGTTCACTGTTGTGGATTTTAGATAATCCTGTGTGCTATTTGAAGAGAGGAGGAATGCACTGCAAAAAGTTTGATCTAATCACTTGTAGGTACATAGTTTTGCAAAGAAATGCAAATTTCACATAAGTATATTTGTCATATTTCTCCAGAGATACATATTATATGTTGTTTTTCAGGAAATAATATCTCTTGTCCAGGCAAAAAAACACATGAATTTACTATGTGCCACTCTCCTTAACTGGGTATTACAGAAACTTCAAGCATGCTGACTGTTTTGTGATTCTAGACTGTTTTGTGTTACTAGAATGGGTTTTGCTGATGGATAGAAAGATACAAATTTTTATAGGAATTTCTGTCATTTATGTCTTGCATATTCACTTGCACAGGATTTCTGAGTAAGCAACTTTCTCATATTAGTTGTTTTTGTTTTCCATTGGGGAAAACAAGCAAACAAACAAACAAACCAAAACAGAATCACTGTAGTTTGATGTTTCTAGAACATCAAAGTCCCCTGTGTAGAAATGAATCATCCCTGAATTAATCTTTTTTTTTTTTTTTTTTTTTTTTTCTGAGACAGGAAGAGATATCACATGGTAGAGCTACATAGCTTTCCTAGCCTGTTAAATATTTACAGAGTAAGGTCCTGCATGATTTATTCAAGAAAGATATGCATTGAAATCTGGATAGGTTTTTCCCATGATAAAACAGTATAGAATGGAGTAGAAAAGAACTAATCTAGATAACTGATGGATACTTTTCTGTTAGAAAAGAAAATAAATTCTGGGAATGTAAAAATTATTTCTATAGCAGTGGCAATAAGAAATAAGAAAGAACAATAAATGAGAAATCTCCAAAGAGAACAGGTCCTTTCTGATCAGATGTTCTATCTGAAAGTTTCAGGGGCAGAGTTTCAGTATTCTTCTGCCAATGATGTGTTCAAAATACTTGAAGATACCTGTGTGCTATGATATTACAGAAAAAAAGGGCCTTTCAAGCCGGGAACATAACAATGGACTCAGACCCTCTTTATCTGTTTGTTTCTAACTGCATATGTAAATAAGTTATTACTAAAAAAATGCTTCTAATAGAATTGAATAATTATCAATGGTAGAATTTGTTTTATTGTTACCTGATTAGGCTGAAAAATAGATTCATTATCTCAAAGATAATTAAGTGAGTAGAATGAACTTTAGTTTCATTTTCACACATTTTTTTTCCACATAAGTATATTTGTCATAATTATTTAAATCTGCTTATAATACAATGTGAAACCCTAGCATTTCAATTTGTTTTCACTGTTCTGAAAAATACTGTAGTAACAGACACCTTTCCTTCTTTGTTCCATTTATACTTTCTAAGAAACTTTCTGCAGAAACTTTTGTTTCAAGAGACAAAACAATACTAGTTCCTAATGAAATGTGAAATGATTCTCTTACACTTGCACACTTCCTGAAATACTTCAGGTAAAAGGATCACTAAACATTAATTACTAACATACATAATATCATAAAAAGATCAGAATAAACATTTTAATTACTGACATAATGTTGCTTTCATATAAGATGAAATGTGCACATATTACAGTCTGAGGTGAATGCATCAGAGAAGTTAACAAACACAAACACTACTAACCTTGGTGTACTTAATTTTCAGATCTTTGAGTGGTTCTGGCAGTGCTGGCAAAACTGGAGCGGGATTGCTGTCTGAGCCTTGCTTCTTCATATTGTCAAATGAGGAGTTTGAGGACGTTCCTGAAACACAGGTGAAATGAGGTATCAGGGAAGCACAGTGATTTTTGTCCTGACTGAGCCCTTAGCTTTATTTGTGCTTTTTTATCTGTACCAGCTATGGTATATTTGCATACAGGAATATGATTGGATGAAAGAATTCCCTGCAAAGAGAAAATGACACGACTTATTTTTAAGACCAGAAGTAACAGCCTTTTCACTGAGCTGAGATATTGAAGTAGCAAACTCTGCTGACAAAATGCGTTTAGTCAGACTCTGTGTTTTTCACATAGGAGAACACAGTTTAAGGCCTCCTCTTCTTACCTGTAAGATTGCTTTCTCTCAGAAGGTAGGTCCTTAGATTTTAAGTGATGTTCTTCACTTAATTGATGGCAGCTCTGAAGATAAAGACATACTTGTTAGTTCTGGAAACAAACTAAACCCTTCTCACTAGAGAGCTAACAAGAATAACACCCAGAGCTGGAAAGTATTCAGCAGAAAACAAGCCACCCTAGTTTGTGCTTTACTATGTTCAGAGTAAATTATAATTCTTATAATTAATACTTGTTTTGTAGATCACAGAGATAACAGATGATTGTGCTAATACATAATACTTCATATGCTTTTCAAGAAATGTAAAGACAACATAGTTTAATCTATGAAAACCAACAAGCAAACAAGCAAACAAACAACCAAATAAAACCCAATTTCTCTGGGTAAAACCAAGCAATGTCTTGTTCTTATTTTTTCAGGTAGCAGCACAGATTTTTAAGGACAAACTCTTTACAGTAGGGTCCTTTGGAAAATCTGAGTTTGTGCCTTTCAAAAGGAATTATTTAAAAGACAGGGCTTTCCTACCAAGAATAGAAACCACCAGCATATGTATATAGAGTTCTGATTATTCAATAAGAAGCATATCTCTGGTACTGGTATATGCCACAAGAAACTCCTTTCTTCATGAAGTCCTATTTTTTCTGAAGAATGACATCACAGAACAAGATGGGATTGCATTAACACCTGTTTTTGTATAGTAAGTTTTTGATACATGCACAATGGATTTGAGCCATAGAAATAAAGAGAAATGATCTTATTGCTTTCATTGAGACTGCACAGATGCTTGAAAAACTCACCAAGCTCAGTTAATTCATGTATCAGGCATCATCTAAACCATCTGGTAATGGTGGCTTTGTTGCTTTTAACTGATGGATGATACAGGACATCATGAAATTAATCTTATGATGCATTAGTTATATGTAACATACTTTCTGAATTAAAGAGCATACTATAATTCTCATTGATTATTATTGTGTTTGGACATATGATTGGAACAAGGGTTTCTAACCCTTAGAAAAGTCTAAGTAACTTGTGGATAAGGCATAATTTTCAGAAAAGTCTTCTTGCAGTGACGTGCAAAGAACTGTGGGGACCTGAACAAGTTTCAGTCGCACACTTTGTTATGTGAACAAAGGAGTCCAGTTCTCATTGCTATAATGCCATATCTAGGGTATGTTATTTTCTAGCTGTTATTTTCTTTTTTGCCTCAGTTGGCTGTCTCAAGATGTCAAGCTGGCTGACTCAAGACATCAAGAATGATATATTTGAAAATGTAGTGAACAACACTTTCTCACCCTAACACCTTGGATTACAATGTTTGCTTGCCTTAGAGAATGTCTTTATTATGAGATTTATGAGACAGAGAATCTTACAAAAAAAACAAAAACAAACAAACAAACAAACAAAAAGCCTAAATTGGATTTGATCATTAATGATTCTAAACAGTTTCATATTTTGATTCTACCTGTATTTGGAATATGAATTTTTCCTTCCTTCCTTCCTTCCTTCCTTCCTTCCTTCCTTCCTTCCTTCCTTCCTTCCTTCCTTCCTTCCTTCCTTCCTTCCTTCCTTCCTTCCTTCCTTCCTTCCTTCCTTCCTTCCTCTCTCTCTCTCTCTCTCTCTCTCTCTCTCTCTCTTTCTGTCTTTCTCACTGTCTCTCTCTCTTTCTGTCTTTCTCACTGTCTCTCTCTCTCTTTCTCTCTCTCTCTGTTTCTCTCTTTCTCCCTTTCTTTCTCTCTCTCTCTCTTTCCTTCTTTTCCTTCTTTCCTGCTTTCCTTCTTTTCTTCCCTTCCTCCCTTCCCTCTCTCCCTTCCTTTCTCTCCCCCCCCCCAATTTTAAATGTAAAGTCTGCTCTAATAATCTTCCTGCTAATAATCTTCCTGTCACTTATTGCTCCACTAACAACTTAATTCATCTGCTAATTGCTTTGATTTGTGTACCTTAAACAGAATTTAACTGGAGTTGTAACAGAAAGACCAGTGGAATTACCTGGTTTCGACTGAAAAATAACCTTTCTCCCAAGTGAGAGTGTCCTAAATAAAATTTGATATTTTGATACCATCTTTTTCCTGATTTATTTATTTATTTATTTACAAATGTTCAAGTTACAAGTCAATTATAATTACTTCTTTGAAACACAGTGAGGTTTTTCTCTTTAAATATCTATAACTGCAGCCTGAAATCTGCTTAAATAAGCTTCATAGATACTTCCCTGGGTGCAAAGTTTTGAATTCTCCCTAACATGTTGTTAATAATTGTTTTATTTTTCTACACAATTTGTTCATCTACTTTATCCTTTTTTTTTCTTTGTCATTTCCCTCTTTCCCTCTTGTATCGAATGAATCACCTTCACTACCACTCTTCCTGAGAGCCCTTTCTTTTCTCTGAAAACCTTGTGAATTGTTAAAAAGATCTCATCTCCTAAAAAGATTACTTGCTATCTTGAACTCTTTGCTTGCCCTGTCATCTGGTCTTATCTGTTGAGTGAGACTTGCTCCAAGCTTTAACATTAATGTCAGTAATTCCTTTACTTTGTGGTCTCGTATCTGTGAATGCCTGACTCCATCCCCTTTTCCAGGAAATTCTAAGTATTGCTTAGAGAAGCTGTTCATGATCCCCCTATGGTTTCCTTCTTCTCATAAATTTCATATTCACTTTCAGCCTAAGATTCTCCTAAGCTGGTAGAGAAATTGTTTCCTTTTCTTCACATCCTATGTTCCTGTTTTTGACAGTTTCTATTTTTTTTTTTAATTCCTTTTTTTTTTTTTTCCTCATACTGCATCATTTTTTACTCATTTCACCTAAATAATGATGTGCACTTCAAGCACTATCTATTTAGCAGACTTCACTATTCTTTCAAATAATGGATAAAGCAACACTTAAATATTGTACCTGGAAATTTACCATTATTTTCCATCTAATATGGTAAACATCAGATTCTGTCTAGTTTTTTGCTTTCCTTTTTGCTTTTGTTCTTTTTGTTTCTTTTGCTATACTATGTGACTATGATAGTTAGTTCTACATTTTAATATAAAACTTTTCCCTAGGTTTAAACCTATTGAGTTCCCCTATTCAATACAAGATCAAAGAGGAACAAAGAAAAGTCACTGGTTCATCATGTAAATTGTAATTAACCTATGAGACGCCTTGCTGCATGATAGCAGCAATAATAGTTGGTAATAAAACACAAGATTGAGGGCTGCATGGACTTTAGGACAGTCTTAATTTATTAGGTCAGTAAATTAAATGAAACTTGTACACCAGTTAGCTGGGAGAAGCTGTAAATCATTTGTTCTTGTGTTTCTTCATAACATTAAAAAAAATTAATAACTAACCAAACATAACATTCCACAGTACAAGTTACCTCTCTCCTCAGAAGTCATACAGTAAGATATCACCAACATTGTTAGCAGTTCTTTTTGATTGGGTTTGTTGCAACCTAGGTGGGCAAACTATTTGTCCTATAGTCTTGAGATTCATTGAACCGGCATATTCATTACATTAGATACCACTTAATAGACAGCAGCATACAGACTAAAACAGAGTTTTTGTTTGGGACAGTTGGCAATCCAACTAGTGAAATCTGTGTGCCAAAAAAAAAAAAACAAAACACAACAACACAAAAAACCAAAACAGCTGGAGGTAACCTGTGACTATTTTTATTTTCCTAAATTTTTATTTTCCTATTTTTATTTTCCCCTGTACTCAGCTCTGGTGAGGCTGCACCTCGAGTACTGTGTTCAGTTTTGGGCCCCTCACTACAAGAAGGACATCGAGGTGCTTGAGCGGGTGCAGAGAAGGGCGACGAAGCTGGTGAGGGGCCTGGAGAACAAGTCCTACGAGGAGTGGCTGAGGGAGCTGGGCTTGTTCAGCCTGGAGAAGAGGAGGCTCAGGGGCGACCTTATCGCTCTCTATAGGTACCTCAAGGGAGGCTGTAGCGAAGTGGGGGTTGGTCTGTTCTCCCATGTACCTGGTCTCAGGACGAGGGGGAATGAGCTTAAGTTGCGCCAGGGGAGTTTTAGGTTAGCTGTTAGGAAGAACTTCTTTACTGAAAGGGTTGTGAGGCATTGGAACAGGCTGCCCAGGGAAGTGGTGGAGTCACCATCCCGGAAGTCTTCAAAAGATGTTTAGATGTAGAGCTTAGGGATATGGTTTAGTGGGGACTGCTAGCGTTAGGTCAGAGGTTGGACTCAATGATCTTGAGGTCTCTTCCAACCTAGAAATTCTGTGATTCTGTGATTCTGTAAACATGATACAAGCATCTTCTAAAATGCTCTGTCATATCCAAACAGCACTGAGAAGTCAGTCCAGAAGTCTTTGCCAATTCATATCAGTGTCTCCAGAAATGTCATACAGATCTAATGTCACTAAATGACTATTTCTAAGTTAATGGCTTCACAAGAACCAAAGACAAGGTTTATAATTCTATTTAGTATATTTATGTTGATTTATACATTTAAAAAAGACATATTTTCCTTTTAATTGTACTGTAGAAGATTATTCCGAGAATAGACTCATCTCTTATCCAGAAATTGCTTTGAGTTTTTTAAAGGCCAGAAAGTGTTTTATTTACTTGTTTGTTTGTTCATTTGTTTTGTCTCCCCCCTTACCCTCCACCCTCCCAGAGGTCAGCTCTTTAAATCATCATTTAGGAATTGTTACGGGACTAGACAGAATCTTGTCTCTTTTCAAAACAGTCTTTATCATTATTACTATTATTACTTTGAATCATTGCCAAACTGTCTTCCCAATTCCCACAGTCTGTGTGTCTCCATTCTCTAGCAATAGGGGACAGGTGACTTACATTTTGTGTACTATTGAGATTACAATCACAGCAGTAAGAAATTCTTGTCCATAAGTTTCTACAGAAAAGAGAGTTTGCCCTTCAAAACACATATACCTGATCATTAAAGAAATCTAACTATTGCCTTTTACCAGACAAGCTCAAAGCTGAGTAGATCAGATAACACTGAATATGTTTAGCTTGCACTATTTCTAATGAAGGACAGTGCGAGTATTTTAATGAAGGTGAACAAAGTTTTTGTTCAAATGACAAAACTTTCAGTTTTTGTCATTTATAGTTCTGGCAATGTTCCAAATAGCCTCTATTTGGCATCTGATAATCTATCAAAATTACTTCTTGAATTGCATAACAATTATGCCTTCTAAAAAGTGAGATAATGGTTTAAGTAACCTCAAAAAAAAAAAAAAAAAAAAAAAAAGTTACTCCAAAGTTACTCAAAACACTTAAAATGAATAATCTTCCATAGTGATTTAGGGCACTGTTGTCAAAAATGCTCTAGAATAGGAAGCCAACACAATCACCTGCTGTACCTCACAGTTTGGTAATGGTATTGTATCATTTGTGTTGAACATAGTCTTAAATATTTAAGCATGACATCATAAAAAAAAAAAAAAATCACTTTAAAAATCTCTATTGAGACTGTTATACAAAATTCTGGATAGATGAACCACTTCTTCCAAACTCAGATAATACAGGGATTGAAGTGGTTCACATGGATATACTTCTGATATTGACAGAAACAGCCATTAACTTTGGACTGGAAAGTGAGTTTCAAGAGTACCAAAACAGGTTAAAAAAGGGGGAAATACAGTTTCATAAAATAACTGGACCTTCACTCTGAGATTCACTTTTTCAATCTTTCTTATGTCATCCTATGAATGGTGGCACAGAAGAAATGGAGGTCATTATTTAGAAACAGACACACTGGAGTGAATTGTTCTGAATTGTGTGCCATCTTTTATCTCTGAACTGGGAGTCTGAATGTGGGTTGCAGGTCTGGAAATTTTAACTGTGAAATTGAAACCTTCAAGCCAAAACGATTTTTTTTCCCCCCTGTGGCTACTGAGAAAATTCTTTTGACTTTAACAGTACCTGAATACCTGGCATTTCTGAAAATCCATTCATTCATTTTATTTAAATAGAAGTATCTCTCAATACAATTAGAAATCCTTTAGTCCTTATAAAACTTCTGTGAGGTATAAACTCATAGGGTGAGGCAGCTGACAGATGCATAAGCATTTAGTTATTTGAAATTTGAACCCAGTGAAAAATCTTTTCCTTTTGCTACATGGACAATAACATTGTATGAAGAAATGTCCCAGAAGATATTTCTCCATAATGCCTCCACAAACAAGTCTGAACACACATTTTAATACTAGGTACTGTTTGGCTGATTCATGCAAACACCTTTGCTCCAGTAATGGCCAGGTTTAACTTGCTTTGGTAAGTACAACAAGGGCAGAGTCAGAGCAAGAAGTAGAAAAACTAGTGCTACCCATTTTGTTATCTTGATATCAAGAGATATTGAATGACTTCTTGATATCTGCACATGGTCTGTTCAAAGGGATGCCGTCATGAGGTTTATTTTCTGCTGAATCCGTAATGACACTTTTAGTCCAAGACATTTTCTGAAAGGAGGGACAAAGTTAAGTGTGTCCTCTACTCTTCCACAAAAATTTGCAGCCACATTTTTTTTTTCTTTGTCCCTATTTTTTTTCTCTCTCTCTCTTTTTTTTTTTTTTTTCATTCAAATAGAGCCCCACCTATTAGTGAAGCAATATCATTTCTTCCAATTTTATGCAAAAATCAGGTACTATCTGCTCACTTGTATGCAGAAAGGCCTGTGCAACAAATTTCATGAAATTTCCACCTTTTTACCTTAAGTACTTTCACAGCAGACAACAAAGCATGACAAGGGAACCAAAGAGTGCAAAGTACCTAGAAAGGATAGTTTGGGCTTGGAGTTAAAAATACCACAACCTATTCAAAACATGAGCATCAGTCTAATACCCTGGAAACCCCAAACACTGGAATAGTGGTAGTGCAAATCAAATTTGCTGGTGAAAAACAGTAAAAAGCCACTTTTAGAAAAACAGTCATAATTCCACTCCCTCGGATTTTACTGGGTGGAGATGACATGTTTTGTCTTGATTAGCCAATGACATGGCTCATTCTTCAATAAATTTATGTCACTCCCATTCAGTTATCTACTTCTCAGCTAACTGTATAGCAGCTCTTCCTAATCAGTGGTGAGAAATAGAGCCCTTAGAGCAAATATCCTCACACTCCAGAAGAGGTATTTAAAGTAGGCCAACTGAATAACGTCCCAGAAGTAAACAGTTATTGTTGTTGACAGTAAAGGAAGTCTAGTTGTCTACCTCTAATATAAAGACTTTATTGGAGTTTCTGGAGTGTCCTAGAGCCAGGTGAAATAGGTTATATGTGTATATGTATATATATATATGCATTTTATACATATAAATGTTTATATATATATATATTACATATATATATATAATACATACATACATATATACATATATATACACATATATACATATATGTATGTATGTATTTTATTTTCACTATAGGGAGATGTCTTCATGTCTATCATTTATGAACAATTATATTACTTTTGGACTGCAAACAAAGCTTAACAATATCCTTCTGTGAATAGCAGGCCCTCAGGAGAAGATAAACACATCCTCTGTCGAAGAGTCTTTGCCTTTTAAAAGATTGACTAGGAGCCCAGGAATATTTATTTAAAATCTAGCTGGGTTTAACTAGAGCAAAATGTTTTATTAGAAGCATGTACATCAGTCTAAACACGTTTTCAGAATGCTCATCTCTCTTCTCCGGACATCTCTGCATGGCCTTTACTTTCTGTAACATGTTTCTTACTCTGTATTGATTCTGCGGGCAGATGGTCTATCTTATATGAAAGGCAATTTGGAGATTAAGAACAATGACTTCGATGCAATCATAAAAAGCAACATCAAAGAAAAAATAAAGAAGTAAATAGATATTTCATGGCAAGATGGTAAAGAACAGTGTTTCGTAAATTATTAACATTATTTCTGGAAAGGTTAGTTACAGAACCTATTTCAGCCACAGGAAGCAATTTTCTCTGTAAAGCAGATTACGCTAAGTACCAGCTACTTTATTATTACTGTACTTCCTAAAAGTTGCAAGAATATTTATTAGCATCTAACAGAGTTAGCTTCTTTAAGTTGAAAAGACTTGTAATTGTTTTTTCTCCCTTCTTTATTTTATCATCAGAAAACTAAGAAAAAAATGAAAGATATGACAGTTTCCATGAAGAAGATAACAAATAAAACCAACTCATTATAATTTGGTACATGAAAAATATCCATGCAGTTCTGGAGAAATCATTTTTTCACAAATCTGACGTAAATCGTATTAATCCAAAATATAATTGTGACTCTTAAAGGTCTGTGACTGCACATTTTCCCTAAAATACAGAACATAATCAATTATATATATAAAAATATATATATATATTTTTTTCCAACTATTCTAGTTCTTTCTTATTTATGTCATTATGTCATTATCAAATCTTTCTTATTTATGTCATTTATGTCATTAAATATGTGTAAAAATGAGGTCATAGAAACTGTCTGTTCATAAATTAGCAACTCCCAAAAGTATATGTTTTTCACTCAGGCTAATCTATTTTTCATGTCAACAGGATATTATTTAAATGAAACATTATTAATGGTCTTAAAAAAAAAATAAAAATTAAACTAGTCTGAAACTTTATGAAGATTTATATTTCTTATGTCTCACTTTAAGAAAACTATGGAAAGAACATCTGGCTATAACAAATGAGAACTGATATATGAACAGTATTTCCATAACAACATCTTATCAATGAATAAATGTGAATAGAGTTTTAGTAAACAACTTCAAATATTTCATGGCAGTCTTGGAAAGCAATGAATGATTTTTAATATTTAGAATATTTTTCTTTGATACTGTTATATTTGTTCCTAATTATTCTGAAAACAAAAACAAAACAAAAACACCATTAAATAGTGACATTTTGCATATGTCAGAATGACAAACTCCTATGTCTTTCCTGTTAAATTTATTCTTTTTTTTTTTTCAATATATAGGTCAAATGAGTGTAAGTAATAAGTAATGAAATAGTTTAAAGTTTCCTCAAATAATTGTTTATGAATAAGGAAGCAGATTTTATGCCACAGGTCACAGATAAGATCACTTATCAGTGAACATCACAAATAATTTAATGCAAATCAATAAAGTTCATGCAAGTGCAAAACTAGTCGGTTAGATCAGAATCAGGCCCAATGCTGGTTATTAACCTGCATTGTTAGCAACAAATGTTGCCAAGTAGTTTTCAGCATTTCCTCCATAAACTTTTGTTTCAAAGCCAAGATTTAGACAGCCACAATTGGTTTTACATAATTGCTATGTGCTTTATACGCCCGTGTGTAGTGATTGTGTTCGTCATTTATGAAAGTGGAAATATGGAAATATGGAAATATGGAAATAACCTTTCTTCTTTTAAAGTTTTGAAGAGCATCTAGAAAAAAAGCTGTTGTACAGCTAAAAATAAGAAAATGTCATGGGCATATGCATCACTTTTTTTTTTGTTGTTTGTTTGTTTTGTTTTGTTTTGTTTTATTTCCAATGTTACTGTTTCATATTAATGACCAGCAAGACTTAGTGTTTCTCAAAGATTTATTTTTTGTATCTGGTTTTGTGAGATGTACTGGGCTCTGGGATCTGCATAGTGGAAATGAGAAAATCCTTCTCATTCAAGAGCCAGTGTACATTTTCCATACATAAAGTAGTAAACAACTAGGATGTGACTTGAAAATTGTTGTTAGTACAGCAAATCAGAGTAATATCTAATTTTAAACTAATTCAAAATCAATAACAGTACATTTGTGTTAAAATCCTCCTGTCTCAAAATGCTTTTACTGTGTATATTACCAGAAAAGTCCTTCAGAATTAGCTTGACACCATCCATGTCAGTAAGAAATCTCTGGTCTGAACTCACCTTTATAACATTTGAATTGGAATGAAGAATGCCAGCAAATTAGCATACTTGCAGTAGGAATATGAGTTATTAGAAATAAAATTTAGCTTGGCACATCATACAACATTCATCATACAACATTTCCAAATTAATTGTGACATTGAAAAACATCAGTTGAGGATTTTGATGAATTTCCAACTTCTCTATTTTGCAACTGTTTAGTTTAACTTAAACAAACAAACATCTAGCATGAAGCAAGACCTCCCTTTGTTTACAGAGTTCAGGGAGGTTTCTGTGGATGCTGTCAGAGGGTGGTGTTTCTAATGAAAAGTGGACTTTAACCAGATTGTAAATCTGCTCTGTGCTCTGGGGGGGACTAAAACTCAGAATCCAAATCCCATTATAAAATAAAGTATCTCTGTTTTCCTGTTGGTACAGTCTACTTTCCCTTTAAGGTAATTAGTAAGATTGACATTGTCCCCTGTACTGTAGTTTATATCTTAATTTCAAGTTTAGATGCAGTGAGTTGATCACATTAGGTTGTCATTTGTAATTCCCATTTTTCTATACTTTGTCATGGTTTTAAGTGAATTCTCATGTGTTTGCTGTTAGAAGTACTGCACCAGTGTACATATGCTACTCATTAGCATCACTGGTGAGAATTAACAGCTAAAACACTTAACTATGATTTCTAGAACGAAGATGTGATTAATAGCTCCCTCTGAGTACTGCTGAGAGTTTTCACATTGCCATTTCAAGAAATGGTGTTAGATCTTGAAAAATGTTGTGTAGTATTTAATTATTAAGTATTTAATTAAACAGTATGTTAAAGTATTGAAAACATTCAGGGGAAGGCAACAAAGATAGGTAAAAAGCTGGAAAGCATGACTTGTGAGGAGAGGCTGAGGATTCTTGGGGTTGTCCAGTCTGGAGAAAAGAAGGCTGAGAGGCAAATTCATTGCCCTGTGCAACTTTCTGAGGAGGGGAAGTGGAAAGGGAGGTGCCGGTCTCTGCTCTCTGGTAACTGATGACAATATACATAGTAAGGAACAAAGGTGCACCTGAGGAGGTTCAGACTGGATGTTAGGAAACAATTATTTGCTGTGAGGGTGGTCAGACACTGGAACACACAGTTGATGCCCTCAATTAATTTGATTTAGCTTTTGGTTAGCTCTGAAGTGGTCAGGGAGGTCTAGTCAGGCAGGACTAGGTGTTTTTTGAAGGTCCCTTCCAACTGAATTATTGATTCTAACTAATCACGTGTTATATGCAAGACAAATTTAAATTGTATTAGTCATTTCTGTAAGATCCCTTCAACTTAGATATGAAGATGATGATAGCATCTTCATGATGATAGTACAAGAAGTCACATAAATAGCATAGACTCTGGGAACTAATTTCCTGTTAACAAAGAAACATGTTAACTAGGTGATTTGAAAAAGTAAAGTAAATTTAGTTAGAGTAAATTTTATGAGAAGTTGAGCTTACACATCCCTATATTTTATATGTAGAGGCATTATTAACTTTTAAGCTAAAAATAGAAGTATGTTTTGTGGATGTGTACATGTGAATTTATATATATATGAAGAGTATTGCAGAAACAAGACATGCTTTTTCAGATTGATTCAATAAGTGTTTCATGTTCCTTTTAAGAAGATAATCTGAGGAAAAACAAACAAACAAAGAACAACAACAACAAAATAAACAACAAACCTTTATCTACAAAGTGACAAGGTTTGACCCAAGAACAGCATAGTTCACTGAAATGTTTCAGTACATAGCTATTTTACTGCAATTGTGAATTATTATTATAATTACTATTATAGTTAATATTAATATTAATGTTAATTATTATTATTAAATACTACTACTACTACTACTAATAACAATAAATACAGCTGTAAATATATTTAAATTGTTAAATAATTTTTAAGAAAACTGGGGTAAAAAACATTTCTCTCTTCATGGTTCTTTTTTGTTTGTTTGTTTCAATTTCTCCTTTTCTTTCCATAAACAAATTAAACAGTGAAAAGTACCTTTTAATCTCACAATGTGCATTTCATCCTGTTTAATTTCATGGAACTTTAGGCTAATGCCCCAAAGTGTGCTTAGATCATCAGCAGATCCAGGACACCGATAATCTGTATAATTAAGAATGTAAATAAACCTATTTTTATCACAAATTTTGTGTAACATGTAACTTGCTGCCAAAATGTCTCAAGAATTCAAGCAAATTTCTGAGGAGTTTATTAACTTTTAAAAGTTTTAAAATGCAATTAGGTCTATTATGGTTTGACTGCTCCTTTTATTAGCTAACAGGGTATTTGAAAAACTTCATTCTGTTACTTTGGGTAAGGAAGCATATGAAAGCTGAGAACATCAAGGTATCTTACACCTAAGAAAAAAAAAAAAAAAGTACATGTTTATAACATTTCAGTGCATTTTTCAACATCCTGCTGAGGATTGTCAAATACATGTACTCTGACTTATTCCTTTGGAGGATAGTGCTAATGTTAAGCTTTATGCACAATAATTGTGCTTATACAAAGCACTAAAAAAGTTCTAAGAATTGTGCTTTACTTGGATGATAACCCAAAGTTGTGTCCTGGAGTTGTGATAATGATAGTAATAAACCAAAATTTACCTGGACAATCAGAAAATTTTGGAGAAAGTAGGGAGGTAAAAATGAGTCAAAGGTAGGAGACTGTGACCAAAATTAGAGTCACTATTTATTTATTTATTTATTTATTTATTTATTTATTTATTTATTTATTTATGTTCTCTGAAAAACAAGCTGCATATTGCTTAATTTCATAATTTGGGTTTTAAAAATCAAAGTACTGCTATCTTTTCTTGTTTAGTTATCTTGCCAAACTCCACTGACACAGAAGTTCTGCAGGTTGTGGGAGACAGAATGTAGTCTTTCCAGCATAAATTCACAGTTCTTTTTGTTCAGGATAAGGTTTGCATGAAGCCACTCCTTTCCCATTATTACCAGGAAAGATTTACAATTTCTACGCAAAACTAAGCAAAATGCTGTTTCCTAGAAATTTCACTTTGACTTTTGTATTAGCTCAGCATATGCCAGCATTAGAACTTTTACCAAATTAGAAGTTATAAAAAAAAACAAAAAGGAGATAAACAGGGCCAGTAGCAGAGAAGAATGGAGAGATTATCCAACTACATACAAGGTAAAACTTTGAACACTAAAAAAAGATAAAGTCTGATTAGATGAAGGCTGAGCTACTGTGGATTCACATAAAAGAGAATTGCATGTATAAAAGTATTAAAATAAAATAAGAGAACATAAACAAAAATGTTAGAATAGACTGTATTTTCGATTTCTTTGTTTACTCTCTGAATATTTTCCCTTTATAGGTTAAGGACAGCCAAATTCTCTTTACAATGACAACAGTGAGAGCAGAAGCAGATGATTCACCTTCTCTTTCGGCACATAAGTCTGTAACTATGTAACATGTCTCTTGAATAGAAATATTCCAAAACCACTGTAAAACTTTTCAGTTGCTGGGAGCTGGGCCACAAACTGCATTATAACAAATGCATTTTTAAAATAAATTTTCTTCCATTTTATTCTAAACTGTATATTGCCATAGTGGGGCTGTACAGGGTTTCTTAATTTTCTTTCTAGCACTGAAATTTTTCATGTTCCCTTTCATGGACCTTTAATAAATATACTTTTTCCTCTGGTTTGTTCTTCAACACTTATTTGAACATAATACTAAAGTGGTAAAGCTGGCAGCTAGGATGCTGCATACTGGAGTTCCATTTTGTTCTCTTACGATTCATTCTACACACTGATGTAACTAGACTTAGCTCTCCGTGCATCTGGTCTTCATGGTCCATTTTTCACAAGGCTCACTTACCTTTTTCAATCTTTCATCACTATCATCTCTTTTGGACATGTCAACAAAATATCTGTAACTTATTTCTTATTTATTGATTTCTTGTCAGAAATCAAATGAAAATGTGGAAAAAAAGGATACCGTTAATCCTTGTGTAATACCTGTGCAATACTTGTCTAAGATCTTCCTAAAATTACAAGTTCTTAGAAACCTCTTTTTTCATTCATTTGTTTGTAAAGTGTCCTACCTTGCCAAGGACACTTTACAAACAGTGGAACAGAATGCTGCCATATTTCTGCATAAAAAGCAGAGAAAAATCTGTTTCTCTCAGGATCATTCTTAGAACAACTAGAGAAAATCTGCTCTCTGAGGGGAAATTACATGAGGTTCAAGTGCTGTAATTTGCAGTGAAGAGGAAGAATAATTGTAAGATTAGAGCAGGGTCATCTATCTAGAAAAGTCATGCAAGTTCATATTAAGCCAAGAGGGACTATTAAGACGTCACTTAGTATCTAAGTAAATTTATCGATATGCTTAGTACTCACAGGTCAGAAAGGTTTAGTGTTTGGAGAATTGCATTTTCATTTCACTAATGCAATTAAAAATATTTAGTCATAGGCAGAAGTTTTTGGATAATCAATGTAAGAAGCTCTGAAAGACAAAGTGCATGAGTTGTTTTGACAATATTAGGCTTATGATTTGTTTTCCCATTTCTTCTCTTTGTGACGGCATGTAAAACAAAATAATACAAACATTTTATTAGATTGCATTATAGTGTCTTGTCTGTTTTTAATGTATCTACAGCTATACAAGTAATGCATTTAAAACAAGTCAACAACAAATCTACTAATTTTTGTTTTTGTTTATGAGGATATAGGAATAGCTACTTGACCATGCTACCACTGAGGAAATTGCAACACTGAACTGAAAAGTAATGAGGTTTTAATAAAATATTGTAAATCCATTCCATTTGTATGATATACAGTCCCTAATTTTGTCATGCACTGGAGTGTAAGATTAGTTAAACAGAAGACGCTGACAACACATTCTTAAGACTACGTGATTTTTGTACAACATTTCATTTTTTCTGTTTATACAAAGACCAAAAAGAATATTTCTTAGAATAAGTCATGGAAATATGTTTTGGAAAAAAGTTGTAAAGTTCCAAACATATGAGAATGTTATAACGTCACAAAAATCTCCAAATAAAAGGTCACAGAGTTCTTTTTAAATTTCTCCCAGATCTGACCACAAAATAAGAAAAGCTGCTTGCTTCAATCTAAAAAGAAGGATAGGTCTCTAAACTTTCTTTACTAGTTTTATAATAACAAATAATATTAATATAATTTAGGGAACAAGACATAATTTATTTACTCAAATTCAGATTTAAGTAATATGTTAACAAACAAGAGAAGATACTAACTTAACTATTGAATTAAAGGCATTTTGTCAAATATGTTTATGCATGGAGCTGGACAGCCAATACAGAAAATTCAGCATGAATATTCATGGCAGAAAGTATTTTCTTTTATAGTGAGCATTTGCAGAAGCAGAGACTCTATGTAATGACATGCAGTGGATTAAAAAGGGACTATTTGTGAAAAGGGATGATGAGTGTTAAAAAAGGAAAGTATAATAATCCAAAACTAAGTGAGAATTTACGCCTAGAAATGTCTATAGCTTTGTTGTTGTTGTTCGGTCAAAAGGTAAGAAGAAAAAAACAAACAAACAAAAGCAAATTTACTTTAACGGTAATAATAATGACATTATATTGCATCAGCTATAAAACAAGGGAGAGTTTATAAAAAAACAGCCACATTACTTTTTGAAAGAAGTGTTTGCTTTATGGAAGCAAAACACCATTTGGAGCTTTTAAAAGAAAGGAGCACTCCTTGTGTAAGTGACTAAGTTGCAACCTAAGTCTTTGTATCTGAGTACATCTTCCCTACCTAAGGGTGTGGGTAGTTCCCGTGTCTTCTGGGACCTTGTTGTTCTTCCTAGATGTTTTAAATTTCAGTTTTCAGAGGAGCATATTCATATTCCCAGTTATTCTCACCCAGATAATGAAAATAATATATTCAAATTTAAATCTTGAAAAGTCTTTTCCTTATATAAAAGTGTGGATCTAATTTTTGTTTTATGAGAAAATGTTATACTTCTAACATTTATATGGGGCATATGTCCAATATATGATACTATTTTTTGCATCAGTTCAACAAATCAAATGAATTTAAAGGTACAGATCTAATTAATATCTGAATTTCTTGCCAATGGTAATACTAAGCAGAATGGAATACCCACTACTGAAGGATCATACCCCCCAACTGTTGCATATTTCTGCTTACAACAAATTATCCTGAATGTCTAAATGCTTTGCAGTGTTCCTATTAACACATTAAATCTTATTAACATCATCAAAGTTTTATGCTGTATCTGTGGCTTCTGAGGAAGCCACTAATAATCAGATTGATATTATTCATAGTCCTCAGCACATAAGAAGCTAATATTCTTCCATAGCTAATATGAACAATTGTATTGATATCATGAATGCTGTAGCCTGAACATTATGAACTTTATTGTCAAGGTATCAATGATAGTTTTCAAGTACTTTTTAGCAATCTGCCTAAGCATATGCAATGAATTTTTATATAGACTGAATTTTAGATCTAAAGTGAATTTGAGCACAAAATCAAGTGAAAAAAAATACCATTGTTTCAAGTATTTTATCTTATTTGTGTAGTTTGCTTTCTATACGTATAAGTCTTGATAAGGTAAATCAACTTTACAAGCATAAATATTGATAACATATGATGCACTGTCTAAATACCAAAATGATTTGCAGCAGTTTTTAGTACCAAAGTTGTTAAGCTGTTTGAAGCAGTGTTTCTGTAATGATAAACTCTAAAACTGTTGGCTTTAAAAAATTGTAATATTCCTAGTTAGATAACCACATATGCAAGTCTCTGTGTGCCACGAACTCCCAGAGAACACAATAACCCCTGCATTATTTGTACATTTTAAAAGTTACTTTGTTCTTAATTTTGTAGCTATTTATTCAATGTTTACTATCATATCCTGCAATCTCTAGCTTCGAGAAAGTTTCATGTTCAGTACAGCTGGAGCCAAGCTTGCTGTGAAAACTCTGTCCAAACAAAATTTCATAGACAGGAGTGAATCAAAAGCATTCAGCATTGTGGATTCTTCTTTAAATTACATAATTTTCTATCATAATTCCACGCAGTTCATTATAAATTCTTTCCCTAGTTTGATATGTACTGAGGTGTTGTTTTTTTTTTCTCCTACTCTTGCCATACCTGTATAGGTTGGTGGAAACTAGAGATTTTGTATGTATCACACTGAAAAGTGTGATGTATAGGCATGGTGCACTTACAGGGGCTTGCACAGTTTTATATGGGGAAAGTAATGAGGAACGACAGAAACTACTGTTCTAATCTGCTGCATGCAAGGGGATAAATATGTTTACTCCTGTAAACTACCAGAGTGTTTATTATATGTATGCTAGAATGGTAGAATGATATATGTATGGTAATTGTTTTCTACATTTCTAAATGCATGCATTAGCTAGATAGAAGTTAGAGAGATGATAGATTAATTTAGTTTTAATATCTCTTCATACTTTTTTTTTTTCCTGCTATTTTTATTTCTTCTGGACAATGATTTAATGTGTGACTTCTTAAAGATGCTTCAGAATACCTATATAACTGCAACTGATATAACCTCAGGTGTCACTGAAAGAAATTATTAGTATCACCTACTGCATATATTTGTAATGTTTGATTTTGATTAAATCACAAATTTATACCTTATTTTTATGCAAGTCTTGCATCGTGATCACATAATTGAAGTTATATAACATAAACAGTTTTAATTATTGATATTGAAGCAGAAGCATTACGGTAAATTCTTTTAGGTCCATGCAGATAATAAAATATTTTTCATTGTGGTGTAAAACAGATCATTACCTTTCTCTGCATGTTTGCATTACTATATAAAACAAAAATCAATCAGAGGATCATTATAAGGTCTTAGTTTTTCCTCTCCTCACTGGATCTAATATAGTTTGCACATAATTGCTCCAATATGGGTGAAAATATATAACCAATATATTAATAATAAACATTAAAAAAACAACAACAACAACAACAACAACAAAACTAAATTTAACATAACGTTATTTGGTCTCATGTGGGTACTAAATCCCTCTTATACCCTGATAAGAAATTGACAAGTATATCTTTTGGAAGGGACTTTGCCTTCAACAATGCGCAGACATTATTGTATGTTCAGATAATCAAGACTATATTTCAACTTTCATTATATATTCCTTTTGTTTGCTATTAGTCTAATGTTTTCTCTGATATAAAGAGATGTTTTAGCAGAAAGTCAATTAATATTTCTCAATATGTATAAACATATTTTGTTTGCAATAAGTTCAAAATGTCCCTTGATTAGCCCCCCTTTTTTTTTTTTTTTTTTTTTTTCCAAACAGATTTTTCATTCTGTTTCATGGATACCAGATTTCACCTGGAATTCTTTAAATTCAAAGCACATTTGCATTAATATTGCTAATTAATGGATAATTTTTAACATTAATTACTACAACACTTCATCTGTGTGAAGGCACATGCATACGTAATAAGCATTTTAAAATTACTATCATCCTGTATTTGGCTGTTGCTAAATGACAAATGTCATACAACTCTCTTTGAAGACAAACTTTATGTATTTATGTATTTTATTTACATATACACTTATATACAAGGACACACAGACTGATCTAAGTTCTATACATGCATAAATATTTGTATTAGCTGCACAGCTCTAACTCTCTTTCCTGAGCAGGCATTTCAACCAAACAGTATCATATGTAGTCAATCAAAAATGCAAGGCCTTACCTTTACAATCAGAGCTTGATTTCCTAGATCTGTTGTATTTCACTTCAACAGCACGCTCTGTGCTAAGGTCTGTGATCCACACTACACTCAAAGTACCAGGCATGACATCTATATATACACAATTCAGTAATAGCAACAAGTGAATACTTAGATTCTTACTTCAGTTCCACATTTATCAAGTGATATTACTCATAGAAAGAGATCCTTCAAGCAAACACTTAATTTGCTTTGAATTGGAGGTGATCTCGATGATACACTTGAAAAAAAAAAAAAAGTGCTCATTGTACAACACCAGATGAAAATACCCGCAGACATTGCACGTACCATTCATTCTACTAACCATGTAATATACATTGTCATTTTGACGTGTAGATTATTTCTCTTCCTCTATCACCTCCACGTCAATCCAATTCACTCATTCTTGCCAATGACGAAAAAAAAAAATAGAGAAGGAAACACGACGGAAAGATTGTTATCCTAGATCTGCATTTGCGGAACATTTTAAAGCCAGTTAGATTAACCAGTGGGAAGATGTTAGTCTTGATAAGAGAATCCCCACTGGTTTTCTGTCTCCTTTAGACAATGAAATCACATAGTTGTGTCTGTGCCTCTCTGTTTTGGATTGTTCTATTTTAACACATAACAGATTGAGGGCTGCCTACTATCCCTAATTAACTCAAGTTAAACTAATGAGAGAGAGAGGGTGGAGGGAGTGCCAAAAAGAGAAAGATCATGAGTTGGAAGAGATTGAATTACAACTTAAAGAGGATGGAGAAAGGAAAAGAGAAATGGGGGAGGGGGGAGGAGGTGCAGATACAGTTAGACTGCAAAGTGATTGAGAAGAAGGGCCTGTGAACACATTTACCCTTTGATTCCAAGAAAAGGCAAAGATGTCCTGCAGAAAACACCAGAGAAATATACACAATCCAAAGTTGTACTGAACTCAGACTCTAGTTTCTTGTTAGGAAATACTTCAGCACCCACTGGAGAACAGCTCAGATTCCAAACTATTGCAATGCTATCAACAGCTTTCTCAAGCATGTGTCCACAATT
Source organism: Aythya marila (assembly GCF_965140915.1). Taxonomy (NCBI): domain Eukaryota; kingdom Metazoa; phylum Chordata; class Aves; order Anseriformes; family Anatidae; genus Aythya; species Aythya marila. The sequence continues at coordinate 39,130,067 of NC_139080.1, read as the reverse complement.
TATTGATGTAGTTCTTTTTGCCAGCAAAATACCATGTAAACTACTCATGGAAGAAAGTGGTTTGCTCTGTCTGTTCTTCCCAAGCTGCACAAAAACATCAGGGAAATGTTAGATTTTTTTTTAGATTGTATTAAACAAATTTAAATGTAGTTTCCCTTATGGTACATGGTAGAAATATGCATACATACACAAAAAAGGTAGAACTGAATGATCCCAGAGCAAAAGCAATTTATTACTTTCTGAGATTTGAATATTTCTAGATTGCATGTGTATTCAAAAGAGGTCTAAATCCTGAAATTTCTTGTTAAAATTTAGTTTGTGGGAAGTCACATTTATATTGACTATATCACAACAATTTTTTGATAGAGTTTATTTGGAAGACTCCCTATGTGATAATACAAACCTGAATCTTATATACGTCTTAAATACATCAGTGATCTTAAATACATTCAGTGCTGTGCTGATTCTGACCTCACAGCACAGGCACTTTTAGGTTACTTGTTGGGTTAGATAATACAGCATTTAATAAAATGGCAGCAACCTAATTTAATACAGAGCAAGTATGAAGTAAGAACTGGGTTTCAGGTGTATGCACAGTGTACATGTAGGTAATGTACAGCGTAGACCCCAGACCCAGAAAAAGATTTGGTCAATAATCCTATATTTCTGAGTCTGGGGTCTGCTCTCTCCACACACAGAGGTGGGAGGCAGAGGAGGAGGACAGGCATGCATTTACTGCAGTTTTAGATGAGGTTGTGAGTTTTACCACAAGTGAGATCGCACCTCTTTCACTCTTCCCCATTCCAGACTAAGTCTGGGCAGGAGAAAGTGGTAGTAAAAGCTGAGAAACAACAGAAGTGACAGCAGCACTCTCTTTGGTGTGGTTGAGAGGAGGGCAGACTGGAGGTTCTTGCCAGTTGTGCCAAAGGAAAGGAGTGTGGTGAAGAAAATGTGGTGTCAGACCAAATGAGGTCAGGGGGAGGAAGGTACCAGATCCTCATGTTGGGGAAATGAGAGAAGCAACATGCAGAAAAGTGCGAGAGACAAAAAAAAAAGAGTGGGGCTGGGTGAGGATGAGTCTCATAAAGCCACCAACAGGCAAAGGAGGAAAGGAAGGCCAAGACGAAGGTGCAGCCTGGCCCCTGCCACTCTCACCCCCCAGCAGAGCTCTTGTGGTGCTCCCTGCCTGTGGGCATGCCAATGCCTACACATGCAGCTTTGTGCATGCCTGTGCTTCTACAACAGCCTGGCTTGGGGTTAATAAAGGCAGTGGTTGGTTTAACAAAAGCCGAAGGGATGTGACAGGTAAGAGGGAAGGGAATAGCCTTTTTGGCTGGCTGTGGTTGTTTGCGTCTAACGAGGCCAGCTTGTCGCCAGGCTCTGTGCAGATGAAATGAAGCGATGGGATGAAGCAGGGCAAAGGAGGCGCCACGTCCTGACAGGCTGAGGTGTGACCTGATGAATCCTAACCACCATGGACATCCTTGGGAGTGCAAGGGGAGTAGTGTGGGGTGCCGGGGCACAGCCAAGCCTGGGGAGGGAGGGCGGGAAAGTGGGGCTCTGCAACACCTCGCTTCAGGCCAAGGGCACAAAAGGGAGCTTTAATTACAAACCCAGTCACTGGGACACAGATCTTCCTAAAATGAAAGTTTTATTTGATTTATGTTCTCCAAGGAAACTTTTGACACAATCACTTCATATAGTGCCAAATAGCTTAAAACTGTCATATCTTCATATCATTATATCAACAGAGAGCTTTTCTGCAGGTAGAGGGTTACATATTGTATGAGGAGATATAGGCATTTTCTTTCCAAATACGTTCAGAGACATGGCCAAGTGCTAAAAAGCCTCACTTCTAGGCCCTAAGTGTATGAGCACTTGTATCTTCATATTCACTCTGTGACTTTGGGCAGCTAAATCATTAACATACATCAGTGTTAGACAGGTATGGCTTCAACTTTCAGCAGCTGAAAGTGCTACTGACCATGTGTTTCTACAATTACAGGAATACTCTTTCTGATAATGTCTGTGCATACCTGGGTCCACATGAACCAGTGATTTTACTGACATATAAATGTACCTTGTTAGAAAACTTTTACAGGAGGCTGCTGTAGGCAGTTAGGGATGTTCTATTTTAACCAGTCAGTACATAGGTATACGATACCGACAAAATTAATAAAAAAGGAGAATCTGAATCATAAATTGAAAATCAAAAGTAGTGGAATTTTGATTGCCATTAAACTGTTCTCCCCTTGAGAAATACAAGACAGACACTACTAGGATTAAGAAGTTGGCAAAGATAGATTAGGAAGAATATATATGTAACTATACGATAGTTGCATTTAGCATTCTTGGATACTGGGATACAAAAAGCAATAGAAATTTCATTTTCTATCTCAAAATGTGAAAGAAAGATAACTGAAAAGAAAGGAAAAAACAGATATACTACACTTTATTGCCTCTGGTAATGCAAAATCCATAGAAGATACTTTTGCTCTGAATAGTTTGTATTTAACTTTCATCTTATGGTGATGTTTCAAAAATGTAAAAGTAGTAACAGTGGGGAAGTTTGGGCTGCTGCATTTTACTATGCAAAATTCACAGTAGTGATTAATATGTTATAGAAACCATATTATGCTTAACATACAGTGCTGCTTGGAGTGAAAGGCAGTCAGCTGGGTGTGAGATGCCAGAAAGATAACTTTTACCATTTTTATACTGAGTTGTCTGGAACATAACATGTTCATGCAAACTTTCTTTCTCTCTGCACTGGAAAAAAAAAAAATAAAAAAAAAAAAAATAGAAAACCTTGTTTCCCAATAAATATTATGAACAAATAGTCTTTTAAAAACAAAACAAACCAACCAACCAAACAAACAAAAAAGCAATTAACCTCTATTTTTGCCAGTTTCATATGAAGCACCCTTCTACACTGTAGATATGTTCACATATAACTAAATGATAAGAACCAAATTTACAAAGTTGCAAATTAACTTTTGTCTCTGAACTCTGCAGTATATAATCCCCTTTTTTCCCATACCACACAAGAGATATTTATATATCATATTTCACCTGAAAAAAAAGTATTCATGAGCAAACAGAAGAAAAAGGGAAAAATGAGGACTATTTGGCTGCAGTCCCAGCAGAAAAATGCAAAACACCAAGGAATAACATATACCTGAAACGTACACATGTTGTTGTGTACATTTACACATTTGCAAAGCCAATGCAGACAATCCTGTCTCATGTAGAGGTAGGCTGTGAACTATGCAACAGAGCTCTCAGACCATGAATACTATATCACAAAAAGCTTCCAGAAATGTAAGTTTATGAGTCACCTGAGACTTTGGTACATGGAGTGCCATTGGATTAGGTATTGATTGTTCGGTCTCTCCAGCCCTCAGGCAGGCCATAAGTCTGTTAGCCTCTGAGTCAAGAGCTGGGAGGACAGAGGGTTGTAAGGGACATGGCAGTCTGATTGCTGAAATGAAGGCTAGATTAGCCTGTTCCTTCTGAAACTGGAAAAATAATAGGAGTGGTTGTAGAAATAATAATAATACTAATAATCAACTTGAAAGCAAATTGTTTTCTAAAATATATAGACACAATAATCAAATATGAATTTACACAAATTACTATGATGTCAAAAAGAGAAAAGAAATACAGAAAAATGTGTACTTCTGGCATGACAAACTAATCCTGATATAGGAAAAAAAAAAAAAAAAGAGAGAGAGAGAGAGAGAGAGAGAAAGGTTGCTTATATCACTCAATGTAAGTAACAATAAGCTATGTTATTTTATGTGTGGCAATCAATGAATCTAGCTAAAAGCTCTCTATTACGGTTAGTATCATGTCCATTTCTAGCAGTCTTTCACTGCAGCTTGAATTAGTCATAGAATCATAGAAGAATTTGGGTTGGAAGAGACCTTAAATTTCATTGAGTTCCAACCCACCTACAGGGCTGGACAGAGACACCTGCCACTAGACCAGGTTACCCACAGTCCCGTCCAACTTGGCCTTTAATACTTACAGGGAGGGATATCCACAACTTCTCTGGGAAAGCATCTCAACTCCCTCATAGTAAATAATGTCTTCCTATTATCTAATCTAAATCTGTCTTCTCTTATTTTAAAGTTTATTCTACATTAAATAATGTAGAATTCCCTCTTCCCTCCATTTCATATCGGGGAGATTTATTTATTTATTCATTTATTTATTTATTTTTATTTTTTTATTTTAGTTTAAATTGCGTAATTATTTTCAAATTATTCAAACAAAACCCGTGTTTCAAGAAGCGTACAGAACCAAATAAATAGTATTATTTTCTGTGTAATACTTGTCACAGAAATCTTATGCAAATCACTTAAGGGTTATGTTTTGCTTTCAAAAGGCAATAGATGTTCCTACTTTATTATGTTTCTTTAGAAAGCTATTATAAAAAAAAATGACCAACACATTATCACAAAAACCCACTTTCAGTATGTACACTACTGCTGCATAAGCAAAGTCTCATATTGTGATTGGGCAATAAATAAGTCCATATTCTGTTTTACATTTTATTATTTCCTAAAAAAAAAATAAAATGGTTTCTGGAAAACCCTGGATAAGGGAAACCAGTAAGACTCTAAATAGGGATCTGTCTGCAGCTTCAGAGAACATGAAAAAATCACTGTAACAAATGTGCATTATCAAATTTGTGTTTTATAACTATTGAGGCTATGCAGAGAACATATATATATATATATATTTTTTTTTTTAAGTAAGATGTCATGAAATTCAGTGTCTGATTTTTGGTTAATTATTGGATCACAAGAAACTTTGCTGCAACAGATCACATTTTGTTCTCTAATGCTGTGTGCCAGCAAGCAAAGCTATTGCGTTAAGAAGTTTAGAGGGCTTCCCAAAGATTTCCATATGAGAGAGAATGAATTACCATACTCACAGGAAAGAGGCTTTTGAGTCATTCATCCCTTCATCTGGACAGCTCAATAGCAGCCAACACATTGAGAGCAGACCCAAGTGAACAGGCATAAGTAGTTGTCCGAACTCAAAAACACTTCTGAGCATCTTCAAGAATTTTCTTTGCTGGGGTTGTGAAGGACAGGCTTTAGCGCCCAAGCAGGTGTCAACAAATGAGAGCGATCAGCCATCTTAGCAGGACACTTCTAGCTGTCCTATAAGTCCTAATCTACCCTTTTCTACCCCTATTTCTCCTATAACTTATGCCTCCACTTGCCTGTACTGCTGTTACCAATCCATATATGCCTTGATTACCTGCCTGACGCTGCATTGCAGAACATTTGTCAACCCAGCCCCAGGCTTTAGACCTGTTTGTTGTGCATAAGCCATACATACTTCTTTTTCTAGCCTTGGATCATGGAAAGCTCTAAAATAGTTATCAGCACTAAATGTAGACTCATGCCTGAAGCTAATGTCACACCAGATTTACAAAATTTAGTGCATTTAGTCATGTTACTGGTATACTACTCCAGCAGTGGAACAAAGTCAGGCCTTCATAACAAGAGGAGACTTACATTTTAGGCATATTTTTGGTATATGGTTTGCATATGCTTTCACACTTTGCAAATATTTTAACATCTTTTGTGTTTCCATTTGTTCTACTGTGAATTCCTGAGAAACATAAATGTGGTGTAATATTCTCACAAAAGCTAAATATCTCCCTGTGGATGGTAATGCATTCCACAGAAGGGAAGCAATAAGTTACATATGGAGAAATTGTCATATTACTCATCACCTTTTGACTCAATCATTTGCAGATCAGTGGAGGATGAAGGACTGTTTGGCACTTCTCCATCCATTATGATCTTCATTCTGCTATGAAATGTATTATTAGTCACCAAATAAAGCTAACAGGAACTTAGGGACTTCAGACAACTCAATCCTCTAAATGATGTCTGACATGGGGAAGCTACCTCTGTGCCTTTTATCATGTGTTTCTTTCAGGAATATCTATGCCCATGGCAATGAAACAATGTATTCCATTTTAGAGGGGATGAAAGTAAAAAATTGTAGTGAAATTGTAGGGATGTAGTAAAAAATTGAAATATATTTTAGTTGCATATTTTAGTTGCACACGTATGATAAAATACACATTTTAGCACATATGTACAACATAAAAAATAAAATTTAACTTTTCTTGATATATATTGGAAATTAGAATAGCAGTAAACATACATTGCTCTTTTTTTTTTTTTTTTTCCTGCTGGTGTGAAGGATGTATTTAGCATGCTCACTAAAATGAGAAATAATACAAATATTTAACACATGCATCACATTAACAATGTCAGGTTTTCATTAAGTTAGAGAAAATGTTTAAATGTTCAATTTTCTATAAAACACTTCTAAATCCAAATCTGGAAACACATTGCCTAGGAAAAATCTAGGCATAACATTGCTAAATTTGTTGCCAAATAACAAATTTCTGTTTCCAAAACTCATAATCTTGTTACTGTAAATATATATATGTATGTATGTATGTATGTATGTGTATATATACATATATATATATATTGTATATATATATATATATATATACAATATATATATATGCAATATGTATATATACATATATACATATTGTATATATATATATTGTATGTATATATATATATTGTATATATATATACATATATATATATATATGTATATATATATATATATGTATATATATATACAACATATATATATACAAAATAAAAATCTGGAAAAAAGAAAAATAATCCAAAAGAAAAATAATAGATGAGACTCTGCCAGGAAAACAATACAGCGGACTATTTAACAAGAAATACTTTAGTTGCTCTGCTACTTTTTGCAAGGTATGCCCTTGCAGCTGAAATGAATAGCCCCACAGCAGTCAGAAAAATGACCGAGTTTTATGGGGCGTTAGATATTACGGAGCGAAGCCCCAGGAATGCAGCATTTTTCAGACTGGAGGTGTATGTGAGCAGACAGGTTGGCTCTGGAGTGGGTGATTTTCTGAGATGCCCTGAATTGCTCAGGACAGGTGGGATCTATCTCTCCTATTACTCCTTCTACCTGTAAGTCTTTGTGTTAACAGCTGTCTTAAAGTTGCTATGATTTATTTTATTTTATTTTATTTTATTTTATTTTATTTTATTTTATTTTATTTTATTTTATTTTATTTTATTTTATTTTATTTTATTTTATTTTATTTTATTCCCATTTAATTCTTATTAGGAAAACATGAGTTAACTGTGAGAGCACCTTTCCACTGTGTGCTTGCTTGAATGTTAGCTGACTGAACTGTGTAAAGTGACTGTTTTCTATTTCATCACATGAATCAACTCTGACTTTTCCAAGGGCTACCATTTTAATACCTGATATATTTGAAGTTAGTGGTGTATCTGATTAAAAAACAAACAAACAAACAAACAAACAAACCACCACCACCACCAAAAAACTTTTTTTTTTTTTTTTTTTTTTTTTTTTTTTCCCTGTGGATGACTACCTGAAATAAAGACCTTTTACAGACAAGGAGATTTCCTTTGGATGACTCCTTAGTTATTTGTTCGGGTATTGTTTCAAGTTTCACTGGGTTTGAGATTTTTCTGAAGACAGCTGCTTTATCAGAAAAGTGTTGTATGGGTATGATTACTCAAACCAGCTATTTTCTGTATTAAAAGAACATGGAATTCTGTATTGAATGATTTTTTATTTTATTTTATTTTTTTCCTGCACTAAAGGGACATTTGGACTGAATTAATATGGACTAATTCCCAAAGATTTAATAAGACCACATACTCAGCTGACATACATTGCTGTCTGATTTGCATTTTAACAGGTTATTCCCTGTAATTAAATGTAATTGTTAAAAGTCTTGTGAGATTCCATTATATTACTTGATTGGTAATTGAGATATCAACAACAGTAATGTTCCTGTAGGATTTTCAGTATATACTTCATTGATTTTCTGTACTACTGCTATCATCTTTTCTTTTGAAAATAATATATTCATAAACTCCTTCATAACTAATTTTATTAGTTTTATGAACTGTTAAAGTGGGCTATCTTGCAGTCTATCTTTAATATCAATGCATATATTCCCCAAAACTATATACATGGATATAGTATCTATGCTAAATATTACATAAAAGATTATTATGAAATGTTTAGTAAAAGGTAAAGTCTTTTGCATATAAGTTCATTATTTTTATTGATTAAAAATTGTTAAATTTAAATCTAAATTTCCTGGCTGAGATCATTCAAATCTGCTCAGGTTACTTGAAAAATTAAATATTCTATATTGTCAATTTATTACCATTCATAGTGTTCTTTGACTGTCTGAAACATTATGTAGGTGGTAAGGATTTGCCAGGGCAGAATTCATAAACAACCTCTCTTGGAATAAAAGAAAATAAAGTAATTTAGTACTCATTTCTCATTTAATTTATATCTATACTTAGCAAATCCAGACTAACAGTAGGATCATTTCAATTTATACCATGTGTAATCAGGATTAAGCCCTTAGGCTTTGTGTTAGTGAAAGCAGATGTGCTTGTATTCTTATGCTACGTTATCAAAAATGCATTGGTACAATTCCCAAGCTTTAATAATCATTTTGTGTGTGTGTGTTTTTCCTGTTATCTGAGAAATTTCTTGCATTTTAATGTTCTGCTAGTAGTTATTGGTATGACTTTTCAGATAATATCTGAAAAAATATCTCAATCCCATGCATATAATCACTATGTATTTTATAAAGATCTATTCTCAATTGTTGAATTGCTCTTCTGATGTTACAGCTGTCTTTCCTAAAATCCTTCCGTTTTCCTACTTCAGGTATCATTGCTGTCATTAACACTCTAGATCACTTAAGGATAACTCAGGCAAAGAAAACACAACAGTTATTCCTCTCACTTTCCTTTGTTTTCTCTAACAGGATTATAAAAAACTCAAAACTATACAAGAAAAAACAGTTTCTTTACTACCTTACTGCCCATTGTTTCATTTTAGTGTCGTAAATAAGGTCCTAAACAGCTGTAAATAACACTCAAGAAAGGGGTCTGTATCAAAGTATCTGAGAGACTTAACAGTTGTTAAGTCCTGAGCTAACATATATATACTAAATTATAGGCCAGACTTCAATTCCAGTTTTGCTGTTGGTGCTCTTACAGCAAAGACCAGTTAGCCTGTGTGTGCACCTCTAATTTTGGTGGCTGACTGAAAAATTCCAACCTGTCATTCAGATTTAAAAAAGAAAATCATAATCACCAAGGAATAAAATCCTGTAGTTGTTTTAGAATTATAAATATGAAATAAATATAAAAACACACGATCAAATATGAATTAACTATGTTCTAGCAAATTAGATAGCATTTAAACATGACCAGAGACAAGTTCATTTTAATTTCCAATAGCAAGACTGAGAGATCAGTTTACAATTTGGTAAAATAAAGTTTAGGATGAAGATGTATTACAGAAGAATTGAGTACTTCACTTGCTATGGGGATTAATAGTATACTTAAGAATTTTTCTTTTCTTTTCTTTTCTTTTCTTTTCTTTTCTTTTCTTTTCTTTTCTTTTCTTTTCTTTTCTTTTCTTTTCTTTTCTTTTCTTTTCTTTTCTTTTCTTTTTCTTTTCTTTTCTTTTCTTTTCTTTTCTTTTCTTTTCTTTTCTTTTCTTTTCTTTTCTTTTCTTTTCTTTTCTTTTCTTTTCTTTTCTTTTCTTTTCTTTTCTTTTCTTTTCTTTTCTTTTCTTTTCTTTTTTCTTTTCTTTTCTTTTTTCCTTTCTCTCCTCTCCTCTCCTCTCCTCTCCTCTCCTCTCCTCTCCTCTCCTCTCCTCTCCTCTCCTCTCCTCTCCTCTCCTCTCCTCTCCTCTCCTCTCCTCTCCTCTCCTCTCCTCTCCTCTCCTCTCCTCTCCTCTCCTCTCCTCTCCTCTCCTCTCCTCTCCTCTCCTCTCCTCTCCTCTCCTCTCCTCTCCTCTCCTCTCCTCTCCTCTCCTCTCCTCTCCTCTTTTTGGTAAATATTGCTTAAATAAGGTTTGCACATACCTTCTTTAATAAGTGAGAGATTGACCAGTGTTTAGTAATGAAAAATATTACTATTACTGTTTTGTCATAGTCAAGGCCTTAATAAAAATATTAATGTTAAATGACTTTTCTTACTTGTTTTTCTGTGCCCATTGTTCAACAGAAGTTGGGATTTGTTCCTAGAAAACACATTTTTCTCAAATATTATATATATATTAAAATTACTTGTCATTTTAATGGGGAGTTTGAAATTTATGAGTATTCTGTATTTTTGTGTATATTGATTTTCTTTTCTTTTAAGATTCCTTGAGACCTGCTCTCTTAATAGTGAATTCATTTAAAAATCTTCTTCCTCTTTCCTATAGAAATTTCCTACTTTCTTGCAGAAAAAAAAGAAAATAATAAATAGGTGGAAGATTTAAAATAGAAATATATTGTCTGGGTTGTTAAACCTTGAAAAAGCTATGAAACAAGGAATTTGTTAAAATGCACTTCCCTTTCCTTTCCAAACTATTCCTTGTACATTTCCTTCTCCTTTGCATACTACATATATACATGTACATGTACACTCTTTTTCAAGAGTGAATGAAAGTAATTTGCTTGTTCCTTTCAAGGTAATTCTGAGTACTGTTTCATCGACGATAAGTTGGGGAATACCACAGACAGAATTTGCTTTATTATGTGATTTGCTTACTTCAACTCAATTGTGTATTAAAATAATTATTGATTAGCTGAGTTTTAATTTGCAGGTTATAATTCCTTATCTTGTTAGATTTCATTTTCAGTATTTCCCTTCCATTCTTTTACAAAAATTACTAATTTTATTTATTTTTTTTGTGTGTGTGTGTCTGTTGGTAAACTTAATGCTCACTAATTCACATTTGAACATTCCTAACATGAATAATCTGATGTCTGCAAGTGTATTTCTTCAGTCATATGATTCCTGAAATGATTCCTGACTGAGCATAGGTTTAATAAAATATTTTAAATTAAATTGAAAAAGAATGTAGCCAGAGATCAAGGGCTCACCATTCTCAATAAAATAAAATGAAACAAAATAAAAAACAAACAAACAAGTGAACTGCTAAACTGAACTGGCTGCTAAAACTGATTTTTTGACAGATTTTCAAGTATATGCTTGCACATAAAAATGTTTGCATCTCAGATAAACAAGTAACCTATCTTAATGCATCATGGCAATTAAATATGTATAAATGTTTGCTGTACTTAAGTAGATATTTTCCAAATGTACAGAAACCATTTAATTGAAGGAGGTGTCTGAAGAATAAAAGCAAAGTACTAAATGTATCAAAGACAACATCTTAATAAAAAAAAAAAAAATCTGCAGGATGTCTTGATTTACACTAAATAGTATTCAGTAAACTGTCTTGTAAGGCATGTGATGTGTTATAATCCATAGACTTTCAATCTCAATAAGAAGTAAGGTAAAATTCTTTTGACCTTAAAGTTTGGGTTTTCTGAATGTATTCAAATAAGAAAGTGACCAGGGCTTAGCTAACCAAGAGATAAGGAAACAGAGTGGTATAGAAAATAATAACCTTCTTCCTATTTTCCACTTCCAACCACCCAGCCACTGCTATAATGTGGAGAATAAAACATTCTCAGTTCTTTTAATTCCATAATCATGGGATCCCAAAGGGAGATAGTTGAATGAGTCTTCAATTTTTTTCCTAGTCTCAGCTTATTGTTTTTGAAACCCATCGTTCTGTGGTACTAAAACCTCCCTGTCATGTGTGAGTTCCTCTCCTCACAGTATCCTTTCCCTGCCTCAAATGATGCTCCAAACACAACACATTATTTAAGGAAGATATGCTCTCCAGGGAAGAGGCCACAGCACCAAGCTGCATTTAAGATGCATTCAAGCTGCATTCAAGATGCATTTAAGCAATGCTCTCAGACTTCCAAGATTTGTGGGTGGTCCTGTGTGGAACCAGGAGCTGGACTTGATGATCCTTTTGGGTTTCTTCCAATTCAGGATATTCAAAGATTCTGTGATTCTAAGGTGATATCTCATAAAATCCTAAATGTTTTTTGAATTCAGGCTATCCAGTACTACATTACTTACCAATGAGAAAACTTTTCAAAGAATAAGATGATGGCTAATCTATTATATTTTTTCTTATGGTTCTGAGAATCAAACTTTCAGGCAGTGTAATTTCTTATAATTTTTTTCACTTCAATATGACATGGAACAGTGTTGAACTACAGTCAAATCTCTAGAGAATATTGTAGAAAACAAGAAAGAAATCAGTGAAATGCAAATGATTTGTTTTTTACATGAAACTTACACCATGCAGTATCAAATATTTTGAAATATTTTGAAATATTTTAATCTTTTTCTGTTTATATAACTCTTCCTCAAGAGAAAAAAAAACAATTGAAAATACTTCTAGATGAAAATTTTCAACCAACTGCAAAAGCCATACTTTTTATTGCTCTTACTTTAGAAGGTTTTCCTTTAAATTTAGGAACAGTCATTCTCCATTCCACATAGAAGATTCAAGTTAAATGAGAAAACTATTATCTGTCATCAACCATGATGAAAATCAAATGACAAATTGGAGGTGAAAAGTTACGTTTGCTAGAGCTATTACAGTTTTTCTAATCTAAAGTGCTCCTGCTCCACTGCTTGTAGAAATTCCTCCTAATATTGCTGTCTCTTGGAATTCAATAACATACAGAGAGAGGGAAAGGGACGTCCAATGATTAACAAAAGCTCCAACATAACTTGCTGATCAGATCAGTGCACTTCATATTTGTGCACAGATTTCATCTCACAGTGTGGTACACTTCCACACTTAAAATCAATATAAAAGTTTTCTATGTATTTTTGCTTTATGTGTGTCAAATGACTTGGTTATGATATTATTCAACACTCTTAAATATTAAAAAAAAAATCATTAAAAATTGGTAACCCTACTGTGTTACTCTAATTTTCTAGGCATAGTTGTGTATTCAGAATAAGAGTAGTGTAGCACTGTGGTGAATCAGAAACCATAGAGGAGATCAGTGGCAGAGCAAAGTAAATAAGAAACTAAGATAATGAGATACATACAAGTCAATAGAAACTAGGACTTCTACAAGGTTTGTGTGTTTTTTTTTTTTTTTTTTTTTTTTTTTTTTTTTTTTTTTTAGAAATGCTAGAGATTTAAAGTAATCTGTGTTGAATTGCTGAAGTTAAAAATCCACTATGGCCATTTATGGCCATTTATGACCATGCAACCTTGGGCTCTGGTCTATGAAGATTATAAAACTGGAGAACCTCTAGGATGAGACTTTGAATGGATAACTGACTGAAAATAAACTGACTGCTGAAGTGTTTTTTCATTGAGGACTTTGAGTGTATGGGGTTCCTGCAGAAATTATGCAAAATAAGGTATAACAAATTTTTTATACTTTCTTTCTCACATAGTGGATGTGTCTAAACAGAATGTAAGGGCAAGAAGTAGTTCGTTTCAGCAATCTGTGTTGCACTGAGATAAAGAATAATTACAGCATGACTGCATGACTAGGCATATTTGAACTGGCTAAAAGATAAAACATCCTGGACTGCATCCAGTGATGGTGTAGTAAAGCAGATTTCAATGAAGGTCGAGTGACACAATATACAGTGACCCTTTTAACAACGTGACTGCAGAACTAGATAGAAATTACCTGGAGGCTTACATTTCCAGCATGTAGTTCCCATACAGTATCTTCATATTTTATGATACACCACAAAGAGCCAATCAAGGTTCACAAGGGTCTGTTCAATCAAAGTTCACAAGCGGCTGTTTTAATACACAACACAAAGTATGCCCAGCATTTGGAAACATTAGAATTGCATTTTTTCTTCGTGGGGAGAAGTTAGCCTGAGGCAAAATTCCTATTAAGTTCTCTCCACAGCACTACATCCACAATGAAAACCCTAACAAGAAGTATAAGAAGTGTAGTTGTTTTTTTTTTTTTCTTCCCTCCCCCCCCATCAAAGACTTCATATTCCACAGCTTATTCTAACTGAACACAAAATGTAGTCATTTACACTATATTTTTGAATGACACCATTTGTCAAAACTACAACTTCCTTTTCCTAATTACCACATTTCATCATGATACCTTAAGTCATCTTTTCCAGAGAAACAATGTCTCTCAATCTTGAATGATATTTTTTGACCACAATACTTAAAATTAAGTTTAGAAATGCAGAGTTGCTCCAGCCACACTGTAGATGGATCCCCCATGCACTTACAGGTAGGTTTCTATGCATACATTTTCAATCCAAATTTTTTTGAAATATTACAAAGCTGTTTTCCTCTTCTCCGAGTATCTACGACACAAGTAAATGACCAGAAGAAATGAAGCCTGCCAGGATTGCTTTAAAGTTGTAGTTTCTTTAGGATTTTTTACGAGGAAATTTTCCTGGAAAGATGTAGACCATACCTTTGTGACAGAGGAAGCTCAGTATTTTGTTTCAAATGAGAGACAGAAAGCAAATAAACAAGAGCAGGGGCTGGTGATCAATCAATAAATCAGAAATCTCTTTGGCAATGTAGTCATACCCAAAGACATTGTTTCTGATGTTTCTGATTGATGTTTCTGATTGTTTCTGATATTCCCAAGCTGACTTTAATTTCATATGAGATTAATATATCTTAGTTAAGTTAGTTCTTATATGGTTTTTACTAGACAAATCGATGGGGGGGGGGGGGGGGAATGGGAGAGGGGGGTGCTGAGGGAGTATGTCTAGATTTATTATTTTCTTCTTGAAAATGTGAATAAGAACTGACATTTCTTCTAAATACACATTTGGGTTTTGAACACAAGAAAAGAAAAAATACAAATAACTTCTAGTAGGTTAGTTTCTAGTAGGTAGTGTATGTGGTTTTTTATTTTGTCTATTTTGGAGAATTTTATCATGGGTGGTTAGGAAAAAAAAGTTTTCATCGAGCTTTTGGAAAAAGAAAGATGGAAAAACAGATCAGTAAAATGAAATAAAGTGGATGACCAGCTTTCTATGAAGCTGATTTCATTATTTTTTTTTCCTGAAAACCTTAAAAGAATGAAAAAAAATAATATTATGTACTCAACAATTTTTTGAACAGAGTTTTGAAATCAACAAGATACATTTGAAAACAATAGAATGATAAAAATTAGTTTCTGTCAGGAAAGAGTGAATAAACAGAGTCTATTAACTTCAAGAAGTTTAGAAATAAGCAAATTATGACAGGTACAAGGAACAAAAGGGAATATAGCTTTATTGTAGAGAAAAGCTGAGTGAAAAGTCACAGGGCAATGCAATCATGAATTTTCACACAGAGTAAATAGAAGAAACAATAAAGCTCAGCTTTGAGAGCAGATAGCTGAAACAATGAAAATCAGCACTCTCCAAATATGTAGAGAGGTGTGAGAGGAAACGAAGTAATGTGTACTAAACACTGATATAAAAATGTGATAGCTAAGGCACTATTTAAGTTTTTTTTTTTTGTACAGATATTCTCATCTCAGTTGGATTAGTTTTGTTAGTGCATCTTTCAAAGGAATTGCTAAGAGAATTGCTAATTCAGAATAAAGTGCTGACCAAAAGAAGTATGGGATTGAGAGCAAAAATACAAATACTCAAATTCTAAGGAAAATGGTACATACATGCAGCTCTTGCAGATATGCTCAGTGGTTTTGCTGAAGTCCTTGTTTCTGTTCTCAGGTTTTCCATCTGCTAGAAAAGGTGAAAAAGGTTTAAATATATAAGCACATATATATTTATAAAATTTATATATTTTTTATTTATTTATTTATTTATGATATACATATATAGTACTGAGAACTGGTTAACTGTTTAGTTCCAAAGTAGAAAAAGTATTAAAGGAGAAAGGATAGAGGAAATCATCTCAACAGTGGAGATTATTGGAAGCCAGCAGAAGGAACATGCAGAAATAGCAACTACGCATTATCATTAAAAATTGTCTGTAATGGCACTGTGTTCTGACACAACCTCAAAGTCTCTGAAATGTTTTGTGAACTTATGTTCATCAGATCTACTGGTATTGCTGTCAACAGCAGACATTTCAGGACATTATGCTTTCCCTTTGTGTTTTCTGTAGAATCATGAATATTAGGCAAAATTTAGTACAGGAAGGAAATTTATTTTATTCCTACAAGAAAAGATGTCTTGTAGAAATACAGTTATAAATACAGAAATACAAATATGACTGAATTTCCCTGGAGGTTGCATCAATATTTTTACATTCTAGATATTACTTAAACTTGTTAAATTATCAACTAGGAATTGATTACGTTTGCATAAAGCATATGTTAACCATAACTAAGGCAGAATAGCAAGTACGATACCAAAATGCAAGACATTTCATTTTGTATTATGCACAAGAACAAAGAGCAGATGAATAGGGGAAAAAAAAAAAAAAAAAAGTAATGCAGATATTTATTAATGACTTCAACATATTGACAGCTAGAAATGAGCAGCTTTATGCTGAACTAATATTTTCCTTACAGTGTAGAACTGTCTCATGACCTTCATCCTTTACTTTAACTATTCCAATTCAATGGTACTTCATCAAGTAAAAAACCTCAGCATCAGGACATTGGTTTGGAGACATTCTCAATGATCCATTTTTCTTCCTGTGTGAGCACCAGCAGCACACGGGATGTGAGGTTAGCATGAAAACTGAAACAATAATGAAAAACAAAAAATGTATATTTGCGTTACAAAGAATATGCCACAACTACTCAGCTAAAACTAAAAGAAAAGGAATGCTTACTATCTCCTGTTTTCATCTAAGGCCAAAAAGGAAGTTTCAAAGAAAAGCATTAAAATTTATGGAATACTAATTAGTAGTGTGGAAGGCCAACGCCTTCCCCTCTTCCACTACTTCCCTACTTTTGTTAGAAAAGATCAATAGCACCTCCTTGTGGTGTAAAAAAAGAAAATAAAACTGATCAGTCTGACATGGCTTTTTATTTCTAAATTGAGACACTGAAGGTAATTCTTATTGGATACACTCTAGAGATTTGACAAGAAAAAAGCCCCAAATACAGAGATATTCAGAGATATATTTGTTATTCTCTATCTGTATATCAAATCCTGAAGCAGATTATTGCAAAAATTACAATAAATAAGGGTCTGTAATTTTTCAGTTGTTTGCACAGGAATCTTACTATAGAGGGACTTTTTTCTGAACAGTGTCAATGCACCAAAATCAACAATCAAATATTGTCACTATTGCATAAAATTATGACCCACAAGTAGGTCATAAACCTAATCCTGCCTTATATTGACACATTTCAAAGGCACAATATTAACAGTGGTTTTCTGTTTTGTTTTGTTTTCTTATATTTTGTGGGTTTGTTGTTGTTGCTGTTTTCTTGTTTGTTTGTTTGTTTGTTTGTTTTCCCTGCTATCATACGTTTTTCTGTGGTAGACTTTTTGCTAAATGGCATTTCCATTATGCTGCCAACCACAGGGCACCTTATAGCACTTCAGGTTATATCTTGGGCTGCATACACATTCTTAGAATGTTCAAGGATCAGTTCCTAACTGTATCTTAAAGAGTATTTATTCCCTGCAGTCAAAGTTTTGCTACCCTCTCCACCCAAACTGTGGATAAAACAAAGATGCAATAAGATGTCTTCTAGCAAGTTGTTTCCTTCCCATGGAGTGCAAATCCTAGGCAATATTTGGCAAACCAAGTATGTTTTGCTAAACATACTCCTTTGGAGTTGTATCTTTTAAATGGAGGTCTCTTTGGGAAACTAAACATAAAAACTCAGCAAATATATAAATATAAATAAATAAATAAATATATACATAAAGAAGAAAGAAGGGGTCAACAACATCAACAGAAAATACAAAATAAAACAACAAAAATAACAAAAACCAAGATACCAATATACTTTAGTTTCTCTAAAGAGAGATTTAACTACAACAAAAAAGAGGAAGTTTTAAATGATATTTTGAATGAGATGAGCTTTGAAGCTCATCTCATATGAGCTTTGGTCTTAGACACTTCTTTAAGAAGATTATCTTCATGTCTTCATGTCTACACAAAAATATATGAAGATATAAGAGCAAAAATACATAATATATACTTGATTTGAGTTATCTTTATGATTACTTTTTTTTTTTTTTTTTTTTTTTTCCTGCTGTATGGGAATAAGCCAAGTGAAATCTATACCTCCAACAGAATTCACATTTTCTGAAATTTATTTCAGATATTTATAGAGTCTTTACTGTGTGAAAGGGAGTTAATTATTTTCAATTATTTTCATTCTTTTATTATATAGTTTATGACTGATTAATGCAGAAAGCTTTGTAAGACTCACTTAAGAAACGCCTCTGAGGATTTGTAGCTGCTTGTATAAAAGTACCACCTCACATTTTTTTTTCTTTACTTGCTTCTACTGAATATTTATAAGATAAAGAATACAGACAACTGCTTCAAAATCTAATTTAAAAGTAGATTTCTGTGTGGACTAGGTGTTTTATCACAGCTGCTAAACATGTTGATGGTTTTCAAATATACGTATTTTATTTAGTAGATCATATAAAGTGGATCACATAAAGAAAAAATAATCTTTCTGCAAGTGAATTAATGCCCTTTTTGTTATAACAGAAAATTAACTAATGCTGGCCTTATGTTGAAGATTCTGTGTTTTCTTGGATGCAGATTGTAGAGTCTTTGTCACTGGACATATTCAAAACCCAACTGCATACAGGCCAGTGCAACCTGTTTAAGCTGGAAGGTTTGTATTAGATGATCTTCAGAAGTCACAATGATACACACTATAGATAACAAAGATTTCTATTAGTTTTTATGAATATTCTTTTTTCTTTTTTTAATATATAAAATACTTTAAAATATATTGAAAATGATTTTTCCCCATTAGAATTGAATAATACAAATCAATTACTTAGAAAAATCTTGCATAGTCTTTCATTTTCTGTTTAGTTTGGAAAGTTTACATTGCATGTGACTTTTCTGTCAGTTCTTACTCCTTGGCCAGAAATTTGGAAAATTAATTTCATAGAAGCATGAGTTGAGCTTTGATTTGGAAGGGATGTTAAAAATAATCTAATTCCAACCCCTGGCCATGGGAAAGGATATCTCCCACTAGACCAGGTTGCTCAAAGCCCCATCTAACCCAGCCTTAAACAATTCCAGGTTTGAGGCATCCACACCTTCTGTGAGATACTTGTTCCAGTACCTCCTCACCCTCTGCATGAAGAATGTTCTCCTAACCTCTAATCTAAATCTACACTCTTTCATTTTAAAATCATAACCTATAGTTATGATTTTAGTGATGATTTAAAATCATAATCTCTAGTACCACTACGCTCTTTGAGGAAGAATATTAAGATATTTTAAGTAAATACCTTAGAATTACCTTATTAAGGTATTTTCAGTAAAAATGTAACTATGTCCACAAAGCAGAGAAAGTTTACAAAGTCAAATTTCCACAAGTTAATGAGAATAAAAGACCAAATTTTCCAGAAAAAAATAAATAAATAAATAAATAAAAAATCTTGCAGTAAATGTTTACCTTTTATATGGCTTTTAGAATTTTGGGGAGATCTTTTTTTATTTTATATATATATATATAGTTGTATCTGACAATATTGTATTTAGTTGCATTTAGTGGAATTTCAATTTCAATCATATAATCACGATATAACTTCAAATTGAAGGCAGCTCTGGAGGCCCAGTCTAACCCTTCCCCCAGAGTGGATTTCTTAGACCTTGTCTGTTTGGGTGGAGAATATCTCCAAACATGAAGCTGCACCATCTGTAGAAGTCTGTTCGCTGACTACCTCATTGTGAAATGTTGTCCTCAAATCCATTTGGATTTTCCTGTGTTTCTGCTATCTCTCATCCTCATCCTGCACATATCAGAGTCTCAGTTTTTTTCTGTGTTGTCCCATCAGACAGCTGAAGGTAACAAGAGAAACTTCCCCGAAGCTTCTCTTAGTCTCTACTCATGGGGCGGGTACTTCAGACTTTAACTACCTTTGTAGCCATACTCAGGTGAATCATAACCTGTATCATGAAAGTCACAGATTAATTAGTAGACAAGAGGCCAGAGGTCAGAGGTTCTAACCAGTCGTGTGTACTCCAGCAACAGGGATCTGCTACTGGCATGGAAGGATGTAGCAGCTGAACTCATCAGTCAAGAATTTCATTGCTAGGTTGCAGTTTAATTATTTATTAGTGTTTGTGAATAGTCAGGACTTGGCTGGGTGAGATTGCTGGCTTTTTGCCAATCTTCCTTTTATCTGAATGACATCTAGTGCAATATGAATTGGGAAAGGGATGCAACTTGGTTATGACAATTAAATTTAATTTGAAACTATCTCTCATTCCAAAACTGGACTTGCTTGATCTGAAAACCTTGTTGGTGGTAAGAGACAGAATAAATGGTGTGTGCAAATTAATGGTAGAATCTCTCAGCAAATGACTGAGATTTAATTTGCTTTGAAAAGTGATTCTCTGCTTTTGTCCCAGGTGCAATGTGCCTGAGAACATTACCTACCTATTGCTATCTCAGTGAACACTGACCCAGCACACAGTTCCACATGTCTTTCAGAGGCAACCACTCAGTGAACGTAACTTTTTGATCATGGTTTGGACATAGAATAAAGGAGTTAGAGTTTATAAACAATGATTTACCTGTCTTTCTCCAGTATCCTCAGTTTGCTCTTACTGACTCAGCAGTGATCTTTTTTATTTTATTATTAATATATTTTTTTTTCTGGAATACATTATTTTTAAGCAACTGCACAAATGAAAACTGAAGAAGGTTTCAAACCAGAAGATTGCAGAGTCCTGTGGAGTTATGCAATTGCTATACAGTCAGAGTGGCTACTCTGAGGGTACTGTTGGAAGAAGTCTAGAATATGCTTTGAAACACTTTTCAGAAAGCACACTGATAATAAGTAGCTATAAGAATTACTGCTCTGTCCTCTGTAGCTGAATTCTGTTTTCTTTGGCCTCATGATCTCTTCTTCTCTCTTACCTCTGAAAGTTGTGAGTTAGTGTCAGATATAAAGTGATTCAGTGATGATGTGGGTACTTCAGAGAACTTTCAAATTCGCAATACATTTCCTGAATTTGAACAGCTTGAACAAGACCTTTTGCCCTTGCTCTAAGGAATGCAGTCTCTGGAAGACTTTTGCTTAAGGTAAAGAGTCAGAATGCCTCCCTCTCGGTCTCCCTCTCCTTCTCTCTCATTCCCTCCTCCTCCTCCTCCCCCCCCTCCCACTCCCCAGCTTTGTCGCTTAGGTTAAAACATGAACATACACACTCATTCAATCTCAATTAAATTCAATCAATCAGTCAATCAATCAAACAAACAAACAAAGAACATGTGAGGATGTGAGGGAGCCATAGACTTTCTAAATATGGGTATTACTGTGGCTAAATGTACATGGGGTGATCCTGGTAGGAACAGGCAGTGGTTTAATTGGGTGTCAATTACAATTGAGATCTACTTTATGGTTTGCAAGTTTTTTTTTGTGTGTGTGTATGTTTGTTTTTGGTTTTGTCTTAGACTCTAATTTCTGTGACAATCATAACAATAATCACAAAATTAATTTGTGCATAATTTTAAAATCACCACTACTTCAGTGTCAGGAGGATAAAACACCTATCTGTTCAGCCACAGAAGTATTCAGACACAGAAACTGCTTAGAAGCTAAAAGGCAACTTTCCGGCTTCCGTGTCACATATGCCATGCATAGGTCTGTTGCTGCAAAGAATCCACACATATTTGCAGCATTTATGTAATGCCTTGATTTTGTGTATGCCCTATATTTTTTAAACTGGTTTATTAAGCATTTAGACTAGAGATTCTTGAAAGTTGGTATTCTCTTAAATATAGAGAGGAAAAAATAAACACCCTAATAAAGCCACTTGCCATGATCGGCTCTGGGGCAGACGCATTCTGCAGCAGAGCGGGGGATTGGACAGGCAGGGCTATTTTTTCCAGCATCGAGCCCACTTGAGGGAGCCGCCTGGACTAGGTAGCCCCCCCGAGGGAGGCTGACGAGCGCTCCCTCCCTGGCCGCTCAAAAGCTGCCCCTAGGGAGTGAGAGCAACCACAAGCGTGGCAAACAGGGCGTGGCGCAGTAGTTCGCGCAGGCAGGGTGAGCAGGAAGGGCAGAGTGTTCCCTCCCCCCGCCCATATGAACAACTACTCTAACGGTGGTCTACCGCTAGCTAAGCTGCAATGGTCTCCACTAGGCACAGTGCTCTCTCTAGGAAGTCTGTACACATCCAGACTGACTGCCCACTCAAAAATGCAGCAGTTCAGGTCTCCGGATGCAGGGAGTGCCTGAGCCTGTTGCTACCACCTGCGGGGGGCAGAGAGACTGTGTGCATGAGGTGCGAGCAGGTGGATGACCTGGTCCGTCTGGTGGCAGAACTCAAGGAGGAGGTTGAGAGGTTGAGGGATATCAGGGAGTGTGAGCAGGAGATAGACTTGTGGAGCAACTCCCTGCAGGGCCTGAAGGACAGGTACTAGGGTGAGACACCCCAAATGGGGATGGACCCCCTGCCCTGTTGCTGTCAGGCAGAGGGAGGGGACCTAGGAGTTGAGGAGGCAAGGAAACAATTTCCTGCTATACATCACAGGCGATGGCCCCCCTGCCAACCCCACCTTCCCATGTGCCCTTACGCAACAGGTTTAAGGCCCTGGAGCTCAAGAGACCGGTAGGTGAGGAAGAGATAGAAAGTCTAGCCAGGAAGATGCCTAGGGCAAGGAAGTCAACTCCACGTCTCAGGACTGCCTCCACCAAGACAGAAAGAAGGGTGATTGTTGTGGGCAACTCCCTTCTCAGGGGAACAGAGGGCCCTGGAACAGCCTGACCCTACCCGTAGGGAAGTCTGCTGCCTCCCTGGGGCCAGGGTCAGGGACATTGCCAGAAAGCTTCCCAACCTGGTTCGCCCCTCTGACTATTATCCTCTTTTAATAGTCCAGGCTGGCAGTGATGACATTGAAGACAGAAGCCTGAAGACCATCAAACGGGACTTTAGGGGACTGGGACAGTAAGTGAATGGAGCGGGAGTACAGGTGGTGTTTTTGTCTATCACTAAGGGGGCAGGGAGGGGTACAGAGAGGACACGGAAAGCCCACCTGATAAACACGTGGCTCAGAGGCTGGTGCCAACATAGAAATTTTGTTGTTTTTTTTTTGACCATGGGGCACTTTACTCGGCACTTGGCCTGATGGCCACAGACAGGTCCCTATCTCTAACGGGAAAATGAATCGTAGGCCAGGAGCTGGCGGGGCTCATTGAGAGGGCTATAAACTAGGTGAGAAGGGTGACAGGGCTGAAACTAGGCTTGTTAGAGCTGCGCCAGGGGTAACAATGGCAAGGCTGGGAGAGAAGGCAATTGCCCAACTGAAGTGCATCTACACTAATGCATGTAGCATGGGTAACAAACAGGAGGAGCTGGAAGCCATCGTGTGGCAGGCAGGCTATGACTTGGTTGCCATCACGGAAACATGGTGGGACCACTCTCATGACTGGAGTGCTGCAATGTCTGGCTATAGGCTCTTCAGAAGGGACAGGCAGCACGGAAGGGGTGGTGGTGTGGCTCTCTGTATCAGAGAGAGTTTTGATGTCGTGGAACTTGAGGCTGGAAATGATAAGGTTGAGTCCCTGTGGGTTAGGATCAGTGGGAAGGCCAACAAGGCAAGCATCCTGGTGGGGCTCTGTTATAGTCCGCCAAACCAGGATAAGGAGACTGATGAGGAGTTCTGCAGGCAGTTGACAAAAGTTGCGCAATCGTCAGCGCTTGTTCTCGTGGGGTACTTCAACTTCCCAGATATATCCTGGAAGCACAACACAGACCAGAGAAAGCAGTCTAGGAGGTTTCTGGAGAGCTTGGAAGATAGCTTCCTGACGCAGCTGGTTAGTGAGCCTACCAGAGGAGGTGTCTCACTAGACCTTCTCTTCACAAATAGAGAAGGATTTGTGGGAGATGTGGTGATTGGAAGCTGTCTTGGGCAGAATGACCATGAAATGGTAGAGTTCTCCATTCTTGGAGAAGCCAGGCAGGGGACCAGTAAAACCGCTATATTGGACTTCCAGAGGGCCGACTTTGAACTGTTCAGGACACTGGTTGGTAGAGTCCCTTGGGACAGTTCTGAAGGGCAGAGGAGTCCAGGAAGGCTGAGCGCTCCTCAAGAAGAAAATCTTAATGGTGCAGGAGAAGTCGGTCCCCATGTGCCCAAAGATGAGCCGGCGGGGAAGAAGACTGGCCTGGCTGAACAGAGAATTGTGGCTTGAGCTTAGGAGAAAAAAAGAGGTTTTATAATCTTTGGAGAAGAGGGTTGGCCACTTGTGAGGACTATAAGGATGTTGCAAGGCAGTGCAGGGACAAAATTGGAAAGGCCAAAGCTCATCTGGAGCTCAATCTGGCTACTGCTGTCAAAGACAACAAAAAATGTTTTTACAAATACATCAATACAAAACAGAGGACTAAGGAGAATCTCCAGCCTTTACTGGATGCGGGGAGAACTCAGTTACAAAAGATGAGGAAAAGGCGGAGGTGCTTAATGCCTTCTTTGCCTCAGTCTTTAGTGGCAAAACCAGTTTCTCTGTGGATACCCAGTACCCTGAATTGGTGGAAGGAGATGGGGAGCAGAATGTGGCCCTCACGATCCATGAGGAAATGGTTGGTGACCTGCTACAGCACTTGGATGTATGCAAGTCAATGGCGCCAGATGGGATCCACCCAAGGATACTGAGAGAACTGGCAGAGGAGCTGGCCAAGCAGGTTTCCATCATTTATCAGCAGTCCTGGCTATCATGGCAGGTCCTGGTTGACTGGTGGCTAGCAAACGTGACACCCATCTACAAGAAGGGCCAGAGGGTAGACCTGGGGAACTATAGGCCTGTCAGTTTGACCTCAGTGCCAGGGAAGGTCATGGAGCAGATTATCTTGAGTGTCATCACACAGCACCTACAGGGCAACCAGGTGATCAGGCCCAGTTAGCGTGGGTTTATGAAAGGCAGGTCCTGCTTGACGAACCTGATCTCCTTCTATGACAAAGTGACGCGCTTGGTGGATGAGGGAAGGGCTGTGGATGTGGTCTACCTTGACTTCAGTAAGGCTTTTGACACTGTTTCCCACAGCATTCTCCTCAAGAAACTGTCTTCTCGTGGCTTGGACTGGCATGTGCTTCGTTGAGTTAAAAACTGGCTGGATAGCTGGGCCCAAAGAGTTGTGGTGAATGGAGTCAAATTCAGTTGGAGGCCGGTCACTAGTGGCATTCCCAGGGTCCGGTACTAGGGCCAGTCCTCTTTAATATCTTTATCGATGATCTGGATGAGGCGATTGAGTGCACCCTCAGTAAGTTTGCAGGTGACACCATGTTAGGTGCTTGTGTCTATCTGCTCGAGGGTAGGAAGGCTCTGCAGGAGGATCTGGATAGGCTGGACCGATGTGCTGAGGTCAACTGTACGAAGTTGAACAAGGCCAAGTGCCAGGTCCTGCACCTGGGGCACAATAACCCCAAGCAGCACTACAGGCTGGAAGATGAGTGGTTGGAAAGCTGCCTGGTGAAGAAGGACCTGGGAGTATTGGTTGATAGTTGGCTGAATGTGAGCCAGCAGTGTGCTCAGGTGGCCAAGAAGGCTAACAGCATCCTGGCTTGTATAAGAAGCAGTGTGGCCAGCAGGACTAGGGAAGTGATTGTCCCCCTGTATTCAGCTCTGGTGAGGCCGCACCTGGAGTAGTGTTCAGTTTTGGACCCCTCACTACAAGAAGGACATCGAGCTGCTTGAGTGGGTCCAGAGAAAGGCGACGAAGCTGGTGAGGGGTCTGGAGAATAAATTTTACGAGGAGTGGCTGAGGGAGCTGGGTTTGTTCAGCCTGGAGAAGAGGAGGCTCAGGGTCAACCTTATCACTCTTTATAAGTACATTAAAGGAGGCTGTAGTGAGGTGGTGGTTGGTCTATTCTCCCATGTGCCTGGTGACAGGATGAGGGGGAATGGGGTAAAGTTGCACCAGGGGAGGTTTAGGTTGGATATTAGGAAGAACTTCTTTACTGAAAGGATTATTAGGCATTGGAATGGGCTGCCCAGGGAAGTGGTGGAGTCACCATCCCCGGAGGTCTTTAAAAGACGTTTAGATGTTGAACTTAGTGATATGGTTTAGTGGAGGACTTGTTAGTGTTAGGTCAGAGGTTGGACTTGATGATCTTTAGGTCTCTTCCAACCTAGACAATTCTGTGATTCTATGATAAAGGGAGAAAATTTTCTTTCTTTCTATCCTTGTTGCGAGGGAAGGTAAACATAATATGAATCTCTCCTCTAGAACAATTTTTGTAAAATACGCTGGTTAGACATGAATCATAGAATCATTAAAGTTGGAAAAGAACTCCAAGATTATCTGGACCAACAACCTACCACAAGTATCGCTCACTAAACCATGTCCCTAATCACCATGTTGAACCTTTCCTTGAACATCCTCAGTGATGATGATATCTTGACTACTCTTTCTGAAAAGAAATGTCTTGTAATTTCCTACCTGAACCTCCCCTCGTGCAAGTTGAGATCAATCCCTCCAGTACTATCACTAGTTATCTGTGAGAAGACACCAACCCCCAGCTCCCCACAACTTCCTTTCAGTTAGTTGTAGAGAGCAATTAGGTCTCCTCTGAACCTCACCTCCTCCAGACTAAACAACTCTAGTTCTGTCAGTTGCTCCTCATAAAACTTGTGTTCCAGAGCCTTTACCAGCTTTGTAGCCCTTCTCTGGACATGCTTGATGTCTTTCCTGTAGTAAAGAGCCCAAGCACTTGTGCATCAAATGGAGCTTAAGGCTGAATGTGGCTATCAAAATTGAGGGGATACTTACACTGAATACATTTAGTAAAGGGAGACAGAACTTCCCAAATGTGTTTTTATGCCCCAAAATTTGGTACCTTGTTTGCTGTGTTTCTTCAGAAGGATAGTAATGACATCTTCTAGGAAAACAGCACCATCTTTTGGAATGCAATGTTTCTGGTATATCCAGTAGAATTCTGTTTTTATGCCATATATATGATTTGCCTTTATTCTGATATTTAACTCTTTAACCTTTAAAGGATGTTGCACTGTTCATGCTGCACTTCCAAGGTGGTTAAATGTTCTCATCTAGCTGTAGTGGCAATGATAATGAATCAGTTATGGAGGAAAAGGGAGAGATAAAAAACAACTTTGATGCAAGCAAAACTTCATCATTGCTTCTCAAAAAATTTAAAAATAAAATAAAATAAAATAAAAAATTTAAAAATAAATTTAAAAATAAAATAAAATAAAATAAAAATAAATAAAATATAATAAAATAAAAATACCACACAGGACAGATGAAAATCACTGTTAATTTATTGCAGGATGAAATGAATTTACTGTACTGCAGTGGTGAGTGCAGGGAAAGAGGCTGCCTAAAACATCACTGAGACAAATATGTAATGAAATAATGAAATGCAGTCACTCTGTAAGAAATAACATTTATCCAGCCAATGTGAGACCTGTGAGGAGAACCTTTTTCTGTTCTTGTAGAAGTTTAATATGTTCTTTGGAACTCTTTTTGAAAAACAACAACAACAAACTATTATTTTGCAAATAGATGTCTGAATTACAGTCTACTTGCTCTATAATTTACTTCTGTCTTTATAGCTTCTCTGGCATCACCAGCTCCTCCCCTTTCCTCCTCCCCTAAAATTTAAAAAACAGAACAAATTTTTAAAGTGTTCATTCTAGCCTCAAGCAGCTGTAGAAGCTCTAAAGGAACTGCCTGAAAATATCAAGGTACAGCCTCTTTCCATCATTGCAACAAGATAGTATGTTTTTTTGCAGTCAAATTCTTAAAAGGAATTATTTCCTAAGAGTCTACATCTAAAATAGAAACAGCAGAATCAGGAATTACATATTTTCTCTGTTAATATATATATATATATAAATAAATAATAAAAACTAAAGCTTGTAAAAGGAATATAGTCTGTACTTAAAATGTTGAATTTCTTCAGGAATTAGACTCAAAAGAAGTCCAAAGAATTTTCTTGATTTTTTTATGTATTTCTCATTATTAATTCATGAAACTACAATGATTACAGAATACAAAGCAGGAATTAGAGGCTCTTTCAATACTATATAGAAAGATAATACATTGCTATAAGTTACTAAACTGCTATACCCTTGCTATCATAAGATATATGTCTATATATGTCTGGTTATTATTTGCCAGTATCAATTTAAAACAAAAGAAACATGCATGTAATCTCAACACTCTAAGATCAATTATGATTTTAAATCACAAGGAATATTAAAAACTAGCTTATTCATTCATTTTGATTGTTACAAATCTAACTTTTAATTAGACTATTGCTATTTTTAATCAGACTTTCTGTACTATTAAATTCCTTTAAAAAATGAAACTTTGTTGACATACATCTTATTTTTTTCTATGTATTTCAGTCCATTATAATAGTCATTAAGATGTCTTTTTTTTTTTTTTAAGTTAAATAAATATTAAAACTATTGATTAACAACATATTCCATAGCTTAATTGATCAATATAATCATAAATCTAATTATTTCTGGTGTGATGTACAAAATGTGGATCCTTGTATATTTCTGTGTCATCATTAACTTAACCAAATTAATTGCAAGTACAAAATTAAAACATTTTTTTTCCCTGCAAGCTATTTCTTCAAATAGTTTTTACTTTTTTTTTTGAAATTCCACTGCTTGCTCAAAAATATCATTTATCATTAAAATTACAAGTGCTGTAACACAAAATAAGAAAGCCCCACTTGAGATACTTGTCAGATATGTAGAACACCATATTCCTGATACAGACCTTTCTTTGAATCTAAAAGAACACTTGCAGGTTAATGAAAAAAATATTTATTTTAGTTAGATCACCAAATTCAAATTTGGAGTAACAAAGTCAACAAATGAAATCATTTAAAAGAAAAAGTTTGTCTTCTTCCTTGTTCTCTATGCTGGGCAATATTTTCATTGCATGGTTAACATATATAAATATTCAAGTAATTGTATTTTTCTGAACATATTTTATTGAGACTTGTTTACACTCATTGAATTGATTTCTGCTTCATTAGGCTAGGAGCAAGTGTGATGTCAATTACATCTTTCACAGAAGCAATAACTTTTTTGACACATCCACAGGAAAATATAATGCTTAATTTTATAGACTTAGATGCAACTACAACTGGATTGCTGTGTTGTTTATCTTACTTGCTTTCCCAATGTGCAGGAAATTGTATAGCATATAGCAGGAAATTAGTAAGTGCTTTAAAAACATGATTAGTCAAAACAGATGAGATACTATCTGTTTAACTTGAGAATTTCTCCTAGGCCTGAGATTTAGATACACAGAAAACCCATCGTTCTGAGGAATGTGCCTATTTCTTTTTTTTTCTTATTCAGTCGATGGAGAAATATTGGTTGTATTTAAAAATTCTGAAGGAACATATAGTTCACATACAAGAGCTTTTGTGTCTATGATTCTCAAAAATGATTCTCCCTCCAATTCCTCTTGTGTTTTTTTTTTTGTTTTTTTTTTGTTTTGTTTTTTGGTTTTGTTTTTTGGTTTTGTTTTTATATTATTCTGTAGGTAGATGTGAAAAGGTGTTGCCTAGAAAATTTTACTAATCAACAAGATTACAAGTTAACCTATGGTCCATTATTCCCATTCCCATCATTCACACTCCCATCTGCAATTTCCTTCTCTTCACAGATAAGTTTGAATTGTAAAGTGTAAGATATATTTAGTTTCATTTACATATAATTTAAATGACACTATGTGTTAAGAATTGGACAGAGTGCGAAAAGTAGAAACTTGCTTTCTAGTACAGACCATGTATGGAGTGATATACTCAGAATTTTGTGGTATTTTAACATTTTTCAAATACTTTGACTTTCAGACAGAAAAAAAAAATATTTCCTGAGTAGGCATCTGTGCTAAATTGTGCTTTGTTCATACAGGTGTTTTCTAGTTGTAGTACAAATATTGCATAAATACACTTCCATCTCTTTTGCTAGAATTAATCTTCACTTCTGCACATCAAGATGAGAGCATTGTTCAGGGACAACTGTCCAGTTTTGAATACAGGTCTTCAATGTTTTACACAGAAATTTTAATTTGTGAATTGCTCAAACACTCCCTCTTTGTGCCTTTCACAATTCTGCATTTGTAAGTGAAAAGCCAAGGCTTTTCTTGCTTTAATATAAAGATAATGGATATTACAGTATCACAGAATCACAGAATTTCTAGGTTGGAGGAGACCTCAAGATCATAGAGTCCAACCTCTGACCTAACGCTAACAGTCCCCACTAAACCATTTCCCTAAGCTCTACATCTAAACGTCTTTTGAAGACTTCCAGGGATGGTGACTCCACCACTTCCCTGGGCAGCCTGTTCCAGTGCCTCACAACCCTTTCAGTGAAGAAGTTCTTCCTAACATCTAACCTAAAACTCCCCTGGCTCAACTTAAGCCCATTGCCCCTCGTCCTGTCACCGGGCACGTGGGAGAATAGACCAACCACCACCTTGCTACAGCCTCCTTTGCGGTACCTGTAGAGAGCAATAAGGTCGCCCCTGAGCCTCCTCTTCTCCAGGCTGAACAAGCCCAGCTCCCTCAGCCGCTCCTCGTAAAACTTGTTCTCCAGACCCCTCACCAGCTTCGTTGCCCTTCTCTGGACTTGCATGAGCACCTCGATGTCCTTCTTGTAGCAAGGGGCCCAAAACTGAACACAGTACTCCAGGTGCGGCCTCACCAGAGCTGAGTACAGGTGGACGATCACCTCTCTAGCCCTGCTGGCCACGCTGTTTCTTATACAAGCCAGGATGCCGTTGGCCTTCTTGGCCACCTGAGCACACTGCTGGCTCATATTCAGCCGACTATCCGCCAATACTCCCAGGTCCTTCTCTGCCAGGCAGCTTTCCAACCACTCATCTTCCAGCCTGTAGCTCTGCTTGGGGTTATTGCATCCCAGGTGCAGGACCTGGCACTTGGCCTTGTTGAACTTCATGCAGTTGACCTCAGCCCATCGGTGCAGCCTATCCAGATCCTCCTGCAGAGCCTTCCTACCCTCAAGCAGATCAACACACACACCTAGCTTGGTGTCATCTGCAAACTTACTGAGAGTGCACCCAATGCCCTCATCCAGATCATTGATGAAGATATTAAAGAGGACCAGCCCCAGCACTGAGCCCTGGGGAACACCACTAGATTCTTGAAGATATTATTATATACTCCAGTTTAATAAGAGCTTGCTTTGAGAAGCTGAAGGATTATGTTGTCCTATAATCCTGGTTATGAGTCTAATTTCACAAATGCAAAAATCTATCTTATTACTTATTTTTTTTCCTTCTAACTGTATCATATATTTAACTCTAGTTGCAACTGTGATTTGTAAAGTATTATGTCAAGAAAGCACAACAATAGCAGTCTGTACTCTAAATGAGCTCAAGGAAAAGAAAATCATTATTGAGCTTTTTTTTTTTTTTTTTTTTTTTTTTTTTTGGTCACTGTAGTGGGTTTACGTGGCAAGGTTTTGGTAGCAGGGGGCCATAAGGGTAGTTTCTGTGAGAAGGATCTAGAAGGGCCCCACTGCTGACCAGAGCCGAGCCAATAAGCGATGTTGTTTTGTGCCTCTGTGAGAGCATATTTAAGACAGGGAAAAAAACACTGCGCCACACAGCAGCTGGGAGAGTGAGAGGAACAGCCTTGCAGGTGCCAAGATCAGTGTAGAAGGAGAGGGAGAGGTGCTCCAGGCGCCGGAGCAGAAGTCTCCTGCAGCCTGTGGTGAGGACCATGGTGAAGCAGGATGTCCCCCTGCAGCCCATGGAGTAACACGGTGGAGCAGGGCTCCACGCTGCAGCCCGTGGAGGAGACCACAGTGGAGCAGGTGGCCCTGCACCGACAGAGGCTGCCGCCTGTGGAAGACCCCTGCCAGAGCAGATTCTGGGCTGGACCTGTAGCCCGTGGAGAGGAGACCACGCAGGAGCAGGTGACCTGGCAGGAGCTGCTGCCTGTAGGAGAGCCAGGTTGGAGCAGTTTTCTCCTGAGGGATGGACCCCATGGTACGGACCCATATCTGGAGCAGTTCTGGAAGAGCTGCTGCCTGTGGGAAGCCCACGCCGGATCAGTTCATCAAGGACTGTATCCCGTGGGTGGGACCCCACAGCACGGGACGAGAGTGACCGAGAAGGAGCGGCAGAGAAGAAGCACTGTAGACTGACCATAACCCCCGTTCCCCCATGCCGCTCGGGGGGAGGAGGTGGAAGAGGGTGGATGATGGGGGAAGGTGCTTTTGGTTTCTTTCCTTTGTTTCTCACTTCTCTAGCCTGTTAGTAATAAGCAATAAATCTTACTATCTCCCTATGCTGAGTCTGTTTTGCCTGTTACAATAATTACTGAGTGATCTGCTTGTCCTTATCTCAAACTTTGAGCCCTTTTCATCTTATTTTCTCCCTGTTCCTCTTTGAGGAGGGGGAGTGATAGAGCAGCTGTGGTGGAGCTCGGCTGCCCACTCGAGTGGAACCATGACAGTCACAGAACTAGCAGTTTGACAAACTCATTACTATGAGTATTCTTAAAATGCTCAAATGTATATTGGCAAACAAGTAATAAAAATAAGTTTGAATTAAAATTGTTATTTATTTTGAAATGATTTTTTTCAGTAATCTGAGAATTGGAAAGGAATTCAACCTTATTTCCACAGGAAATTTCATTTTCTAGAAACGACCATTCACCTACCTTGGACACAAATGAAAGTTAGATCAAGGCGAACATGAATGCCTTATCGCATTGTTTCTCTTTCTTCAGTAATACTGAAGACTCTATATTAGGCAGATAGTTTATTGCTAAAGATATGTGTGTTTTCATCAGTGACACATCCATGGATGTCAACTGGATGTTGCTTGATATTACAATTAGTCATTGAAGGTTTTTGCTACTGCTAGTGTTGAATATTCAGAATCTCTGTTGTTTTTCTTTTGTAGTTGAACTGTTTATCTTTGTTAAACAGTGAACAGATTATTTTATTTACTTATATATATAATTATTACCATAGGTATATATTCTATCATTATAATTTGATAAATTTAACACACCCTTAAAAATGATCAAACTGGCAGACCATGTCCAGTTGGAACCCCTCCTGAGAATATCAGTATCAGATATGCCATGGTTATTTTTGCCGGTTCTGCTGTATTTGGAAGCGATACTAAAAGAATGAAACTAGCAAAATTTCAATTTCTCCTTCTTAATGAAAATAATAATAATAACAATAAATATTTAAAGATTTTTTAGTCTCATCACATAGATTCACCTATCATTCACAACTCCTATTTCAATTGTTAGGTCTAGATTTTCTTAGTAGCTATATTGAATAGAAAAATATTTTGAAGGGTTAATTTTAGATTTCATTGTGGTATAAATAAGTTCTGAAATTGTAAGTACTTCCTAGTACTTACAATAGGAAAATATTTTTTCCTGAACTAACGGACTGGTATAAGATGCTATCCCAGGATTAGAAATTTAGAGAGGTAAACACCTCTCTAAGTTTATTTCTAGAACATTATGTAAGAACCAGTCTCCCCCGATATCCCCCTGGCTATCCCCCGATAGCCAGGACTTATCAACAGTCCTGGCTATCGGGGGAGGTCCCAATCGACTGGCGGCTAGCAAACGTGACGCCCATCTACAAGAAGGGCCGGAGGGCAGACCCGGGAAACTACAGGCCTGTCAGTTTGACCTCAGTGCCAGGAAAGCTCATGGAGCAGATCCTCCTGAGAGTCATCATGCAGCACTTGAAGGGGAAGCAGGCGATCAGGCCCAGTCAGCATGGCTTTATGAAAGGCAGGTCATGCCTGACGAACCTGATCTCCTTCTATGACAGAGTGATGCACTGGGTGGATGAGGGAAAGGCTGTGGATGTGGTCTACCTTGACTTCAGCAAGGCTTTTGACACTGTTTCCCACAGCATTCTCCTCAAGAAACTGGCTGCTCTTGGCTTGGACTGGCGCACGCTTCGTTGGGTTAGAAACTGGCTGGATAGCCGGGCCCAAAGAGTCGTGGTGAATGGAGCCAAGTCCAGTTGGAGGCCAGTCACTAGTGGCGTCCCCCAGGGCTCGGTGCTGGGGCCGGTCCTCTTTAATATCTTCATCGATGATCTGGATGAGGGCATCGAGTGCACCCTCAGTAAGTTCGCAGATGACACCAAGTTAGGTGCGTGTGTCGATCTGCTTGAGGGTAGGAAAGCTCTGCAGGAGGATCTGGATAGGCTGCACCGATGGGCTGACGTCAACTGCATGAAGTTCAACAAGGCCAAGTGCCGGGTCCTGCACCTGGGGCGCAATAACCCCAAGCAGAGCTACAGACTGGGAGAGGAATGGTTGGAAAGCTGCCAGGCAGAGAAGGACCTGGGAGTGATGGTTGACAGTCGGCTGAATATGAGCCAGCAGTGTGCTCAGGTGGCCAAGAAGGCCAACGGCATCCTGGCTTGTATTAGGAACAGCGTGACCAGCAGGGCTAGGGAGGTGATCGTCCCCCTGTACTCAGCTCTGGTGAGGCCGCACCTCGAGTACTGTGTTCAGTTTTGGGCCCCTCGCTACAAGAAGGACATCGAGGTGCTTGAGCGGGTGCAGAGAAGGGCGACGAAGCTGGTGAGGGGCCTGGAGAACAAGTCCTACGAGGAGCGGCTGAGGGAGCTGGGCTTGTTCAGCCTGGAGAAGAGGAGGCTCAGGGGCGACCTTATTGCTCTCTACAGGTACCGCAAAGGAGGCTGTAGCAAGGTGGTGGTTGGCCTGTTCTCCCACGTGCCTGGTGACAGGACGAGGGGGAATGGGTTTAAGTTGAGCCAGGGGAGTTTTAGGTTAGATGTTAGGAAGAACTTCTTCACTGAAAGGGTTGTGAGGCACTGGAACAGGCTTCCCAGGGAAGTGGTGGAGTCACCATCCCTGGAAGTCTTCAAAAGACGTTTAGATGTAGAGCTTAGGGATATGGTTTAGTGGAGGGCTGTTAGCGTTAGGTTGGAGGTTGGACTCGATGACCTTGAGGTCTCTTCCAACCTAGGAAATTCTGTGATTCTGTGATTCTGTAACCCAGGACTTTTCAACCCAGAGATTTCTCAGTGACAACTGTCAAATAAAGAAACATCTGGCTGAAAAAATAATGAACTTTGCACTTAGCGAAATAAGATAATTGGAAGACAGATTTGTTCATGTCGAAACATTCATCTTCACCATGTTGCTGCATCAACTGAATATCAACAGTTCAGAAGTCCAGAATTTAGTTCTTTCCCAGAGTTTTGGACTAGAAATGAAACATAAGCATTTTAAAATCTCAGCTTCAGTGAGAACATCAATCCAAGAATGTTTGTAAGGTTCTTTTTCCCCTTCTGTTGGGAATAGTTCCAAATGATCATACCTTTCACAAAGCAGCAGTATTTGGAGAAACAAAACAGTTGTCCAACATTAATTAAAAGGAGGTGTATTCAGCTCCCTAGCCTCCCAAAAAATTATGGGTGTAATCATTGAAACAAATATACAACAATTGCTCTAGTAAAAGGACTTACCATAGCAGGAGGCCCCTAATTTCTCTAGCATTGCAAGCACATTATAGAGCTGATATTTTGCTGTCTCTTGGATCATCCACAAGCACAAAGACTACTCTGTTTGTCATGTAGGGGAGTTGTTTGTTTTATAGAGCATGTCATTAATGTTCTTAAGTGTTTATAAGACCAGAGATGGTGTTTAAATGCCTACTGCCTCTGGCAGATTTTAAATTATCTGGTAAAATTTTGTGTGTCTTATTGAACTAAAGATGATTTATTGTATTAAACCTGAAGTTGTGTCTATTTTTGCAGCAGGTGGCTTTATCTGGTGTGCTTGAAACTGCAACCAGAGGTGCTGTAGAAATAGATGGAGTCTGTATCACCAGGACCATCACTATTTGAGGCCATAAGTTGAATAATAATAAAAAAATAATCCCACTCACTTCAAGACTTTATTTGTGATAAGAAAAATAATGCATGTTGTATTAGGAAAAAATGAGTTCATCTGATACTCATTTTCAGTTATGTTTCTCAATCAGCTGCTACCATTATGAATTTAGATGCAGAAATATTGGTGCATGATGCCTATACATTACCAAGAAGTATATCTTGTGAAATGATTTTCTTCGCTATAACCTGGATTTAATGGGAGGCAACAGATTTGGCTTTGCTGAATAGAACAAGGTGGTTAGGGTTTCTCATTTATCAGCATTTCAAGGTTTCAGTATTTATTTTATATCATAACTGAGTAGCAATTTAATAAATTACTTTGTTTTCTACAGTCAAAAACTGTGTTTTCTAGTGTATTCAGCCTACAATATCCTATAAGCATCTGAAAATGTCTAGCATTTTAACAGCTTTCATTTGAGCAGAACAGAGCTCTGTTTGGCTCTGTTCTCCTGCAACATAATACTAGGACTAGGCTATGTAGAGGCTATATTATCAAAGGCAACTAACACATTATCTTTTTTATAATAAGGAATTTGTGTCATGTAAGTAAATGAATGGAAGTACATTTGAATAATTTTGAAATATTTGGCTTAATATGGCCAGTTAATTAGTTCAAAAATTGATGCCAATGGAAAAAATTTTGTAAGATTAGAAAAGGAAATGTTGAAACCTTAATTATCAAAAGAATGCTGTTCATATAAGGATATAAATGTATAAAATATTTTAAGGATCATATTTCAGGAAATTAGCCAATCAATTTAAAAACACCGTTACTAGAAACAGATGAAAAAATGAACTTACTACATTAAATATATATATATATCATAATGTGGAGAAATGAAAAAAGGAGAGGAAAATAAAATGGAGAAAAATGAATTAAAAAGAAAAGTTGGTACTGCAGAGCAGAGAAATATTTTCTGTGAGACTCTGAATGCAAAGTTACCCCAGGGATATAAGTTACAGCAGCACAAGTTTCAGATCCCATCAGGGCCCATGGACTTACGAATGTTCAGTTATCTTAAGTATTCCCTGACCTGATCCTCTTCCAATAAGGGTACATCTTTCTTACTCTAACTTTTCATTCCTGTCTCTTGGACCTGAGATTCTTGAAGTTTGGTCTTGCTAATAAAGGCTGAGGCAAAGAAAGCGTTTAGTACCTTGGCCTTTTAATTGTCCAGGGTAAGTAGGTTTTGTGTTTCATTCAGAAGAGGGCCCACATTTTCCCCAGTCTTCCACTTGTCACTGACGTACTTGTAGAAACCTTTTATGTTGCCATTAATGTCCCTGGCCAGATTCAACTGAATCTGGGCTTTAGCTTGCTTAACTTGGTCCCTGGCAGCTCAGACAATGTCCATGTATCCATTGGAGGTCACCTGTCATTGCTTCCGCCATCTGTGAATTGCCTTTCTGTTTGAGTTTGGCTAGAAGCATCTGTGTAGGCATCCTATCATTTTTTCCCAACTTCCTCTTTGTTGAGGTGACACAAGTCCATGTCTACTGTTTTGCACAGTTTGTGTGCTTTTGTTACCTTTTATGCAATCTCCTTAGCTTTAGCAGCAAAAAATGTATAGGAGGTGGAAAGAACATGCCAGAAGCAGCTTGTAAGAGACGAATGTCATATATATGTATTTGTATGTGTTTAAATTTCTGCAGATGAACTTTTGAAGAAAATTTAACTACAGTGTATTTTAAAAGCCTTGTTACTTGAAATCTATGTATTTGCAACTCTTTGTCTCTGGAATTGTATTATGCTAAACTGCAATCTCAGGCATTATATCAATGAGAGCAAAATATGACTTCACTGTTTTTTGAGTGCCTCTTACAAAGTAGCTGTTCTCCATTCTCCAAAGGATAAGTGCACTGTTGCTCTACAGACTCAAAACCAAAAATTGACCTGTTTTTTTTTTTTTTTTTTTTTTTTTTTTTTTTTTTTTAAAGTTCTACTTATCTTTCTTAGCCAATTGCCATCATCTTTTATAGAGGAATTTTTCACAGTACATTTGGTGGATGTTTATAATCACTGACCCCATCCTCCTTCCTTTCGGTGATTTATCCTTTGTCATTCTTACCAAAATAAAATAAAATAAAATACTTAAATGTGCATTAGGCGTACTACTTTCTTATGTCAAAAAAATAAAAATAAAAAAATAATTGTTTTAAAACCTTTCTAAGACTGAGAAGGGTAAATGTGAGAGCAGATACCTGAAGAAAAAAACATGAAGGAATTGAGAGCTGCACGCAGTTCCTACTCTGCTTTTACTTTACCTATAATCTTCCTTACTC
This sequence comes from Aythya marila, assembly GCF_965140915.1. NCBI lineage: Eukaryota > Metazoa > Chordata > Aves > Anseriformes > Anatidae > Aythya > Aythya marila. The sequence continues at coordinate 39,091,743 of NC_139080.1, read as the reverse complement.
TGAAGAGAGTCACATCTCTAAAGCATCTTTACATTGTAATAGTACAGAGTATATCAAATTTCTGCTACTAGAGGAGTTTATATCCAAAGATATAAACTAATACCATAGTTTTATGAATGCCTAAGGTAAGGCTGACAAGCTAACCATTGAAGGAATTGGTCTGATCCAGTGTAGGTACCCTGAATGGCTAATGGATCAGAAATACTATGCCTTAGAATGAGGCAAAAATATGCTGATAGGATCTCAGCTTAACCTTTCATTTTATTCAGCCCTTCTACCTTGTAAGAGAACTACAAGACAAATGTTATGCAACAGCGATGAAGCTCATGGGTTCTTTGTACAGCATTAGTTAATAAATCATTTAACCAAAATAAGATTTTAACTACTGTATAAGTTAATTAAAGACTTTCAATTTCCTGGTTAAACTGATATGTATTTCAAATGTATTTGTGAGTTGATGCTTTTCTGAGTATTTTATTCCTTATACCTACAGCCATTATCCAAACTTAAAATAATCAAAAAGTTTTGAAAATCTTTGCTGTTAATCTCTTATTCAGACAAGACACGGGTGTTGTGTGTGTATGTGTGTGTGTGTGTGTTTGGGTTTGCAAATCTGAGAAATATTTCTTGTGCCTTCCAGACTGGTCCAGCTTTCTGAAGGTCGGGAAAAATAGTGTAATGCAAAAGTGGAAGTTGACTCATGGTATTTGTCTCAGAAAGCCTTATCTTACCTTATCTTATTTGACCCATTTTTGGGGGCAAATATGTTGAATATTTACTCTTTCAGATCTTTTGTCTGTGGAAATACTGTTCCAGAGTAGTATGACACTATTTTGATATCCTCATATTCTTCTGCTTATTCCTCACAGAGTCAGTACTAATGGACATTAAATACAGGTCTGTTCCCAGCTCCCTCTGTACATCCTGTCTTTCAGTTATACCATTTCCTGCTTCCATACTGGTAAGCACGAGAGGCATGCATAGCAAATGCACAGGTTTTGGTTTCATGTTTTTTATTCAAAGTCATGTCAAACCAATTGAAGTCCCTTTCATTCTATGAAGATTCAAAAGACTATAAACTGCTAAATTTCACGTGTGTTTCTGCAAATCTACTTGGAATTAGAAAAGTCAGTTTACTTCCTGAACAAGGAAATAATTTTATTTATGTATTTATTTATTTATTTTTATGGAGTCTCAGGAAATTTGCCAAAGTGAATCTAGAAAAAAAATGTGTGTGATTGCTTCTCAATAAGTAGTTTGTGGTCTGGTACCACAAAATCTACATGAAGCAAGCTATTAAACAATTTTATTAATTTTATTAAACAAAATCTACATGAAGCAAGCTATTATTCAAGCAGATTAAATTGCTTATGACTTTCTATTTCAGCTGTGACCAAATGGCAGAATCGTTCTCTTTCTGTTAGTAAAAAGCATTGCAGAAAATGACTGACAGAAAGATGCTTAGTTCTGATTTCTAGTATAACACTGTATATATCCATCATTACCCTGGAGTCAATGGCTTTACTGCTTAGTTGCAAAACGCCAATTAGATTAATTTCTAGACAGTTGATGTCAGAATTTTTCAGAAAGATGTTGTCACTGCATTTGCAAAAATTTATCGAGATTGATTCTTTTCTTACATAACTACTGCGATTCAGGGCATGCCTTAAAGAAAATATTAATTGAACTTGGAAGAATAATTTTAACAGGAAAATCTAAGGAATATGCAGTTGTACACAATATGTTTCTCATATTCTAATAGTGGTGACAGACTGTCATGCAAAGACTTTTTTGTTTCATTTTCAAATCATCTCAGAAATGTTTCTAATGTTACATATATAGGCAATACACATATAAAGAAAACAAATAAACAAACACACACACACACACACACACAAAGATGGAAAAGCTCCAAGCTACCAAATGATAATACAATAAGTACTGGTAATGAGATTTTAGTTGTCACTGATGTATAGTACTAAAGTTAGACTAATTTTTAACCATTGCTCGTGGGAATCTTCAAACTACTTTTGAACAGAAGATTAAAAATTATTGTGGATCCACTTCTTTTTTCCATTTCATATACATCACCATTTGGTAATTCAACCTCATTGTCGTCCCTGGTAGATATAGACAACCTATATACATTCTAAAAATTTCTTCTTACATTTTGCAGCCAATTTTATTATATATTTATCTGTTAGTTTCCTCCACAGGATGGCTAAGGTTAGAAGGGACATCTGGAGATTGTACTCCGACCCCACTGCCACCTTGCATAGGATCATACCCAAGGAAGGTTTTGAATATCTATAGAAACAGACTCCACAACTGCTCTGGGCAACGTGTCCAGTGCCCTGTCATCCTCACAATAAAGAATGGTGACATAATGTATTCTCATATTCAGATGAAAGTTCCTGTGTTCCAGGATTTAATATTTTCATTTCCTGTGATCAAATATTGCCACTTTCTGCAATCCAGGATCTATTATTTTATGACAGTGGCTGTAGCAAATGCTCATCAGACATTCAAATACTATTTTTCCCCTCCCCTCCCCTCCCCTCCCCTCCCCTTAAACGAAGGAAAGAGCTGAAATATAAACCTTATGGTCAGACATTCGGAGAGGTTAGAGAAAAAAAAAAAAAGAATCCTGTCAAACTTTCACCAATGCAACCTTTTCACATGAAGTCTTTGTTTTACAAAGTTAACCAATAGTTAACCAATTATTTCTGGTTGGGCAGCGATGTCTTCACATGAATTGTTTTGGGTTTCATTTTAGTGTAATTTAATTTAATTTAATTTGATTTGATTTAACCATTTTGCTTTGTTTTGCTTTATTATATAAAAAAATCAGTTATTTTACATTAGATAGAAAAACAGCTGAAGACGCACCAAAAAACACCTCTGACATAGCTCTAGCTTGCTACAGTCATAGAATCATAGAATCATTAAGGTTGAAAAAGTCCTACAAGATCATCTGGTCCAACCATACCCCTACACCAGTATTACCTACTAAACCATGTCCCTAAGCACCCATTACAGCATGGAATAAACCTTTTTTTTTTTTTTTTTTTTTTTTCCATTAAATAATTGATATCATATCTGTCTCACAAGTAAATATATCAAAATTCTAATTGCTGAAGAAAAACAATTGGTGGCCTGTGTGTACATCATGTATGTAATTCATATATAGTTTTTGCAAATATTTAGTTTATTTTTTTTCTTTTTCCTCTCTATGTGGTGGAGTGGCACTGGTCCAGTTTTGTCTGATGCTTGGACTGATGGTAATTTGTCATGCATCCTTACGAGTGGTGTGTTCATCACTAAACAATCACAATTACCCTTTTCTTTACCACCCACATAAGCTGTTTTTCTCTTGAGTATCACTGCCATAATGCATCTAAATTTTAGTGAAATCTACATCCTGGTTCCTCTTCTCTTGCATTCCGTTCCAGTGGTTGATTATGCAAGAAAAGTAGACCAACAGCTCAATTGAAACATAGAAATGAATACATTAATGGCACTTATGACCAGACATTGTGTTCCAAGAATTATATATTTAAATACACTTATCAAATTGTTTGCATAAAAGCACTGTGTTAGCTTCAACTGAAGAGAGCTTTCTTTTGGGATAGATATTTCATATCTGGAGAAAGTAAATAATGAACAGACACAAAATTAATAGATAAATAAATAAATAAATAAAAATAAAGGTTTTGGACATAACTTTCTGAACACCAGGGCAGTGCTGGAATAAAACTTGTTTTCCATTTAGCGTATAGACTGTATCATTAGGGACTTGACTCAGTTGACTAGTGAAAACAAACCACTCAAACAGGTACCTATGCTTGGCAGCTGACCAGAACTCTTGGAGTGCATGTTTGGTATTTAAATTCGAGAGTGTTTTTTTATTCCAGGAATCTAGTATTCTCTATTCAGAAACCATTTTCTGAAGACAACTATTTGTTGTCTTCAACAGCAATAAAAACTGTCTTCATTTGTTCTGTAATTGATTAGAACTGCATTTTGCAGTTCATATTTTCAATTTTTTTTCATTACTATGATTTTAATTTCAAGTTTTATTAAAAAAAATAAAAAAGGAGGATGAAGAACTGAAATATTTTTGTACAAGAGGTAGTACTTTAAAACAACTGCTGAATAATACTTTGAGCTGCGACAGTGTGAAGTTAATTTTGGATCCTGGTCTTGCCTGAAAACTTCCGTATTTTCAGAAAAACAAACAAACAAACAACAACAACAAAACATTTCTCACAAGCTTTGGCTCTAAAATTCCTGGTTTTCCCTCTCCTTATATAAAAACTAAAATTAATGGAAACACTATCTTGAACAGTGTAAAGGAAAAGGATTTCATTTTGTTCAAAACACAAGGGTAAGGAGACTTTCCTATGAATGATTTAACAAATATGTTTTCCATTCTGTGTTTGATAGCTTTCAATTTTCCATGAAAGCTTGGCATTTCACTCACATATGTTGATTATTGTGATACTTGACATTTCTTAGAACAGTTTTCACCTTTTGAATAAAATTGGTACAACTTCTGTGTTCTTAACTATCTTGATTCTTCGGAAAAATGCACTTGCAAGGAAAGAGCTCTATAATAATGGAAGCTTGAAAAGGAAAGTTGTCATTATGCTCTTGTAAAATATCATCAAGTTATACAAGATTATGAAGAGAGAGGAAGAGAGAAGGCAATTGAAATTTCAATTGAAAATGGAAATATTCTTGAACATTGGATTGCATTGTCTGATGCAGAACAACAAGAAAGATGCCACAATTTTCCACTCTCACAGCTCTTAAGAGGTCACATCAACTTTCATTCTTCCACAGATACTGCTATTTTGAGCCAACAAACCTACTCAGAACTTCATCACGTCAGAAGGTGTTCTTTGATTTAAGAGTATTAGCGTAGGGGGCACTTAAAAAAAATAAATTGCTAAGTATAAGTGAGATATTATTTATATTATTTATTAAAGTGGTTCCTAGAATCTGGAATGAAGAGCTCCCTAAGTGGAAGTAGGATAGAGCTGATTTTGAATTACTTAAAAACATGCCAGAAATGAAAATGGACCCATAAAGGTAGATTATTTCTGAGCCATTATAGTATCGAGGAGGAGATGGGGTTATTTCTTTACTAGAAAGAGTTGAGTACTTCCTGTTTTTATAGGGAGAAATTGTAAAATGTAGCTTCGAGTTGAAATAGAAATGGACCGTAACATTGAGAAACTTTATATAAGGAAAAGTAAGGTTTCTATTTCTTTGTTCATTTGAAAGTGCACTGACTATATTTAGAGGTAGCAAGCCATATTTGTGTAGTGGTGGGTCTTGTAGTTATGGTGGTCTTTAAAAAAACAAGAGAAGTAAGTTTTCAGGAAAAGTTGGTAACTTTCATTACAGCAACAATCCATGCAGTTGCAGTCACTGTGAGCTTTATTTAAGAAAGTTAGTGATGAAAGTTATTTCTCTAGAGAAACATAATGCTAACACTCTAGTGAGAAAAGTCTAGCACTCTGAGAACAATTCCAGTTAATCAGGATATTTGGAAGTAATAATTCAAATAATTAATGTAATTTAAAATGCACTTAGAAGTTATATATATGTATATATATGCATATATATATATATATGCATAATACATATATATGTATTACGCTGTATTGGAACTAGTTCTCTGGATTTTTGGTTTCTCTTTTGCAGACAATAATATAATGTATCAGAGGGTTTGGCCAAGTAGTGATTATTGAAAAAAAGTATTAGAAAAGAGTTGACCTGGAAGGTGTGACTTACTCTGTACTTGTGACACACTATTTCCTACTCTTGCAGGCCTGCAGTAAATGTTTGTCTTTATTTATTTATGCAGTGCCAACAACTTAAAAAGAGGTTCCAAGCCTGTGTAAGTGTACTGGGTCTGGCTAGGATGGAGTTAACTTTCCCTGCAGCAACTCATACAGTTCTGCACATGTAGCTAGAACAGAATTGGTATCACACCAGTGGTTTTTCTACTGCTGAGTGGTAGTGGACTCTAACTCCCCTAGGGGCCAGCAGGCTGGCACTAGGCAAGAGGTGGGCAGGGGACATCACCAGAGCAGCTGACATAAACCAACTGAAGGGATATTTCATACCATGTGGTGTCACACTCAGCAATAAAAGGTGGGAAAGGTGAAGGAGGCTCTCATTATAAAGACGTCTGTCTTCCCAAACAGCGGCTATACGTACTGAGGCCCTATTTCAAGGACGTGGCAAGGATCGCTCATTGGTTGGAAGTAGAGAGCAATTTCATTTCTCTTTCTCTGTACTTCCATACAGCCTATGTTTTTTTTTTTTTTTTTTTTTTTTTGTTTCCCCCTCTCCCCCCTTTCCCTTTAGTTAAATCATTTAATTAATAACAATTTTTCCTTAATAATTATTTTTCCTTTAATTAAATTATCCTTATCTCTACCCATGAGCTGTTTTTTTTTCCTTTTCCTCTTCCCCTTCTCTTCTGAGGAGAGGAAGTGAGAGCGCAGTTCTGGTGGAGTTCAGCAGCCTAGCAAGGCAAAAGCACCACAGTACTGTAAGAACTCTATTCTGAAGTGCTATTGTAAAACATATCTGCTGTTGTCACATAGAGAATGCTTTCAGTTTTTGACTACTTTCTATAACTTTTGACTGCAGTTTAGGAAAAAGAAATAAAATATGCTGCAATTAATTTCAGTTTTTGTCCATACTGCAATGCGTAGATCATATTGCGGTATAATTTTGTAGTTGTTGTTCTTTAATCAACTTTTGTTTGCAATTTTCTTATTCTTTAATGTAATTTCTTATTCTTTTGTGATCCAGCTATGGTTACCAAGCATGGGCTCTGTACTGTGGAGTGGCATATTAGCCAGTTACAGAGAAATCTTCATCAGAACAGATGACTATTTAGGAACTTCCTTGTCTTCTTTTTAAACTGGAAGTTCATTTTCCTATTTCCCAAATAAGCAAAATAGGATCATTGAAGAAATTCAGAACATCTATTACAGCTGTAGAATCCAAAGCTGGCATAACAGATGGCAAGAGGAAAAAAACAAAAACAACTCACACCCTGTCTTCTTTACATCACTTCAACATGGAAGAGATCAGGAGACTCCCAGACTGAATACTGTTTATGAATAAATTTGAGATATTGTCTCAAAATATAAACCTCAAAAGAGGTTTTAGAACAAAGCAGCACCAGTAGGAGGAAACTGCCAGCCAGCTTGTGATGTAACTCAACCAAGAGATTTAACAGAACTAAACTTGAAGTTGCTGAAAATTTTCTGGATATTTGACTACTTAGATCCTTGGTCTTGACAAGGATGGCTTTTGATGCGTGTATCTATCTATCTATCATCTGTCTAACGAAAAGTCTTGGTTTAATCAAACTGCAAGTAAACTGAGAAGTCTAAGTGTTTCATGATTTCTTTCCCCTTTCTCCCCCGTCCCTTCCACTCCAGGATGTCTTGTCTTCTATCTCCTTTAATTGAATAATTCACAGTTCTGTATTGTGCCCTTTGGGGCGTTAACAATCCAGTTAATCTTGCACTGTTCCACGGTGTCAGTGGAAGGTTGATTATTAGAGTGATTACAACACAGACACAACTGTGTGACTGAAAAAAGCTGTCTGCTGGTGTATGCTTTCATCTCAGCCCATGTAGAAATTGTACAACCATGCAATAACATGCTCTAAAAGATACAGTATAGTCCATTGTGATTCACTGCTTTTATTGTATTAGTTACAGAGTTAACACAATGTTCTCACTGCATAATTACTTTTGAAAGGCAAAGACAAAGAAAAGTCAAATACTTGGGCTGTCTACCATAGTGAGTGTTGCTAACTGGACAGGCATCTCTCAGCAAGGTCTTTAAAAACAAACAATTTTCCTTTTGTGTACAGATTTGTTTTGTCCAAAATAACTGAAGCTAAGAGTACAACTTTTACTCCCCACCCAAGCCCTATTTCCATGGAAAAGAGCTGTTCATGTTTCATGAAAGAAAAATACATTTTGGAGACACTTTTCTGTTCTTGTAGAAATTAATAATTTTAGACAGCAAAAGCTTAGTGAATCCCGTCCACTTACTATTCCTGTTTGTCTCAAATATCTAGACTCCTTTGTTCAGTCCCATACTCTTTGAGGTTATAATACTGCTGTGTTTTTTCTTTTTTCTTTTTTTTTTTTTTTCCCCCAAGATGTCTTTTGAGTATTGCATAAAATGAGTAAAATTTTCAAAACACTTAAACACCCACATACATTTTCTCACAGTGAACCATGGGCTTGTAATTCTTCCAATTCATTTTGCACCCCAGAGGTACCATGGAAAGTGTTTCTGTGCTCCAAGCTTTTTATTCAGTGCTCCTCTTTAAAATGAGAAACTTGTTCTACTCTTTGCATGTCTCTTACTGTTCCTTTGTTTTGTTGGCTACCTAAAAATGTCAATGACAGAATTATTAATTGCCAAAATAAATATTTTACAATATGTGTTCGTTACATACAAAGAAAAATTTTCAGTGCATTAACTTGACATGATAGGCAAGGCAGTGATCTTGGGGCTGCTCACTTTGAGATCCAACAACAGCAATATGATAAGGGCCTTATTGCACTCTGTTTTTTTTGTATCATTAAATCAATTTTGTTGCATCATCTTTGGGTTTCTTTCAGCAGGGAAAACCCAGTTCAAACAATTACTGTCTGTTTTACATTGATATAAATTCTGATAAGACTATTTCATTTGTCACATACCACTAAACAAGAAGTCTGTGCTCCTCCAACTATTAGATGTATGAACATATTAAAGTACCTTTGGTTGTAACTCAGCCATCAAGATATGTAATTTTAGTGTAAATTTACCATTTGCATACAAGCAGTAAAATGGATAGACAGATGTAAAAGTCTAACATGAATCCTTTCATACATAGGAAGGTGCAACTATATAATTGACTAGTTAGCAGAGAATGTTATCATTTAATGTAAATGTGCTTAAGAGTTGATATAATATATAATGCAGATCTCTGTGTATTATTTCTATTGATATTTGCTTTTTGGCAAAAAGTTGCATGTACAGACATCACAGGACATCCTTCAGAGCAAATCTCAATCCCTTAATAGATAGGAAAAAGATATAATTTTTAAATACATTCCAAAAATCTTAAGAACTGGTTTTAAACTGTGTAATATTATATATTGTAGTATATTACCTTGATTTCCATTTCAAACTTCCGCATAAGTTCCTCTGCATGGTGACTTGTCTCCTCAGAACATATATTTTTATGATCTTCTGGGCAGTTCCAGTAGTTATACAGTTATATATAACAAATATAACACAGTAAGTCTCTTAAATTAGAAGTGTTCATTCTCTCAAAGACAGGTTCATAGCCCTTCTTATTTTCCTGCCTTAACCACTAAAAACATGTTGTCTGTTGAAGAATCATAGAAAAACTCAGCCAAATACTGGAAAAATAACTGGCCCTGTACCATCTTTGCAGCCCTCCACTGGACTCTTTCCAGAAGATCCCCATCTTTCATGTGCAGGGAAGCCTAGAACTGGACACAGTACTCCAGGAGAGGCCTGACCAGGGCAGAGAAGAGGGGGAGGATCACCTTCCTTGGCCTCCTGGCCGCACTTCTTATAATGCATGCTGGGATCCCATTGTCTTTCTTTCCAACCAGGGCACACTGCTGGCTTATGGTCAACCTGTCGTCCACCAGGACCCCTAGGTCCTTCTCTGCAGAGCTCCTCTCCAGCAGGTTTGTTTACAAAGCCATGGCCCAGTCTTATAAATGCATACCGCAGTTTATTAAAATGTGCATGTGAATGCACAGGTGTTTCATGGGATTCTTTACAGTATCATTATCTTTATCAGGAAGTGTAATAATAGGACAAGGTGTAATGGTTTTAAACTGTAAGAGGATAAATGCAGATTATACTTTTGGAATAGACTTGTTACTATTTTTTACTATGAGGGTGGTGAGGAACTGGAACAGGCTGTCTAGAGAATGTCCCTGGAAGTGTTCAAGGCCAGGTTGGAAGGGGCTTTGAGCAAGCCAGTCTAGTAGAAGGTGTCCCTGCCCATGGCAGAGCGGTTGGAATTCAATGATCTTTAAGGGACCTTCCAATCCAAACCATTCTATAATTCTGATTGTAGCATGCTCTAGGTGTCTTTAATTGACGTACTCTGCTTTCTTATATTCAAAAGTTAGTTGTCTGAGCAAATTAGCTTTCTTTGAATTGACAGAAGGATTTCTTACCTGCCAAGTCTACATAAAGACAATCCCTTTTAATCCAGTTGGGGATTTTCCCTGTCTGGATACAATCGAAAACAATCTTCTCCGTTTCAATGTATTCAAATTCAGATTTTGCTTTCCCAAGATTTCTGAAAAGCTTCATTGAGAGCTCTGTCCTGTCATTGTTCAAAATAAAATGAAGTTTGTTAAGAACTAGTTACTTAACTACAAGAATAATGCAATTACCCAGAGTATGAGAACCACACTATAAAAATGTAGGGAAAAAACAAGTGTTGATGATGTAGCACAAGCCATCACACATTGGTTAAAACTTGCATATGACAGTTAAGCTGAAATGTTTTCCTGCTTTTTATAACAGATGCTTCTAAGCTTCATTTAATTCTTAATGCAAGTGTAGACTTTTTTTTTTTTTTAATTCAATTTCAAAACTATGCATGAATATTATAATAACATTCTCTAAAATGTATTTTCTTTATGTGGAAACAGCTCATTACTTTTCATTATTATTTCTTTCTCTACTTTATTAACTATCCAATATACCTTTTCTCATCCATGAGTTCATTTCCATAAAATACTTCATAGGACAGAATGTCAGCCTGAGCATTATTAAAGGCTTCTTTCCAGTCAGCCCTTTCATTCTCGTTCTTTCTGATAAGCTGGCTGATATACTGTTGTGCCTCAGGGACATCACAATACATGGTGTGAACCTACCATGGATGAAAAATTAGATTACATTTTCTGCAAAGCATGCATATCTGTTTGCAGTTCATGATATTTAGACAACAAGGACAGAAAACCATGATTTTTTCATGGTGCCATTTTCAAGCTTCACTAATTTATCTTTTAAAATAATGCTCAATAAAAAAAATGCAAGTTGGTCTAATCAGTTTTCCATAGGCTGACTTTCAGTGAGGAGTTAGCTTTCATTATTTCCATGTGTAATTCTGAAAATTTCAACTTAACCTTTGAATAAACGTGTATGTACTGGCTCTGCCAGGGATGGAGTTAAATTTTCCCCACAACAGTCCATATAGAGCTGTGCTCTGTACTTACAGCTAGAACAGCACTGATATCTCACCAATGCCTTGTTGATCAGTGCATCAAGACTCTCTCCAACTTCCCCTCTCCACCCAAAGCCAGGAGACTGGGTGATGGGGCAAGAGATGGGGAGGGGACATTTTCAGGGCTGCTAAATCTACCAAAGAGGTATTCCATATCATAGGATGTTACACTCAGCAATAAAAGCTAGGAAAGGGGAAGGAGAAGGGGAGAGGCTTTCATTATGAAAATGTATGTCCTCCTGAACAACCATGCTGTGTATAGAGGCCCTGTTTCCCAAAACATAGCTGATCTTCACTCATCAACGGGAAATAGAATAATTGTTTTTCCTCTCTTTGCTTCCATACAACCTTTACTTGTATCTTTTCTTATTTTTTCCTTACTTATTCTTTTAATCAACCTGTGAGCCCTTTTTTTTTTTTTTTTTTTTAACCCACATTGTATTTTTTCTTTCCCTCTTCCTTCAAAGAGGATGACTGAGAGATTCATTGTGCTGGAGTTTATCTGTCCATTAGGGTGAAAGCACCACAGTATGTAAGATAATTTTTTCTATGTAAGATAATTTTTTCCAATTTTAGAAAACTCAGCAAATCATTTTTCATTTTTGTTATCACTGAGTTCTTACCTTCTTGGCAAGATCTTTCAAGAATATTAGCATCTTGATTTGAGGTTTCATTGCTTTGTAGTATCTTCTTTCACTTTCTAGGGTCTCACTGACTTCTCTCCCTTGTTTCTGTAGAGATTCCTGTATCTTTTGCAACATGATGTGTGCTTGCCAAAGAGGTTCTGTTTCCATTAAACATTCAGGCTTCTCTTCATCAGCTGCCTGGGAAGCAAAAAAGATATTTCTTAAACACTAAGCCAGGATCTAGATATTTTCTCCTTTCAATGAAATTTCCAAGATTTTAATAAGCAAGTGAGAGAAAAAATGGAGAAATGCTAAAAAAGGAAAAGTTACTTAGTTCCAATGCTTAGCATATTGATTTTGTAATTCAAAGTAGTAGGTCTTTAAAAGATTTTGTAGCAAAATTTACATGATTATAAAGACAACAGAACACTATCTTGTTCCAGAAGAATCAGACTTCATTACTGTGCTATTTTAATCATTAATCACCAATGTATCATTCTCAAGGAACATATATTTTACAAGGCCCATGTGTTTTACTATCAGTTAGACCCTTGGTTTCCTTCAGCCTTTGCTAGGGAGAGTCAACCTGATTGCCTTTGAAACAATTGGAACAATGTTAAACCAAACCAGTTTAATTTCCATTTTTGTTCTCACTTGTTCTGCCTTTAATTTTAAAATCACTGGCACATCGGCTTTTTCTCCTTCTGTCTTTTCAGACTTTTGTTGAAGAATTTTTATCTGGAAATTCATGAGGTCACGCACTCTCTCCACATATAGACTGATGGTGTGAAGTCCCCGCAAAGCTGTATTGAAAATAATAGAGAAAACAGGTAAGAAAAACTTGAGCATTTCTACAACTACACATTTGCTAGAATATTGTTTCACTGGGGTAAATTAATTCCTAGCATAAATTAAGAATTTACAATGCACAAATAAATTATAATAATCAAGAATTATATTACAGAATTCTACTCAAATGTTGAAATAAGCCTACTCAAAACTGCTGCTGACTGAAATAAGTGCTGCTGACTTATGCTAAGGAGTTTGGAGTCATTACAGACATCAATTCTAGCTCCAACGTTCTTCCATAATTTGATCTGAAACACATTATTGCAATGAAATGCTTATATTAACTTCAGATAGCATACACTACAAAGTAAGAAAAACAGGAAAGAAATAAGGCATATAAAGAAATTTTGTGTCCAAAATATGAAACTCACTCAATGTGTGCTGGGTATAAAGATGGTTTATTTTTTTTGACAGATTTTCTAGAATGGAGACCTGCAAGACAAGAAAGGATGAGAGAAGAAAAGCAGTGTTACCAAATTTTGTTGTGTTTCCTTGATGACAATATGTTAAACATGGTGAATTAATGTTGCCACTGATAATCACAACCTAACTAAATTAGTTGTTGTGTACATGTATTTATTGCTAGGAAAAACAAAAACAAAACATATAACAAAACAAACAAAAATGAACAAAAGAACACAGAAGTAAAACAGATACTTCTCAAGCACTGACATTTTTGCAACAGCCCGTATCAAAATGTTTTATGTTTATAATAGCACCTTCCCACATTACCAGAATGAAAAATGTGATAAAATTTACATTGAAAGACTCTTGAACCTATAGAAAAGAAAAAGCCTCTGGCCACACAGTGTTTGTTTGTTTGTTTATTTCACTGTTAGTCAATTGGAAATAAGGCAATATTGTGGTAGATATTGTTAGAAATGTATGAAAAACAAGCAAACAAACAACTTTAAATACTGGTGCTATGCAGAATGTAATCAGAAGATGGTGCTGCATTACTAAACAAACACTCCTGTTTGAGACCTTCACTCTGAAATGCTACAGAAACCTGCATTCAATTTCATAAATGAGAGACAATCTGACTTCGAGACTCTTTTTTTTTTTTTTTTTTTCCCTTCAGTGGTTTGTTAAGATGATCCTGAATATATGATACCAGTAAAATGAAAATTGGCTGGTTACAGAAAGACTTGTACATATTATATGTAAAACAGAACTCTATTCAGAAAATAACAGACAATATCTAAACCATGTTCACAGACTATCTGTAATAAAAATAAAATAAAATATATAATAAAATTAAATCTTTATTTTTTTTTTTTCAGTCATAAGAATTTCAGAATTTATGGTGAACCTGAAATAACTTTAACATCAGAAGGGGGATTCTATAGGTAAATCTGAGGAGAGCAATTCTGACAAGCCATCACTAAAAAACTAGCAGGTCAAACTGGACAAAACTTTTTCAATACAACTACTAAAAGGAAAACCAGTAGAGATTATTTCCACAGACAAACATCTGCAAGTAGATTTAGGGAAGGACTACACACTGGAATATTCAGAAGGCTGTGCTTTTTCACTGTGCGTGCTGCCAAACTGGAACTGCTAGTATTTTGTAGCCCATGCTGAAAATTTCATGTTAGAGGAAAAACAACTGGAATAAAGTACATAATTTGAACATGCATTTGGGCTTCAGTCCTGAGAGCAGACTGGAATAGAATTTCTGATATTAGCCGTAGCAATCTATTTTATTCTTTAAACATATAGCCTTTTATTGAACAGTACATAACAGTGAGCACTCCATGACTGTTAAATAAAACATAACTTTGTTTGCCTTTCAGAACTAAAAACAAAGGCATTCTCTGTTGAACTCTACGATTCATGGCAGTGTGTGGTGTTACAGCCTTAAGATATTCCCTAATTAAATAGGTCTTTCAGTCCTCCTCCTCTTCCTTTTCCTTCTCCTCCTTCTCCTTCTCTGTAAGGCCAGGGGAGTTTTAGGCTAGATGTTAGGAAGAACTTCTTCACTGAAAGGGTTGTGAGGCATTGGAACAGGCTGCCCAGGGAAGTGGTGGAGTCACCATCCTTGGAAGTCTTCAAAAGACGTTTAGATGTAGAGCTTAGGGATATGGTTTAGTGGAGGGCTGTTAGCGTTAGGTTGGAGGTTGGACTCGATGACCTTGAGGTCTCTTCCAACCTAGAAAATTCTGTGATTCTGTGATTCTGTAAGAAGAAACTTCCCTTTTATTCTTCCCCTCTCTGTCTCTGCCTTCTTCCCTCCCTCTCTCCAGTAAAAGAATCATTACAATGAAAAAATGAGTGTAACAGAATTGTTATGATCTTGCAGTATATATATATATATTAAAGTATTTCTGTCATGAACACCCGATAATGATTCTATACAGAAATACAGAACAAAGTTTAAGCGTTACAAAACTGTCTGCCAACGTGGCTGCAAAACAGTTTGGCCAAGATGAAAAGGATGGAAACACTCATTTTAACCCAGTACAATGCCTACTCTCTCAACATTTGCTTCTATCTATACACTTTTTCTGTGCCTGCAGCCATCTCAGATATTTAGCAAACAGAATTTGCATTATCAGAAAGAAATATTGCAAAACTTGAGGAACTTTAATGATGTCTATTTTTCCTTGGTAATACCACTCAAGTTATTTTTGGAGCACAGGTCAACCAGCTGCATTGGAATATTGTAATATTGTTCATTCACTAAATTAAAATTAAAAAAAAAAAAAAAAGCTTTACTGTGGTTTTACAATTTTTCAAAAGACATGAAGTGAAAAAAGACAGAGAAATGACAATCACAATTTTTAGTGGAAAAATAACATAGTATGCCAAAAAAAAAAGAAAAGTCTTCTTCACTGGTGTCTAATGTCCCCAAAATCACTTGGATTCTCTAAAACAAGACAGGTGTCTAGCAGTTTAATCTTAGCTGACTTAGATGTACGTATCTAAAGGCAGACAATGTGGTTTTCAGGGTCACTTAGGTTCTTGGGAACAGCACTAACTGTGAAATGGAATAAGAACAAATTGAAATAGAACCAAAAAAAATTTTATTTATTTATTTATTTTTTTACCTGTTGTTCTTCCCATTTTTCTGTTTGTTGCTTCATTTGGTGAATAAGATCTTCTTTGTCTTGGCTCAGTTGTCTGTTTCTTTCCCTCAGGCTCTGAAGGTAGTAGAAAAAGAGATCACAATTATAAGTTTCATTATTCAAAAAGACCTTTAGTTTTGTTGCTGTTGTTTTTGATTTATTTTTTAGTTTGGTTGCTTTTATTTTTCTATATATGTTGAAACATTATTTGGACTATCCTGTTAAGTCCTGGGGATTTTGCAAAATAAAAAATAAATAAATAAAAATTGACCAATTTACAAAACAAATGCAAGCAGGGGTAGTTTGATTCTACAGACACTTCTTAAAGGCTGGGACAGGCAGAAATTTTTCATTGGTAGCAGAATACAAGGAGGAAAATAAATATTTAGGAAAATAAACCTTAGTGTGTGTTTATCAAGAGAAAAGCATTAGATATCGTAAATATTCAGTGAATATCTTTACCCTTCTGTTTCATAAAAACATAGCTATTTAAAAGTGTCTAAGCACAGACAATATGAGAGAACCTCACACTGAATTTTAATCAGGAAAGTCAAGATATGAAAACTGTTCTGAAAACACTGTGTAAAGCTTAACTGCCCTCTAGAAGGAGACAGTAATGGTTTTGCAGTAATTTCACAAAATGTGTGTCTTCAGTTGACTGTCCCTAAGAAGAAACCATGACTTATATAACCCCTTTCTGCAATACCTGGAACTTCGTGTTGCTTTTATCCCCATGTCAAAACTGTACTTCTTATTTACCTTAACAGTATTTTGCCAATGTGTACTGTTCTTGTTCATCAGTTCATGGTAAGCTTCCAGCTGGGATTTCAAACTCCTTATTTTGTCACCATAAAGTTTCTTTATAGTAGTTATAGACTGCTCCTATGTTACAAAATATAATTGAAAAAATTAGTTTAAACATAAAAGCTAGGCATGATAAAGTAACATTTTCCATAACAGCTAAATATTAGTTCTCTTTCTCAAATGTGTTTTGTTGCCTGCAATATTTCTTGTTGGTCACAGGAATTTCTTGTTGATGACATTCTCTCCAGCTCTCTCCCCGCCCTGGTACCTCCCTCCTCCCTCGCCCCCACCCGCTTCCCTCCTCCCTCCTCTGTCCCCCCCTCTTCCTCACTCCCTTCCCCCCTCACTCCCTTCCCCCCTCTTTTCCTTCTCCCTCTCCCCCCTCCTTCTTTCCTCCCCCCTCCTCCCTCCCTTCCTCCCTCTCTTTCTCCCTCCCTTTCTCCCTCACTCCTTGTTAACGCCCCTGCCCGCCCCTTTCTTCCAGAAGAAATCAGCCTTTCTCAGAGCAGGCCACAATCAATTCATTTTAGGGTTGGCTAAGCAATTTTAAACAAATTTAGCTTTTATCAGAAAATAAAAACTGTGAAGTATGTTAATACAAGCAGTACAGAAAATAACTCTTAACAAAAGAACCCATCTAATTAAGGCAATAAAATTGTATGAGAAATACAAGCAAATCAGAAATATTAAAAAGCATGGATATTTCCAGTGCTCCTAGGAATGACTTCACTTTCAAAGATTTAATTTATAGCACATTACAGAAGCCATAAAAAAGAGGTTCTGTGAATAAAAAAAAAAGAAAAAAAAGAAAAAGAAAAAAAAAAAAAAGTTCATTACGGTTCCTGTGTTTGCATCTGTGCCCAAGAGGCAATTTTTGCACACTGTTTGTCTATGTTCTTCCTGTTTTCTAACTGTTTCTGTCCTTCTCTGCCCCTAGTAACCTACAAAATCAATTGAATGTATATGATGTGACTGCATGAAGGTGATATTCCTAGTGAAGCATGGTGTTGGATTTTCATGTATTGCAGTTTGTGCATATGTGATAACTTGAGAAAGCAATGAAGATTTATTACTCATCAAAAGAATACTAAGCAATTGTACACTGCATCCAGGGAACACTCAAATTTGCTTTACAGTCCAAAGATTTTACTCATTTTCCCTTGGAGGTTCCACAAATAAATAAATAAATAAGATAAGTAAAAAATAAAATAAAATCTCTTCCCTTTGTGTTCTGCCTAGGTAGAAAAAAATTTATTTGTATGAAAAACATGCATCTAACTAGGAACTAAGTGGCTGATTTGCGCTGGGTTGGAGAAGAATGATGGGATGAATCAAAGATGAGGCAATGGATGAAGAAAAAGGTTTCAGCACAATGTACACAAAGATGCGTGTAATTTTGACTTGGGGGAGAGTTACTGACTAATGGAATGTAAAAATGCTTCCTCTAGGAAAAGCCTATCACTGTGGGGCTGTGGTCATAGGCCTGGAATCTATGGATCCTCACTGTAATGTTGAGGGGGATTACAGGTGAAGGGACTCTGCTATTTTCTGAGCTATACTGACAAAATACAGAAAAAAAAAAAAAAAAAAAAGAAAAACACTGAAAGATCTGTGCAGATCTGTGTAGATGTGCTGACAGAAGCAATCATTTGAGCATTGTTTTATGCATCAGCCAGGATGAAGATTCAAAGAGAAGGCAACAATCCTATCCATATTTTGGAAATGACTGTGTTCTATTTGTATAATGCTATGCCGTATATTGTTTTGTTTGTGGATTGTTTCTTTCCTTTTTTAATGTTTTATTTATTTATTTATTTTGCCATTCGATTTATCTTTACTGGGCTCATTAGCTTAATTAACTTCAGGAAAATTGTCATACACCAAGCTAACCAAAGAGTGGGCCTATTCATTCTAAATGGAAAAAGAAAGGAAGAAAAGTGCAAAATAAAAGACAATATATCCACAGAGAAGAAGAATGAAAAACTTTTCACTTTAGCAATGAAGACAGGCATTACAGGTTGATGGTACAGATGAAGGTGACATTTAACTGGAAACTTCAGTAACAATAAAGTTTGGAAAATCTCTGCAAATGTGCCAGTCTAAATATTAAGAATGGGAAAGGGTACAATAAATACATAAATCGAATGAAGTAGACATAGGTGAAAATAAGACCATATTTCACAAAGCTGTAAAATAAAATACATTGACAGATTGATATTATTTCTGGAGAAATGATGCAATGGGTTGCTGAATGAAGATTCAAATGTGAATGAAGTAGATTTAATCCTCCTGTGTCACTTTGACTAATGATATGACACAACAATGGAAATGCTCCAGAATAATTACCTTGCTTTGGTTTTCCTTCTTTGTATTTTCCAGTTGTCTGATTATCTTCAGGTGTTTGCTTTTCATTTCCTGCATGTCTTTTACAATCTGCAGAGGATGAAAGAAATAATCAATGCATAGCACTAGAGATGAACTCCAATCATCAAAGAATTATGATGTACATTTCTCAAAGTGACAGATACTGTACAAGCCTGATTTCAAAACAGATAAATAGTTTGGACTGCAGATCAAAATTTTGAGGTTTCAAAAATTAGAAATTATGTTACGTTACTGAATAAATATTTGTACATTTATTCACTTAATATGGATTTTCTGGTTCTAGTACTACAACTTCACCTCTTTGTGTCTATTGTAGTGATCTGAACTGAGTACAGAAGACAGTCATTACAATTATTCTAAAGTTCTTGAAAAGGAAAAACTGCATTGTGAAGCTTACTACTAGAAATAATAATAATAATAATAATAATAATAATAATAATAATAATAATAATAATAATAATAATAATAATAAAAGAGATTACATTTTTACATTTATGAGTTAGATAACACATTGCACACATACTTGATTGCATATTGCAGGTGGCTGTTTTTGTTTGTTTATTTTTTTCTTTTTTGTTTGTTTGGTTTTTTATCTGAAAAACTGCAAAATCGATATAATTTCAGGATTCACTACAGGCATTTCTCAATACCAAAAACTGATACATACACCAAAGACTGACAAAGTGACCTTTCTCTTTGTTTGAAAATGAGTCACTTAAGCTTAACATTGCATCAAGACTCTTAGTGACTCAGTTTTATTCATTCTGTTTCTAATCCAACTCATAATAGTCACAAAAGGAAAATTCCACTATTTCCCACATCAGTGCAGACACTCTGGCTGTCTACTTTTCTTTTTGCATCCTTGTCTTGTAGGTGCAATGTCAAATTACACAACACTGATACTAGTTGCATTTTAAATGAGTCTTGACAGATACTACAGGATGAATCACAGCAATAATGAGCATTAATTTGTGTAAATTATAAAAAATTGAGAGCTTTTCCAGAGATATTCTTGTTTTAAGTTTAATATGATCCAGCTTCTTCTGACAGCAGCTCAGACCAAACGAAACTGAACAGAAAAATCTCTAAAAATAAAGATTTTTAGAGGAGGCTGATGCGTGATTTTAAATGGTTGAGTTGGGTAACATCATTCCACAATGACAGATCAAATCTTTATGAGGATTTACAAGCAATTAGTTTTGGAGTGAAAAATCTCTACAGTATGACACTGTCACAACTCAAACAATATAAAGAAGCAGAAGAAACGTAGTATTACAAAATACTGTCTTACTCCTCACCAAAATGAGTATTGCAGAAGTAGAAGAATTTTAAAAAGACACAATTAAAATATTCAGAGACAAGAAAAACCTATTCTAGAAAAGATTCAGACAACTTTATTGCTCTTATCACACAAAGAGTTCTGAGTCATGTTGACTACATTGCTCCAGGTATTTTAACTCATTTGTAATAGCTAGCTCCAAAGGTCTGTAGCCTGTACCACAGAAATCACCACAGATATTTTTTGATACAAAACAAAAGAATAAAAATAGAAGAAAGTCTAGTAGAAAAACTAATGAAACAGGAATGTATATATACATACAAGCATACGTATACATACACATATTGTATATTATAAAATAAACTGTCTAAGGAGAAAATGTAAAGTAATACTAGCTATTAGAAACAGAATCATTGAATATCCCAAGTTGGTCAAGGACTCACAAAGATCACAGAATCACAGAATTTTAGGGGTTGGAAGGGACCTCAAGAGATCATTGGGTCCAAACCCCCTGCCAAAGCAGGTTCCCTAGAGCAGGCTGCCCAGGTAGGTGTCTAAATGGGCCTTGAATATCTCCAGACAAGGAGACTCAACAACCTCCCTGGGCAGCCTGTTCGAGTGCTCCATCAACCTCACTGTGAAGAAGTTCTTTCACATGTTGGTGCAGAACTTTCTGTGCTCCATTTTGTGGCCATTGTCCCTTGCCCTGTCCCCACAAATCACTGAAAAGAGGTTGGCCAAATCCCTGTCTCCCACACTTAAGATACTTGTAAACATTGATGAGATCCCCTCTCAGTATTCTCTTCTCAAGGCTGAACAGACCCAGGTCTCTCAGGCTTTCCTCACAGCGGAGATGCTCCAGGCCCTGTATCATCTTTGCGGCCCTCTGCTGCACTCTTTGCAGAAGATCCCTGTCTTCTTTGTACCGGGGAGTCCAGAGCTGGATACAGTACTCCAGGTGAGGCCTGACCAGGGCAGAGAAGAGGGGGAGGATCATCTTCCTTGGCCTCCTGGCTGCACTTCTTTTAATTCATGTCAGGATCCCATTGGCCAGCCATGGCACAATCCTCATGTTCGACCTGTCGTCCACCTGGACCCCCAGGTCCTTCTCTACAGAGCTCCTCTCCAGCAGGTCATACCCCAGCCTGTACTGATACGTGCAATTGTTCCTTCCCACATGCAGGACTCTACACTTGCTCTTGTTAAACTTTGGTTTCTTCCTGTGCAGCTCTCCAGCTTGTCCAGGTCTTGCTAAATGGCAGCACAGCCTTCTGGTCTGTCAGCTGCGCTTCCCAGCTTTGTATCATTGGCATACTTGCTGAAGATGGACACTATTCCCTCATCAAGGTCGTCGATGAAGATGTTGAGCAAGACCAGCACCAAACCCTGGGGAACACTGCCTGTACAGGTCTCCAGCTGGACTCTGTGCGCCGATCATCACTGTCTGAGCTCAGCCAGTCAGCCAGTTCTCAACCCACCTTACTGTCCACTCACTTATCCCACGCTTTCGCAGCTTTGCTAGCAGGATGTCATGAAAGACAGTAACAAAAGCCTTGCTAATGTCAAGGTAGATGACATCCACTGATCTCCCCCCATCTACCCATCTGATGATGTCATCATAGAAGGCAACGAGGTTGGTTGAGCACAAGTTCCCTTGGTGATTTGTGCATTGGTATACAGGCACTTTAGGGAAGCAGCAAGCACAGGTTGAGTACAACTCCAGATCATTGAGTACAACTCCTGGCTCCACACAGGGCCACCAAAAAATCAAACCATATGTCTAAAGTGTTGTCCAGATGCTTCTTAACTCCAGTTTTCTCAGTCCCATAACCACTTACCCAAGGAGCCTGTTCCAGTGCCTGACCTTATCAGAGAAGAACCATTTCCTAACATCCAACCTTAACCTCCCCCATCATAGCTCCATGCTGTTCCCATGGGTCCTGTTGCTATCCCCAGAGAGCAGAGCTGAGTGCCTGCCCCTCTACTCCCCTTGTGAGGAAGCTGAAGGCCTCCGTGAGGCCTCTCCTCAGTCTCACAGAATCACAGAATATCCTGAGCAAGAAGGGGACTCACAAGGATCATTGAGTCCAACTCCTGACTCCACACAGGTCTACCCAAAAATTCAGACCATATGACTGAGAGCATAGTCCGAATGCTTCATAAACTCTGACAGGCTTGGTGCCTTGACTATGACCCTGGGAAGCCTGTTCCAGTGAGCCTGTCTCCTATGGGCTGAACAAACCAAGTGTGACCTCAGCTGCTCTTCATACATCTTCCCCTCTAAACTCTTCACTATCTTCATAGCCTTCCCTTGGACACTCTGATAGTTTTATGTCTTACATTGTGGCACCCAAAACTGTACACTGTACTTAAGATGAGGCTGCACTAGTGCAGAGTAGACAATCCCTTCACTTGACTAGCTAGCAGTGCTGTGTCTGATGCACTGTAGGGTATGGTTGACCATTTTGGCTGCCAGGGCACACTAATGGCTGATGTTCAACTTGCTGCCAACCATAACCCCCAGATCCCTTTTTGTGTGTCTGCTCTCCAGCCTCTCATACCCCAGTGTATACAGGGGTTGCCCCTTCCAAGGTGCAGAATCTAGCACTTGCTCTTGTTAAATTTCATGCAGTTGGTGACTGTCCATCCCTCTAATTTGCTAAGATCGCTCTGCAAGGACTCTGTTGATCTCTGAAGGAGTCAACAGCTCTTCCCATTTTAGTATAGAGTACAAACTTAGTATACATTTGAGTCCTGCAGACTAGAAGTAGTTCTTCCTACAGAAGTCATTTATGAAAACACAGAAGAGAACTGACTCCAAAATGGAATCCTGCAAAACCCTACTACTCACTGGCTGCCAGCCTGATGTAACCCCATTTACTATAATTCTTCTATTTATAACTAAGCCTTACCCATCAGCCAATTTTTCACCCACCAT
Organism: Aythya marila; assembly: GCF_965140915.1. Taxonomy (NCBI): domain Eukaryota; kingdom Metazoa; phylum Chordata; class Aves; order Anseriformes; family Anatidae; genus Aythya; species Aythya marila. Next base: position 39,068,474 of record NC_139080.1, on the reverse strand, counting down.
ATTATGTATTTGCCTTGCTGTATGCTAGATGTTTCATCTAGAAGGATACCGTGATAAACAGTATAAAAAGCTTTGCTGAAAGTCAAAACAATTAGATCAACTGGTTTTCCTTGATCAGTTAGGTGGGTAACCTTGTCATAAAGGGAAATGAAGTTCATTAAACAGGGCTTTTCCCTTTTGAACATGTACTGGCTGAGACGAATGGTTCCATTGTCTTTTGGGTGTTTTGCAGTAACTCCCAGAATAATCTTCTCAACAATTTTTCCAGGCACTGAAGTAGACTGACAGGCCTGTAGTTACCACGGTCTTCTTTCTCACCTGTCTTGAAAGCTTAGACAACATTTGCCAGCTTCTAGTGGACTGGGACCTCTCTGGATTCCCAAGACCATTGAAAAATAATTGAGAGAGCTCTCAAAATGACATCAGTCAGCCCTCAGAGTAACTTGGGGTGAATCCCATTGGTCTCCATAGATTTATGCATCCAGCTGGAGCAGCAAATCCCACGTTTGGAGTTGTCTGAGAGTTTATCATTACTGCAGTCACAGTTCTCTAAGTCAGGGCTCTGGGGCTCCCAGGGACCATCTTCAGTGTTGAAAACAAAGGAAGTGAAGTCATTAAACATCTCTGCTTTGTGTATATCTCCATTTGTGAGGTGACCATCCTCATCAAGTATTGGACCAACAGTGGTCCAATATGGACCAAAGGGGATGCATCTCCTTTTGATGTTAACATCCTTTAAAAGGTCCTTTTTATTTTCCCCCACAGTACTGGTCATCTTCAACTCTAATTGAGTTTTGGCCACATGGATTTTCTCCCTACAATGTGAATAGTCAACAGCATTTCACAAGTCCTTACATCTTGCCCAACCTCACTTCCAGTGGCCATACACTTTCTTTTTCTGACTAAGCTCTAGAAGATCCCTGCTAAACAAAGCCAATCTTCAGCCCCACCTGCTTGATTTCCAACATTTTGGAATTGCCTGTTCCTGTACTCTTACAAGGTGGTTCTTAAAGAGGCATCAGCACTAACAACTTCAAAAAGAGTTTCACAGGAGACTTTACTAGCTAGTTCATTGAGCAACATGAATTCTGCTCTCCTCATGCCAAGTACTGACATTTTGGTGGCATTGGTGGTACTGACATTTTCCTCCTGTCACCAAAGATTTTAAATTCAACTACTTCACGGTCACTATTGCCAAAACAGCCACCAGTCACCATTTCATCCACAAGATCTGCTCTGTTTACAAGAAACTTACCTAGGAGAACACCCTTCCTAATTGGCTCCCTTAGTACCTGTACCAAGAAGTTATCATCAAGGTGCTTTAGGAATCTCATGGACCCATTTGTATTAGCTGTGTGGTATTCCCAGTTAACATATAGCAAGCTGAATTAATCCAAAAGGACAAGAGTGGCTGATCTAGAGTTCTTTAATTCCTTGGTGTTGTCATCCTCATTGAGTGCCTTATAGTAGGAACCCACAACAACATCTGCATTATTTGCTTGTCTCAATTATTACTCAAAAGTTCTCAATTGTGTCATCATCAACTGCAAGCTCTGTGCAGATACAGACCCTCCATTACATGCAGTGACACCTTCTTCTCCACCTTGCCTACCTTGCCTATGCCTTCTGAAGAGCCTATAACCACTCATTGTAACATGCCAGTCACAGGACTGTTCCCATCACATTTTTCTCATGCCAATGATGTTGTATATCTGGTACTGAGCTAAGACTTCTAGATCCTCTTGCTTGTTCCTCATGCTGTGTGCCTTGGTGTAGAAACATTAAAGTGTTCTTCATTGTACCTAACACCTAGTGGAGCAGACTGCAGGATCTTACTACTATGGAGTCCATCAAATTTTGCCATGCCTTCCATAGCTTATCACTTGCAAGCCCAAGTTTTTACCTCTTTCTCTCTTCAAATCTAGTTTAAAGCTCTATCTATCAGCCCTGTTAACTTCTTCACGAATACCCTTTTTCCGTTCTGAGAAAGATGCTCCCCAGCAGGCATCAGTAGGCCTGGCATTGTGTAGACCATCCCATGATTGAGAAACCTAAAATTCTGCCACTGGCATCCACCTTAGAGACATGTATTCATCAGGCTGGGTCTACGTGTTCGATATTTTTCAGTTACTGGAAGAAAAGAAGAAAACACAACCTTTGCCTCTGATCCTTTAACCACTCACCCCAAGGCCCTGAAGTCCTCTTTGATTGCCCTTGGAATTCTCTGCTACTTTATTGTTGCCAACATGAAAAGTCAATAATGGATAACAATCAGCAGGCCTTATCAGGCAAGTGAGCTTTTTACTAATGGTACCAGAAATGCTGAAATTGCAACAAAACTTCACACAGCAAGTCAAAAGTTACTTTTAGCAATCCAGGATCAATGAGAAACATACAGGAAGACATGGGTTTTCTCAATCCTCCAGTTACAAGTGTGTTGTTTTGTTTTGTACCCTCAAACACCTACCAGAAACACTCAAATTTAAGCAACTCAGTATCTGATTATATAAGTCCTGGTTTCAGCTAGAATAATTTTCCTCCTAATAGCTGGTAGAGTGCTATGTTTTGAATTAGGATGAGAAGAGTGTTGATAACACACTGATGTTTTAATTGTTGCAGAGCAGTGCTTACACCAAGCCAAGGACTTTTCAGCCTCTCACTCTGTCCTGCCAGCAGTCAGGCTGGGGGTGCAGCAGGAGCTGGGAGGGGACAGACCCAGGACAGTGGACCCAAACTGGCCAAAGGGGTATTCCGTATTATCTGACATCATGCTAAACAATATATAGGGTGGCTGGCCAGGATGGGGGGGCCAGCTGCTCAGGGATAGGCTGGTCATTGGTCAGCGGGTGGTGAGCAATTATATTGTGCATCACTTGTTTCGTACACATTATTAGTAGTAGTAGTTCCCAGTCAGGGGCAGTTTTACCAGGTAAAGTGAGTATTGCTCTGCAACAACACACATCAGTGTGTTATCAACACTCTTCTAATCCTAATCCAAATAATAGCACCCTGCCAGCTACTAGGAGGAAAATTAACTCTATTCTAGCTGAAACCAGGACATTGCCTAAGATGGCAAATTATTCATTCACACTGTTTTATATATATATAAATATATATATATCTTATATATATATATCTTATATATATATATATATATATGCTTTGTTTTGCTTTTTACCTTGATGATATAACATGTAGCTAATTTGTATGGAATATATGGCACTTCTTCGGTTTTGCATTCTTCAAGCTCTGTCAGTTTGTGGTCAGCATCAGAACAAATTTCAGATGTATTTCGATGATCTGTTTTATAACAAAAATGACTTCATTGACTGGAAGTAAGGAACTGGATGTTATATCTAGCAGCTAGAATTAAAATGCACAGCAAATAAAGATCTACATATTATATTCTAAAATTTTTGCATAGAACAGATCCTTGGGAAAGGAGTTTTAGAAACTCTGACTTGTTAGCTTTGACTTGTGGACAGCATTATACATAGTTATATTGTCTGACAATTACTACTGTCTGATGCTAAATACTTATACCAAAGCTACAAATGAAAACTTAAATAAAAAATTATGCAGAAAAGTGCTACCTCTTAATAAAACTAATTTTTATCACAGCTAAGAATAGGACACTTTAAAGCCTCATTCACAACTACCTTTAAAAGTTATTTTGAAAGACTCATTTTAGATCACAGTAAGATAAAAAATAAAAAAAAATTAAAAAAAATAAAAAAAAATAAAATAAAATAAAATAAAATAAAATAAAATAAAATAAAATAAAATAAAATAAAATAAAATAAATAAAAAATCAGATCAGACATCTCTGACTGGCTTAACACAATAATTAACTTCTTATTAGGAAATTATTGAGTACCATAATCCTTGTCTAAATATAATAATTAACTGAAAGATGTGTAAGGTCAAAAGAGATTGGGTTCTGATTACTTAAAATGGTAACTTGTATAAATCCAAGCTATTTGGTTGGATTCAGAATTCTAAGCTCACATAAAGGAAACAGGAAAAAAAAAATCTCCCGAAAAAAGCACACACACACACACACACACACAAAAAAAAAAAAACAACTCTACACTTATGTAACATAGTATGTGATCAAGAAAATAAGAATAATATTTACTATACAAATATACCTTTTTCTAGAGGTCTGTTTTCACTCCATCCAATCAGGGAATTCAGTAGTGACCACTTGTTTATACTCATTCCGACTTTGTGCAGCCAAAATTTTCCCTCCTCATCTGTAAAAAAATAAATTTTAAATCAAATAAAAATCATCTAATCATTGCAATCATCTAATCATTCTCTTGATTAAATAATTGGATTCAAATATGGTATATGCTTATTCTGTTGGGACCAATAGAATTTTGAATGAGTAAAATTGATAGCAAAGATTTGGAGATCAGGGAATCATTAAGACAACTACAAAAAGAACAAGGATGCAATATATGTTTGAGATTTGAATATTTGTATCTGATCCAGAAAATAGAGATAGACTGAAATTAAGTGTGCCCTCCAGACTTGGCTCTCAGCTTCTGTCAAAAAAACAAAATATTGGATTTTTCCCAATATCTTTGAAATTAAGTATTAATGTGTATATATATATGAGATATATATGAAGGGAGGATGCCGAGAGGATGATGGTGGTCTTTTCAGTTGTGCCCAGAAGCAGGACAAGAGGCAACGGACACAAATTGAAGCACAGGAAATTCCAGCTGAATATGAGGGAGCACTGTTAGGGTTACAGAGCACTGGAACAGGTTGCCCAGAGAGGCTGTGGTGTTTCCTTTTCTGGAGATATTCAAAACCTGCCTGGATGCCATCCTGCACAATGTGCTCTGTGTGATCCCGCTTGGTGGAGGGGTGGGGGCAGATTAGATGATCTTCAGAGATGTCTTCCAACCTCGACCATTCTGTGATTCTACGTGTGTGTGTGTGTGTGTGTGTGTGTGTTTATACACATTATTGGAGGAGTTATACATAACCCAGACTTGTTAGTAAGTACTATAGTGATTACATGCATGCAAAGCTCCTTCTGAGAGAAAAGCAACCAAGCAACCAAGCAACCAAAACAAAACAAAATAAAACAAACAAACAAACAAACAAAAAACCCACAACATGAGCATCATCTCCAAGTGTTCTGGTGTAAAAATGAGAATAGCATCTTAAAGGAGTCTTCTGACTATTTAAATAGGGTGAAAGAATTATCAGAAAATAAGGATTTTTGGCCAATGGTGAAGTTTAGATGTAGAGCTACATTTTCTGAGTTTCTAAAGCAAAATTCATTCACCTCTAGTACAGCGATTTTTTATTTTTAAGTTTTACAATCTTTTTTTTTTTTTTTTTTTTTTTTTACAGTCTATTCACTTTATTTTTATTAGGCACATTGTTACAGAATGTACTGTTTTAAAACTGTTTTTTTTTTTTTTTTTTTTTTTTTTTTTACTGTTTATTCAGCTTCTAGGTAGAATCACCAGATTCTATTCCCATACAAGCATTAAAGTCTTGTTTTCCAAAGCCTGGTTTTGATGATTTTAAAATATGTAACTGTATAAATGTGTGGAGAAGAAGAGTACCATTAGCTCAAGTTATTCTTAAACTCATTAATCACATCATTATATTTTATGTACATTATTTTATATATATATATGTATAAGGTTCTATTCTGTGAATTATGTCAGTATAGAATGTGCATGTCAAATTATATAGAGAATAATTATTTCTGAAAGGGCTTTGAGATATCAGATCTATATTTTGATTCATATTTGGCTTTCTTTGAACCACAGTGAAACCACAGTTATTTTTGAAAAAAACGTCCACTTTGCATAATCCCACTTTTGGCAAAATCAGCCACTAGAACATCAATGGTTGCAGGCCAAGATTATAGGTTCTATTTTACTGCCTAGCATAAAGGTTAATCTTGAAACCCTTAATGGAAATCAGATATATTGGGTTGTTTCCTAATGGGAAAAAAAAAATAAAAAATAGGAGTTTGCTATAGCATTTGATGAAATGACTAGAAAGTTCCCCTTCAGCCTACAGTAGTCCACAGGAAATATCCACAAGTTAACTCATGAATGCTAAAAATCATGGCTTTTGTCTTTGTCTTGGCGAAAGACTCCCAGTCCTGCTGAATTTTCACATTTTTGTGCTTCAAATGACACAGTACTCTATGAGATCTCTATCCCTAGGTATAATATTTACCTTCCTCAAAGGAAAATCCCAGTTTTTTCTTCTTGTTGTTTATTCTTTGGCAAAAACACCTTATTTTTACACATTACCTAGGTAATTTTATAAGTGTAATTCCCAAACATTTAACCATAGCTGTCATAGTCTACATGGCACAGACTAGGCAGACGTTATTTCTGAATAACTGCAACTGTATTTTTTGATAGTTTTTAGAGAGTCTGATAAGTTACACACCTTGTTGTAGAAGTTACAGATACAGAACACATAATACATTTAGTTCTGTTCTCCTGCTAACTTTGGTTTTAATGGGCCAATAGGCATCTACAGTATATGAGGCCCTGAAGAACAAGTTCCATGACCTATATGATGTATCATGAGAGAAACTCTCACATCTAGACCATACTCACAGTCACCTGCGTTCATCCTGTGCTGGCACTGATGATGCAAGATGAGCTATAACATTTATTCAGTTCTGCTGTTAAGAGACTACAGTATAATAATGGAGTACCAGGCTGCCCTTTTGTGGAAAACAGTACGCTTTCAATCTGAAAGTCAAAAAGCACTGCTCACCCTGCTCAGGTGTCTCTTCAAGCATTACACTTTTAATCACACATGAAGGATGTTCTTGTATCTCCCCTGAAAAATCCATAACAATGCCCGGGAGAGGAACAGATGAGTGAATGGTGCTCTGTGGTTTAGGGTGAGGTTCACTTCTTACTTGATCTTCAGGAACACAAGAGCACGAAGGGGTAACTGTTCGTAGCCATGCATCTGGAAAAACAGTTGAAGTGATGGTTGGCAGTAAAACACTAGGAGGAGGTATTCAGCTAAGAGGTTGAAGAGCTGATGTCACGAAACAATAACAGTTTTGTAAGATCACAATCCAAACTGAGTTTAGGATAAAAATACTATAAAGTGTCAGTCAGTTTAGCAGTGAACCTAGGTGATTTTTTTGAAAGTGGATCAGAGCAAACATATAGGTTTTGCCCTTCTGTCTGATTTGAGGATTATATTTTGAATTGATTACATCTGTTCACTGCAGTGTCAGACCTAAAAAAGCCCTCAGTGTTCCTGAATTTCATCTTTGAGAAAGGAAAGAAATGAAAAGTGAAGCAAGTATTGTTTCTTTACTAGTACATATTCAGATTTGGTTTCACAGATTTGCAAAATGGCAAACCCATTTGTTTACCCAAATTGTTAGTTCTCAAACCAACCGCAGGGAAAGGTGGAGCTATGTGTTTAACAAGTGTGTTATTTACAGTTGTCAAGCTATTGCAATGTTATTACTAATGTTCATATAGGTGGCAGGTATGTTCTTGTTCTGTCCCAAAACTCCCTAGGGACGCACCTAGGCTGACTAGTTGCTGCAAGTTGAGCTTTTAAGAACACAGACTTAGTCACCAAAACACATACTACTTCATCCAGTGTTAGAATTTTCCAAGCAAGCTGCACAGTGCTTGGAAACTAACACTATTTTCTGGCCATAACACACGAAGGTTGGGCTGGCACACAAAACCAACTGGACAAAGGACTGTTGTAGTATGTAGTAAAACATTAGAAAGAAAAACAGTAGTGAGTTACACTGTTAGTCTTCTAGTCTCAAAGACGGTCTATTGCAATGGCAATATGCCAGCTAGTGTCAGTATAAGGTCATGTCTGAAAATAACAATTAATATGTCACAGTTATAGTAATGCTCTTTTATTATTGTTATTATTATTATTATTTTCTTTTCCTGTCACTCACATGTTGAAATATATATATAAAACAAAGAATTTTGATTGAAAATTTGCCTGAATCCTTGGAGCTCAGTTCAGTTAGGACAGAACAGATTTCTTTTTTCTTTTTTCTTTTTTTTTAAGACTGTGTCAATAATGTTTCAAATATCAGATACATACTGTTTGCTCAGTCACACTGCCTCCACTCTAAGAGGCAAGAGATCCCAACCTTCTATCCAATTTTTGTGGCTTATTAAAGATTTCCAGTCTGGTCTAACATGGTGTTTTCAGTTGCATGTGTACTGGTCTCCACAATATAAATAAGGGGTTAGGGTACTTGAAAGAAACTGGGGGGATGTGTGTGTGGGGGGGGGGGTGGAGGGCAACAAAGATGGTAAAAGGGCTGGGGTACATGTCTTGTGAGGAGAAGCTGAGGACATTTGGCTTGTCCAGTCTCAAGAAGAGAAAGCTGAGAGGTGACACCATGGGTCTCTGCTCTCTGTAACTTCCTAAGGAGGGAAAGTGGAGATGGGGGTGCTGTTCTCTGCTCCCAAGTAACTAATGACAGGGCTTGCAGAAATAGCAGAAAGCTGTGCCAGGGAGGTTCAGACTAGATACTAGGAAACATTTGTTTACTGTGTGGGTGGTCAAACACTGGAACAGACTTTCTAACAAGCTGGTTGATGACCCATGCATACCAGTGTTCAAGAAGCATTTGTGTAATGCCCTCATTAACAAGGTTTAACTTTTGATTATTTTTTGATATTTATTTTGATTATTTTGATAATTGAACAATCAGGCAATTGGACTTGATCTTTGACGGTCCCTTCCAACCAAACTATTCTATTCTGTTCTGTTCTGTCTTGCCATGCCATGCCATGCCATGCCATGCCATGCCATGCCATCCTATCCTATCCTATCCTATCCTATCCTATCCTATCCTATCCTATCCTATCCTATCCTATCCTATCCTATCCTATCCTATCCTATCCTATCCTATCCTATCCTATCCTATCCAGTCCTGCTCACTATCTGCAATTAGAGCAAATGGGCTTTAAACTGGATCTGCTGAAAGGAGCTTTTCAGAACATCAACCAAATAGGACAGGCTAAACAAGGCTGAGTGCCAGGTGCTGCACTTTGGATGCAACAACTCCAGGCAATGCTACAGGCTGGGGGAAGAGTGGCTGGAGACCTGCCAGTCAGAAAGGGATCTGGGGATATTGGTGGATAGCCGTCTGAATATGAGCCAGCAGTGTGCTCATATGGATGAGAAGGCCAGCGTCACCCTGGCTTGTGTCAGAAATACCGTGTGGCTTTCCAATACCTAAAGGGGGCCTACAGGAAAGCTGGGGAGGGACTCTTCATCGAAGTGTGTAGTGCTAGGACTAGAGGTTATGATTTTAAAATGAAAGAGGGTAGATTTAGAGTAGAGGTTAGAAGGAAATTCTTCACTCAGAGGGTGGTGAGGTACTACTGAAACAGGTTGTCCAGAGAAGCTGTGGATGCCCCATCCCTGGAGGTGTTTAAGGCCAGGTTGCATGGGGTTTTGGGCAATCCAGTCTAGTGGTAAGTGTCCCTGCCCATTGCAGGGTGATTGAAAATCTTTAATGTCCAACCCAAAATTCCATGGTTCTGTAATTCTGTGACAATTTGTCATCTTTTTCTCAGGCTATGCTTCTAATTACGTAAAACAGTTGGCAGATAATTAATATAACCCAACACCTTCATTATAATGATGGCACATTCCTTTTAGTAATTTTCTAACCATTTGGTGTGTGTGTGAATATATGTAGATTAAAGATGATAAAATTACCTGTTCTGCTTTGACTTTTAGCAGCAGGAGATGCAAAATTTCTCTTCTTCTTCCAGAACCAGGATAGTAATGAAAGTGGGATACTTTCTTCAGAATATGAGTGCTGATCTAAACAAAAGTATATATATTAAAAAAAAAAAAAAAAAAGTCCAAGCAACAAACACAAATGCAAAACAGGAAAAGAAACAAACAAACAAAAAGATCACATATTCTGAAACAGTCTTTTTATTTATTTATTTATTTATTTATTTATTTATTTATTTATTTATTTATTCCAGAGGTTAGTTATGCTTTTCTTTTACATCTTGAACTAGTTTTAATATAATGTCTCAGTATTCAGTCTGCAGCTTGGGATGTGTTACGCAGACTAACTACATCAACAGTATTAACTAATTCAACTCCTTTTAAATTAAAATAACTATAAATAAAATACAATAGAAATTCTTGGGACATTAAAAAGTAAAAGCTGTCTTGTAGATGTATAGGCTTGCTTCTCCAGAGGTTCCCTGCAGAGCAATTTCTAATGAATCTTTTTATTATAATGCTAATTGTGCTATCAATGTTGTATGCTGTATCAAATGAGATACAGAGAAACAGGTAAGGTGACCCTGTACTTTCAAAATCAGAGTTCTCCTTTGCTTCAGGTGACATTCAGAGTCAATCCAGACCAGGGCTCTGAATCCTTGTAAATCATCAAATATGCCATTCATTTAAATTGCAAGTTATGAAAGTGTGTTACGTATCTTAGAACTGCTGGAGCACAAGACACAGCTTATCCTACTGAGAGATGATCCTGACAACAGAGAAAGGATGATGCAAAGGGGTGGAAAGGTCAACCAGGAACATATGATATCTGTCCTTCCCTCTGAAAATGCAATATTTAAATCAATAATGTACAGAGTGAAATAGTTTGGTATCTTACTATTTGATCATAATAAACCTCGCCCAGATTAATTTCTCTGTGCAATAAATGCAGTAGGATATGGCAGAAAAAGAAGACAGAAAATAAATATTTGTTGTATTTCTCATGTGTTTCATTGCATGACACTTCGTATATGTCAAAATATAGAATGTTTTGATTTTCATCAAGTGAATTTGTGAAGTGATTTTTAACATTCACAGTAATTTCTGAAATCTGTGATTTCCAAGGAGCAGAAATCTGATGAACAGCCCCACCCCTGTGTTGTCTGTAATACCTCTAATTTTACCCTTTTATTTTAAAGAAAGTAGCAGTACATATCTAATAAAATAAAGAAAAACATACAAACAAACAAAAAAGTTGGTTGCGCTGTCAGAAGAGTATATAAATTATATAAAGCAAATATTGTTTTAATAACTTAGTGTAGAAGGCCTGTTAGAGTAATATTCTTGAATGTTTCTTGCTACAGGACTGTTTCACAGATGCTGAGGCTCTCTGCTGTTCAATGTAATCTATAAAGCAGGCACATATGTTAGGCTTTCTTATAAGGACATCAAAAAGTTGAACATAACCTGTCTCACCCTCTGTGCTCTGGTGCAAGACGAGGAAGGGCAGGGAGAGAATTTTAAGCACTGATGGCAATATCTTTTAAATGAGGCTTAATAGAAGAACTATAGCCAAAGAAAAAGACAACTCCTTTGACTTGGGCAGAAATACATTTTCCACCTATAATAACTGGAAAATAAGTTATGAAACTTGATGTGGGTACAGAATAACAGGTCTCACTATGTCCAGAACAAATGGGCACAGATAATCAAGACAATAATTGTTCCTCTTTGTTGCTTACAATGAAGCAGAAATTGTCATTTTTATTGCAGCTGCTGATCACTCCTACAAGCAGTCAAGCACCAGAATGTAGTTGCAACAGTCAGCATAGTGGGGTGGTTGGAAAAGGGCCATTTAGGGACTCTCCTCTTGATTATGGATGGAATAGTGTCTGCTTCTCATATGCTTCTCATACTATGGAGTGGGTGGTTTTACAAACTAGTATGGTCCTTCTTTCTCACTGAGCACTGCAACAGATGGATATCAGCCTGTTCTACAGAATTAAAACCTGAAGTTATAACAATGACTCCAGTTACTTTGTAATTATATAAATTCATATTTGGTATAGCTAAACTGAAGATTCATGTATCAATAGGTTTTCATTCCATGGGAACAATCTTTCTTATAATCCCATCTCATCCGCTGAAAGTAAATTGAAAAGGAGCTTCTGATAGTATTTTACAGGTTTGTGTACATTGTTATAAGCTACTACCCAGACAAAAATACATTATGCAAATTTCTGCTTATCCATTCTGGTCAAACCACATATTTTTCTCTATCATTCTCAGGTTACTCTGCCTTAAGCAACAGCCTTGCCCAATGGTATTGCCTAACAGAGTTGACAATCAGTGGTGTTTAACATGTTATTCTCAGAGTTTATGGTATGAGAGAAGGGTACAGATAAATTAATAACAAAATTATTGAATTACACTATAAAAGTAAATTGGCGTAAAGAAGAGTTACTGGAGTAAAGCTAAGAATCTACATATCCTAACAAATAACATATATTTTTATGTTTATTTATAGACATTCATATTTATCCCATTCATATTGGTTAGATGTGATATTTCCATGTATTTCTAGTTTTTGCTCACTTATTAGTCATCTTCCTGAGAATACAAGCAAATCTCAATGCCTGACTAATGAATGGAGTGTTCTTCGTCTTTAAATCATGGCAATATGCCTTTAATTTTAATTTTATTAACGCATTTGAATTGTCTTATGCTTGAGAAGTGTATTTTATATCTGAGAACAAAATATTTTTGCTAATATAGGTGGGAAAGGTTCAACTATGTTCTTTAATATTACATAAGAACAGACTGTTCCATCATGACTGATGGACAAGATCTTCAAGTTACAGAGAAAAAGCCACAAATCTTCCTCCTCTTTCCCTCACCCAGTTTTTCATCAGCCTGCTCCCTAAGGTGGGGCAAGGCAAACAGTCCTGCTTTCTTTATAGGCATAGATGTTCACATATTCTTTAATTACACACCCTTGAAAAGAACTCATATAATCTTGCCTTCTGTTTTCACTTTTTTATACTCATAAACAAATTTGCAATAAAAGTTCCAAATTAAAAATGACAGTTGTTACTGGACATTTTAATTTTTGAGGCTCAACCTTAGTTACCTGGTAACACCAGAATATGGTTGCTTCAGAGTATGTATCAAAAAAACTGAATGCCCAAAGTCAACTAATGTTTGAACACTCACAATAGTATTTTCTATGAGATATTTCATAAAAAAAAAAAAAGTAAAAAGAAAAAAAAGGTTGCGATTTAATGCCAATGGTGCTATTTAATGACAATTTTAATGTCATGACTAGGATACATATAGTCTCCCAAAAATCTAGTAGAAACAACACAAGAATTGAAAAAGTGTATATTGACTATTTTGTTCTTTTGTTGTCATGTTCTTCTTTGAGACAAAATCCTCTGGTAAAATTATTTTCTTTGTAAATTTTTGTTTGTTTGTTTGTTTCTTTTCCAGCAAACATGGAATTGCTATTTCAGGGGAGAAATAAACAGCTGAAAGTGGAGAAGCTGAGCAAATGTAAAAAGAAAATACTCTTAAATAAGATGCATTTTAGAAAATAAAGTAGGACTAGCTATACTTAAACCACTTTTCTAATCTTGTATTAAATCTCCTTTTAGTTAGTATGTTTTTCGCTCACTGTCCAACTGAAAGTATTTTCACGTAGAATTAAGTTCATTACTTGTTCTACAAACCAACTGAAGAATTTTGATTTCTTAACAAACTTTTCCGAGCAAGAACTTAATGGCTTTTTTTATTGTTAGGACTACCAAACCCATTTTTCAGTCTTCATAAGAAGCCACTGCTGTTAGTCCTGCCCTTTGATCAGTCTCTTCTCCAGTAGTTTCTGTTCATTTTCTAGGTTTGTTTTTCTTAAAACAACATGCCTAAATAGAGACACAGTACATACCCATGAGGACACGTAGTCACTTGTAGTGGCTGAAATAATACTCAGTGACTTCTTGAGATGTGAAAATTAAATCCTTTTTTTTTTTTTTTTTTAACTAAAAATTCACAAAATATTTGTAGATTCCAGAGCAGCTTTACATAGGAGACTGTCAATTTTTTTACTTCATTAAGCTTTATGAAGACAAGTATACAACATTCCAACTAGTCACTAGCATTAGAACATATGCATTCCTAGTTTAGAAAGACAGATTTTTAAAAAATATCAGGTTTATTCAAAACTATACTCATCCACATATGGATATATAACCACAAGAACAGTAGATGATACTTGTGGCTATCTACATAACAATGGGTTCTTTACTTCCTTCTATTTACTGCTAAGAAGGTTAGCCTGTTTATACTCTGTTTTGTAAAAAAAAAGGATGCCTGGCTCCCCCCTTCAATTTTCATGAGTTGTATGCCAAATATATATATATATAAAAATATATACATAAGTATATATTTATATATGTATATATTTTAAACTAAATAAGCATTATTTCCAAAAAACAAAATTACCTTCATCCATTGTAATTAGTCTGTTTCTCAGGGCCAATGTTTCCACAGAGGAGAGAGTTAACATCTGGTATTTTCTGTCAGCCTCCCACACCATGTGCATAAATATTTAATCTATAAAAATGTAAGAGCTTCACTAGGAAACAAGATACCTGAAGAAAGCAAAATGTGAAATATGGATCAGGTTTCTTCTCACTGTTTCCTGTGGCTAATGTCTGCATTAATAGGAGACCAAAACTAGACGAAACTCAATGTTGTATAAGACTTAACTATCACTGAAAAAATATAAAGATGCATATACATGAAAGCAGAAATAATCATAAGATTAGAAGTGTTTTGTTACTTTACAAATGCCACATTTCCTTGTTTCAGTAGGGAAAAAAAAAAAAAAAAAGTGAAATATGATACTCTTGCTACATTTCCAGTAGTGATGAAACATGTAAAGGTACAAGGGTTGTTTCATGCAATTTCAGCCCTGATTTCACATAAACAGAGTTATTAAATGCTTACAAATGCAACAGTTATTACATCAGAACAAATTTTTCCCCGATCTGGAGAATTGCTTCATAGAAGCGTATTGCCCTCTCCCCTCTCTTCTAATTAAAGGTAAAACACATTTATCGTTGTTAATACTATTATGCTGAGAAGTGCCTCAGCTAATGAAGCTGGCAGGTTCTTTTGACCAATAGGTCAAATGTGCTGTTCTCTTGGAATAACCCAGGCCCACAATTTATGATATGTTCTTATATCAATTTTTGTATTGTACTAATAAAAACAGCTGCGGGAACTGGTAGAAGAAAATACTACTCAGCAGTTGCAAAAGCAAATACACAATAAACTGTTTGCAGATTGCTCTGATCCATCTTAGTCAGGTGAGACTAAGGATTTTTACTTTGCTGCTATTGTTCTGTACCCCACCCTTATGTCAAAAAGGATTATAAATGGGAGCTTGCCTTTAGACTTGCTTTTAGACTTTGCCTTTAGTTTAAAAGGGGTGTGTGGAGAGTGTTTAATGTCATACACTCAACAAGCAGTTTCACTGTTTTTTGTTTTGTTTTGTTTTTGAGGCAGTTTTGTTAGGAATCTTCTTCCAAATAATCAAAAGTGAATTAATTGACTATAATTTACTAGTTACCCTGAAGTGCTATTTTGAATATATTGCTGGCATGTGAGGAATAAAACACTATATGGGACCTACATGTAGGTAACAAGCTTATTTGGGAAAGTCCTTTCTTTATATGAAATTAACTTTTTTTTTTTTTTTTTTTTTTTATGAAAACAAAAAGAGAATGGTGTCTTTTCTAATGGTGCCTTTTCTAATCCCCTCTTTGGTCTCTTGGAGGTAGGGGGGAGGAAAGAGGGGAGGGAAAGAGGGAAAGGAGAAAGGACACAAGGAAAGTAACCTTCTGAACAATTGAAACTCTCTGACTTTCCAAAATTGTAACCTCATAAAAAATATGAACTTGTTTTTGCCTTATCATATTTTTAGAAACTACTGAATAGAAAAAGATTTAACTCTAGAATATTTTTAATCATGTTATGTTAGTCTTCAACTTAAATTTTTCAATACTCATTATAATCTCTTTTTTTTTTTTTTTTCAGGGACTATGATAGCGTTAGTCCTGAACTAGGCCTTGACTCTCCTAGCTATTAAACAAACACAATAAAACAGGTCAGTTGGGCCATAGATAACTTAACACTTTTCATGCCTTTCAATACTTTTTTCTTACCTGTGTTCTTCCTAATTCTATTTTAGGATAGGATCACTAAACTTTACCTCAGAGGACCAAACCTTCTCTGTGTGTTTTAAATTTAAGTTGCTTGTCATAAAATCTCTTCAGTGATCAATTCCACCATGTTTTCCCTAATTCACTGTCTTCTTGAGACTCAATATTTAATTCTTGCCACTGGTATTTTGTTGTCAATAATATTTTGTGCTAAATTATGAGAAAAAAAAAAATCTAAGGCTAAGAAACTCACATGCCACTTTGTATATTTCCAATCATTTTCATTCTTTAGACTTATAGCAGCTAAAGAGATAAATCTACTTCATAGTACAACTGAGCCACATCTGAAATGTCACATATGCAACTTTCCATTTTGAGGGAATTCAGGTGCAAATCAAACTCTGAATTATGTACCTTTAGGCAGTTCTATAATGAAACAAAGTACAGCAAATACAAACATGCCTTGAAGTTTCTTCTATTCCAAATAGCAACAAGCCTAACCCCTTTAATATTTTTCATGAATAATTATGACTTACACTGTGTCATCCATTGTGTTCTATGTGGTATTTCTTCCCAAGCAACCCCATCTAGAGTAAAACTGAAACATGAAAACAGATGATTTGTTTGTTTGTTTGTTTGGTTCTTTGTTTATTCTGAAAACTCAGTGAGCAATTGCTGTTCAATCTCCAAGTACAGAGATATGGAACAATATCCCTACTTCCCTACTGCATATATATACATATACATGTATATATGCATATGTACGCATATATGTGTGTATATACATATATATATATATATATATTTTTTTTTTTTTTCTTCTGAAAATCAACATGGATCATCCTTAAATTTATGTGAAAAAATGTAAAATGGAGGTGACCAGAAAAGCACATCTTCACATGGAATACTGTGGTTTAGACTATTCTTTATCTGTACCTTTGCTTATCTGTACCTTTGTTTCTGAGATGAAACTATTCTAACATTTTGTTGAAGCAAATCAGTTTTAAAGTCAGTGACTAATTGTGAAATGAGTTCTGTTTGTTCTGCAGAGACATTTCACATTTTTGGCATGTAAGCTATTCTGTGAAACAATAATACTCAAGCTGTCTTGGATAAATTTTTCCTACAAACAACAATCTTCCATTAATAATGGGAATAGTTAGGCTCAGGTATTTCAAAATAAAATGGAATATCTAGTGTCCTCAACATTTTTTCTGACTGTTCTTATCACACCCTGAACGTAGACAATGAACAAAACATAATTTACTATTATTCATTGATCATGTCATTCCTGTTCCTGTGTGGTAGTAAGAGCCAAGCCAGGGCTGTGCCACTCCAAACAGGTCTCAGCCTGACTCAGATGATACTGAAGTTTCAGAATATGATTTTCACTTCTCACAGTAGTTAGGGAGTAAGATAAGTGTATTTTTTGTTCGTTTTTGTTTTGTTTTGTTTTATTTGATTTAACTTGTATGGTGGTTTTTGTCAATAGATCTACTAACTAGAATTCATTTTGACATACAGAAACGACCAAAAGTGGAATGGCTTGTGTTTGCTTATTGGATCTTTGGAAATGTCTCATGCATTAATTTTCTTTAAAGGAAAATGTGAACCTAAAAATGGTAGATGTGAAGCTACTTTGGATGACCAAATCGATATTAGAATTACAAATAAGCTTTAAAACACTAGACAGATAAATCTAACTTACATGAGGAAATACCACAGGCAGTTCACCTATTCATTAACGTTTTGCTAGTGTTGTCTCTTATTTTTTTGAAATGTTAAAATAACACAATTTCGTACTAGGGTTGAAACTCTCTTGAGATACAGAGCACTGCTCACCCTGCTTCTTGGTCTCGTTAGAAGACATTGTTCAATTACCCTCTTGTAGGATCACCAGGTCTTTTTAATAAAACTTTCTTTTTTTCCATTAAGACCATTGAGCTTTCTACAGTAGTCATATATTGCTCAGTTGCTTAAAGCTCTGTCATTTGTGCTTCCTTTTCTTCAATGTCATGTCTGTTATTATGACAGACCTACCCCCATGATAGGCATTATAGACTGCATAAGACAGTAAAAAGCTCGTGTTTCAACTTTTTTGCCTAGTCTACTTGGTACTTCCCACTGCATTTGTGCCAAGTTATATTCTCCTCAGTGAATTCCTATATTTGTCAAAACTTCATTATCATACAGGTCTGTTTTGCTGTACTGTGATTTGGAGAAGGATTTGTGTAACCAAGATTTCCAAAGCTTTTTTTCCTAGAGCCTTCCTAGAAAGTCCGGATTTTTCTCATGTAAGTTACTCTGGCACACAACCACAGTGGAGTCAGGGCTTATGACTGGAAGGCAATCTGACAAGTCCAAAAAGCTTCTGGAAGTGTTTCTCAATCTGCATCCCTAAAATAATTCCTGTGTCCATTAAAATGAGTGACAACCCTCTAGCTCATTTAATTTGAGTGGGACTTTTAATTCCTAAAATGATGGTATCACTTCACATGTAGCTACTCTGGGGGTTTCTAGTAAAGCATGAAGTATTGTTTTGTCTTTAGGTAGGGGACAACTCAAATTTTGTGTCTTCTGGATCTGTGGTCTACCATAAGAAAATGGTTTTCCACTTTAAGGTATTAAATCCTTCAACAGATAAGTCATAAGAAATACTCTGATTCATGTCTTATACATTTTTTTTCTTTAATTATGAAACTATTGTGTCTAGATTTGAAACTCTGTACTGCCCAGACTATTACATATCCCCTTTTACATGGGGATACCCATGATCACAGCCCAGCTTCAAACGGATTTGTCAAAAAGTATTTAATAAATAATAATAATGGTAATAAAATAAAATAAAATAAAATAAAATAAAATAAAATAAAATAAAATAAAATAAAATAAAATAAAATAAAATAAAATAAAATAAAATAAAATAAAAATCTAGCAGCTTTCTCTAAAACTGAAATCTAATCTGTTACAATATCAAAATAATAGATGAAGATAGAAGAAGACACTACTTCAGAATGCATGTTTTTTGAAAAATGTAATTGAGATTTGCTTCAAAAAACAGGAATTTGTACAGGAATTTGTAAATATGTATTAATTAAAGAAGCACTGAGTTTGCACTATAATGTCATGTTGGAAGTATTACTGCCTTCAGTAGGACTGCTGTAACTCATACAGCAGTGACTTACACATTCTTGGATTTATATAATCTATATCACTGTACCAACTACTTGAAATGTGGGTGCAGCTGGTTGCCCTGTAGGCCCTTGATGTCTAAGGAAGTGGAGCATTATGTATCTCCTCAGCTCTTTAGGATATGGATAAAAGTTACTGTGGACAAATGAAATCACAAGGTGTAAAACATGAGGGAAGCAGATTCCAGTTGGCCTTGACTTATTACCAATTTGCTCAAAATGGATGACTGATCTTGTGGGTAATAGGCAGAGCTCTATTTTATGACTTTATGTCTGACTCAGTACACTGAGGAGGTCCTGGAAGATAATACTACTTCAGTACAATGCATTTTGTTAGCATCAATTTTCACTTTCTAAACAGATAGATAAACATCTCAGGGGTAATTAGATAGATATCAAGATTATCAAGATAGATAAACAGATGAGATAAGTATCTCATGGTTAATTTGTAGGTCACTAGTTATAATGGCTTCAGCTAGGACAGTTAACTTTCACATAGTAGCTGGTATGGTTCTGTGTTTTGTGTTTAGGATGAGAATAATGTTGATAACACACCGATGTTTTAATTGCTGCAGAGCAGTGCTTTTTCTAAATCAAAGACTTTTGAGTTTTGTGTGCTGCAAGGGGAAAAAGGGGAGGACAAGGAGGAAGGGAGCTGCTGCTCAGGGATGGGCTGGACGTCTGTCAGCAGTTGGCTTTGTACATGTTAACATTATTACTATTATTATTGTTCTTGTTGTTATTATTGTTCATTTTCTGTCCTATTAAACTGTCTTTGTCTCAACCTAGAAGCTTTTATTTTTTATTGTTTTAATAATAATAATAATAATTTATTAATAATCATTAATTACTAATAATATTATATTTATTATTATTTTCTTATTTTGTCTCCCTTCCCACTAGGGGGAGGGGTAAGCAAACAGCTGTGTGGTGCTTAGCTGTCTAAACCACAACACTAGAAAAAATGGGATCATTTAGCAGAGTGCTGGTAGAATAACTCAAACTTAAGTTCTTTAAGTTAAGGCATTCCAGACAGAACAGGCACTAGAGCAGGGGAGGTATTTGCCACTGAAATAGATGGTCTGTTGCTCCTTCTCCCAACCTCCAACAATTCTTGAGTGATTGTGCTATCATCTTGTGGAGGATGAATAACTTGAAGAAAGTCCATCTGCTGTTATTGTCAGCCTCAAGAAATATTTCAAAATGCCAAATTTGGCAGTGACCAAAAGTGAATATATTTCTGCTTTATTTTTACTACATACATTTCCATTTCTCTGAACAGCAATAGTCAATAGCAGGTTGACTATAACATCAAATTAGTGATACTAGAAGAATCAGAGATGTGTCATACTAAGTGCAAAAGTAAGGAAAATTTGTGTCTTATTTATACCATGCCAGTAGTTGCATGTTTTTCTACTTCTGAATAAACAATACAAGGTCCCGAAGATCTGCATAAACAGTTACAGCTTTGTGAAACAAATGATGGACTTACTGTAAAAATATTAACAATAAATGGTAAAGCTCCCTCCAATTAAATTGCATTTTTGAAGTGTAAGCGTTTTGTACAATAAAAGTCCCTAGCTCTCAGATGGTGACTCACTGAAACTTCAGGAAGCAATGAGTCAACATCTCCACCCACTAAAAAGTCAAAAAAGCTCATGCAAACAGCTCCAGAAAGAATAGGAGCAAAATGCCTTCACGTCAGATCACTCTCAAAGTAGAAACATATGCCTGATAGACTATACAGAAAAGCGTGAAAAACTACCGTAATGAAAGTAGGACAATAGTCTGATTATTCAGAAAAAAATATTACAAAAGAGTTGACCTGGAAGGTGTGTCTTACTATGTACTTGTGACATACTACTTCCTACTCTTGCAGGCCTGAAGTAAATGTTTGTTTTAATTTGTTTACTTATAGAATGCCAACAGCTTATAAAGAGGCTGCAAGCCTATGTAAGTGTACTGGGTCTGACTGGGATGGAGTTAACTTTCCCTGCAGCAACTCATACAGTGCTGTGCTCTTGCTCTGTACTTGTAGCTAGAACAGTGCTGGTATCACATCAGTGTTGTGTCTGCTGCTGAGCAATACTGGCACAGCACCACGACTGCCCCACCCTCACCCCCTCAAAGAAACAGCAGGCTGGTGATGGGCAAGAGGTGGGGAGGAGACATCATCAGGGCAGCTGAAATAAACCAACCAAAGGGATAGTCCATACCATGTGGTGTCACACTCAGCAATAAAAGGGTGAGGTGGGGAAGCTCTCCTTATGGAGACAGCTGTCATTCCAAACAATTACTACACAGGGGATGTGTCCGAACATCACTCTTTG
The DNA here is from genome assembly GCF_965140915.1 of Aythya marila. Classification (NCBI taxonomy): domain Eukaryota; kingdom Metazoa; phylum Chordata; class Aves; order Anseriformes; family Anatidae; genus Aythya; species Aythya marila. The sequence continues at coordinate 39,046,970 of NC_139080.1, read as the reverse complement.
ATGGCATCTCTCTCTGTGCTTCTGCATGGACTTTTTTTTTTTTTCCTCCTCCTTTTCCCTTTAATGAAATTATTGTTATCTCAACCTGTAAGGGTTTTTTTTTGTTTGTTTGTTTTTCCTTTCCAGCATAATTTCTTCTCAAGCTCTTTGTCTGAAGGAGGGGGGTTAAAGAGCATTTCTGGTGTAGTTCAGCTGCCCAGCAAGGTAAAACCACCATAGTAAAACAGCTTTCTAGATTATTTCAGTACTTCAAAATACTCGGTTAAGAACACTCAGGATGCACACAAATTTACAGTTTTTCAGTGTATACATATTGCAGTTGTCTATGCTCATTAATAGACAAAGCAAATGTTCCCAGAAAAAAAAAAAAAAAAAAAAAAGAGTTTAAATAGAAGTTTTGGCTAACATCTGAAACCGGTGAAGTAAGACTGTCAGCCTCGTACTGACATGCAGAATGTCAGGAGGGTAGGAGTAATTTGACCCTCACAGTTCATAATTAAATAAACAAAGTGAAAAGCAACTTGACAGTTTGCTCACAGGATCACTGTCAGCTCACTGTCAGCTTCTGGACCCCTTCAATTACTCACGATACTGAAAATATCTGAAATAACCTTGTCAAGTAACATGTGAATTGTGGAGGGAAAAAAAAAAAAAAAAAAAAAAAAAAGAAATGTGCACAGGACAAATATTGTCAGAGAGATGGGGGACTGGGGACTTCGTGTGGGCTGTGATGCTGGCGGATCCCCATGGGGGTGGCAGAACAAGGCCCTGGAGCTTGTCCTGTCTACCACCCCAGGAGGCACCAGGGCAGCCCCAGTCCTAAGCACTTCCCTGGAGTTGGAGGGAGTTGGAGGTATTCGTCCGCAGAAGGGAGAAGGCCCAGGCCCAGTCCCAGCCTGGCTGTGAAGCACTGGGTATGTGGCTCAGGCAGGGCTGCAAGCTGGACCACTTTCCCAGTGGCTGTGGAAAACGGCTCCCAGGGCTGTGCTGGGCCTGGCCACTGCCTCCCAGAGCATTGCAGGGGGCTCTGCCATGGCCCGCAGTGGATAGGGGGCCCCAGCCACACTGATCCTGAGCTGGCCTTGAGACCCTGCAATGAAACCCCTCAGGGAGAACAAGCTCAGGGCCCTGACGGTTTCTACAGATCTAGAATGAGCTATTTTTTAACAAGTGTGCAATATGTGTGATTTATGAAAATGTTGCAATGAAGTGATCTATTTAAGGAATTTGCTGGTGTCCTCTCTCATGCTATCTAGCAGCCTGTTCCCCTTCCTCCTTCATGATCATGCATGTTTATCAGTGGCAGATCAGCTATGCTTCTACATTCTGAAGGTATCTGTGTGTTGCAGCAGATCCAGATCAGCAGAAAGTAAAGCGACAGGCAGCTGGGAGGTCAAGCTGCTAGCTGCAAATATTTCTGTTTCAGGAACTGGTATTTCTTCACTGACATGTTCTGGGCTAATCTGAGATGTTAGTGACATGCTGCATGGTGCTGTGCTCTGGAAATGTGTCGGGCCAACATGGTGAGGAAGTGCTTGCAGAAAACCGCTTCTGGCAGGCTGGCAAACTCCCTCATCTTGTGCAAACTACTTCCACTTTGAACTTCAGGGTGTAATCTGAATGTTTCAACCTCTTTTAAATTATATGTGTAAATTTTTGCCCTTCTGTTAATCCTGCCTGCTTCCAGGTGCTTTGTTTCCATAAATAGAAAACAACACACAAACCAACAAACAAAACCCCATTTTGATAGACTGTATACATATTCAGTTTCAGAGGTGTCTTATTCCTGGACCACTTCTGTCCTGAATTCACGGGCATAAGAAACAGAGCTCATAGCCATCAAGGTCAGTGAAGAGTCAGACTTACATCAACTCTTCTCCACTTTTTTTCTTTCAAAGTTTCACTGAGGAATGAGGTATCTTAGTATGTTCACTTCAGAGTTGTATCAGACATGTCAAAATGTGAAGGGAGTAACTCAAATTTGATTTTTCTATTTAACATGTTAATCTTATGATCCTGAAAGATTTAAATTAATTTACTACAGTGAGGGATGTAGTAGGCTAGGGGAGAACAGCTACCAAAGACTGACCATTAGTCATCTTTTTCCTTCTGAAATGTGCTCCTTCTGTCTCCAGTACATAGTTTCACAATGACTTTTTTTTTTCTTTCTTTTTTTTTTTTTTTTCTTTTTTTCTGTGGTTCCGTGTTTTGGAGAGCACCCAAATTTAGCTGCTAGCAAAGAGCAGCCAGTTGTTGTGGCTGTGGAAACACTTGGGTTGCTAGGTGGGGCCTCCTGCACAACACTATAAAAGCATTGCCAGCTCTCTGCTTTCTTATCCTGACTGTGCCATCCTGAGGACTAGTATTTGTGAAAAGGAAGGTAGGTTTTTGTAGTTCTTAATTGCTCTCCCTAGACCTGACAAACTTTAAGAATTGCACAGTATGTTTTTCATGTGATCTGTTGTAATTTTCTGTGGGTTGGATTTGCTGGCACAGAGAAAGATGGGTGTGGGCAGAAGAAATTCTTTTCATTTTAACGTGGATAATGTACACAGAAGGTCCTGGACAATCACTTCATTTTTATTTTTACTTTTTTTTTTTTTTTTTTTTCCTCATTCTTTTCCTCTTTACACAATAGGTTGCAGAAAAGTAGCTTAAATAAAGTAGACTTATTTAGATTTGGCTGTTCCAATGCTTTTGCTTTGTATCTGCAGCAAAACTGAAGTTACTGGAAAACAAATGTGCTGTTCACAGAAACTAAAGAAAAAGCAGCTGTTATTTCAACAAGCTTGCTGCTTTTGAACAGTAGAGGAATCTTTACTCAAACAGTGATGAAAATGAGGCAAAGTAATCTAAGGGACATAAGAGCAACCCCATGCTCTTAACCCATAACGCAGAACTTTGGCTAAATGTGGCATAAGTAAGGGCTCTAGCATTTGAGGTTTGTTCTGGTAATACTTTCCATTTAATTTTTTTTGGTAAAGTTGTTTTTCTTTCTCATGTTTCCTTTGTATTCAGTAGACTTCCCTACTATAAAGGAAATTACTGTTTTATGTCTACTGTCTGCTTTTCCGATACAGTTTAATGGCCTCAATTTATATCAAGATCTTGGTAACTAGCGTTGGACAGAAACCACAGAATCATAGAATCATAGAATGGCTTGGGTTGGAAGGGCTCTTAAAGATCATCTAATTCCAACTGCCTTGCCATGGACAGGGATACCTTCAACTGGACCAGCTTGCTGAATGCCCCAATCAGTCTGAGCTGGGACACTTCCAGGGATGGAGGATCCACAGCTTCTCTGAACCATATGTTCCAGTGCCTCTCAGAGTAAATAATTTATTCTTTATATCTAATCTAAATCTACCCTCTTTTAGTTTAAAACCATTAATTGTTCTATCACAGTACTCTCTCACAGAGTCCCTCCCCAACTTTCCTTTAAGCCCCATTTAGGTATTGGAAGGCAGCTATAAGGTGTCGCTGGAGCCTTCTCTTATCCAGGCTGAACAACCCCAACTCCCTCAGCCTGTCTTCACAGGAGAGGCACTCCAGACCTTTGATCATCTTCATCATCGGGACTTACTATAACAGGTCCATGTCCTTCATGTGCTTGGGGCCCCAGGGCTGAATGCAGTGCTCTAAGTGGGGTCTCACAAGAGCAGAGTAGAGGGGGAGAATCACCTCCCTTGACCTGCTGGCAGGTCAAAAAAGTACAAAATCTGTACTTTTTTGGAAGTGCAGGATTTGGCAGGCTTTCTGGGCTGCAAGTGCACATTGCTGGTGCATGTTGGGCTTCTCATTAGAATAATAGAATCATAGAATCATAGAATATCCTGAGTTGGAAGGGACCCTTAAGGATCATCAATGCTCCTGGGTCCTGTTCAACAGTGATGCTCTCAATGCATATTTTGCCCAGCCTGTATTTATGTTTAGGATTGTCTGAGCCCAAGTGCAAGACCTTACAGAACTTCATGATGTCCACAGAGGTGCACCTCTCAAGCCTGTGCAGGTCCCTGTGGATGCTGTCCCATTCCTCAAACATGTTGACCACACCAGATAGCTTGGTGTCATCTGGCAAATTTGCGGCGGGTGCACTCAATCTCACTGTTCAAGCCACCTGCAAAGACGGGACCAGAGATAATATATCAGATAGAGCTTATGGTTAAATGTAAGGCAGGTGTGTAAATGTTTGCCTTAAAATATTTTTAAAGATACTGCATATTTACTCAAAACTTTCGGTAATTGGAGTCTGCCCAATTCTGGGGACTGGGAGCCAGTCTGAAAACAACATTGCAGTAACTCTTGTGAAGGAAGAGCTAGGCCTTTCAGTCTGGATCACTGCTTGATTTTGCATTCCAATTAAATGTTAATCATTCCAGCTGGGAATGGTAAGATGCACAGAAAACTTTTCTTTTTTTTTTTTTTTTTTTTTTAATCAAGCACATTTTAAATACATGATCTTTTTTTAACTGGGTTTTCAGTTAAACAGTCAGATCAGTGGTTCTTTAAAACTTTTTTCTTACTGAAGTAAAATAATACTTTGAATGTATCCGTCCTGGATGTAGGCTTTGCTTACATGAGCTGTTAGCATTTTAGAGTCAAAGCTCTGGTAAAAACCTCTACTCTGTAAAAGCGCTGTCTTCCTCAATTCCAGGCCTCCGTCTTCTTCTTTCTCCCTCTTCTCCTCCCATCTCTCACCTCTCCCCCTTAAAGTTACCCATAGATTCTTATAAAGCAGGCAAACAATTTTGTGTGTAAATAGGTTTCTTAACTTTCTGAGACAATGCAAGCAAAGTCAGGTCTTTAGCTGTTTCAAGAGCCGTTGCCCACTTTGGCTTCTTTTGAAATTATGTTGTTTGATTACAAAATGGAAATATATGGTCAAACTGTCAAAGTATCTTTGTTTAAATAAAAGCAAAAATAAAGGTTTTATTTTATTTTATTTTATGCAAAATTATTTTACTGTATTTGTAATTTAAATTATGTCAGGCATAAAGGCTTAGAGACTTAATAAACCCAATTTAATGTAGACTAGAAGCCTTCTACTATAGTTATCCCAATGAGCATCAAAACCCCTGGAACTGGAGTGGGGTGGGCAGACAGAAGAAATGCAGATATTAACAGTTTTCTCTGGACCCAGCTCTAACTTTATTTCTGAAATATTTTACTCTAGAAGCCAAAATGCAGTTTTGGTCCCACCTCTTCTCAGATCTACTGGTGTGAATCTTGTTTTGTAGCTTTAAACAGGGAGACACTGTGAATCTATTGGAGGCATACAGATCTGTACACATCAGGGCAGGTAACTAGGTAAACAGGTCTCAGTCTCATATGGAGACTAACATATTTTATTCTTTTTCACATGGCCTTTGTGTGTGCTGTTAAAAAATGCAGCAGAATTTCAAATACGACATCAATTCATATGGCCTCACTTACTTTAGCTGCCAATACAAGGGTAGTACAGGAGTCACCGTAACAGCCTGATTTATTTTATTTCATTATATTTTATTGAAGAGCAACATAAGTATGCTTTCTGATCCTCAGTAAATCAGTAAATGATGTGCTTAAAAGTTGGTCCTTACACAATATTCTGACCATCATTTGCCAAATTGACACTTGCTTTAGGTAACATAAACACAGATTCAGAGTCAGGTTCAAGTTTTCCATGAATTTCATGCCCTCAGGGATACAAGAAGTGTAGAGAAGCAAAGAGTTCTCTGGGGAAGAGAGAATGTAGGTGTATCCAACTTGGAGAGAGGAGGAAAGGGTGGAGCTGGGCTGAAAGCTTGAAGAGGACTGGAGGACCTGCTTCTTTGTTGGCAGTCACACCTGGAAGTACTTTGTGCAGTTTTTCTGTGAGGATAACAGCAGCTAGGTTACAGACACGTTGCTTTGTCCTAGGAGTGTGTTGATTTAAATACTGCTCATTACTGTTCCTGTGGACTAAAAGGCATAAATAAGGTAAATGTGTTTGCAACATAAGCATTGTTTATTTTTATTTTGTGGATATGATCTTTATATTAGATTAAAATGCACACCATTGCAAATAGCACTTTGGCTCTTCATGCTCGATATGTGAACTGTTCTTCAAAGACAGCAGTTTAACCAAGAACATTTAGCTTATTGTTTATATGTATGCTTTAAAAACAAGCCTTCCCTAAAGTGTCCTATGGACAAATATGTTTTGATGAAAAAACATCCATTTTGAACAGACCAAAAAATACTTTATTTGATAAAATATGTTTCCTAGTTCTATGAGCTGTTCCTAGGAACAGTTCCCACACTGTTCCCACTAGGAGACAATATTCTTGATACCGAGGTCATTGTGAAGCAACCTATTTATTTTGTCAAGTCACATCACCATTGATCTTTTTTTTTCTTATTCTGCATGGTATCTTATGCCAAAATATTTTTCATTTTCATTTCTAGTGATGAAAAGAAAAAAAAAAAAGGGGGGGGTAAAAGTCCATTATTTTGTAGAAATTGGGGGAAATATGTAAGAAATAAGGACCAGTATATGTGAGACTGCTTTTACTCATCTTTCTTAAGAAAGAGCTATTGGAAGAAACTACACAGGAGTGTATTTAAAAAGGGAATATCATTTGCCTTAACACACAAGAGCTCCAACCTTGGAAGATGATCAGATAGGAAGAGTTATTTACCACTGAATTTGAAAAGAATCAAGTAGTCAGTAAGCTAAATTTACATACATAATACCTTAAAAATGGGGAAAGATATTTAATTTGTTTCTGGTAACATCCCTTTGAAAGTCAGTGTTAATGCTTAGGTATTGCCATACCAAATACATATAAAATCCAATTAGTTTACTGCTTTATTTCTAATCTGAAATTTCCAAAAGTCGTTTAAGTGTGTATGGTTGAGCAGCCAACTGCCAAACATAAAAGTTGCCAGCTTCCAGTAGTACAAGTCAATTACTATTTGGGAAATGGCCCCGATTGTCACAGTTAAAGAGAAAGGGTTTTATGAATGGGAAACCTTGAATTTCATTGGTGATTAAAATGATAAAAAAAAAACTTGATGCATCTCTTCACAGATTCTCTGTCAACATGGCTATGGTATCGGAATTCCTGAAGCAGGCATGGTTCATGGATAATCAGGAGCAGGAATGTATTGTAAGTGTAATCACCTGTTGAGATCATTTTATTTATTTTCTAGTGGATTTAGGAGTGTTTAAAGCAATAGGCCACCCCACATCTTTCACAGAAAGGCAGAAAAGCTGTTGCAAAAATCCAGGTGATTAAAACTGGAAACCAATTTTATTGCATCATATCATCTGATATGCTCTTATAAACTAGTAAATCTAGTATCAGATTAAAAAATACTGTAATGTGTATATATCAGTTTCAGGCCGAACTAGTGCTGCAATGAAATTGTCATTCCTACTGGCCAGGCATTGATTCACTCAAGTCTTCCTCTTTAAAGTAGTAATCTGATGTACAGTATGCAAATCTGTAAGAACCTGTTCAGATAATGTATTTGAGAAGGATGCTTAGACTGAGATACAAGAAGCCATGTGTTGGAGCGCTGGAATGTAAAGGAGGAACTAAAGTAACTAGTATATTTCTTATTCAGTCTGGAGAAGAGGAGGCTCTGGGAAGACCTTATAGTTGTCTTCCAGTACCTAAGTGGGGCCTACAAGAAAGCCATTGGGGAGGGACTCTTTGTCAGGGAGTGCAGTGATAAAACAAGGACTACTGGCTTTAAACTAAAAGAGGGTAGATTTAGGTTAGGTATAAGGAAGAAATTGTTTAGTATGAGGGTGGTGAGGCACTGAAACATGTTTCCTAGAGAAGATCTGAATGTGTTCAAGGCCAGGTTGAAGGGGCAACCTCGTCTAGTGGGAGGTGTCCCTGCCTGTGTTAGGGGGGTTAGAACTAGATGATCCTTAAAGATCCCTAAGATCCCTTCCAACCTAAACCATTCTATGATTTGTATTAGAAGACGAAAGTATGTGGGAAGAGTCACTGTATGTAGTAAAAAATCTCAGATGATCAGTGTTTATACTGATTAGAAGGAAGACTCATGGTGATCAGTAAGAAGAGTTATTGGAATAGATGTGGAAAGTCTTTTTAATAATTAAGTTGATTAAGATACTGAAATTAGTGTCAGCAAAGGCAAAGTAGCACACTGTAAAATCACTGGAAATCTTTAAAGCAACTTTAATTCTGAAAAAATAGAACTTTGGAATTTCAGTAAATAAAGTTTTCTGCTGTAGATCTCTGTATATTTTGTAATTTTCACTACACAGTATTTCATGTATAAAACTTTGTATCCACCATCCCTTATCTCTTTTCCCATGCAATCCCATGGTCCTTAGCCATTCCAGTTATGGAAGTCACAGACAGGTTTTTGTTTAGGTAGTAGATAAGTTTGTAATGGAAAGCAGTATACAGACTAAACCTGGCATGCCTGAGAAACACACACTAAACTCATCCTGTTTAGCTCTTGGCTTGCTACACGGGTCACGCTGATTTTTTTTTCTTTGAATTAAACAAGACACTACTTATAAATACACAGTCTGCTCTAAGAAAACTCCGACTTATTTAGCCAGCAGACATTACAGGTATGCAAGTATTCAATACAGAATGCTGTATGTGAAACATATCCATAAGACCTTGCCATTTGTCTGTCTTGTACATGCAAAAGATTAAATAAATAAATAAAATAGTGAGTTCTCGAAGGTAAGATAAAATACTATAGTTGATTCTAAAAAAAAAAAAAAGTTTAGTTAAACTTCACTTTTGTTGCAAAAAAAAATCTCAACCATATCGTACCAAAGGGAGCTTTATTATAAATATTTGCTCCGAGAATCTCAAGGCATTTTATAGGTTCTATAGAAGAAGGTAATGAGAAGAAGGCATTAGAGATAGTAATGTGGTGTTACAGGCTCTACCAGCAAATTGATTAGTCACATCAACACATATGTTGGCTTAGGGCAAACCACGTAATTGTTGATGTAGTGGAATTTATCATCCCCAGTTATTACCAGAGTACTTCAGACATTGCCTAGAGAGTGTCCAACATAAAGGAGTGGATTCACCATAGAATTCACTATTGTCTAATAGCTAATGCTAAAGAAAGTGTGTTTTATATCTTATGTTTCAAAGAAGTTGAGTAATAGTTCTCCGCCTCCTTGTAGTGTCGGGCTTGAACTTTTCTCCAAGATCTTGCACTGAAGCACTTGTAACATTAAATATGTAAAGTAGCTGAGAATTCACTTGATATAATGCACGATCAATTTGTATAAGATGAGCAAGAAAATCACTAGCACTTTACTGGAAGCACCTTCAGGATTTAAATATGGTTTGAGAGAGAAATACTTTCCTGTGGCATCTAATTTACTTGGACAAATAGGGGTGTAAAATAGGTACGTTTTGTTTAATAGAAGTGTGAAAGGTATAGATCTAATACTAATACTGTACTGGGCCTGTTTAGCTGTCTGTAGTTAGAAAACAAGTATTTATTCTTTGAGAGACCCATAATAGTCAATTCCAAATACATGGCTTACTTAGGCATATGAAACTTCTTCTTTGCATAAATATACTTTGAAAATAGCATTTATTTATTTATTTATCATTCCTTCTACAGAAAAGTTCAAAAGGTGGTCATTCAGTACAGTCATACCCAAACTTTGATCCATCAGCTGATGTTGCTGCTTTGGACAAAGCTATTACGGTAAAAGGTAAGAGGAGTAAATATTTAACATACTATATTAGAATTATTCCTTGGGAAATTTTAAGAATAACCTGAAAAGTGTATCGGAGCCAGAGGCAATGGAAAACAGGAGAGGTACCTCAGCTTTAAAAAGCCTGGCAAGACATTTAATTATGCCACTTGTTAAAGAATCTATACTCTTTGTTATTCTGACATTGTATTACAATTTCAGACCTTAATACTACATTAAATTTATTGATTTTGTTGAAGGAATGGTTGTAAAAATTTGGTTTCTAGAGAATAAAAAAATATACCATACTAAGTCTTTTTTATTTGATTTCCATAGAATCTATTCGAGAAGTAGTGAATATCCTGATAATGGAGTGTATGCTCCTTTAAATTTATCTATTTAATGAATTTCACATTTGGCACTTTGTACTTAGAAACCCTTTTCACTTTGACTTGCTAGGTTGACTATGCTGTCTCATTGTCTATACACTTAGTTATTCTGTAGTGTACGTACTGCACTTTGAGATTTTATTATACACACTTTGAGACTTTATTATACTGTAGAAACATGTTTCTGTGTTCTATGGGAACCTATTGGTTTCTTCACTGCATCACTAATTTTAAGTCTATAGATGATAACAGTTTTGGTTAAAATTTGATATGTCAAGCATTCAAAATCTGCCACAATGCAAATAATAAAATTTGTTAAATGATGCACTAGAGATCACTATATTTTCAATGTATTCACTATTACACTGTTTGGTGATTTGTAGGTGTGGATGAAGCCACCATTATTGACATCTTGACTAAAAGAACAAATGCTCAGCGTCAGCAGATTAAAGCTGCCTATCAGCAGGCTAAAGGGAAGGTATAGTATATCCAAGCCAATCTTAATTGTGCATCTGAAATAGCAATGTTGCTCCTGGGTTTTATGGTACATTCAGCTTTAGCTTTCTAGAACAGAAGATTATAGTGATTCTGTCACCTGTAGTTTATGAAAACTACTGTAGTAGTAGTATCCTGAATATAGTAGTATCCTGAGATAATCTCTTGAATGCAGTGGCATTTTATTTTGAAATAAAAAGAAAACTTTCAAAATTCTATCTGTCTGGGTTTTTGAATGCCCAGAAGATCACTGGGAATGCAGAAATTTCACTGGGAGACAGGCTGTTGAGGAAAAGAGAGGAATAGAGTAAGAGGCTTTGGGGACACCTAAACAAATCTTTTTGTCCAGATAGAATATAAGACAGAAAGTAGGACAATAATGCTGTTTCACAACTATAGCAATGCTAATGGGGACAGGTGTACAGGAAGCAGTGAAATTCTAATTCTGAATGGTAAAACTGCTAGTCCCTGAACCTGAAAAGTTTAGAAATTGCTGCATATTTCTTCAAGACGTTTTAATTGCCCTTCACCTTTTCTTGTAGAAAATTTTCTCTAGTTCAACCTGTAACTCTAAACTGAAATTATAACTGCACAGTTGACATACCAGAGTTCATGAGCCTTTGCTCCTTGGGAAATGATTCCCTATAGTTTCTGGCTTTGTAATTTTAAGTGCCTTTAAAGGGCAAGAAAGAAAACAAGTCTAATGTCTCATTTTAGGCTGGATTTCCTGTTTTTGATAAGGAAACTCACTTGTGATTCTCACAGCTCTGTCCTCCCACAGAGGAAGCTCCAGTGTCGCAATTATATTTTTTTTCAAGTCCTAAATTAAAATTTAACTTCAAAGGCACAAGAAGGCTAATGCTGTTATATCATTAGACCCCCTGGCGGTTGGCTTCCCGTCAAAAGCAGGAGACCTAACTCCTAACATAGTTCTTGATTCTGAAATAATCTCATTAGTTATCCTAGGTATCCTGACCAAGCAAACTGATCTTCTCGCCCCTACAGCAATTACCTAGACATGCATTTGGTGAAGAACACAGCTGTATCTCTTCACTGTACCAAAATACAGTACTGAACATTTACTAATAGGAGGAAGAATAAATCAGAAATTATTTTTTAAACTAAAAATAATTAAAAAATCTTAATTAAAAAAAAACACCTAAATGTTAGTCAAATTAGAATATAATCCAGATTATAACTTCAGGTCTTGCAGATTTATATAGGGTGTTATTACAGTATATCCACAGCATTTCCATTGCATTTTTTTTTCTTTTTTATTTTTTAATATTTATTTTCTAATAAATAAGGTTATATATAAAGTGCATTTAAGCCATTCAATTATCATAACAGCAGTACAGTGTTACCTTCTCTTGAGAATTAAGCAGCCTATTTTGAGCCGCCTTCTGATGCAGTAAATGGGTGAACAGGGCTGACAAGAACTTCATGAAGTTCAGTAAGAAGTGCAAACTCCTGCACATGGGGAGGAACAACTGCAGGTACCAGGCCACCCAGCTGGAAAGCAGCTGTGCAGAAAAGGACCAGGGGGTCCTGGTGGACAAGAAGTTGAATGTAAGTCAGCAGTGTGCACTTACTGCTAAGAAGGCTAATGTCATTCTTGGCTTCATTAGGCTTCGTTTTTGGACTGTACCTGAACAGCAGTTTTTATCTTTTTGCCAGCTTACAGGGTGTTGTGGTTTATCCTAGCAGGCAGCTAAGCACCACTCAGCTGTTTGCTCATTCTCCCTTAGTGGGATGAAAAAGAGAATCAGAAAAAAAGGTTGAGATAAAGACAGCTTAATAAAGCAGAAAAGGAAATGAAAATAATAATAATAATGAAGTAAAACACCAAAAAATATGCACAGTGAGATTGCTCACCACCAATAACTGATGCCCAGACACTCCTTAAGCAGTGGTAGTGCTCCTAGCCAACTTCCCTCAGTTTTATTGTTCAGCATGACATAATACAGTACGGGATATTCCTTTGGTAAGTTTGGGCCAGCTGTCCTGGTTCTGTTCCCTCCCATCTTCTTTTGCACCCCCAGTCTCTTCACTGGCAGTGTATTATGAGAAGCTGAAAAGTCCTTGACACGGTCCAGCTGGAGGCCGGCTGGAGGCCAGTCACTAGTGGTGTGGACTGGGGCCAGTCCTCTTTAATATCTTTATCGATGATCTGGATGAGGGGATAGAGTGCACCCTCAGTAAGTTTGCAGATGACACCAAGTTAGGAAGTTAGGTGCGTGTGTCGATCTGCTTGAGGGCAGGAGGATCTGGATAGGCTGGACTAATGGGCTGAGGCCAACTGTATGAAGTTCAACAAGGCCAAGTGCTGGGTCCTGCACCTGGGGCACAACAACCCCAAGCAGGCTGGAAGATGAGAAAGCTGCCTGACAGAGAAGGACCTGTGAGTCCTGGTTGATAGTTGGCTGAGTATGAGCCAGCAGTGTGCTCAGGTGGCCAAGAAGGCCAACAGCATCCTAGCTTGTATAAAAAGCAGTGTGGCCAGCAGATCTAGGGAAGTGATCGTCCCCCTTTACTCAGCTCTGGTGAGGCCGCATCTTGAGTACTGTGTTCAGTTTTGGGCCCCTCACTACAAGAAGGACATCGAGGTGCTTGAGCGAGTCCAGAGAAGGGCAACGAAGCTGGTGAGGGGTCTGGAGAACAAGTCCTACGAGGAGCAGCTGAGGAAGCTGAGATTGTTTAGGCTGGAGAAGAGGAGGCTCAGGGGTGACCTTATTGCTCTCTCTAGGTACCTTAAAGGAGGCTGTAGCGAGGTGGTGGTTGGTCTATTATCTGGCGACAGGACGAGGGGGAATGGGCTAAAGTTGCACCAGGGGAGGTTTATGTTGGATATTAGGAAGAACTAGGAAGGGTTTATAGACATTGGAATGGCTGCCCAGGGAAGTGGTAGAGTCACCTTTCCTGGAGGTCTTTAAAAGACGTTTAGATGTAGAACTTAGTGATATGGTTTAGTGGAGGACTTGTTAGTGTTAGGTCAGAGGTTGGACGAGGTGATCTTGGAGATTTCTTCCAACTTAGACGATTCTGTGATACTATGGTGTAACCATGTCTCTGCAATAACTAAAACATCAGTGTGTTAACAGTGTTATTCTCATGCGGTGTCAAGAGTTGGACTTGATGATCCTTAAGGGTCCCTTCCAACTCAGGATATTCTATGATTCTATGATTCTATGATCTTAAGTCCAAAACACAGCACCATAATAGCCACTATGAGGAAAACTATTCCAGCTGAAACCAGGACACAGAGTGTATGACTCTTCCTTCTTCTTCATAGAGTCTGGAAGAAGACCTGAAAAAGGTTCTGAAAGGCCACCTGGAAGATGTTGCCGTGGCTCTACTTAAAACTCCAGCTCAGTTTGATGCTGAAGAATTAAGGGCCTCTATGAAAGTAAGTCAAAAATCTTCTGAGAGGAACTTTAGTAAAGAGAAGTATATAAATCTCAGATTCTTTAAATGACACTGGACTTAATTTTTTTAAGCTCATGTATTATATTATTTTTTCCCTATTTATTAAAATAAAACAGTAGTGGTTATCCAGAACCAGCTACTAAGAACAAGACTCAGCAATCTCTGTTGAATTTCAGGGTTGAAGGAGATGGATTGCCAATGCTATTCTTACATGAGAAAGAGCTCTCTGCCTTCTGAAAATTGGAGGTTATTTGCAGATGTAGTGCTAGAAAGCCATAGTGTTTACATATGCGTTTATTTAAGAGAAAATAGAAAAGGAAAGATGTATTTTTCTTCGTAATTCTTATTCCTATCTTCTATGTATGTTGCTTGGTCACTTCATATTTTTGTTGGGTGCCAGAGTGACACTAAATGCTGCAAACATGAATTCTGAAATAATTATATCAGGTGAAAGCAAAACGTTCTTCCTTTTTCTGTCTGTTTCGTATGACATCTTCAAAGTCTTGTCCATGACTCTCACCTTATTTCAGTTGTAAATTTTAAGTTTGCTGTATTAACTAACTTTTTTTTTTTTTTTAAATCATTTTTAACAGGGCCTTGGAACTGATGAAGATACTTTAATTGAGATTCTGGCCTCAAGAAACAACAGAGAGATCAGAGAAGCCAGCAGATACTACAAAGAAGGTAACTCAGAGTGGGAAAGAAGTATTAATGGCATGAAACATTGGACGATAGCCAAACCCTGTCCTCCAGTGATTCATTTCTTTGTTCCTGTGATTTTTTTTTCAAGCACCTGTAGTGAATAGATCCATGCAAACTTAACTCCTGGTGAAAAAGAATCTAGTGTGAATTGTACATGTCTTTTCAAAACTCCATAGCAAACACATTACTCTTACAGCCTTACTTCTAAATTTAAGGAGCTGAGATGACATTTTAGGAAGCAAGTAAAGCTTCATGAAAAGCTGAAAGAGGTGTAGGAAAGGGAGGTCATACTGATCGTTTCTGACTTACATAGATCCTGCTGCACTAGGAAGTGACTCACAATTCCAACCAGAGCTGTGAATATTTTTTGGAATAGGTTTAGAAAGCATTTAGATTTAGTTAAAAGCAAAATCCAGCTGCTTTGCTGCCCCCATTGCCAAGCCCTATCTGAGCTCTTTTGACTTTGTCAAAAGTTTACTTGTAGCAACACAGATAACTTCAAGATTAGGAACAACCAGCGAACTGAAGTAGAAGATCTTTGAAGAAATAACTAAAATATAATAGCAATTTAGAAATAACTAAAATATAATAGCATTTCTCATATAAGGAGAGTACTGCAGTCAGTCAGTGTTATCTAATTAATTTATGCTTTATGGGATTAAGAGTTAACTTTCGGAAGAGATTTCCAATCAGTTAGAAGTTTGATTAGTTTGAATAGTAGTTTGATTTTTATTTTTTTTTTTCCGGAAGAGTTTTAGGACTGAACAAAACAGCCAAAAATAAGAACGAAAGACTAATGACTCACAAAATTTCAAACTTTTTTTTTTCTTTTTCTCTATTTCACAAACAAGACTTTTGCTTGAGACTCAAAGCTCAAGACTTTTCCACCCATACAACTTTTAAGAACAACTTTTTCAGCAGATTTTGGATTAATCCTCAGATTTCTCAGCACATCTCAGGGATTAGAAGACACGTTGAAAAAGTACCCATTCTTGCAAAACTAAATTAGAGAAAAGTACAATTCTACTAGGCATTCTACTACTAAGTTGGAAATTTAGAAAAGACTGAAAAAATGATATAACTGATAATTTAGAAAAGAATTATGAGTCCTTTTTCATTTGATTTCAGTACTGAAGAGAGATCTGACACAAGACATCATCTCTGACACATCTGGAGACTTTCAGAAGGCTTTAGTTGCTCTAGCCAAGGTATGCTGTGCTTAAACATTTTCGGTGAGGTTATCAGTAATTAAAAAACAATATTATGTTAAATAATCTTCAAGATTATGTTGAAGTCATACAGTAAATAAGAATTTTAGGATTATTTATTTCCTAGCACTGTTTTTTACTTACTTACGTTAGACCATATCTTAAGCAAGCTATAATGAGATTTATCTCAAAAACATTTTTTTAAAGGCAATGGTATTTGTTACTGTTTACCAGTTAGGTTCTTAAGACTTTTTTTATGTGTCTTTATGTGTCTAACAGTCTTAAAGCACTTGAAAAGAAAACAACTGGAATGTCAATTGACTGCAAATGTATAAAGAAGAAATGCTTACATGTAGAGAAACATTTTGGCTACTTCTTAAGATATGTTTCTTGTAGTAAGGTAGATAGTGGCATGGAGTTAGCAAGTGGACAAAGTGTTTTGTGAACTGCTCAAAAGCAGTTCAGCTGAAACACTGGAGCTGAGAAGTAAAAATACCCTTTTTAACATACATTAATATTTTATTCCATCTCTGCTGAGTACATTTGTATGCAGTTTGTATGTGCACATTGGATTTTTTTTGATATATCAATGTGCATAGTTTTTATTTTTAGTTTTGCTTTCAAATCACCTTGAAAGAAGTTTATTGAGTTTATTCACCAGGGAGCACATCATAGCTTCCAAGACTTTAACTTCACATTAAGAAACCCTGGATTTTAATGTATAACTTCAGAAATACTTTGATGGCCCTAGAAATGTGAGCTCTGATCAATTAACAAATGCATCAGCTTTATCCACAGAATAATTAATATAACTGTATTTGTCTGCAATTCTGTATTAAGCTATGTATAAGTGTGGAAGGCCAGATCTCTAAAATACTCAATTTTGGTGAACTGTATGATTGTGAGTAACATCGGTTATTATTTTTTTTTTAATTTGATTTATGTAGGCTGACCGATCTGAAGATCCTCATGTGAATGATGAGCTTGCTGATAGTGATGCCAGAGTAAGACCATACTTAGCACCCTGCAGATCTTCATTTGACTTTATTACAAACTCTGACTGGCTGTGAATGTGCTGTTTCACCTACCTGGATCTTGCACATTTCAGATGACAGACAATTGTACATTACATACAATTACGTATATATACATAATCTTTTTGAGGTCATGGGGACATGGGAGGCAATAGGGACATGGGAATGGGAGGACATGGGAACACGGTGGGGGGCAATTAGTGTGTATGTACACAATCTTTTTCTGAGGAGATAATGTTTTCCAAAGTTCACATGAACTATTTGGTCACTGAAAGAAATGGAATTTTTATGCTAATAGTCAACTTCAAAAATGCTTCAAACCCTCTTCTACTATTTGAAGTAGAGGTCAGGAACAGGAGAACTTAGATTCAATCTGTTTGTTTAAAATAAATACAGTTCTTGAATTGAGGGACAAATTTATACTAGTGATTGTGCAGAAACAGATACCCTATGTTGACCAGTGTAAACCATTCAGTATGTTGGTTGTAGCTAATGCGTTTCAGTGTCATACCTTTCAAGAGAATTTGGTAAACACCACATTCATTTTCTAAGTGATTCTAAGAAAAGCAACTGATTTTTCCCTTGTTTCTTCTGCTATTTGTGTAGGATTTTTGTTAAGGTGTTGGTAAACCTTAACAGTCTGTCCTGAGTTTTCACTTTAAATTATTGTTTTAAATCCAACAGAGAAAAAGACATTTAACAATTCTATTTTTATTCCTGTGACATAAGAGGTTTAGTTTTGTCATCAAACATAGATATGAAAGGCTAGTAAATCAATATTGTGTCTAAGCTCAGTTCAGTTTCCCTGGGTCCAAAGACCTTCACTGCCAACACCTAGAAAGGATGTTAGATCTTTTTTTGCTGTAGCATGGAGATCTTTAATTATTACTTTTACAAAGGTTTGAGAAGGTAGGGAAAGTAACAAAATTGATGGGGTTCTTACTTTCTATTCAAGTTACTCTTGGAAAGACAAGAAATACCTGGTACATAAGCTTCTCCTTCACATTTGTCTAGTTAATATTGGAATTGTGTTTTTTTTTGGTCTAAGGTAAGCCAATAAGCCTGCCAGTCCTATGCTCCCATGTATACTATATGAAGATACATAAAAAATAGCTTCATTCAAGAATGCCTAAAAATATTATTTTTAGCTGTACAGTGCTCCCTTGGTACTATTATGCTGTAAGTGAAATATGAAGTATTACTTGGTACACCTAGAGTTATTTTGAGGCTGTGTAGAGTTGTGTGTCTTGTTACAGGTTGTGTCAAGGTTTAGAGTTCTTTACTGACAAGCAGTGACCTACCTTTGGCAAGGAGTCTCAGGTACTTCTATTTGTGTTTTGCTATACAGATGATAACTTGACTATTATTATTATTTTTTCTTTTATGACAGGCCTTATATGAAGCAGGAGAGAGAAGGAAAGGAACGGATATTAATGTGTTTGTTACTGTTCTTACTGCAAGAAGCTACCCTCATCTCCGAAGAGGTAGGCTGGGTGAAACTTTGTTCCTCACTGGAATTGTATTTGAATATGGCTTGCTCAGAGATTATATACATTTCCAAGATGTGACTGCTACAGAGGTCATTGTGCATGCTGACCTAAGCACACAGTTGGCCACTTTGCTGTTCTCTCCACACTAGTGAAGTGTCAGTGTCAGGTAAGTTGTTAACAGAACTGTTACTATGAAGTCTCACAATGCCGCTGGTAACAAGGCCAATGAATCAGTGTGGTTCTGAATACTCCTCAACATGGTCTTGCTCCTCTACCAGTTTGCCCTGCACGGGAGATACCACCTTATGCTATAGCTTCCAGTGGAGTAACTGTACTACTATTTCCCTGTTAATGGAAATTGAGCCCCACCATCCTAGCATGGGTCTGTTCCTTATGCCAATACCATCACTCCATACAGTACTGCTTTTCTTTACTACACTGTGCTAGCTGAAGAAAATGAGAAAGATAGCCTGCCATGTGTGTGCACTGCCACAGCAGCAGGGACAGAGTAGGGAAAAAAAATGCGGGGAGAATACTATGTTTCCATCACTCTTCACTGAATTTTCTTCTCTTGCTTAGTCTTTCAGAAGTACACCAAATACAGCAAGCATGACATGAATAAGGTATTAGATTTGGAGCTGAAAGGTGATATTGAGAACTGCCTGACTGCCCTTGGTAAGTGGTTATACAACTAGTAACCTAGTATATATGTTAACTGTATGAAAAACTACCTTTTTAGTTCTGTAATACTTTTTCTAACAGGACAACATTCTGGTCTTTTTTGCTTCACTGAGAAGCAAAACAGTTCTGATGTAAGATTATTAAAAATATAATAAATTTCCTCTTGCGGTGTTCGAGAAAATATTATTTTAATGTTCATGATAAAGATGTATCTTAAGACCCTTAAAGTGACCGTTCCTTGTAAGGTGAGAATAAGGTGAGCCATCCGTGTTGTCAAGGATAGAATCAGGAGCCAGACCCCTATCTTTGCTTTTCACTTTTGTATTGCAGTCAAGTATACTTTGGATAAAAAGAGACTCACCAGTTCCCTCTTAGTATCAGGTATGGTAGGCAAGTACACAGCATAACTTGGCTAAAATATGTCAGATCATAACTACCAGATCTGCTGTAGAGGTCACGAATACTTTCACATTTTTCTGCTTGGGAACTGTGACATCATTCTCAATTTTATGGCAGTGGACTAGAGAGTACAGTCTTGTCTTTACAGTAACTAGAGTATTCTCCCCTGACTGAATTGCCTACTGAATAAAGAGAAGAAAGGAACAGCTACTTCTCCCATATTTTTAAGATAGGTAATAGAGAAATAGATAAATAGGATATGTTGGTAGGAACACTGAGACTTATTCTGCAGTGTTTTCTTTCCAGATTTTTGCCTTTTGTTATTTGTTACATTTTTAACAGGTGTGACTTTATCTCATTGTTTCATTACAGTGAAGTGTGCCACAAGCAAGCCAGCTTTCTTTGCTGAAAAACTCCACTTGGCAATGAAGGTAACCTCAAGAAAGAACTTGAGAACAGAGTGTGCTTTATGAGCTGAAAAATAACAAATTAGGCTAGAATAAGAACTTTGTGTGATGAAAAGGACTGCAGAAGGAAATCCAATTCATTTCTCTCTTTCCTCCCCTTCATTCCTTTGAAACTACTGTTTCCTTCCATAGAAAGACCTGTCTATTTATTATAGAGTTTTTGGGAAAGTGCCTGTCCATCCACATACATGTATATACATTATGCTCTTTGTAGTGACAGAAAGCTAACTGAACCTTTTCATATTAATGAAACCATTAAAATATTGACAAAAAAGTAAATAGGAAGGCACTTACAGACTGGGATGAGAACCTTGTAAAAGCCCATACAAAACTGCAGGCAAATTTGAAATCTGAGCTGACTGAGGTGGTGAGAACTCATGAAATCACATAGTATGCAGAAATTTACATTAACTTCTGTCACTTGTTTAGGAGCTGTACTGAGTGACTTGTGGTGGTTTTACCGAGCTGGGCAGCTGAACTCCACCACACTGCTCTCTCTCTACCTCCTCAGAGAGGAAGGGGAGAAAATGTGATGAAAAGGGCTCAGGAGCTGAGATAAGGACAGGGAGATCACTCTACAGTTATCATCATGGGCAAAACGGACTCAGTGCATTAATATAATTTATTACTTATTACTAACAAGCTAGCAGTAAGAACTAAAACTAAAAACACCTTCCCCCTCCATCCACCCTCTTCTACCTCCTCCCCCTGAGTTTTGCAGGTTAATAGGGAATGGGGGTTGCGGTCAGTCCCTAATGCTTTGTCTCCGCTGCTCTTTCCCAGTCACTCTCTGCCCCTGCTCCCCTTGGGGTCCCTCCCACGGGATGCCATCCTTCCCGAAATGAGCCTGCAGTGGCTGCCCAGAGGCAGCAGCTCTTCAAGAACTGCTCCCACATGGCTCTGTACCACAGGATCCAGGAGCAAACTGCTCCAGCATGGGTCCCCCATGGGTGGGCAGCAGCTCTCCCCAGACTCCCTGCTCCTGCGTGGGCTCCTCTCTGCGGGCTGCAGCTCCAGCCCAGGGCCTGATCTTGTGGGGGCTCTCCATGGGCTGCAGCCTCCTCCAGGCCGCATCCACCTGTTCCACCGGGGGCTCCTCCATCCACGGGGGGGCTGCAGCATGGAGATCTGCTCCATGTGGGACCCATGGGCTGAAGGGGGACAGCCTGCTCCAGCAGGGGCCTCTCCACAGGCTGCAGGGGAACTTTTTCTTTGGCACCTGGAAAATCTCCTTCCTTTCCTTCTGCATTGTCTGCAAGTGTCTGCAGGGCTGGTTCTCACTCCTCTCTCCCAGCTGCTGTTGTGCAGCAGTTTTTATTTCCCTTTTTTTTTTGAAATCCGCTGTCCCAGAGACACAAACAATATCTGTTGAATCAACTCTGGCCAGCGGTAGGTCCCCGTTGGAGTAAGCTGAAACTGGCCCTTCTGTAACATGCAGCAGTTGCTTGTCTCTTCACGCAGCGGTCACCTCTGCAGCTCTCCCACTACCAAAATCTTGCCATGTAAACTGAATATGCTCATTATGAAAAAGTAGCTCATTGCAGGACAATAAAAAAAATCAAACAAACAACAGTGAAATTTAGGTTTTCCCTGGTGTTCAGCAATCACAGTGAACAACCTGCCAATTTTTATGAAACCGCAAAAAGAAATCCAGGATTGGAAACAGCCAGTTGCAACTGAATTTGTCCTCATAGGGGACCAGAAGGGGGTTAGTACAAAGAAGTCTGATGAATCAGTACAAAGAACTTTGATAGAGGAAGATCTTTCAATGACTTAAGTAGCCTCAATTTTTGTTTGTTTGTTTACTACTTTTAACAGGGCCTTGGGACACAGCACAAACAGCTCATCAGAATCATGGTTTCACGCCATGAAGTAGACATGAATGAGATCAAAGCCTATTATAAGAATCTGTATGGTATCTCTCTTCGCCAAGCCATTATGGTAGGTTTTCGCTGAAGTTAACAATGAAGTGGAAAACAACTAGATGTTTTAGGAAGGCCAGTAAGGCTTTGTTAACTCTTCTGCTCCTCAGTCACCAGTTCATCCTGAATAATGAATTGTAGTTGAGTAACTCAAGTTTTCAGTGAGAACTCAAGGTGTCATGCTGGTAGAACTAATTTATTTTATAGGGGAATGTTTTTTGTCACAAAAGCTGTAGCATTTTTGCTACATTTAGCATAGTTGATTCGTAGTTGTCTCAGAATGTCATCTTAAAGTAAATGCCAAGAATGGAGACTATCCCCAAGTTCCTGTGCTTAAGCATTAGCAGGTACATTAGTGAGAGAATGAAGATGGTTGCACTGACAGCTGTCTGACAGATATTTGCTCCATCTGGCTTTTGTTTTTTAATGTTTGAGTTACTCCTACAAATACCTTGTAAACTTGGCTTTTATTTGTCCTACTTTTTAGGTCACTTAGGAAAATGAGATAAACTAACAAAATATTTTCTTGAAAGGGACAAGCCACCTAATGCATTCTTCTAGAAAATTGAAACC
The DNA here is from genome assembly GCF_965140915.1 of Aythya marila. Taxonomy (NCBI): domain Eukaryota; kingdom Metazoa; phylum Chordata; class Aves; order Anseriformes; family Anatidae; genus Aythya; species Aythya marila. Next base: position 39,024,502 of record NC_139080.1, on the reverse strand, counting down.
AGTGAGCTATTAGAAAAAAGCCAGACCTTCAGATCACCTTTGTGGAAGCTAGTAGATAACTAAAAAAAAATCTACCTTAGAGCAGAAACATAATCTCTAAATGTACTAAAGTACCTTTTTGAGTTTTGCATGTACCTGCTGCTTTTTCAGTTAGCTGCTTTTTCAGTTAGTTTCTAAAAATCATTTTTTCTGCCATGACCATTTATTTTGGTGAAGGACCAATGTTTAGTAAATGTATATTGAATGCTTATTGAAATTGATTTGACACCATTATCCTAACAATTGTGCTCTTTTCACTTAAATTGACAGGATGAACTCAAAGGGGATTATGAAAACATCCTGGTGGCTTTGTGTGGAAGTGATTAAATAAGTTTCATGTTCCTATGATGCACTCAAGCCCTGTTGCTGAAGGTCTTCATATTTGATTCAGCTGTCTATATAAAATACAGGCTTTACACAGTGAGGTTTCTCTGGAATGGTATTTAGTCTACATGTATTATGCAGAAAACCTGGAACCTGGAATGTATTTTTTCAATATCTTTATTCTGTATGGCATGAATATAATCTTTTTACCATTATTTATCCAAAGTCAATGAATGCTTTGAAGTTTCTATTTGCTTGATTAATCATGAAACAAGTTTTCATCTAAGAAAATTAAATAAATTTTAAAAAATAAAATTAGACTTTGTGAAACTTTGTACATCCTGCATTGCTTTTCTGCAATTAACATCAAATTGTCTATACACAGTAAATGAAAGAAAAATCTGAAATATTTAAATAGTGAAAAAAAGAATGTAACTGTATCACATAATCTAGCTGAAACTCTGGCTTTCCATTTCACATCAGCCAGAGTTTATATACATTGGATGTTAGAAAAATAGCTAAAGATGACATGTTCAAAATGTCAACAATATGAAACAGCTAATGATATCTCTGGCTTGTTCTTTTTTATTTAAATTAGAGTTATTAATTCTATTATTACATATATAGGGGGGAAAAAAAAAAGCATCATAGCCTCATAGCCCATGTAGGACTTTTTTTTCTTTTTTTATTTCTCTGATGATTTGTGTGCATTTTTGTATCTGTCCAAAATGAAGAAAACTGCTCTCAATACCTCTATTTTCTGATTTCTATTACTGTTCCAGTTGTTCCAGACCCTGTATAAATGAAGTGCAGACCCCCAGGTGCAGTAGTAGAATTAAGCATAGTTGTTGGTTCTTCACTTCATACAACCATTGACAGACATTGTTAGGGTGCCCTCCACTTACTCATTTGAACAACATGTTAAGCTATTGGGATATCAGAGGTCATCTTGGCTAATTTCTGTTAAACATTGCAGGCATTCTTCAGTTCATATTGGAGTGGTCCAAGAAATAGACCTTGTTGTCTAGAGAAGGTGAAGTCTTATTCTACAAGAACCATTGGAATGACTAGAGCTAGATAGAAACCATGTGCTTTGCACAGGCTGGATTTTTTACCTATGCTAAATATTACATGCACTACTGTAGTTCACTCTGTTGATTATTCTTTTACTTATCTTAGGATAAGTAAAAGAGATTCAGCCCAAAGTAGTTCATGGGAAATAAATACAATAGTCATCAATGAAAGCAGGAAAAAAAAGCAGACGTATGTAAAACACATGTTCTGTGACATCTGTTTTATTAACTGACAAGCTTCAGGAAAAAAAAAAAAAAAAAAAAAAAAGTATAATTTGAGTGTGGCACTAGCAATATAGGCATTTTCTCAAGAGGCAGATGTCCAGAGAATTCAATATTCCCACCCCAGAAAACAGAGCAAGCTTGTAGGCTGTGGATGGGTCATAAATAGTTAACTTGTAAGAAGTAAATTATTAGGCCTAAGGGGGGAAACTCTTTATTCAAATTTCAGTTGTTTTGAAATTTACATGTGTTGCAGCTATGCAGAAGGAAAGAATCTGATTTCGTCAGCATAGGAAAGATTTCTCTCTCTCTCTCTTTTTTTTTTCTTTTTTTTTTTTTTTTCGTTTTTCCCCAGTAAGTATATATATTCACCAGGGAAGCCAAAAGAAGCAAAAATGTGCCAAAACCAAAACAACAAAAACTTACAGAATATCTTTAACAATTGCTCCAAATTAAAATTTAAGGAATGATAAGAAAATAATTTTTATGGTAAATGAACTCTTTCCATTCTCTTTTTGCTGAGTTCAAGAGGGGCTTATAAGCAGTATGTTCTTTTTGAGAGTCCAGCCTTACTGCTCAACTTCCAAATGTGAACAAGTGAGCACCTGGAATTCTCATTTAGCTTAAATGAGGAGATAGGCAAACATGTTATTAATAGGAAAATGTTTGTAACATAAGTATGAATTTTTCTGGACTGGGTAAGAGAAGGATATTATAACAGTATATTACTGCATTCCAATAGCTCCCCTAATTGTAGGATATTTCACTAGAATTATATATGTATTCCTAACAGAGGCAAGGGTGGCACCATTTTGATTGTATTTAGTTTGTACCTATTTCTGCAAAATGCTGCTTGTGTTGAAGAGGACTGATTTCTGGAGGTCTGTAGAGTTGGGTGTCAATAAGGAATCAGATGTATTTCTACCCTTTCTTATTAACAGTGGAAATTTGCAGCCAGCTGTTAAAGTCTTTTTTTTTTTTTTTTTTTTTTTTTTTAAGTACTGCAAAATATAGAACTTAGGTTAATACTTGCAGAACAGAGTGATTACACCACTCATGTCATTGCCAGAGGGCTCCTTGATAGGCAGAATGGGAGTGGGAGGAGGATATTTCTCAAAATAAAATAATACTTTTTTTTTTTTTTTTCTGTATAGCAACACCTAAGAGGCTAAGTGGTTAAGTAAGGACAATCCCGGTCCAAAGCTGCACAAGCAAGCATAGATAAAACAGTAAATGCGCAAGCATATATAAGGCAATATTTTCTATGAAAATTAGTAAGAGCATTAAAAGACCAATTAACAGAACCATTAAACATAATTCATTTTAGTCAGAATATTTCTTGAAGCAGGTGGGTTCATGCTGAAGAAAAGTAGATGGAGGTTATTGCTCTTGTCTTTCTGCCTATCAAAAGACAAAATGTAACAAAATCTCTGCAGAGGAGTCTGAAATATAAATCCTAAAGACTCCAGTAAGAAATTTGCTTCTTAGAGTGCTTGCAGCCCAGAAGATGAACTACATCCTGGTCTACATTAAAAGAGGAGTGGCCAGCAGGTTGAGAGACATGATTGTCCCCTTCTACTCAGCCCTTGTGGGGCCCCACTAGTAGTGCTGCATCCAGGTCTGGGCCCTCAGCACAAGAAGGATGTGGAACTGTTAAAATGGGTCCAGAGGAGGGCCACAAAGATGGCAGCACCTCTCCTGTGAAGATAGGCTGAGAGAGTTGGGGCTGTTCAGCCTGGAGAAAAGAAGGCTCTGGGGTGAACTCATTGCAACTTTTCAGTACTTGAAGGGGGCTTATATAAAAAAGGATGGGGAACAACTCTTTGCTCAATCATATATTGACAGGATGAAGGGGATTGATTTTAAAGTAAAAGGGGAGATTTAGATTAGAGGTTAGAAGGAAATTTTTTCACTCAGAGGGTGGTGAAGCACTGGAAAAGGTTGTCCAGAGAAGCTGTGCATGTCCCATCCCTGGAGGTGTTCAAGACCAAGTTGTATGAGGACATGGTCAGCTTGATCTAGTAGGTGGTGCCCCTGCTTATGGCAGGGGCATTGGAACTACATGATCTTTGAGGTCCCTTCCAACCCAGGGCATACTACGATTCTATGATACTATAATTTTCTCTGTAGTGAGCTTCAGGTGTGGGATTAGTCCATAGAATTCTACCAAGGAGGGATGTTTGCATGTTTTCTGCCACTCTTTTTCCAATCAATATTAGAAATGAAGTTCTGGTACCAGGAAAAATGAGAAAATAAAAAGATATTTTAAAGTCTTTCCAAAATTCTCTCAAAACTAAACAAAAATCCACCACACTAAGTTAAGCACATTTAGACTGTAAGGAACTGTGCAATACTCAGGTTGTCTAGAAGAAAGCTCACTCAGGTGTAACTAGCGTGCCTAAATTTACACCACTATGTTAGTGAAACACAGCACGTGAACTTTATAATACCTCTACTGAGGTGGGGAAAGTCACTCATTAAAATATAGAAACCTTTAATCTAGCATCAACAGGGGATAATAGAGGTTGTGTTTCAAAGAGAATCAGACATGATTTCTCAGAAAAACATGTATTAGAATTGCAGTAACTTTGCGCTTTTTGCATTCACCCAAGACTTCTGAGGGAATGGTGGCTAAGCCTCTTCATGGTGAATGACTGTCCAGCTACTTAAAACTTATGAAGTAGAGGCGAGAGCTGAATTCAAAAGAAAATATATTATGTAAATACATTTCAGAAAAGTCCATCCTGAAATGCATGAGAAAGCTTCTTTGTTCACATAATTTGTGGAAGACAGGCCAAGGAGTGCCAAAAAAAAAAAAAAAAAGAGAAAAGAGAAACAAAAATTGGGTTGAAATATGAATTTTCTCATTGCTGTGGTATAGGTGGTATACCACATATATATATATATGTGGTATATACACCTATATATATAGGTGGTAGCCTATAAGTGTGAAAACACTGTAAATGTGGAACTACATAGTAATCATGTAGATGACTCCCAACCCCCCCTCCCAATCTCCAGGTATGCAGGATGGGGAAAAAATTCTTAAAAGAATGGTATTTTTAATCTGTTAGAAATTATTGGAAAATCATTCCTTCAGATAGTGATATTTCTTTTATTATTGTTTGATAAATTACACTGGAAATGCAAAACATGTAACGTTTAGCTTATTACTATTTTGTTTTGTTTTGATTGGCAACCTTCGGCATCAGTCGGGACAGGTTTCTTGTTTCTACTTCATTGTTAATGCTTTCGTGATTCCTTCGATTTTGCCCTGAAGAAACGATTATTAAATTTGGAGGATGTTAGAAAAGGCCTGGACTTTTCAGACATGTTTCCAAAATTTTGACCTCTGGTGCCACCTTGTGTGTAATTTGAGAACGAATGCTCAAACAAGAGGAGGTAATGCTTTCCACGTCATTGCAATGACAAGGCCTGATGATTAATGTGGAAAAAGGTGGAAAATGGGACTTTTTTTTTTTTTTTTTTTTTTTTTTTTTAAGAGTTCTGGTTTCAAATGGAAAGAAAGGGAAAAAAGGAAATAGCACTAAATATAGAACTGTTATAGAGATGTACAGAACTACCTCAGAACATAGACTAAAATTTGTGCTAAACATTTGTAGTTCTATTTCTGAAGAGGAAAAATGATTGCTTACAGGAAGTCCCACACTTGAGAGAGACTTACCATGGCCTGTTTTTCTGCAGTTTGCATAAGACACAGGAGGCTGAGATGTTTATGAGATCATTATTCAGTAGATTTAGATTTGCGTGACACAGAATAAGGACAGACATCCAATAGTTACTATAGCAGAATGTCCTCTGGCAAAGTGATACAGCTAAGCATCTCTGAGTGCTTGCTGAGTGTAAGGAGACAAAGACATCTAACAGTTTTTGGAAATTAAACTGTTTTTCCATCCTTTTTGACTTGTGTAAAATGTTTTCAGTTACCATTTGCATTCAGTTTTTTGCTTCTTTTCAGAACAATCATTGGAATAATATATACTAAAAAAGTTTTTTGAAAATCTGACCTTTAATTTTTCAGTGTCTTGCCGTTCCATCTGTTAAAGTCTCTTCTTTCAGGACGTCCAAGTATAGTCAGGCTAAACAAACATTGTGATGAACTGAGATATTACAGAAGGCGTGACCATAGATAGAAAAAGTGACCGTCACCATCTTTAGCATTACTTTCTTTTCTATGTTTTACACATTTGTATATCAGGGTAATTCTGGATTATTTCTGATAAAGCAGGGCAGAAATTAGATCTTGTTTGTTCTTTTTTTTCATACTATGTTGAGATTTTTATTAAATTGTTAACTGTGATAGCAGAGTAGGCTTCCTGAACAGCTGCAGTGATTTAATATTGTCAAATACTCATTTATATGACTCCAGTGAGAATAACCTGCATATGCAATTAAATGTTCAGTGCTTATTTTAGATTCCTGATGTTCTTTCCTTCTTAAGTACATTAAATGATTGTGGACCATTACATATGTAAAAATATCTATCTATCTATGTACATATATATATAATTTAATTTATATGCATATAAATTTCCATTTGATTTTTTTTTTCTAAATAAGTGATGAATGTAAATTGTTGAATTAATAGAAGGCTTGAACTGCTTACTGCTCAATTTTATCTGATTTAAAAGTTCAGCAATTACCACTCTCCCGCCCCCAATCTCTTACCATATTCTAATCTATTCTAGAACCTGGCTACTGGTTCTAGACGATTTCAATTTCTTAATATTGATGATTTAAATTTCTTAAAAGTTTTTTGGGAGGCTACATCTGACTTCAAAAAGTCCAACTACATTGAAAATATCTTCTGCTATTTTTGTTATTTTATGGACAAAACAAAGACGGTTGCTTAACATTTTGTTTGTGAATTCATTTTTAATTATGAGGATGAGAAGATTTTTTAAAATTTATTTTTCTGTGTGTCTTACATTTCAGTTAGTGTGAAGTTGTTTACAGATAAATGTTTCTGATTTACAATCTGTTTCACTTCCAGACTTGTTTATTCTAAAAGATAAGCACATATGAAAAACACCATAAATTATTTATTATTCTTGCAAACAGTACTCTGTTCTTCAGAAAAGTCTTGGGGGAAATTGATAGATTTTTTTTTGCATTATTTGAAATTATCAATATGTGACAGTGTATGAAAAAGTTGTTTTCTTTTTGACTGAAGACAATGTCATTAGCTTCTAGAAAGTATAAACCATGATACTTGGCCTTTTGGAAAATGGGAGGGTTTCATTTTTGTTTGTTTTTTGTTTTTACCTATGGTACATTAATCAGGTCTGATTCTCTCTACCAAATGCAGATACGAAGACATGCAATATCACTCAAACTTTCTTAATTCCACTCTGCAAAATGTAAATTTTAGAGTTTGGAATATATAATTTCAAACTATTTTCATATATATATATATATATATATATATATTTAGCATTTTAGTGAGGAAAATGCACAAATACACTTTATTAAATGCCTACAAATACACAATTCAAAACACACAATGTTAAAGACACCTGTCTCCATAGAGTAGTTCACACAAGATATATTCCAAAAAATAAAAAATAATTAAAAAAAATAGAAAGAGAGTGAAGTACTTTCACGAGAGCATCTGTACTGTTAATTTCATACCTCTAGAGATTATTTTTACTTTTTCACTTAATGCAGAATATGAAAATGCTGTCCTAAATTAGTTTCTATGTAGGAGATACTGTCTATACTTTCTAAAACCACTAGATGTAGCTGTTGACACTTGCAGAAGAACGACTCTTTTCCTAACCCCTCCCCCCCAAAAAAGAGTTTGCTTTATATATATATATATATATATATATATATATATATATATATGTTTTTTTGTTGTTGTTGTTGTTGTTTTTTTTTTTTTTTCTTTAAGTCTCCACTTGGATTTTGCTTAGAATGTTAGGGATCCTCTTTTGCAGTACCTCGTATTCTCAGTCCTTCCATTAAATATGATACCACAAGATAAAGTCCAATTAAGGAATGACATACGTTGTTATGAACTAATTATTAAGCAAAGCTGTTTGAAAGTCAGGATGTGTGCTTCCCTGTGTAGGCCTGACATTATAACTACTGTGCTGTAGTGCAGGTTTCTCATGCAGCATCAATGCATTTTACATAGCTAGGATATAGAAGTAATCCGATCAGCTGCAATTGCTACAATACCAGACGGATCCCTAAAAATAGAAGACCTCTAGTAATCTGTCTAGATTATTTAATTCAGTGACCATTTGGCAATATATCAGAGAATGCTTGCAGAACTGATTTAAAATATATCACCAGGTTTTATTTTCATGGACATCTAGAAGTCTTCCATATTTTGTTCTGCCATTTTCATGCAAAGTATATTTATAAGGACATCTGATTTTTCTATGTCACATATTTTTTTTCCAGTCATAATAGAATAAAAAATGGTATTGACAATGCTGTTCTGCAATATTTTATTATAACGGTTTAATTAGAAAAGTACAAAGTAGAAATATGAATTTCTTCATCAACAAAAATGCATTGTATTTTTCAGTGTAAAAACATATACATCACTTTTAATATCACTTTCCTCCATAATGGTTAGGAGAATTATTTTTGCAGGTTCCTGTATTTTTGTTTAGGTGCTTTTCTAATGTGTAACTGTAAAATGTGCATTTAGAGAGAGAGAGAAAAAGTATGAATATGTGTTTGACAGTCATGCACTTTCCTATTTTTCATGATTCATTGTGAATTCAAAAGAATTGAAATTAGAGGTCTGATGCTGCATTTCATTTCTAGCTTATAAATGAAAATGATCAATTAATGTAATAAAGTGGTAGATATAGGGCAGTATTAATGTCTGATTGTTGAGAAGCATATTTAGCAGTACATCTTTGAATGCTATGCTACTGGTAGAGATGCATGAAGGTTTGGATTTAATTTACTATTGTTAGTGAAAGAGTTTTGGTTGTTGGTAACATGAGAAGTGTTATATATACAAACTACTGGTAGGAAAATGTTATCTAACCTCAAATTTGAATGAAAAAAAATACCCTAAACATAGAAATATGCTGTCACAGAACAGTGCCATCCACTCCCTTGTGTACTTGTCCTTGGATTTCCTCTCATAGTTGTGCTTGTGTTTTTAAGTAGTCCTTAGAAGAACTGCTGTGTAATAAATACACCTATGCCAACACTTGAAGATCAATATGTGTTTCTTTGCCAACTTTATGCCCAGCTGATTTGCATGGAAGCACTGCTAGGTTTTCCAGGCATCTGGGTTTCAAGATGTGGTAAATGCCAGGTCCAGGCAGCAGTGCAGCAGATAATCAACATAAATATAGTCTAATGCTTTAGGAGTTTCTCAAATACCACCCCTCCACTTTTTTTTTTTTTTTTTTTTTTTTTTTTCCCCTGCATCCCAGTTTCAGACCTGTTTCACTCCTGTTTCCATATCCTTAGTCCAATGCTGCTGCACTGTTTGACGTGTTTTTACATGTTTTTGTCCTCATGAGGTAGACTATTTCTTCTCTTCCACCTGTCATCCTGTTGGCTTCACAGCTAGCATTTGCTCCCCTTGTGTCTACTTGTCTCTATTCTTTTCTCTGTTTTACTGGAAAAAATACTTATGATTTAACTTAATTATTATTATTATTTTTTTTAATCTGTGAATTGTTTGTGGAAATGTTCATTTACAGTTCCCCTCTGGCTTTCACAATTCTTCATCATTCTTCTCTCTTCCATCAAAACATCTCTTATTCCATCAGTCATCCCAGTAGGACTTCCTTGCCTTGCCCCTGCCCTTGCCTTTCCCCTTGCCTTCCTCTTGCCTTCTGCCTTGCTTTACTTGTTTTATTTGCCCTTTTCCTTCCCTTCCCCCTGAATTTATGGATTTTTCCTTCTCACATAGGGATATGGGAGGAGAAGCCAAAGCCTGGAGGTGTTGGAGCAGAAATCCAGTGCAAATCCAGATTTCACATTAAAAATCTTGTTTTCCCCTATGGTAGTATCCATGCTGCTTTGGTTTCTAATGTCATACCTCTCTCCTTTTTTCTTTCCCTCCATTTATTGATATCTCTAGCATGTTTACTCCTTTCTTGGAAGTTAGTTTTCTCATTTTGTCAACCTCTTTCCATAGTAGAAACCCTTATCCTTTCCTCCAGCACTGTCTCTAAAGCCACTTTCACATGAAGAATCCTTCTACCTCTTCCCCCTTCCCACTCTGAATCAAAATCAAGTGCTTCTAACCTAGTGTCCATTCCCCTTTTAATTCTATTCCTTCTCCCCCTTTTTCAGTCTTTTTCATTTTATGAAAGACATTTCTGCTTTTGACTGTACTTCACTGACATCTTACTGCTGTATGTCTGTTTGCCCTCCTTATGTTAGCCTTCCATTCAGACATCGGCTTCTGGATCTCTCTTTATCATTGGAGTCTTCTATGTTTCTCTCTGAGGACTTCACCTTTCACGCTGATGACTATCATAAATCTTCAGTCTCATCTCTTCACCTGTCTTGCAGCTCTGGCTTCACTCTCTCACTTAGCTGAAAGACCAGTCATTTGTTTTGTTTCATGCTGCAGATTTCTTGCTGATCTTCTTACTTTGACAGTAACTGGCACTTTTCATCTTTGCCTGTTCACCCTCTCTCTCTGAAGTCCTTTCTCTAGGACTTTCATTAGCAACTATATGTTTTCTGTCTTGCCCTCCTTCTTCCTTACTTCTTTTATATGATTTTCATTCTGTTATTCCTCACCTTGTTTTGCCACATAGACTTGTTTTTCTGCTATCATACTGCAAAGCTGGCAGTTATACAGCAAAGTTTTGTTTCCCCTTCTGCATTTGTTTAACATTTCCTTTGGAAATGCAAACACTATAGTGACACATAATCAGCCAGATCTTTCTACTATTAGGTCATATTTTTCTTTTCAAATCTGTTTCTTCAGTGCTTGCCATAAATAGTATATTGCTCCTGCCTGATTCCATGTTTTATAATGAACTAAGTGCATGAGGGCACAGTGTATACACACTTACAAAAGAAGCAGACAGATAAAAGATAGACAAACAGGAATTACCTGTCATTATTGACTAGTATCCACCAGTTGGTCATTAATCCGTAAGGAAAATATTGTCCTTGGATACTAATTTTTACATCACCACAACTTGCTTTTTCTATTTCATTCTGCTGTTCTACACTTGTATACCTCTCCTCCCTTGCCAGGTGCAGTCACTTAAAAAATCACAGGAAATGACATAAGAAGATGATCTGTATCATGAGAAGTCATAATGCATTTTAATTTCAAAGTTTCTCCTTTGTCTTATGGGTAAATAAATTGTGAGCTTTACATTCAGGCTGAACCTTTCAGCTGGTGTTGAGTCATGTGAATACAAATAGTTTTTTTTTAAGGCACAATGTCATGCACCCCCTAAAGCCTTAAAATATGCATACAAAATAGAGAAAACTACAAATATTTCTAACTGCAAAATTCTGCACATCTGAGTTTAATTCTGTGCCAGGGTGAAAATTGTCTTTCAAATACATGACGTTTGTCAAACATATCTATTAGAGCTGTCTGGATCCTGTGATGAACTTATGACACAAATATGTGTTTGTTTGTTTGTTTGTTTGTTTTTCTTTCCAGACAATGAAAAGATCTTTTTTCTGTAGATTTTTACCGGCCAAGAATTCACTTTATGCACTTTCTTTAAGGAAACTCTTAAGCTAACAAAGCTGTTCTCCTGGAAGTGAAAATCTAGCTTGTTATATCTAATCGGTAATTGTATGAAGTGAAGACTAAATACTGATACTATATAAGAAATAACGTTGTCAGCACTAGTGACTTGCTGAGAATCAAAGACTTGTTCAAATCAGACATATTTTCACTGAACATATTCACATATTTTCCAGTAATTTTTGGTACTCTTTTATGATGTTCATTGTACTACACATGGAAAACATGAAATTACAGAAAGATAATATGGAAAATTAAATTATTAAATTTTAGTTAGGTTATTATTTATTAAGTATTCATTATTTACTTCTTATTCTCCATTATTTATTAAAATTAATTACTTCTTATTCTTAATAATATTATTAAGAAATTATAACTTGTACATACGAAGTTATTTTTAAATTCTCATTAGTTCTACCTGTTTAGGGATTTATTTATTTATTTATTTTTCATTTGCCTCATTTTATTGCTTATATTAACCAGCCTGGAGGGCCATTAATCACCTGTATAACAAAGTTAAGTAGTCATATGATTTTCACAATTAAAATCATACACGAGATAGTTGCTGTCATTGGAAAGTCTAGGTCCTGCAAGACAAGAGCTTCACTAAGAATCTCATATACAGGCTAAACAAAGAGTGGATAAAAACTACCTCAGAAATATCTGTCAATCAATAGTTATGAACCAGGAAAAGTAACGTTTTTCTGCTGCTTCCCACACTATATATAGTTTATGATTCTTTTAAATAGCTATCTGCTTTTCTAGAGCCATGAACTCTGGGCTGCCTGTCACAGACATACAACAAAATAATTTTACTTTGCACGTTTATATTATATAAAAACAAGTCTTCTGTGTATGTACCATTCTTCTACAATTAAAAGGAAGATTCAAATTTTGAGGTAGCTGATTTACACATTTTCATCAGATACTTGCAAACTCAATCAGAACAACCATTACAGTTTAAAAGTTCCAACAAGAACTAAGTCATCTGATATATTTGATATTTAAAAAAAAAAGGGGGGGGGGAGTAGAGGAAGAGGAAAAAGGCAAGCTAAAAAACACAGTAATATACATTTCATGCTAAATGAACTTTTATTTTAACCAAACACATTTAAATCTCTATTTTATTCAATTAAATGTAATTATATTTATGTATTTATTTATTGCTTGAAGTACCTGTATTATGGAATCTAAAATGTATTGTTAGAAAGTATGATTGTGATTCTGAAACTGAGTTTCTCGCTGCCACACAAATGTGCACACTTGGAAAAGAAATGCAAATACCTTACTAGTATTCGTTTAAACTGTTCTCACTCTGACTAAACATGCCTACATGCTTTTGTCTATGGTTGGAAAGAATTGATCAAGTTCAAAACAGGAATTTCTTGTTCCTGCCTGCCACCCACCACCATTGTGACACCAAGAGCTCTTTACACTGTATTTTAGGCACTTTAAAACAAGGAACATCTGCTCTGTGTATGTAAACAAGGCACTAAACAACAATAAATATGGCTGAAGGCATTCTCTTCCCATTGCTATTTTTCTGGCACTTTTACTGGAGTAGGTAACCTCTTTCCTTCATGACATGTGCAAGATACACTGGAATTCCTAGATGTGTTTATATATATATATAGCACTCACAGTCAATACTGTGGTGGACTGCTGGTGGAAACAAGCAGGATGCAGGTAGAGTGACATGCTCTTTACAGCAGCCACAGCTTAATAGAAGGGCAGCTGCATCCAGCATCACAGCTTTCAATAGCCTTTTGAGGATATTGTGGAGACTACCAAAGTGATTTTGTCTAACAGTTACATGCGCCTGACCCACTGTGGTGAGCCTGACCTGTGATGAAAAGCTTGTCAGGTACATATCAATATAAATGCTTTCAATCAGGAACACCAAATAGAAATATGAGATCAGTCTAGGGTTCAAAAAGCAGTCCTAAATTACAAGCCCAGACTAACACTTTCAATAAAAGTGACAGGAGCTATCCTTGTTATAGTCTCAAGTTGCCACATGCATCCCCTTTGGTTAGACCTAATAAGGTACAGATAGGTGAAATGACTTTTAGACCCTGGAAATTTTTAAATGCTTCACCAGACAAAAATCATTAATAAGAGCACAAGGTTGTCAATGATCTTCATGGACTCTTGTTTGTACACAGTTACTGATCCCAATAGCAAGAAGGCTGAGAAGTTTTAAGTAAAATATAAATGAATGTTTTTCCTTACATGTTTTATTATTATTATTATTATTTATTCTTTTTTTTTGCTTGTTTATTTGTAGTTGTTGTGTTTTTTTTTTTTTTTTTCCCAATACTATTTTTTTCCAAGTAATACTATCTTGTCAGAACTGAAAGTACAGTGTTCAGTTTAATGAGTATTATCAAGTATTCCCAGCACAGTTTGCTGGTTTCCTACATTGAAATAAACAATTCCAATAAACTGAGACATGAACACAACAGCACTGTATCAAGATGTTTAGATAATATATCTTAGGATGTATGTACATGCTGTATTTATTCCAATAACTGCACAGTACAAATTGCATCCCTGAAATGACTGGTCATTGTCGTTTAACACAGGAAGGAAACGTTCACAAAGATACATCTGAAAGAACATGTTTGGTCAGCCTTACTTCCCCAGTAGACATGTCTCACCAGCCCAGAGCATTGGCCTTCATCAGCCTTCATAAACATACTTTAAAAGATCTCACTATTTTAGTGATGAAACAATTTAGAACATTTCTTGCCTTATGATGTAAGAATTTTATATATGGCTTTCATTTTATTGGAAGTTTTCATGGAAACATGAGGACACACTCAAATCCAGAAAATACAAATGCTCGACAATGCATGCTCTTTAGTCCTGCTAAAGAATGGAGCAGCTAAAGCCAATGCCACAGGGAAATGCAATTACTAAGAAGAGACCAGAATGGCTGTTGGTGTGTGTTTCACCTTCCTCTTTCACTTCATACTTTTTCAAACCAAATGGTAGTTCTGATGACAAGTTAGGAGCATGTGCTGAAGCCATTTGAAGCTATTTTCCAGACAAGGGCTATGTATTTACTATTTGTTTCTGGATCCATGAGAAATTCTCCACAAATCCTCTTTACACAGTTATCGTGCCCAGACTTTACATTTACATGCTTCTTCCAGGGAAGCAACTTCCAGAAATCAAGTCAGATTTAAAGAGCTAATTTCTGTTGCATACAAACACTCTAGAGGCAACAGCTGTCTTACCATTTTTTAAATATTTTGCTGCTCAAGAAATATGACTACTTCCATAACTCATTCAGCAGGTGTTAATGAATAGAGAAAATGTTCCAAATTCATTTTCATTTAATTCTGTCCCTCTAGCTAAGAACCTTAACTCTATGGTCTTTTAGCTGAGGCAACAAATGAACAAGATGAGGATACTGAATATCATTACTTATGAAATGCATCTGATGATATTTGTTTTCTCTTTTGAGGAAAATAAAATAAAATAAAATAAAATAAAATAAAATAAAATAAAATAAAATAAAATAAAATAAAATAAAATAAAATAAAATAAAATAAAATAAAATAAAAATAAAACATGACCTAATGGATACAAGAACCACTAGGAGGGATCTCTGTCTTTCTACAACTTGTTCTTGAGGGCATGTTCTTGAAGGCAGGCTTAAGACAAATGGATGCCAGAAAAGACCACAGATAATATGTAGTGCCCTTCAGAGAAAGTTGTGCTGCATTATAAGTCTGCTTTTCTATATATGTAAAAGTGACCCAGAAGGAAAAAACAAAACAAAACAAAACAAAACAAAAAACAGAACAACAAAAGAAAGTTGATATGGTGATTCAAAACACTCGTAAGACAAACATATATATATATTTTTTTTAATTTTCCATTGGTGAGAAAGTCAATATAACTATTTGTAATATGTTTTGAGATATTGTGTGAAATATAATATCTCACATGCTCTTGTATGTTAAAACAATGTATCATGATAGATCATCCACTGAAAGAAAAAAAAGGAGAAAAAAAAAAAACACCACCACCACCGCCAACAAAAAAAGTGACCTCAGACCTTCTCCACCATCTCAAATTCTACCTGCTCTTTCAAAGCAGCTGTTTTTTGTTTGTTTGTTTGTTTTGTTTTGTTTGTTTGTTTGTTTTTCCTAATGCAATGGTGATTCATAAAGACAATTAATTTTCAACTGCTAAGTACCAGAGAAATCTGCAATGTGATGTCTACAGAGGTAGGGCAGAAAACTTTGTTTTTAAAGCTAAAATGCCCAATTCTGTTCCCACTTCCTCTGAGCTTGTCAAGGCAATTGCATTTGCATAAATTTACTGTTACTAAAAAAGCACTGGACTCCACACTCTCATTTGGTTCACCCTTCTGAATCCATAAGAGAACACTGTACTGTGCTGTAGCTAGTTACATCCAGCCTGTTACCTTCACAATGATAAAAGTGAGAGCACTCATGAGGAAATGAAATCCTAGAGTTTGCAGAAAATATTAATGGTATAATACAGTAGCCAGTAACAGCTAAGCCCACAATTACTACATTTGTTTCAGATTCAGCAACAGAATTTTTTGCAAACCAGAAGAGCAGAAGATTGCAATGTGACAACTTGTGAGTGTAAGAGACAACTTGTGTGAGTGTGTTTGTGTGTGTGTGTTAAATTTTTCTGTGTAGAAAGTCCTCGTTAACATCTTTTTAAAGGAAAGGCTGTCTTTTTTTTTTTTTTTTTTTCCTTCAATTTGTAATTAAAGTGATATAAAATAAGTAAAGACAGAGGTAGTCAGTCAGCAGCCACAAATAAATCTATTAAAAAACCCGCAACATCTTTGATCTACATTCTTGATATTGGTGAAATGTTGGAAGTGACAAGACGATAAAAACTCTCAAAACTCCCTGCAGCAAAGAATTACTGTGTTATTCTTTTTTTTTTTTTTTTTTTTTTTTTTTCTTTTTAATCAAATCTGAGTCCTGGCTGCAGTACGGGACTGTCTAATCAGCACAGGAAAAAAACAAAACAATAGGCTGAGGTCAGCCCCGGTGAATGACAACTTGACAGAAAATACATTTCAGCATCTTCTTACCATTTCATGCAGTTGATTGTAATGACTGTTGATTGTAATGGTAGTTTGAGCCATTTTATATTATGGGAATTGTCAAAATCTGTATTGTCCAAGGATTCATAGGTTTACAAAAATACTTGTTAAGAATTGCAGTTAATGCAATCTATAGCCTTCCTAAATACTAGATGGAAGCAATTTCTTAAAATGCTTTTCCCTTCATTTCTGCATATCTCTTTCTTTCACTGTTTATTACAGCAATTATTATCTTCGTACCATTTCATTCTGAGGATCATTGTGCTGGGTCTGGGATTGTCCCAAGGAGGGGCAATGCCTACAGCCTAAGAGCAGAGTCTCCTATGTTATGTAAATCACATTCAAAGAAGCTTATGCAAGAATAACTCTTGACTGCCAGATAACACATTGTTACAAAAGAAGTGTTTTAAAATTGTTGCTGTTTGTGTGGCTGCTCTCTGGATGCTGTTTTTCAACTGATTTTGTAAATATATAGTTGAAATAAAATACCATAAAAATCTAAAATCCTGTTTTTTGTCTTCTCTCCAATTGTACAGTTTCTCCCTATTGCTAATTTCTGTTGTTTCCCTCCCCGTTACAACTGAGAAAGTTCTCCTTTACCTTCACTTGTCTCTAGAGTATGAGGAACATTTCAAATTCCACCAGCATTTCTGAAAGTTTCTGTTCATTGAGTATAATAGTGCAACCAGACTGAAAACCAGCCTGAAAGCTTATGATGCTGCTGAAATACAACTTTCTGTATTATTATTATTTTTTAAATAAGTAGAATTTAAAAGAAATCTGGCTTTCATCTGATATGAATTCTAAGCCAGCCCTGAATGTAACCTTTCAGGCCTTTGAATATCTACAGATGTGATTTTCAAGTGTGTTTTTGACTTTCAGTTAAAAGACTCAAACAGTTTGTCTTGGAAGATGTTAAAATACATAGCACAGTGAAGAGTAATAATGTGAAATTAAATATCCTTCAACCATAAGAGGTGTATCTGGTAGATGTAAGTCAGAAAAAAAAAAAAAAAAAGTAAAATATTGAAAAAATGTTAGTTATGAATCCCAGAAAAGTTTTATAACCCCAACAAATCCTTCAAAGATAACAGTGAGATGTAAGATGTCATGTAAGAATGCTCTTAGGTATTCAACAGTCATATATTTTAATGGAGCTTGTTAGAACCCCAAAGAAAATTTGTTGACCACTTCCATTCTAATTGCTTCTGATTTCTTTTAAACAATCTGTGGTCATGGAGAGTTTGTATGCTGTTGGACTCGCTGATATATGCATGACCCTAATCAATAAAATATGTGCAGCTGTTATAAAAGAAAATCTGTCTGAAAATGGGAAAGCTTGATTTCAATATAATGGTTTGAGACTGATCCTAGCTTTAGTAGAGTGGAGCTTAAAATAAAACAAGCATATTTTCAAAATCTATTCCTCAAGATTTTTTGTACATTTTTCTTTGTACCTTCCCATTTCTTTTTCTTCACAGAATTAGTAGATTAGGGAGATAGGGAAGGGGCAAGAAAACCCACACCCAGAAACCAGCAGTATCAGGTTCCTTTTATAGTATTCCTAGCTTAGGTAGTTTTTTTTTTTGTTGTTTGTTTGTTTGTTTTTTTGTTTGTTTGTTTGTTTTATCCCTTCCTCAGAAGTTAGAATTGTTGAAGTTAAATTATAAAGTCTCATGCTTTCTTATGTCATTTTCAGTGAGAAAAACAAGGAAATAGGAGAGAAAATCTCAAAAAGGCAGAAATCAAAGGTTAAAAAAAAGTCTAAAAACTACTTTAACAAATAGCTAAAATTAGATTATCCTAAAAATAAAGTTGTTTGGTGAACTATTAATGTGGAAATTGTTGAACAGAAATATTTCCAAGTTCTGTTATAAAGGATTTTGACAATGAATAGATTCCTTATCATACAGTAATGGGCAAGGCAATGTTCATACCCCATCTTAATGTAATGATTAAGTTACATTAATGTAACAATTGATCATTAATGTTTCCTCAATAGATTCTCTTCAACAATTATTTGCAAAGATGCAGTGCACAGTGCTGCACCTGGGGAGGATCAGACTAGCTGTTAGGAAAAGTTTCTTTACCTTGAGGGCATTCAGACACTGGAACAGGTTTCCTAGAGAGTTTGTTGATGCTGTATGTCTGTCAGTGTTCAGGAGGTGTTTCCAACCAGGGAAATCATTAAGATATTTTAACTTTTGGTTAGCCTTTAAAGAGTCAAGCAGCTGGACTTGACGGTCTTTGAAGGTCCCTTCCAATTCCTCTCCTCTCCTCTCCTCTCCTCTCCTCTCCTCTCCTCTCCTCTCCTCTCTTCTCCATTTTAAACACTAACAACAACAACAGTAGTGATGTAACCTGTGCATTGACAATAAAATCAATTAACAAAACTATCAAAATAACATTAATAGCAAGAATATCTCAACACTATCCACTTATTCTAGTTGTTATTATAATATTTCAAGGTTATATTAATACTCACTCTTGTGAGCATTACCCACTGAAAGGAGAATAGTTGTGAATACATTAAAAAACAAAACAAAACAAAACTTTATATGAGGGAGGAAGTGAATTGTTCTGAAAGAAAAATGTTGTAATTGTAGCTTGGTCTCTTTGCTTTCATCTTATTTATTTATTTATTTATTTATTTATTTATTTTGAAAGAATGCACTGCATTACCCTTATCTACAGCCTATCTGCTACCAGTCTGCAGAAGCCTTCCTCGTTCCCCTTCAATTTCCTAATATTATCCAGGCTTCTGTTTGGAGGTAGCCTTCCATGGAGATTCTGAGAGGTCTGCCTTATTTTTTCTACCTTAATTTTTCTACAGTTGTCCTTCTTCAACTATTAATACTGTGATAAAGACCTAGAGACTGTTCATTCTAGCCATGTTCTTTTTCACCATTTACATTTATCTTTCTGCCTTATATAATGCTCCTGTTATTGTAAGAATCAATCTGTACCCTCCATTTTAACATAAAAGTAACTTTAAGCTCAAAATGGACAATAAGATCGCCTGTCTAGTCAACCAAGGGAAGTAGTTGATGTAATTTTTCTGGATTTCAGTAAAGCATTTAATATAGTTTCTTATATATGTAGGATCCTACTGGACAAAATGTCCAGCATACAGCTAGACAAAAACATAATATGATGGGTGAACAACTAGGTAGGTAGACAACTAGACAGGTAGAGCTCAAAGGATTATGATAAATTGGGTTACATCAGGCTGATGGCCAGTCATTAGTGGGGTCCCCCAAGGCTCCATTTTAGGGCCAGTTCTTTTCAATGTTTTCATAACTGATTTGGAAGTAGGACTAGAAAATGTTTTGAGTAAGTACAGACTGGGGAATGAGAGCCTGGAGAGCAGCCCTCCAGAGAGGGATCTGGGTGTTTTGACTGATAGCAAGTTGAATATGAGCCACCAGTGTGTCCTGGCTGCCAGGGGAGCCAATTGTATACTGGGGCGCATCAAGCACAGCATTGTTAGTTGGTCGAGGGAAGTGATTGTCCTGCTCTACTCTGCAATGGTGTGGCCTCACCTTGAGTACTGCATGCAGTTCTAGGCACCAGTACAGAAAAGACATGAAACTATTGGACAGCGTCCAGAGAAGGGCTACAAAGATGGTGAAGGGCCTAGAGGGGAAGATATATGAGAAGTGGCTGAAGTCACTTGGCTTGTTCAGCCTGGAGAAGAGGAGGCTGAGGGGAGACCTCATTGCGGTCTACAGCTTCCTCACAAGGGGAGTGGAGGGACAGGCACCAATCTATTCTCTTTAGTGAGCAGTGGTAGGACCCGAGAGAATGGAGACAAGCTGCAACAGGGGGGGTTCAGGTTGGATATCAGGAAGAGGTTCTTCATTGAGAGGGTTGTTGCACACTGGAGCAGGCTCTCCAGATTCATAGTCAAGGCACCAAATCTGTCAGAATTTAAGTGTTAGGAATATGCTCTCAGCCATATCATCTGAACTTTTGTCTAGACCTGTCTGTAGCCAGGAGTTGGACTTGATGATCCTTGTGGGTCCCTTTAAACTGGGGATATTTTATGATTCTATGACTCCTTGTTCTTCTCCACAGTCTGTCTCCCTCTCTAACCTATGTCTGTTATGACTGGTAACCACCTGTACTCTTCATGCTGTAGCTTTCCTTGCACAATAGCAACACATAACCAAAACTGATAACCAAACCCGAAAGAAAATATATTTCTGCTCAAGCCTAGAAGAAATTGGAAAAACAAAAGGAAAAACATGTTGCTAGCACAGAGCTCAAATAAACAGCATATTATGCTTTTTCACTTTAAAAAAAAAGAAAAAGTACTTACTGTAACAGACTGTCATAATGCGAAGAGCTCCAAATAATCTTTTACAATGTTCTTTTCTTTAAAAAAGTATCTAAAAGAAAGAGGAAGTTCCTTTTTTTTTTTTTTTAAGTATATATTTTGATCTGATTTGAAAGAAGTCAAGGGCAAGAACAGAAGGAAAAAGAACTTTTGATTTTATGCCTACACCAAAGCTCAGTGACTAGGCTAGAAGACGACTCAGGAGCCTAAGAAGAAATCACAGAAAGAGAAAATTGGCCATAACCAACATGTAAAACCCCTCACGGACTTCTAAAACATCAAGAAAATCTGAAATAGATTTTGACACCACTGTGTTTCCTCCTGCTGCTCTGACTGTTGAACTCAGAAGTACTGAGAAAACCAAAACCATAATGCTGTCCTCATCACTAAATCAAATGTCAGGAGTGCCTGATTTAGAAAAAATTGGAATCAGCTTTCTTACCACATCTACTTAAAATAACCAAAAAAAAAAAAAAAGTAGTTTATTGTAAGTTTTTTATAACTCTTAGATTGTGTAAGGATTTCTGTATATAGAGCTTTCCATGATGATCCACTAGCAAATGATTGCCACTTTATATGCAGTAGCATCCTGTTGGAACAACACCTGTAAGGTTTGTCCACTACAGGCTTTTTTTCCAGAGGTCACCTGACTCAAGTCATTTTTTAAGCAGTTTCTGCTTAAATCTCCCAATGGTTTATAATAGCTTAATCCTGCCTATGGAAGCCCTCTTTTAAAAATACTGATGCATTTGTGCTCTGAGCCACAAAACTTAAGGATATCAGGAACTTGTTTATTTTCCACACGTTGGAATACAACAATTCCACCTTTATAATTTTGAGAGTGACTATATAAAGTCATGCATGTTAAACAAAATAGAGAGTAATCTGGTTTATTTTCCAGTCTGAAACATTCTTACAGTATATTTTGAACTACAATTGCCTACAGAAAAAAAAAAAAAAAAAAACTTTTTTTTTTTTTTTCCTTAACCACAAACTTACCTCTGCATGTCTAGGTATGTTATTTTTTATGGTCATTCAGAGGCATTGCATGCTGCATAAAAACCAACACACAAGCAAACATAAGCAAACAAGCAAGCAAAAACCACAAAATCTTTCAGAGTAAATTTGTAAACATAAAAGTAGAAGTTTTGGATGACAGATCACTACATACAGTACATAAGAGCTGTATGAACAGGCTCTACCTTTTCTCTGCTGAAGGAGTCAGGGAATAGTGATCACATATATGAGATTTCAGTAAACAATTCCAGCAACAGCCATAGAGCACAATTCCCATTCACTTTCACATTTGGTGACAAGTGCAGGCAATTAAAAAGCAAAATCATTTAACTCCATCAAATGGTGGTTAATACCACATGCTGGGTAAGCAGTCTTACTATTGATGGGAGGCTTAGAAGGACAAGAAGGATCAGAGGCTCTGAATCATTTGTGCTTACAGTCTTCTAACCTGTTCAGTGCTCAGATTACAAAAATCCATTAGGACAACAGTCTTTCACAAGCCATTTATTACTAAGTATACTATATATGTATATATATGTATATGTATCTATATGTAAATACCTCAAGATTTACTGCCCATAATTACAGATCTGCTTATTGGCATGGATTTTCGACTGGTCTTTAATCTTTTATACTGTCTGATCAATTAATTCAATGAGAATTTTACTTAAGAGTACTTTTGAGTACTTCAATCACTATATTGAACTAGATTACATTTTGCACTAGAAAAACAGAGCAAAGTGGATTGAGGCTTGCTTATCTAAATAAACTTTAAAAAGACTCTGCCTGTCTGAATATCAAATCTTAGTTGATATCCAGTCCAACCTACATGTTCAAAGCAGGATCTGTTAGAGCAGGTTGCTCAGGGTTATGTTCAGTTATGGTGTGAATATCTCCAGGTATGAAGACTTCACATCCTCATTAGCCAATCTGTTCTGTTATAAATGGCTCAGGATTCAAATTAGAATTAAATGAAAAATAGGATTTATTAAAGGATATAAAGGAATAGAGGTAAGCAAACAGCGCTGGGTGCACCGGGAGTCTCCACTCCACCAGGATGCACACCAGTTACATCAAGCAGCTTATTTTTATGCTCCTAGACTAATACATACTCATTACTACTTCTAAAAAAATAGATTATTAAAATTAGCTTCCAGGGTGCAGTCCCTCCTACTGGAGCATGCGCAGTCTCCTCTGGGGTCTCTTCTGGGGGTCTCTAGGGGTCTTCCGTGCTGAAGGCTCGCAGTCTTCCTCTCCCCCTTTGTACTTACTGGGCACCATCCCAAGTTTACGGAACACCTTCTTCAAATCTTGTCTCCCAGCCGCCCTTCAGCTTCTTTCTCCTTCCTCTTTATCTCTCGGCCCCCCCTAACCAGATACCAAAGATCTACATAGTATCCCATAACAGTCACTAGTTGTTATCAGTTGTTCTGAAACTCCCAGACACACGAGTAATTAAAACATTCTTCCCCAGCCATTCACAGACACATCTATAGCAGTGTTAGAAATAGAAGTCCGGAATAACAAAAGCAAACAGGTTCATAAATTTAAGAAGTGATAAATTGACTAGAATGAGGAATGAGGGGGAGACTGGGACACACTGCAGCTGTGGTTCAAGAATTGAATTGCCAGTGCAGGGCCCAGAGGCAGACAGGATTCAAACGATTCAAACAGAATTGTTCTTTATGGACACGAATTGTTAAAACATTCCTCACAGTTCCATTGTTCTATCACTCTTTGAGTAAGAAGTTTTCCTCACACACACACACACACACACACGCACGCACATATAATTATTATTATTATATTTTTTTTCTTATGTTCAAGTTGAATCTCCTGTATTTCAAAATGTGTCCAGGTGGTTTTTGCCTTGTCACTGGGCAGCACTGGTAAGAGTCTGTCTCTGCCTTTTCCACCCAACTTCTCTCTCCAGAAAATATCTATCTTCATCAACAAGAACACCTTGAGCATTCTTTTCTCCAGGGTTAACAATGCTAGTTCTCTCAGCTTCTTCTTATTTGACAGATGCTTAATTCTGTTCATCATCCTCATGACCTTTGGCTGGACTGTGGTGGTTTCACAACTATGGGCAACTAAATTCCACCACACAGCTCTCTCACTGCCCTTTCTCAAAGGAAGAGGGGGAGAAAATATGATATAGAAGAGCTGAAAGGTTGAGATAAGGAGAGGGAGAAAACACAGCAATCACCATTGCAGGCAAAACAGACATAGCATAGGGAGATTAATACAATTTATTGCCTAATTTATTGCCTAGCAAACTAAAACACTGAGATTCTAAAAGCAAAATAAAAACACCTTCCCCCCATCCACCCTCTTCTGTCTTCTCTCCTCAAGCAGCGCAGGTGGATGGGGAATGGGTTTTGGGGTCAGTGTACACTATTTAAACTCTGCTGCTTCTTCATGGTCACTCTCTGCCCCTGCTCCACGTGGGGTCCCTCCCATGGGATGGGTCCATCCCCCAGGAGCAAACTGCTCCAGCACTGGTTCCCCACGGGTGGGCGGCAGCTCTCCCCAAACTCCATGCTCCTGCGTGGGCTCCTCTCTGTGGGCTGCAGCTCTTGCCCAGGGCCTGCTCCTGTGGGGGCTCTCCATGGGCTGCAGCCTCCTCCAGGCTGCATCCACCTGCTCCACTGAGGGCTCCTCCATCCACAGGGGGGCTGCAGCATGGAGATCTGCTCCATGTGGGACCCATGGGCTGCAGGGGGACAGCCTGCTCCAGCAGGGGCCTCTCCACGGGCTGCAGGGGAACTTTTGCTCTGACAGATGGAGCACCTCCTGCCTGCCTTCTGCACCGATCTTGGTGTCTGCAGGGAGGTTTCTCTCTCATGTTCTCAGTTCCCTCTTCCAGCTGCTGTTGTACAATTTTTATTTTATTTTACCTTTGATATATATGCTCTCACAGAGGCAAAATCAGCATCAGTCACTGGCTCAACTTTGGTTGGTGGTGTCAGCCAAAACAAAACAAAACAAAATAAAGCAATTCTCCAGCCTTTTGGAGCTGTCTCTTATCAAACATGGGGTCACTCCTGGGCTCTGTTCACAGAAGCCACTCCTTCAACCATCCCTTAAGCCCCCTTCCCTACACAGGAAAGTTACAAGAACTACAGATAAGCATGAATTCCTTTTCATAGTACAGGTCTCTAGATAGCCAGTATAATAGGGCTAAGTAGTTAAAGTGTTTACTTGTGTCCTTTTCCACAAAGATAAAAACGAGAGTTTTCACTGGGAAAAAAAAAAAAAAAAAGTAATAGTAATAGTAATAGTAATAGTAATAATAAAATCTGCTAACAGCTTTATCTTACTCACATATATATCAGAAAACAGACTGTATATGATAAAATGTATAGTATCTGTAAAACAAATTTTACAAGTAATCTCTGAAATTATGGGAAAAAAAATACAATGACATCTGTCTAACATTCTGTTCCATGATACTTTTCATCCCCCATAGTTATTAAGGCATCCCCAAATCAATGAAAAGACCTGACAATTAGCAGTTATTCTAAGGGAGCAATAGAAGCTTTCTACTAGAAGCTAATGAATCATGGGATAAGTTAGAGTGGTCATGAACTTGAGCAACCTGGTCCAATCTCTTGAGCAGGGGCTCAAGATAAATCCAGTTAGTTTATTTTGCTCATGGCTATGTCCAGTTGAGTTATGAATATCACCAAGGAAGGTCATTTCACACTCCTCTCTGAGCAATCTCTTCCACTATTCGCTCATAATGAAAAAGATTCTTCTGGGGTCCAGACAGAATTTTTTAACAAAGCTTCTTTCTTTGTTCTCCTTTTGCCCTCTTAAGTATCTACAGACAGCAGTAAGCTATCATCTCAGCCTACATTTTCCTGATGTTGAACAAACTCAGCCCCTCTTCGCATCTTGTGCAACTAGCAGTGGCTACTGCTATTCTCATTCCAGTATGTCTGTATCATTCTTAAACTGGGGAGTCCCTTGATATAGCTCTCCCAACATGATCTCCCAGTTGCAAAATAGTTAGGAAGAATCCTTTTCATTGACCTGTATGCTCTACTTTTGCTATCACTTGAAGCAATGGTTTCAGCTCTCCTGCACATTTTAAACCCAATCATTTGTCATCTTTTAAATGTATTTCTTGTTAGCTTAAAATTTTCATTTTTGGCTAAGACTTCGTATAGGACAAAGTTTAAAAATACCAGATATCTGTCAGTTGGGGATTGCATTTCACTGGTGAGACTTATTCTATTAGCAATTATTGTTGACTGAAAGGACAAATACAGACACAAAGTAGCAGTTAAACACACTGAGATATTGGTAATGATGCCACCTCTGTGCTCTGAGACACATTCTGTTTAAATGTTTGAAGAGGTGATACCTCTCTTTTAGCTGAACCCCCTTCGTTTTCAATGTGTTTGAAACTAAACCTGATATTTAATATCAAACTGACCTTGCTTATTTTGTTGTCTTTTTATTTATTTATTTATTTTTATGTCACAAAAAAAGGATATTTACATGTTTTATTTTATTTGTAAATCCACTCAATTTCTTTCTGTTTTCACTGCAGAGAGAAAATGTTTTTTTTCTTTCTTAAAGTGTGAAAAAGTACTACATATAGAGGAGTGTTTAATCTTGTTTAAGATGGTATGAATTCCTACTGTCCAGTTTCACATGCATAGTAATGTTTACCTGAAACCTGTGCATTCACTACCTAAGATTGAATTTCCTATTCATTTGTTAAGTTGCTTGTTTCATGCTGCTAAAAGCAAATATGAATGCAGATCCAGCCCATTTGATTTACTTATTTGTCAGCAGATGACTCCCTCACAGGGATTTTCTATTAAATGAAACAATTTAAAACTTGAATAACTTTCATGTGAGTGGGTTGCTTCCATTGGATTTTTCTTACTTGAAAATATAGCTGTGGAAACACAAACAATCAAAACAAAACATGTTCACTGTGAAAGTACAGGTCATTTATACAGAGAAATTTCTTTTATGTTTAAAACCAAAAAGGAGAGAGACTTCAAGTACACATTTTTCAACTAATAATTTTTATTTAACTTATTTGAAGTGCCAGGCTTCTACCAAAGATTTACTTTAGTATGTTAAACATTAGTAAGACAACATTGTTAATATTGTTGTTAACATTAACATTGTTGTTAACAAGTTAACATTGTCACTGGCCAGAATTATTTTTATTTTATTTATTTATTTATTTATTTATTTTCTTCAGTGAAGGTTTAATACATAACATAACATAACATAACATAACATAACATAACATAACATAACATAACATAACATAACATAACATTTTCTGTAATGTGTTATATGTATATCATTCATGTTATTTATACCATTTTTATTTTTATTTTATGTTTATTTTTTTATTTTTTATTTTCATTTCTATTTCTATTTGTTTTTATTTTTATTTATTTATTAAGTTTTCAAATGAGAGTTTCTGGATTTAAAATTCTTTTTACATAACTTTCTGTTTAATGTGTTGGAAAATATACATTTGTCATGTAAACATACTTGTTTGGAGTCCTAAGGCAAGTTAAATGAAGATATTTTTGCTGCAATACAAAAATATTGTATTACAAATAAATACAAAAAATACTGTATTACAAATTATTGTATTACAAATTGTATTTGTATTACAAAAATAAGGGTGTTTTGAAGAGTCTTCAGAAGGTCTTTGAACGTACTTCAGCAGTGGCAGCACAACTACTGTTTTAAGCAGCTAGAATAGCTGTTACTGTCAACATAGTTCTGAGAACACGAGGTCTTGGGCTGTCTGCATAGAAGTGATTTTGACCTTGGTAAGAATTTGGTAGAAGGGTCAGTCCTTAAATATTTGATGTCTTACATGCACTACAGGATTTATGCAGGACTCAGATGTATTTGAAATGAACACATTGACCATAACTTTTAGAAAGAATCCTCTTTCACATTGTTTGTGTTTCTGAGTAGTGCCACTCCTGTACTTGTATTTTCCTTTGGTTTTGTGTTCTGTTTTGTTTTAGTGTATTTTACATTTCTTCATCTTCCTATGTACTTGCTTTACATCTACCTGTGTGGTAGATGTAAACATGTCTTTAATATGACTGTCTGTCATATTAAAGGCATGATTATGATACTCCTGGCAATTCCATTTGGCAATAACCTTTCATTTAACGTGCAGATACAGAAAGCACACCCAAATATGTAGTCTCTGTAAGGCTGTTTAAACATGGCTCTACTTTTCTGTTTAAGCATGGCTCTGCTCAGGAGAGTCCTAGCACTACAGCCCAGAGTTTCATTTGTCAAGTTACTCAATCCAGAAAAATGTTTGACCTTGAAATCAGGTAAGAATGTTTTATGTGGTTTCTGAGAGTGAAATTTCTCAGAAGTATTCAACATAGTATTTTTCAAAGTTTATGTATAAATCCTTAACCAGAATCTTTTTTATTTCAATAAGGTGATAGAATTGCAGACTAAAACATTAACAGGAGAACAGTTACGGGGAAGATAAGGAAGGTTTGGCTAAGAAAAGAAATCTGTGTCAGGCTGAAAAATTCAGTTAAACTAAGCTAGATTTTGGTCTTGTTTTGAGGTTATCTATATTTACCTTTTTCTGCACCCCTACGCTTCTGCACTCAAGCTGAACTTGTTTGTTCCAATTTCCTCAAGTGTGAAAAAAGAGTATCTGAGCCTAGTTCAAACTCATGCTTTGCCTGAAAAAACAAGACAGCAAAAAGAAGCCCACAATTTTGCCATGAATCTTTTCTAATTTTGAAATGTAAGGCATAGGATCCTCTTGGCTAGAAAACAAAGTGGGGAACAAAACAGTTTCACACACTAGTAAAGAAAGGACTTTATTTTTCATGTTGAAACTCAGACCATATTACACGAATTTCTCAAGGTTTTAAAAGTATTGTTGTCTTCTTTCTTCCTTTTTCTTCAGAAAAAGAATCATCCTTCCTTTCTCTCTCTCTCTCTCTTTTTTTTTTTTCATTTTTAAAAGTAAAAAAAAAATAATGTTTTTCTGTAATTTTTCAAATATCCAAATACAATGGAAAGACATTATAAGGCAGTAGACTGCATGACTACATTGCTCTCTAAAAATAAAAGAATATACAAGAATAAAGTTGCCTGTTTTGATTATTTTCCCATTTCAATATTTTACAAAATTGAGAAAACTGAATTTTTTGTCAAACTCTTATAATTCTTCTGAATTAAAAGAGAAATTCCAGGAGATCTCTAGTAGATAATAAAATGTTATTTTTGGAAATTAACACTACTTGCAGATACTTTACTTAGAAACAAGAAAGGAGATGCTTGTCATTTTCAATGTATTTCAAAACTAACCAACTGGTAGATTATTTTCCATTTTTCTTCTGTTGCACTTGTTCATTAAAGAATATCTGCTGGTGTAGCTCATTTGTAATGAATTAGATTAAATGATAAAAGATATTTCAGAAAGTGCTAGGGATACTGTAGATAAGAGGATAAAGGACACCCAGCCTGCTCATTTTGTCTAGGAAGGTTACAGTATAAATAGCTGTCTTTTGCCCTCCAATACATACATTCAATGGGAGCATTGAAGTTAGCAGCACAGAAATAAATGGGAACTCTGTGTGTGTATGTATCAGAGAAGATTTATTTTTTTTTTGTCCAGCTGAATGCATTGTACTAGTTATAGCAAGATCCAGAGATTATAAGAAAACTGAAATGTTCAGAGTAGTGAAATAATCTATATATCCACCTAATCCTGCTGTGTATATTTGACTGTACTAGGACATTCATGAGACAGGAATATAATACACATCAAAACAGGATTAAAATAGGTATAGATATATAACTATGCATAATGTGTTTCACCTATCTTATGTATTACATTTTATAGTAGAAAAAAAAAAAGTGAATTTCTAGTATTATTTTCTGCCATGATTATTTTTCATTGTTTTGAAATCTTGTTATATTAGAAAACACTATTCCTCTCTCTTGGCCTCTATTCTTAGTCCCACAGATTTTGATGGGAAGTTTTGCTTGCACAGTAACACAAAATGCAACTTTATTTTGATATTTTAGAACATCTGGAAAAGCATATCAAAAACTGTCTGCTAATTTGGTGCCTGTCTTCTTCATATCCATCATCAGAACACAGAAAATGATCATGTAAGATTCCTTTTGGCAAATAATGAGTTTATACAGAATAAACTGGTGCCTAAATAGTGGTCTGGGGACAAGCAGATAATTTAATCTATAATAAATTATCAGGCAGTTTGGGAGTCTGTCTGTTTTCATTTAAGGACTCTACCTGTAGAGTAGATAAATCTATTTATCACTAAAGCCACAAGCTGATCTTTACCTTCAGTTGATATTTTTACCCCCCCCTTTTTTTTTACCACATTATTGAGGGGCCTGCTGGCCATGCTACAGGTAAAATGGGGCATGGTGGCGGAGCTCAAGGAGGAGGTGGAGAGGTTGAGGGCCATCAGGGAGTGTGAGCAACAGATAGACTTCTGGAGTAACTCCCTGCAGGGCCTCAAGGGGAGGTACCAAGGTGAGACTCCTCAAATGGGGGTGGACCCCCTGCCCTGTCCCCGTCGGGCAGAGGGAGGGGATCTGGGAGCTGAGGAGGAATGGAAACAGGTCCCTGCTTGACATCACAGGCGACGCCCTCCCCTTCCGGCCCCACCTTCCCAGGTGCCCTTACACAACAGGTTTGAGGCCCTAGAGATTGAGAGGCCGGTGCATGAGGAAGAGGTAGCAAGTGTTCCCAGGAGGATGCCTAGGGCGAGGAGGTCGACTCCACACCTCAGGACTGACTCCACCAGGAAAGACAGGAGGGTTATTGTTGTTGGAGACTCGATTCTTAGGGGAACAGAGGGCCCTATTTGTCGGCCTGACCCTACCCGTAGGGAAGTCTGCTGTCTCCCTGGGGCCAGGGTCAGGGACGTTGCCAGGAAGCTTCCCAACCTGGTACGCCCCTCTGACTATTACCCTCTTTTGATAGTCCAGGCGGGCAGTGACAACATCGAAGAGAGAAGCCTGAAGGCTATCAAACGAGACTTTAGGGGGCTGGGTCGGTTAGTGGATGGAGCGGGAGTGCAGGTGGTGTTTTCATCCATCCCTACGGTGGCAGGGAGGGATACAGAGAGGACACGGAAAGCCCACCTGTTAAACACATGGCTCCGGGGCTGGTGCCAACGCAGAAATCTTGGGTTTTTCGATCATGGGGAACTTTACTCAGCACCTGGCCTGATGGCTGCAGACGGGTTCCTATCTTTTAGGGGAAAAAGGATCCTGGGCCAGGAGCTGGCAGGGCTCATTGAGAGGGCTTTAAACTAGGTAGGAAGGGGGATGGGGCTGAAGCTAGGATTGTTGGGGCTGTGCCAGGGGGAACGATGGCAAGGCCGAAGGATAAGGCAATGGCCCAGCTGAAGTGCATCTACACCAATGCACGCAGCATGGGTAACAAACAGGAGGAGCTGGAAGCCATCGCGCAGCGGGCAGGCTACGACTTGGTTGCCATCACGGAGACGTGGTAGGACCAGTCTCATAACTGGAGTGCTGCAATGCCTGGCTATACGCTCTTCAGAAGGGACAGGCAGCACAGAAGGGGTGGTGGTGTGACTCTCTATATTAGAGAGTCTTTCGAGGTTGTAGAACTCGAGGCTGGGAATGACAAGGTCGAGTCCCTTTGGGTTAGGATTGGCAGGGACAACAAGGCTAGTGTCCTGGTCGGGGTCTGCTATAGACCGCCGAACCAGGATGAGGAGATGGATGAGGAACTCTACAGACAGCTGACAGAAGTTGCAAAATCGTCAGCTCTTGTACTCGTGGGGGACTTCAACTTCCCTGACATATCCTGGAAGCACAACACAGCCCTGAGAAAGCAGTCTAGGAGGTTTCTGGAGAGTGTGGAAGATAGCTTCCTGACGCAGCTGGTTAGTGAAGCTACTAGGGGTGGTGCCCCGCTAGACCTTCTCTTCACAAACAGAGAAGGACTGGTGGAGGATGTGATTGTCGGGAGCTGTCTTGGGCAGAGTGACCACGCAATGGTGGAGTTCACTATTCTTGGCGAGGCCAGGAAGGGGACCAGTAAAACCACTGTATTGGACTTTCGGAGGGCTGACTTTGAGCTGCTCAGGACACTAGTTGGTGGAGTCCCTTGGGAGGCGGTTCTGAAGGGCAGAGGGGTCCAGGAAGGCTGGGCGCTCTTCAAGAGGGAAATCTTAATGGCGCAGGAACGGTCTGTCCCCACGTGCCCAAAGATGAGCTGGCAGGGAAGAAGACCGGCCTGGCTCAACAGAGAATTGTGGCTTGATCTTAGGAGAAAAAAGAGGGTTTATAAGCTTTGGAAAAATGGGCAGGCCACTAGGGAGGACTTTAAGGATGTAGCGAGGCTGTGCAGGGACAAAATTAGGAAGGCTAAAGCTCATCTGGAGCTCAATCTGGCTACTGCTGTTAAAGATAACAAAAACCGTTTCTATAAATACATCAACACAAAAAGGAGGACTAAGGAGAATCTCCATCCTTTACTGGATGCGGGGGGAAACTTAGTTACAAGAGATGAGGAAAAGGCGGAGGTGCTTAATGCCTTCTTTGCCTCAGTCTTTAGCGGCAATACCGGTTGTTCTCTGGATACTCAGTACCCTGAGCTGGTGGAAGGGGATGGGGAGCAGGATGTGGCCCTCACTATCCATGAAGAACTGGTTGGTGACCTGCTACGGCACTTAGATGTGCACAAGTCGATGGGGCCGGATGGGATCCACCCAAGAGTACTGAGAGAACTGGCAGAGGAGCTGGCCAAGCCACTATCCATCATTTATCAGCAGTCCTGGCTATCATGGGAGGTCCCGGTTGACTGGCGGCTAGCAAATGTGACGCCCATCTACAAGCAGGGCCGGAGGACTGACCCGGGAAACTACAGGCCTGTCAGTTTGACCTCAGTGCCAGGGAAGCTCATGGAGCAGATCCTCCTGAGAGTCATCACGCAGCACTTGCAGGGCAAGCAGGCGATCAGGCCCAGTCAGCATGGGTTTATGAAAGGCAGGTCCTGCTTGACGAACCTGATCTCCTTCTATGACAAAGTGACGCACTGGGTGGATGAGGGAAAGGCTGTGGATGTGGTCTACCTTGACTTCAGTAAGGCTTTTGACACCGTCTCCCACAG